>NC_133135.1:47039895-47665708 GCF_048418815.1 Hemitrygon akajei | reverse complement strand
TCCTCCCCAACACGCCACCACAAAGAAGAGGGCGCTCTCCACAACTGACCTATAGAACATCTTCAGCATCTCACTACAGACATTGAATGACGCCAACCTTCTTAGGAAGTACAGTCGACTCTGTGCCTTCCTGCACAAGGCATCTGTGTTGGCAGTCCAGTCTAGCTTCTCGTCTAACTGTACTCCCAGATACTTGTAGGTCTTAACCTGCTCCACACATTCTCCATTAATGATCACTGGCTCCATATGAGGCCTAGATCTCCTAAAGTCCACCACCATCTCCTTGGTCTTGGTGATATTGAGACGCAGGTAGTTTGAGTTGCACCATATCACAAAGTCCTGTATCAGTTTCCTATACTCCTCCTCCTGTCCATTCCTGACACACCCCACTATGGCCGTGTCATCAGCGAACTTCTGCACATGGCAGGACTCCGAGTTATATTGGAAGTCTGATGTGTACAGGGTGAACAGGACCGGAGAGAGTACGGTTCCCCGCGGAACTCACAGTCCCATGGGAGGATTCAGTGGCTGAAGCTTATGAGTGCAAGAGGCTACACTCTGCGGATCTTGAGGCTGAAACTCAGCAATGGGCTAGAAAACCAAAGTTTGTCCTGTGGAAGTGGCTTGTAGGGGATTTTTAGCCACATCCACCATCAAATTGCTGACAGTGTTAGGAATCCATGGTCAGAACCCACTGCAACCATCAGAGGCGGCAGAAAGAAGCAGTCACTGTCTTTGGATCAAGCAAAAAGACCTTTCCTGGACTCCAGGATAGCAACAAGAGAGAACACATTGGGGAGTGGTGACTCTGGGAGGCCTGAAGTCATCATCGAGCCCTCCGGAGATATAGTTGGCTAATCGAAAAGCCCTGTGTGTCAGCCCTGTGCCACTCCCAGTTTCAAGGCAGTCGCAAGCAAGTGCTCATGACCCATTGGCACAAGGGATGTTAACGTCTTATCCTGTGTTCTCTGATTTTGATTAATTGGACCTGGCCGGTGACTGCTGTGAAAAGGCAGCTGACGACAAGGCGACAAGGGAAAGACCTTGTGACAGCATGGAAAGACAGCTGACAGGAGGGAATAGACCCCAATGAGACTGTCGTGGGCTAGTTACCCATGGTGGCAGTCTTCAACACTGCTTCAGCATGTTGGAGACACCCATTAATGGCTATGAAAAGGCAACAAGGAAGGTGTTCCTAGACCCTATGAAAGTGACTCAATGACTGATAACATGGCTACAGACCTAGGAACGGAATCTACCATGAGTAAAGAGAGCACTGAACGAGACTACCAAAACACCAGCAGCAGTAGGGGGACATAAGCGTCGGGTGTGCATCTGTGGGTGGGAGAAAGTAACATTAGAAAAGGGGTTGAAGATCCATCAAGGGAGGAAAGGGTGCTTGAGGGAGCAGGGACAGGGGCCTCACATTGACCAGTACTTCTGGCGAAGTTGGTCAACTGAGTTGAGTGAAGCACAGTGACTGGACACAAACCGAAGTTTGCATAGCTGAGGATGCTGCTGATATGAAACAGTGAGGAGCCATCAACAACTACTTGAAGAAAAATTTGGAGCAATTAAGAGGAACAGCAGAAAAGAAGTTGGATGCAATGGAAGACATAATCTAACCCAGCAAGTCACGAAGCATCTCCATCGTCAAGGGAATGCTGAAAGACATGACGTTCTTCATCGGTGATGATCCATTTCCAACAGTGTCTGGATGGCCTGTCCAAAGCCTGGGTAGATGGTACAACGCCAGCTTCACGACAAAGTGCAGGAACAGCAACTAAATCAACACATTGCCAGTGGCCTAGATAACACTGACAAGACCATGCTGCCTGGGAAGCTGAAGCTCTGGTGTTTACAGTTTGGACTCCTACCCCGGGTGATGAGGCCACTCACTGTCTCTGAGGTCCCGGCAACAACTGTGAAGAAGCTCGAGTGAACCATCAAGTTGTTCGTAAAGAAATGGCTTGGTATCCCATCAATAACATTAGTCTCTATGGTAAAGGAGTCCTTGAATTATCTTTCACTGGCCTTAGAGAGTCCTTGAACTACCTTTCACTGGCCTTCTAAGGTGTGGCTACAGATGACACTCAAAGCCTCTTGTGACAAGATCATCAGTAACGCCGCACGTACCTTATCAACTGGGCATAAATGGACCTCAGCTGATATGCTGCAGCAAGCAACAGCAGCCTTTGGGCATTGTGACACTGTGGGGCAAGTCTAACAGGGCAGGACAGATTTGGTCTGGCAGCAAGTAACCCACCTGGCACAAGGCCACAATTCCAGAGCGAAGGAAGTTGGTTGTCAAGGAAGTGAGGCGACAAGAAGACTCAGACAGAAGTACAAAGGCCGTCTCCCTGGTTAAGCAGGGGCAGTGGATGTGGTGGGAAAGGAATGAGAGGAGGAAAATTAGTTGGAAGGACATATGGGAGATGAAAGCAAACAGACTTAGCTTTCTCATCAGAGTTACATATGATGTGCTTCCCTCACAAAAAAACCTCCACCAGTGGTTTGGTGAGGACCCAACTTGTGGCCTGTACCCGATTCCAGCAACTCTCAAGCATATCCTGGCAAGCTGCAAATCCAGCCTCACACAAGGCAGATACACATGGTGTCACAACCTGGTCTTGAAGGGTCTGGCAGTGGCTAAGAGGATAGGAACCAACTCCTTGCCCCCTAGAATGACTAACGTTCTCACACCAGCAGCATTTGTCCAGGAGGGAGTGAAAAGACCAACTAATCTCCCTCCTAAGCCAGAAACAGGAGAGATGAACATGGTCTGTAACTGGAAAAAGCTGGTGAATGTTAATAAATAACTCACCTTTCCACTAGAAATTGTTACTACCAACCATAGGCTGGACTTGGTTCCCTGGTCCAATTCATTACAGATTGACTACATTGTGGAATTCACAGTCCTGTGGGAGGATTTAATGGCTGAAGCATATGAATGCAAGAGGCTATGATATGCAGACGTAGCAGCTGAAGCTCAATGATGGGGCTTGAAAACCAAAGTCTGTCCAGTGGAAGTGGATTGTAAGGGAATTATGGCCACATCCACCATCAAATTGCTGAAGGAGCTCGGGATCCATGGTCTGACTCTAAGGCAAACCGTCAGAGTCACATCAGAGGGGGCAGAAAGAAGCAGTCACTGGTGAAAAGATCAAGCAAAAAGACCTCTCCTGAGCTCCCAGATAGCATCAAGAGAGTGGGAGGACACAATGGGGAGGTGACTCTGGGACACCAGAAGTCATCTTCAAGCCCTCAGGTGTTGTCGTGAGCTAATTGATGAAACCTTAAGGAAGAAGGGTGCCCACTTGAAAACCAGTGTGTGTCAACCTTGTGTCACTCCCAACGTCAAGTCAGTCTCACGCAAGTACTTATGACCCATTGGCACAAGGGATATTAACATCTTATCCTATGTTCTTTGTGTTTTTTTATTGAAGGACACCCAGCAACTGTGGGTAGGCTTGAATGCTATTACCTCTAACAAAGTGAAACCAAGCGACGTAGGTGACAAAGCTTCACTCCCAGATCTGCTCAATGCCTTCTATGTTCGCATTGACTATGAAGACATGGAGGAATCTTCACAATTTCCCACAGCCCCCAATGACCCCATAATTTCAGTCTCTGAGGCCGAGATGGGGTACCTGGCTGAGTACTAAAGACCTGTGCTGTTCAACTGGTTGGAGTATTTACTGATATCTTTAACCTCTTGCTTCAGCAGTTTGAGAACCACAGTTGTCATTTTGTTAACTCTTTACTCAACCCTGGAACATCTGGACAGCAAGACGCATATGTCAGGATGCTCTTCATCGACCACAGATTGGCATTCAATGCTATCATCCCCTCAAAATTAATCAATAAGCTCCAAGACCTTAGCCTCAATACCTCCATGTGCAAATGGATCCTTGATTTCCTCACTGCAGACCCTAGTCCATTCAGACAGGCAAAGGCATCTCCACCACAATAGCCATTAGCACAGGTGTACCACAAAACTGTGTACTTAACCCCTTGCTCTACTCTTTTTATGCTTATGACTGTGAGACTATGCACAGCCCCAATGCCATATTTAAGTTTGCTGATGACAACACTGTTGTTGGCCGAATTAAGAGCAGTGATGAATCAACATATAGGAGGGAAATTAAAAATCTGGCTGAGTGGTGCCAAACCCTCTCACCCAATGTCAGCAAGACCAAGCAGCTGATAATTAACTTCAAGAGGAGGAAACCAGAGGTCCATGAGCCAGTCCTCATCAGAGGGTCTGTCCAAGGTCCAGCACTTTCATACCATTAAAAAGAAAGCAGGGTAGCACCTCTACTTTCTTAGAAGTTTAAAACTTTGAGAAACTTCTATAAATCTGTCCTGGAGAGTATCTTGACTGGTTGCATCATGGCCTGGTATGGAAACACCAATGTCCTTGAATGGAAAGTCCTAAAAAAAGTAGTGAATTTGGCCCCGTCCCTCATAAGTAAAGCTCTCCCCACTATGAGCACATCTATACGGAGCGTTGTCACAGGTAAGCAGCATCCATCGTCAAGGACGCCCACCACCCAGGCCATGCTCTCTTCTTACTGTTGCCATCAAGAAGAAGGTACTAGAGTACTACATTCTGTTGTCTTTTGCACAAAGGTTGTTCATGCACCCCGTGGGCTGTGGTCTTTCATTGATTCTATTGTGTTTCTTGATTTAAGTTCAAAGTAAATTTATTATCAAAGTACATATATGTTACCATATAGAACGCTGAGATTCATTTTCTTGTGGGCATTCTCAATAAATCCAATAATCCATAATTCAGCCAATGAAAGACCACTTCAACAGAGCAAGCAACCAATGTGCAAAAGACAACTAACTGTGCAAATACATAAGAAATAAATAATAATAACAAAAAGGCAATAAATATACAGAACATGAGATTGTACCATGTGGGAGAGTCAATTTTTAATAGTACCTACAGAGTCTATGTTTTGCACAACAATAGACTATTTTCCTACCATGCCTGCATGCTTGCAGCTTTAAGAAGTTTGACATACTCAAGAACAAAGCAGCATGCATAATTGGCCCCAATTAGCCATCTTCACTTACTGGGTTCACCAGTGCATGATGGTTACTTACAATGTGAATCATTTACAAGGTGTGCTGCAGTGACTCACCATTCTACACCATCTGCCATTTGGAACCATGGGCAATAAGTGTGCATGTTTGCAACTGTACCTTGAATTATACACAAGATCCCCCTCCATCCATCCTATGGATACATGTTCCTAATGTACATGAGGACAGCTCATCACTACATTCTCAGGATGGGCACTAAAATGTTGCTCTTATCAGCCATTCCCCTACCCTGCAAATGCATCCTTTACAATTGTAGTTGAGTTCTTTCTTTGTATATTTAAGTAATTATCACACTACAGAAGATTTACAGCAAAGCAGGGCTCTGAGGGGAAAGCAAGCCAGTACAGGCAGTACAGACAATTGTACTGGTTAGAAGAAATGGCCAATGCTATCAATTCAGATAGTTTAAATCAGCAATGTTAGTTTAATGGTAAGGCATTTAGGTTACTTTCACCTTCAATGAAGATACAACTTAACCATTCTACATCATGACATCACCTTTTGAGTCATGTCGCAAAATTAAAATTTAACCAAAACCCACCTCTCTTCAATGCGAACCCACAGATCACTAAACTGCCGTTGCCTCTGCTGCTTCGGCAGCTTCTTCTGCCGCTTCTTTTGGCGGCCAAATTCTTCTAGTTGACTAAGGCTGTCGGGCATCAAGAGGTGTGGAGAAATGATGTCGTCATCCAAGTCAGCAGTTGGAGAGGAAAGGGAAGGAACCGGCAAGGAATTTTCTAATGATTCATCAGTGGAGGTAAAAGTAGCAGTTGGAAGTGATGAAGATGAGCCAGTGTTCTGTGTCCTTATCCTTTAGAAAGAAAAAAAGCAATTTAGTGAAGACATCAACACAGTTGGCTTGTACTGAATATCACCAATGACTTTATAGTACTTTATTAACTGCAGCTCATATGGCAGGAAATCAAAATTAGGTGACTACATTATACCTGCTGAAAAAGAGCTAAGTGTGATTAATATCACAAAAAAAATCTTTTGTGTGGTTTTCATTGGAAATTTGATGGCTATTATTTTTGCTGTGGAACTGACTGTAGTTCCAAATGCAGCTGCTGGAAGGAGACAAATGCCCAATTCATATTAGGTCTGAAGATTTTACTTGGACAATGGCACAACTTTAAAAGGATTAGCTAAAAGAGGGATCCAATTTGGAAGAATTAGCAGATTATGAGATGCTGTCCTTTTAATTTGAGTTTGGGGGTCTCTGCAACACTAGAGAAAGCGGGGGACAGGTTAGTGTAGAATTGTTAAAATTATATGGAACTCAATGACTGCTGTAAAGTGCAGATGCTCCATAAAGTGGTTGCCTAGTCTATGTTTGCTTTCATCACTGTGGAGGGGGCCACATCATGAGCACCGAATGCAGTACAACAGGTTGGAAGAGGTGCAGGTGAACATTTGCCTCATTGGAAGGACTGTTTAGGTCCCCAGATGGTACTGAGGGAGGAGGTTTAGGGACAAGTGTTACAGACAGACATACTTTATTGATCCCGAGGGAAATTGGGTTTCGTTACAGTCTAATTCTTTACATTAGAATATAAAACCATAAATAATTAAGTAATAATAAGTTAATCATACCAAGTGGTAATAAGTCCAGGACCAGCCTATTGGCTCAGGGTGTCTGACACTCCGAGGGAGGAGTTGTAAAGTTTGATGGCCACAGGTAGGAATGACTTCCTATGACGCTCAGTGTTACATCTCGGTGGAATGAGTCTCTGGCCGAATGTACTCCTGTGCCTAACCTAGGTGTGTCAAGGTAGTTGTGGAATATCTCAGTGAAAAGTTGTCTCCTGAGATGGAGACAGTGTCCTTCATAAAAGGGAAGAGAAGTATCAGAGATGTTCTTGGTGAATTTGAGGAAATTTGATGAAATTGATGAGCTCTGCAGGAGGCAGTGCTGATAGAATTTTTTGTATTGCAGAAAATGCGGAGCAGCTGCATGAGGTGATCCAAGGCAGTCCTTGCTAGGGCCCTTGTAAATGTCCATGGTTAGCTCTTGGGTTTGTAGAAAGTGGAATCAAAAGTGAGTAAAAATGTTAAATTTTATTCCAAATTAAAAAAAAAGTCAAGGGAAGGTGCTCACTATTCTATTTACAGACTATTCCTAGACTTAAATCCATAAGACATAGTAGCAGAATCAGGCAGTTTGGCCCATCGAATCTGCTCTGCCATTCAATCATTTTGTTATCCCTCCCAACCCATTCTTCTGCCTTTTTCCTATAACTGTTAATGTCCTTACTTATCACAACCTATCAATGGAACTTGACATAGGTACATGTAAATTAATGAATTTTGGGAATTTAAGCCAGACAGGACCATAAGTAGTGAATGGCAAAGCCCTGGAGAGTGTTCATGAACAGTGAGACCTTTGGCTTACAAGTGCATAGTGATGATATGGAGTGTGAAGTACGCATATAGTATGCTTGCCTTCATTGCCCTAAGAATTGGGAAACAGTCACAGCTGAATAAATAATTGATTAGGCCGCATTTCGAGTATTGTGTACCATGCTGTTGCTGCACTGCAGGGTGCTTTTGATTAAGCTACAGAGGACGCAGAAAAGGTTCACTGGACTGGAGAGTTTAGTTATAAGGAGGGACTGTGTTCGCTGGAGTGAAGGACAGACACTGAGGGATGATCTTACAGAGTGGTTACAAAATTATGAAAGGCATAGATGAGATAGATGTGTATAGTTTTATTTGTCCCAGGGTAGGGAAGCCTAAAACTAGCGGTCATGAGTTTAAGATGAGAGGGGAAAGATTAAAAAGGGATCTGAGGGGCATGTTTTTCACGGAGGGTGATAGGTATATGGAATGAACTGCCAGAAAAACTATAGAAGTTGGTACAATTACAACTAAGAGAAATGGTACATGGATAGGAAATGTTTAGCATAGATATCCATGACACAGATTATTTGGGTTAAAAGACTTGCTTCCATGCTTTAGAAATCTGTGAATCTAAAAAATGATGAGCCATTGGCTGATCTCGCAGGAATTATGCGATGAAACTTACTGAATGCTGCTGTTACTCTACAAATTAGATGGAAAACACTGGATTGCAAATATAATAAAGCCTAGAGTTCTGCGTGTTTTCTTGGTTGTAGTCAGGTGAGTTACCGTAGATTCTGGATTTTAAGCCGCTACTTTTTTCCCACATTTTGAACAGCTTTGAACTCTGCGGCCTTTAATACGGTGCGGCTAATACACGATTTTTTTCATGCCGCCAAAAACATTTTGCCTCGTAACAGTAGACCAATAAAATTGATGAGTAGTTCACAGAGGTCCAATGAAATTGTACGATAAATCAAGTGCACTTTCACAATTAAATTATTGTAAATCAGTCATTTGTACTCACCCTCATCAACATGGAAAACACTCAAAGAAAAGCATTGTGCTGCCTTTATGGCAGTTATTCAGTTTATAATATTTTCGCTTAGTAATTCATTTTCTAGTTAAAGTTAGAAGAGTTTTAACTATATTTGTTTTCTGTACTACATCGTGGGATGCTATGACGTCACACCCGGTTTTGCCGCGTCTTGTGGGAAAAATGCCGTTTGCGATAAACGGGACGGCGGGGGCGAGCGGCGGAGCGGCATTAGACCCGAGCGAAACGCTGCTTTTAAGTTAAAGGCGATCAATAACTTTTCCTGGTAGGCTGCAGTATATATATTTTTTTACCAGTCGTTAGGAGATATTGGAATGTTGTTCAGTAAAAAAGTATACGCAACGTATATTTAAAAGTAGCCGCGTTACAGGCACGGTTCGAAAAAAAGCATTTGCAATATGTATTTGTTTATGTTACCATATGGATTTAATTAAAAGTTAAAAAATCCTCACGTGTAATATCTTTCTGTGTAAATATCTCATATTACAACGTGGGACACCTGCGGCCGAAAATCCGGTGCGGCCTAAAATCCGGTGCGGCCTGTACAAGTAAAAAATTGATTTTCTTTCTAAAATTAGAGCCAGCAGCTTTTAATCAGGTGCGCTCTGTAGTCCGGAATCTACGGTATATATAACTCACACAGAAAACTAAAGATTTAGCTTCCCTGTTTATAGCTCCTGTCATTTAAAAAAGAAACATTTTTAAATGTGCTCAAATGAAAAATACTGAATATTTTACAAGAGTTTTAAAAAATGTTTAAGATGTAATTGCATTAAAGATATCATTAAATTTGAACATAACTTTGTGAAAGAACAGAAATAGAAAACAAAACTGATTAGCCATAAAATTCCTGCATCTGAATGAATGGATTTTGCTTCTCAAATATTATGTTGAGCTATTTTCTTTCAATATGCAGTTCTAAATCAGCATTCTTATGAACTATGTTATTTTCTCTAAGCACAGATTACTTAAATCATTCCACAAAAAGAAATTGCAAATCATTTTAAGGAAATCTGAGAACAACAAGAAGATTATATTGCTCTACTTATCTGATTCCAGTTGAAGACCTATGGTTATTTACACAGGCAGGCATGATTATTGAAAATCTTTGGAAGAAACTTAAGAATGTCCGTGCAAACGACTGGCTTTGGAGATAACAAGGCATATCTGCTGCCACTGCAAATTAATAGATCAGAGACTTTCATCTCATAGCAAAAGCTGAACTTTCTACATTTGGTTTTAATTCAAGTGACAGAACCTTTTTGTTTTTTTTAAATGTAGTTTTTGTGAAGAAATTGGATGGCAGCAGAAAACATCTGCTGAAATTATCATCTGAATTACATTTATCTGACCCAATGTAAGAGCTACACAAAATTTGTGCTCCCATCTCGGTATTAGGGCTGTGAGATACAGTCATTGCATTAGTGCGTATCTTCACAGTACAACTTCAGGAGTGGCTAATTCTGGCTGAATCTATGCGCTGACTGAAGCTATGCCTCCTCTTCATAAAAAAGAAGGGCATGTTGCTTCTGTCCTCTGGTAAAAAGACATACTAAAGGTTATCGACGCTTACAGTAAACTATTTCGGACTACGGAAGAGATGGACATTCTGACTTTGTTGTCCTGCTCCACCTGCCTTTTGGAAAAGCATTAGAGGAGAGTTGTACACGCAGGTTGTACGTTGCACAGCTTGCAGTTAAGTTGCATTGCAGGTTAGTCAGCGGTGAAGTATTGAGGACATGGAGACAAAGTTGAAAAAACTTATGATCTCTCCCTCATGGTCAAAATGAATGAACACTTCATCAAGTCTGTTTCTTAGTAGCTGCAAGACTAGCCTCACTCACTGGCCCACCCTCACTATTCACTTAACAACATCTGTCTGTCATTCATATATCAAACACTTAACACTGCTTCATGGTTTACACACTTGCAGCTATTCAACAAAAGCAGGCATATCACCAGACACATGCAAATATGTCTGTTCTATCCATACCTCAGATAAGTGTTGGGTGCCAGGTTGAGTGGATATTGTTTGTCTCCAAGCAACCAACCATTGGTCTGATAATGATAGATAGAGTTGCTTGCTCGACTTCACAGCTAACATGTTTTCCAGTTGCCTAGAGTAATCTGAAACCAGAAGCTTTCCAGCTCCATGGAACAACTACTCGAGCTGTTGACTTGATAGATTAAACCAGTAAAGGAAACTAGGATAATTCAGAGTTTTATAATTAAGTGTATAAGGGTTAAACAGTTGAGAAGCAAAAGAAAACTGTATGCAGTTTAGACCATTAATGAAAGGATGTTAAACCCTTAGAAGGTGCATTGTGTCAATTGACAGGATAATACGACAGATAATACAGAATTACACACAACATCCAGTAAAGAAAGAGCCCCAAAACGTCTTTGGTGGTGTTCAAACTTGCAGGGGTTTCCTGCCTTTCCATCCACCTTATTTTGCCTTCTTTGCATATTTTTCTAATCAGTCAACTATCATCTCCTTGTCTAATCTTGCAAGTCATGTTGGATATTTCAGTAACTTCCTGTGGTTGGGAAGTACAGATTCTAATTACTTGAGTGAAAAAAATCACTTCATTTCTCTATTGAATTTAACAATAATTAGCTAGTATTCATGAGTGTCAGCTTTACATTCTCCTACAAGAGGAAATATTCTCTCCACATGCATCCTGTCCAACTCCTTCTCTCGAGTCCCCTCCAGTACCTCTACATCACTAAAAGGAAAGCAATTAATTGTAATAATCTCAATTCTGCCACCTTTATGAATTACTTTGAAATTTATCCAGTACTTCCAACATCCACAACCAGAAAATTGTGCAATGCTCTACATAGAGCCCAAATGTGTTCATATACAGATTGAACACAGGTTCAGTATTTTCTTTAGTTTATAAGACCAGAAATATGCCTCATTAATTATTAATAACCTGTAACACTGTTTAAATGTTTGCTCACTCCATCCATATCACCTTGCTTCTGTACCCCTTTTTATTTCCAAAAGTACAGCTACTGAGGTAGTTATCTGTTGGGATTCATTTGCCATTTAAATGCCCTGACAAGTTCTCTAATGTTCTCAGGATCTGGGGTGCAGCTATCAGAAGGAACTTGACACACTGAATCTACTTCCACTGTAATCTAAGTGGATATTTAATCCAAAGATATTTTTGAAGATTATTATGTATTTTGCGAAGTAACAAGGAAACAAATGTCTGGGGAGATGTTGATAAGAGTCAACGTCATCATCGGTATCTACCGTGTCTGGATGACGTGGGAGATCATGACCTTGATTATTCTTGGCAAACTTTTCTACTGAAGTAGCTTGCCATTGGCTTCTTCTGGGCAGTGTCTTTACAAGATGGGTGACCCCGGCCATTATCAATACTCTTCAGAGATTGTTCATCTGGCGTCAGTGCTCGCATAACCAGGACTTGTGATGAGTATCAGCTGCTTATGACCATCCACCACTTGTTCCCATGGCTTCCTGTGACCCTGATCAGGGGCATAAGCAGATGATACATATTGACCTACAGGCTAGCGGAAGGATGGAGCATCTTACACCTCATTTGGTAGAGATGTATCGCCACCCTGCCACCCGTTACAGGAGTTAAGATTATGATGAAAGTGATTTGACAAATCATGAGTCATATTTAAAAAAACTTAAATGGGGGAAGAAGTAAGTAATTTATGTAAACATTATACTGTTCTCTGGAAGAAGTTTAAGGACTAGATCGCTTTACCGAGCACCTTTGCTCCATCCACCACAAAAGGCGGGCTTCCCTGGTGGCTGCCTGTTTAATTCTACTTCACATTCTCATTCCAACACATTGGCCCTTTGCCTCCTCTACTGCCATGATGTGGCCACTCCAGGTTGGAGGAGCAAAACCGCATTTTCCATCCGGGCACCTCCAGCTTGATGGCACGAACATGGACTTCTCTAACTTCTGGTAATTTCTCCCCACTCTCCCTCTTTTCTTGTTCCATTCCCCATTCTTGCTCCCTTCATATCCCTTCTCTTCTCACCTGCCCATCGCTCCCTCAGGTGCCTCTCCTCTTTTCCGTTCTCCCATAGTTCACTCTCCTATCAGATTCTTTCCTCTTCCACCTATCATGTTCCAGCTCCTCACTTCAGCCCTCTTTCCCACCCACTCACTTTCCCCCTCGCCCGTTTTCATCTACCGCTTCTTCCTCTCTCCCCACCATATTCTGGCTTATTCACTCTTCCGTACCAGTCCTGATGAAGGGTCCTGGCCCGAAAAGTCAAAATGTTTATTCCTCTCCAGAGGTCAAGTTCAAGTTCAGTTTATTGTTATTCAACCGTACACACGTATACTGCCAAGTGAAACACCGTACCTTCAGGCCAAGGTGCACAACACAGTTCATATAACTGGCACACATGACACACAAAGTAATATTACTACCAGTAAAGTAACAAATAATAAGGTGCATTTATGACACAACTTAAAAATTAAACAGTATAATGCTACTGGCGCTTCATGCATGATAAGACCTGGGTAGTGGCAGGGAGTTAATTTGTCTTATAGCCTGGAGGAAGAAGCTGTTTCCCATTCTAACAGCTCTTATCCTAATGCCATGATACCTCCTGCCTGATGGTAGGGGGGCCAGAGATTGTTGGATGGATGGCAGTGACAATGCTAAGGGCCCTGCGAGTGCAGTGTTCCTGATAAATTTCTCTGATGGGTGGAAGAGAGACCCTGAAGAGAGACCTCTCAGCATTCCTTGCAATACTTTTTAGGGACTTGCAGCTAGATGCCTTGCAATTCCCATGCCAGATGGCGATGCAGCTGATCAGGACACCCTTAAAGATTCTCCTGTATAAATTGGTTAGAATGATGGGGGGGTCGCAGGGAACTCACCTGCCTCAATTCTCCTCAGGAAATGGAGATTCTGCTGTGCTTTAATGACCCAGAGGTAGTGTTGAGGGAACAAGTGAGATTGGAGATTGTCTGTTATGTGCACTCTCAGAAACTGCTCCTAACTCTCTCCACAGGAGCCATGCACGTGCAATGAGGAGTGATCAACCTGCAGCTTCCTAAAGCCCACAGTCGTCTCTTTGGTCTTGTCCACATTAAGACTCAAGTTATTGTTTCTTGCAGCATTTTACCAGCCACTCTATCTCCTCCCTGTAATGCCTCGACATCATTGTTGATGAGGCCAACACCTGTTGTGACCTCAGCAAACTGGATGATTCAGTTTGAACCGGATCTAGCAGTGTAGTCAAGCGTCAGCAATGTGAACAGCAGCGGGCCGAGTATGCAGCCTGGGGAGCGCTGGTGCTCAGTGTGATAGAGCGAGATGATTTTGCCAACGCAGACTGTCCGTGGCCTTTCTGTCAAGAAGTCCAGGATCCTGTTGCAGAGAGAAGTGTTGAAACCCAATGAGGACAGTTCAACCATCAGCTTCTGAGGGATGAACATATTAAACACCAATTTGAAGTTGATAAACACATCCTGGTATATGAGGCACCACATTCCAGGTGGGACAGGATGGAGTGTAGTGCAGAAGCTATGGCATCATTAGCGGCTGTCTGACGTGCTGAGTCCCACCAGAATTTTGTGTATGTTGTTCTGGGATTATGAGATTAATTTTGTTCTGCTCCAGTTAAGATTTATCCAGACTGAATGGCCAGTCAACTTTTTTTGTCTTCATATTAAAGAACATTTCAAGTAATCTTTCATTTAAGCTGCAGAGTACTGAAATGATCCCAAATTCATCCTTTGTTTGCTCATTGACGTCAGGATCTGTATTGCTTTTGTCTCTGGTCAGAGGATGACCAGATCGGTGGTGGAGTTATGGGCTATTCCCTGGTTGCACCAGTGAGAGCTGGAATCTCTCGGCCTTTGTGTCAGCAGGCAACCTCTCTACATATCAGTCAGGGATCCACTCCGCCCGGGATTCTTGGTGCAACTAAAATGCTGAATGATGATAGACTCCTATGCTTCTTCAAACAGTGTAGTGGTTAGCACCCTCCTTGAGTATGGTTGTAGCCTGATAAAAGTATCACCTATTCTCAGTAAAAAAAATCAATACAAGACCATAAGATATAGGAGCAGAAGTAGGCCCTTCGGCCCATCGAGTCTGCTCCGCCATTCAATCATGGGCTGATCCAATTCTTCCAGTCATCCCCACTCCCCTGCCTTCTCCCCATACCCTTTGATGTCCTGGCTAATAAGTGAGCTTTTATTACAGTACTATGCCACTTTTATGTCACGGTAACCTCAAAAACATATTTTGTATTCAACTTGTAGAATAACTGTAAGCCCTTATATTTTGAAATTTCACGAATTATGACATAGAGCACATCAATGTGGCTGTGTAAACGTGATCAACAGCAACATCTTGCAGACAGTTCACAAAACTACTTCTTCAAAAATGATTCTACTACTAAGCTGCGTGCATTTGGAACCTGAGAGTTATATTCTGATGGTGTGTTTTTGGGCTGATTGAGTGGTTTGGCACTATGATGTCTCCGAGGGAGTTTGGTGAGTTTGGGAGTGGAGTGTGAGGCCTGAAGACGGGGCACAGGCCCATGATTGACTCTTCTCTCCGATTGAGGCGTAGAGCAAGAATGAAGTCGACGAGGACGAGAGCAGAGGATGGGCAGGTTTTCGGCACCAGCTGCCTGTGTTTGATCAGTCTTCTCACTCTCCCTGGCTGCTGTCAGAGGAATGTACAGGAGTTTTGGGTTCCAAGTCGCAAGGACTGATTGGTGAGGATCGTAGCTGTGGATTCATTATGGGGCACTTTGAAATTCAGGAGTCTCTGGATTCTGGTTATTCTTTCTTTTGCTGTTCTTGAGCAGCTTGATCAACGTGATCAGTGCGGACTGGGGAGCTTTGGTGAAGACTGGTTCTGCAGCCTGTAGTTGGTTAGGAGTGCAGTGCTAAAACTGGATACTTCTGGACTCCTAGTTTGAAGCATGATATCCTCATGTTGTTCGCTCACTTTTTGCTGTTTGCTCAACTTATTCTTTTTTCGTGGATTGAGTGATTGATGTTTTCTCTGAATGGGTTCTATGGTGTTTCTTTTTTTTTGTGTGTGGCTCTCTGTGAGAAGATGAATCTCAGGGTGGTATTCTGTATGCATTGATAATAAATGTACTTTGAGTCTTTGAATCTAGGATGAAAATGTGCCATTTACTGTATTGCAGAGAGCAGGTATTGTGGAGGAAGTACGTAAGAGAGCAGATTGAGTGGAGGAGGCTGCAGGATACAATAAAGTTAGTGGGTGGGGTGGCGGGTTGAGATGTGGGAGATGTGGGGTAGCTATGGGGTTGGAAGAAGATCATCGTACTATGGAAGATCTTGGGGTATGAGGAGAGAGGAGAAGAGGTAGAAGAGTGTGGAAGGTAATTGAGTACGGGGTGGACATAGGGAATGGTCTCTGTAAAGATGAACAGGTGGTGCTAAAGATGATTGGCTGGGGAGTTATGGTAAGGGCACTGGTTGAAAGGTGGTTTAATGCAGGAAAATAAAGGTGAGTGAAGAAATGGGATGCTAAGATGCACTACTTGGGAGATGCTGAGGATTAGGAATAATGAAGAATATTTAGAGGAAGAACCTACCTATAGGAGCCTAACTGTTTTGGACTCTGCAGTAGCAGCCCAGTTCTGATAAAGCCCTTCATGTCTAACAAGGCCTCAACCTTCCACCTACTAATTGCTTCAGTGTTACAGGCCCACGTTTTTTCGCAAGTCTTGTTTCTGAGTTAGAATTGCTAATATGGTACCAAAATCTGATTTGCAGTTGGTTAGAAATCAACAGAGACCGCTTTCTTTGAGGTCAGCGATGATATGTCTCCCCACTGACTGCAAGATCCAAGTCAATAGAAGTCCAGTAAATAGTTATACAGCTGTGGTATCTGAGGTTCCACTGAAACCATTTTCAAACATTGGTGATCCTTAATCTCTGACACAGGAAGGGAAGGACAATGGTAAATAAAAAATATTGAGTGCTGGTAAGCTTAAGAAGCCAAACTTCTGCAATTTGGTTCTGGATTTCTACTACTCCTCCAAATGTTTGGAACAAGCCCCAGGTGTGCAATTGTATCGCCTGTATCATTAAAGTATAATTTGTCTGGGAAGGAATCAAAAACAAATCAATCATTCACAAAAGAAGAAAGCAAGTAATTTGTCCACGGAAGTGGAAAATAGTAGCAGTGCAAAAGTCCACTTAGTTATAATGAAAGGAGTTAGACATTCTGTGCCAAGAAACAAGCCTGAAATACTCAAACTACTTCATTGCATTAACTTTCAAACATTATAAATGCTGACAGACTGAGTTGAGCATTCTTCATATATTAATTTAATTTTCCAGTTTTGCATTATTTTATCTCAACTTTAAAGGGGGGATTTTAACCGTGTCTACCTGTTATTATCCTGCTCCCTTCAATTTTAATCCTTTGCCAAAGAGATAATGGTCCTTTATTAAAGGTGTAAATTAGCTGCTGGTGACACAATTGAGCCCGAGCAACCTTTCAAATTTAAGCAGGAATTCCTGCCAACTCTAGAAAGTAACAGTCTAAACCCTCCCATTTACAATCATTTCCATTCCTTGTGAAGCTGTGATTCACCAGCAATATTTACAGCCTTTTGAGCAGAGATTCTTCTGTGCTTGGACCCTTCTTAAATCCACTCTTTTGGCTTACCTGAGGTCAGATAACTTTCCTGAAGACATGTAAGCCTAACATCAGTGGTAGGGAAGATTATTGGAAAATTTGTGGGAAAGGGTTATTGATCACTGAGAAGGGCAGAGACTTAACAGAGACAGCTAACTTGGTTTTATCAAGGAGAGACCCTGTCTTATCAATTTGTTGAATTCTTTGAAAAGATAGCAATGTGTATCGATGAAAATGGGGGAGTAGTTGTGGTTTGTGTGAATTTTTGTAGGGCCATCGACAAGACCCCAGGTGGGAGTGTGCTTCTAATGGTTAAGATGCATGGGATCCAGGGCAAATTGATTAACTGGATCCAAAACTGGCTTGGAAATAGGAGACAAAGGTGATTGTAGACAGTTGGCTTCGCAATTGTGTACCTATGACTGCTGTGTTTCAAAACAATCAGTGCTGGAACCTTTGCTGTTTGCAATATATGTGAACATCCTGGGTTGGAGGTATGATCAATAAGATCATGGATGACATTAAGATTAATAGGCTTGATAGTGTGCAAGGTAGTTGTAAATGGTATTAAGATATCAATCTGGTAGTGGAAAAGGTCAGATAGAATTTAAAGAAGACAAATGTGAGGTGATGTATTTGAAAGCTCTAATTAGCCAGGACATACTGTATAAATGGTAGGCTCTTAGGCATTACTGAGAAATAAGGGGATCTTGGAGTAGATCCTTGAAAGTAGCAACACAGGTAGATAATGTTGTTGGAGAAGCATGAGGGATACTGGTCTTCATTAGTCAAGGCATAATATTCAGATATAGGAAGGTTATACTTCAACATTAAAACATTGGTCAGACCTCAGCTGGAGTATTTTGTGCAGTTCTCTTCAATAGAAAGAGGTGCAAAGGAAAAGGGAGATTGATCAGGATATTGCCTAGGATGTAGTAGTTCAGTTAAGAGAATAGACAGGAGAAGCTTGATCTGTCCTCGCTGGAATGGAGAAGGATTGTGTAAGTAAGTTATCTCTCAAGTCTCTTTTAAAACTCTCCCCGCTTACTTAGTATCTGTACCCTCTAGGTTTGGACTCCACAACCCGAGGGAAATGATTATGATTGTCCACTATCTCCATACTCATGATTTTATAAATCTCAATGAGGTCACCCCTTATTCTCCTGCACTCCAGGTAACCAAGATCCAACATAGCCAACCTTTCTCTATAACTAAGACCCTCTAGTCAAGACAGTGTTGTTGTAAATCTTTCCTGCACCCTCTCCAGCTTGACAATGTCTTTGCTATAACAGAGTGACAAAATCTGTACACAATACTTCAAGTGTGGCCTCAGCAATGAATTTTATAACTGCAACAAAATGTCTCTATTCCTAAACTTGATGCCCTGAGTGATGACAGCCAGCACACTAAATACCTTCCTCACTACCTTGTCAACTTGGGCAGCTGTTTTCAGTGAACTGTGCACTTGTACTCCCAGGAACCTCTGTTCCACGGCCTCATTTCTGCCCTGCCATTCACTGTACAAATCCTTCATTGGTTTGACTGCCTGAAATGCATTACCTCACACTTATCCAAGTAGAAATCCCTTTGCCAATCCTCAGCCCAACTTCCTAACCGATCAAGATCTTTTTGTAATTCATTGCAAACTGCTTCACTATGAACAAGAACCTCTAATTTAGTTTCATCAACAAACTTGCTAATCGTGCCATCTACATTCACATCCATATAATTTACATAAATAATGAAACTGGCCACTTGGGGCAACTCACTAGTCACAGGCTTCTAGCTGGATAATTGAACTCAACCATTACTCTCTGTTTCCTACCATTGAGCAAATTCTGAATCCACCTTGCTAGCTTCCCCAAATCCCATGTGACCTAATCTTCCAGATCAACCTGCCATGAGGGACCTTGTCATAGGCCTTATTAAAGTCCATATTGACAATATACACCATTCTATCTTTGTTTATATCCCCTTAGTTACCTCTTCAAAAAAAAAAATCCAGAAGTTTTGTCAGACATGACCTTCCGTGGTGGTGGATATTTTCCCTCAGAATTCACAGCAGTAGCTTCCCTACAACTGAAGTCAGTTTCATTGGCCTATCCTTGTTTCCTTTCTTGAACGATGGAACAATTTTAGCTTCCCTCCAAGCTTTTGGATCTTGGCCAATGGTTAAAGGTAAAGCCGATATCTCTGCAAAGGTCTCTACAACTCTTCCCTGATGTCTCATAAGGTCTGGGGATGTACTTGGTCAGGCTCTGGGAACACGTCCAGGTTAATAAGCTTCAAGGTTGCAAGTACCTCTTTCTTCATAACGTGCATATGACCCAAGATGTCACAACATCACCCTCACATTTTGGCATCCATGATATTCTCCTTCACAAACATCAGCAGGAGATGGCTGACTTTAAAAATATCAGCCATCTCCTTCAACTCCATGCATCGGCAGCCCTGATGGTCTTTAAGAAAATCTTTCCCTTGTCATCCTTTTACTGTTAATATAATTGAAAAACCTCTTGGGATTATCTTTAACCCTGTCTGCCAGATCCATCTGATTTTTCTCTTAATCCTGCTGTTATTTTTTTTATATTCATTAAGAGAGTCGTTCTTCTTTCTCCTGGTGATCATCCATCTATCTGAAGCCTGTCCCTTGAATGTGACCACTTCAGTAAGTCTCATTTTTGCAGCCATTAGTTTTACGGATGATCTAGATGACCCCCAGATCTAGCCCATGAGGAACTTTACCCAGTTTAAAATTTTGCCCTTAATATAGTTATAAAATAACTTCAGATTTACTTTAATCAGGTCCACTAGTGATATTCCTTGACCTCTCTGCCTTCCCGATTTCTTGTACCAGGACTCATGTATTAATGAGATAGAGTGGGCATGGTCACAAAGTTGAAACTGGTCAGAAAGTTTGCTAGTGCTTATCTCCCTGGTTTACACATGATGATCTGTCATTAGATACAAGACCTGATCTGAAAAATCAAATATTGCCTTGTATAATACGATTTAGCCAGAAATGAACTTTCTAAAGAATTTACACTTTAGTCATAGATTTGCCACATTTCCAAAAAGAATATAAGGATAAATGTTACTGGGTGTGATTTCCTTCCAGAACATCAAGATTAAATTGCATACCACTGCTGAAATGCAACAGTTCCTTTGCCAGTGAATCAACATACACCTCACAAAACAAACCCATGCTGATTTTATGGTATTGAACCCCTGAACCAAGTCCCACCTGTTAGTGTGTGCAGGCTGCAGACAATGGAAAGCTTACTGACAGATTTTATCCTGCAGCACAATTAACTGGGGATTGCAAAATCCAAATGAGAGAACGGTTTTAAAGGATACTATCAGTACAGCATAAAAGAGGAAATTATTTAGTTGTTTGTACGGCCATGTCAGAAATAAATGAGCATATTTGATGCTGAGCAGATGGAGTCCTTACTGTGGGAGTTACACCAAAAGATATAGATCAATGTTCCCTCTAAGGTGTGTGCATACACATCTTTTACTACTGGTGCACAAAGGAATTTAAACTGCGCATAAAAGGTTGTTACCCTCTACCTCATTGGCATGTTAAGTATATTTCACAATTGTACACAATCATATTTCCATTTCCCATTTCTGATGCAGACAGTGTTGACAACGTGGAATTTGCAATCATATTTCTGCTGATTTTTGAACTGGATTATTTATATTGTTTAATTGAAGAAATTATTGATTCACTATGACCAATGAAGTAAATGGCGTGAAGCGCAAAAGAACTGCTAGTTCATTTAAAGCAGAAGGGCTTTAACAGTTGAAACTGCTACACTGGTCAGGAACGTGCAGCTATGAAAAATATTGATGTACACTACAGAAACTGGTGATACCTGCGTGCCTGTGTGCATGTGTTGTCATCACTGGGCAAAAATTGCACAGCACAAGAGTTTTGCACTCATTGGCCATTACAATTTAGAGGGAACATTGACCCAGATCCTTCCATTCTGGCTGCAAGAATAGAAAAACTTTGCTAATATCAAAAAGAAAACAATGTCAGCTTAAATTTTACTCATATTTCTTGTTGGGGAGACATCAGCCAAGGTCAGCCCTTAGCTCAGAATGGCTGGACTCCAGGGGACTAGAAAATCCCCCATAAAGCTCTTTTCTTTCAAGAAAATGCAAACTCTAAGCAGGTCCTGAAGTTCATGAACTAAAATCAACATTCCCAGGCAGAAGACCAGATCAGAGACATTCAGCTCTGGTGACCAAGAAAACTACAAAAGGTCCAGATACAATCTTTGGAAAGCCTTCTCACTGAAGAGGCAATTCTGGACTAACTTGAAACAGTGAAGGATGCTTGACAGCTGTGGCAGAGTTTGAATACTATTGCCTCTTACAAGGTGAAATAAATGACATAGGTGGCAACCGGGCTTCAGTCCCAGATGAGATCAATGCCTTCTATGCTTGCTTTGACCATCAAAACATGGAGAAACCATCATGAACTCCCACAGTTCCTGAGAACCCTGTGATTTCAGTTGCCGAGGCCAACGTGAAAGTGTCCTTCAGGAAGGTGAACCTATGGAAAGCATGCAGCCCAAATGGGGTATATGGCTGAGTTCTAAAGACCTGTGCTAATCAACTAGCTGGAGTATTTACTGATATCTTTAACCTTTCACTTCAGTAGTCTGAGGTACCCAGCTGCTTCAATTACACCCATGCTTGAGAAGAAAAGACCGTACTCTTTTCCATAGATGGTTCCTGGCCTACTGAGTTCCTCCAGCAGTTTGTGTGTGTTGCTTGGATTTCCACATCTGCAGATGTTCTCTTCTTGGTAACCTGCCTTAATGACTATTGTTCAATGTGATGAAGTGCTTTGAGATGTCGGTGATGAAATATATCAACTTCCCCCTGAGAAATTATTTGCATACGCACCACTTTGCCTACCAGCAGACAGCAGATTGGCTCTTCACTCAACATATGGGCAGCAAAGATGCATGCATCAGGATACTATATATCAACTGCAGCTTGGCATTCAATACTATCATCCCCTCAAAACCAAGCATTAAGCTTCAGGACCTTGGTCTCCATTCCCCTTTATGGAACTGGGCCCTCTGTTTCCTCACTTGCAGTATGTTTAGATTGGCAACAACATCTCGCTCAATGTCAGCAAGACAAGGGGCTGATTATTGACTTCAACAGGAGGAAACCGAAGGTCTGTGAGCCAGTCCTCGCTGGGGGAATCAGAGGTGGAGAGGGTCAGCAACTTTAAGCTCCTGGGTGTTATCATTTCAGAGGACCTGTCCTAGGCCAGTACAAAAGTGCCATTATGAAGAAAGCACAGCAACGCTTCCAATTTCTTAGAAGTTTGAGAAAGTTCAGCAAGTCATCCAAATCTTTGACAAACTTCTATAGATGTGTGGTGGAGAGTATATTGACTGTCTACATCATAGTCTGGTATGGAAACACCAATGCTCTTGAATATAATATCCTATAAAAATTAGTAGATATGGCCCAGTCCATCACATGTAACGCCCTTCCCACCATTTAGCACATCTGCACAGAGCGCTGTCACAGAAAAGCAGCGCCCATCATCAAGGACCCCCACCACCCTGGCCATGCTCTCTTCTCACTGTTGTCATGAGGAAGAAGGTACAGGAACCTCAGGACTCACACCGGCAGGTTCAGGAACAGTTGTTACCCTACAATCACACTCATTTTTAAGGACTCTTCATCTCATGTTCTCAATATTTATTGCTTATTTATTCATTAATGTTATTTCTTTATTCTTTTCTATTTAAACTTTTTTTTTGTCTTTTGCACATTAGTTATTAGTCTGCCCTGTTGGGTATGGTCTTTCATTGATTCTATTGTGATTCTTAAATTTACTGAGTATGCTTGCAAGAAAATGAAATTCAAGATTGTATATGATGATATACATGTACTTTGATAAGACCATAAGACAAAGGAGCAGAATTAGGCCATTTGGCCCATCAGGTCTGCTCCGCTATTTCATCGTGGCTGATCCAATTTTTCTCAGTTGCAATCTCCTGCCTTCTCCTGAAATAAATTTACTTTTTTTTTTGAAAATGATTAGAGGGTTGCCATGCAAACATTGTCTTACTGCTGCCTTATTGCTTAATCAGCTGCCTGAAGTGCAGAGCCTGATGCTCCAAACCATGACCATGTAATATAAGGCACCATATTTGGTCATGGGGCCTTATGCAATAAATCAGAACACTCAGGCTTCTGATAGTCTAGACCTCAAAATTTAATACCTATATAGAGGGAGCATATTATCCCAATGCACATAGATTTTTAACAAAAAATATTAGATTCAGATCTTACAATGACTGCTATGGTAAATGTGCTACCTAAAATAGAACTGAGTCTTTAACAGCATGATGGAGCAGACTCAATGGGCTGAATGCCCTAATTTTGCTCCTATGTCTTATGGTATTATGATCTTTTAACTTAACTATCTCAATGGGAACTAAAATCAGCCTAAGTCTTGCTTTTGACTATTATCCTATGAAGTCTCCTGGAAAGTCATACAAATGCTGGTTGATATGGAAGTGCACACATGTGGTTACCTGGTCTCTTCTGATATACAACCAAATGGATGGTTGGTGCTTTCTAGGCTCAGTAACATGGAGTTTCCTTTGGGATAAGAAACTGAAGACAGCCAAGAATGGGGAATGCCAAAATGAGCCAGCATCTATTCCAGAGAATAAGGGGCAGGCATCAAACTCGGGCAGAGGTGGGATGGGGAATTAATGTAAAAGAGGTAGGCTCCTATGTCTTGAAATGTTAAGTCCAAATACAGTAAGGCATGGGTTCCTTTAAAGAAATTCAATGCAGTTTGACATGGGTCAATTGGGATTCAGTGTGCAGATCCAGCTCTCATCACTTTGTTTGACACAATTGGTCTAAGTAATAAAACTGCTGGGCTTGTATCCATAATAAACATATAGAGGCATGCATCAGGAGTTTTTACGTTTTATCAGAGACTTACTTCCAAAGGTCAGTAAACCTATACCAGCCATTACAAGTATCCAAATTCTGGGATGAGACCAAACACAACAAAGTTTTAAAGACTTCCCTGCCTCAGCGCCCATTCTTGTAAATGCACACCTTTGACGCATTACTGCTGTTCAATTTTCTATTTTGAACTTTCTGAAAGTTCTGCAAAAAATGGCTTGGTTACACAAAGGATATCCTTTGTTTCCTTCAACATTAGGAGTTTTTCTTTCTTTGTATCTGTAACCCAATACTAATCACTTGCAGGCCATATTAGGAGTAGATAGAATCTAGAAGTTAATGACCATATGGCAGATTTTAATGTTGAGCAGTACTGGAATATAGGCTACAGTTGTCTGTTCATATCGAAACCCTATTGAAAGAGAAATCTCTTATATCATTCCCTGGTTTCCCATTCCTCCTTACATGTCCCTTCCAGTCCGCAGATGCTTTTCTCTGAGGTGCAACATCCATCCCTACTCTTCCCTCACCATCATTCAGGGACCTAATCAACCCTTCTAGATGAAACAGAGATTCACATGCATTGCTGCCAACCTTGTCTATTGCATTTGGTGTTCTCCATATGGTCTCCACTACATCAATGAAACCTAGTACACACGAGTCGAGCACCTGTGCTCTGCCCACAATGGTCACCTCAAGCCTCTGGTTGCAAGGCATTTTAATTCCCGTCCCCATTCCCACACCGATCTTTCTGTCCTCACTTCTTCCATGACCAGGGTGAAGCCAAACTGACGAGGACGGCAGCACCTCATAGTCTGCAATCCAAGGGCATGAACACGGAGTTTTCCAATTTCAGGCAACCTGCAGCCCTTCTGTTCCATTTTCTCTTCTTCTGATCCACCCAGGGCCTCTCACACATAATTACTTTGACTAGTTCCCTCTCCCCAGCAGCCCTGTAATGCAGTTTCTTTCCCCTCTCCCACATAGTTCCATCTGCCTATCACTCAATCCATTGGGCCTCCTATCCATTCCCCCTACTATCCCTTCCTTATCTGGTTCCACTCATCATCTTTCTTCCTCATTAGATTCCTTAATCTACACCCTTTTAATGCCGCCACATCATCTCCCAATCTCTCTCACTTCCTCCATCCTTTTTTCTCCTCACATGACTCCATCTGCCCATCCTGACCTGAATCCACCCATTGCTTGCCAGCCCCTGCGTCGCACCCGCCCCCTCACCTCTTTATTATGGCTATCTCCACTTCACATACTTAGTCCTGATGCAGGGTCTCAACCCAAAACACTGACTGTCCCTTTGCATCCACAAATGCTGTCGGACCTGCTGAGTTCCTCCAGCAACTTGTTTTTTGCTGCAGATTCCAGCATCTGCAATCTTTTGTGTATGCAAGTAACAGCTCTTTCCTACTCTCCGCCACTGACAAATTAAATCAATCTCCATTTCTGTGCTGAATATGATCACAAGCTTAGTACCTTTTGATTTGTCTGATTAGCACCTCCTGATATTGTCAGATAATAAGCCCAGAATTGACCCATGCTCAACTCCAGGTGTACTGGCTGATGCCAACTAAGATATCAATTGAGATATGACAATCAGTATAGACCAAGGTTGGAGATTTTTAGTTACTATTTCTGTCCACTGTTCAGTGAAAAGCAGATGTTTGATGAGTGAAAGATCAGATATGGTTTGCAGAGTCCGGCATTCCTTTGACTAAGCTTGAAGAATCAACAAGGTCTGGGCAGGTGAGTGCTGCCTGCACTGGACTACCAAACGATGCCTTCAGGAGGAATTAGATTGGAAAATTATTTATAATAGTTTTGCAATATTATATCTCACTTAACAATTTTTAAAATTGCTATTAACATTCTGGTAGCTGAAATGAAATTGCTAACTTAGAGTACCTCGAAATAATTTGTACCTAATGGTATTAATGGTCATAAATAATCATGTTGTTTAATCAAACTATACTGTGAGATAATTGTTCCACAGAACTTGTATATATTAGAAAGCAAAAGCACAATATTGGCTTGTTCATCCTTATTTAAAGCATAGAGAGATAATACAATTTGGTGTGGCGTAGAATGCCACCCCTAATTTGGTGGTCCTGATGCACTCTGAAAATATGTGCGCTCTGGATCCCTTGTAGCTCACCTCTCAGCCCCATTCCACTAGAGGCACAAACCTGAGTTATTTGAATTTCCTATTATAAAATTTCTGCTAATCGCACCTCAGCCACATCCCAAAGCAAATGTTTCTTCCTTTCACACAATGAGCCAAAGAGAAAAAAACAAAGGAACAGACATACAAGGAGTGAAAAGTTAAAAGCTTCCCTCTTCCAGTGTTTTGACTCCCTGCTTTTTTTTACTCTTGAGTTTGTGCAATGCCAGTGAAGATTTTTTAGAATACATGTACAAGCAATAGATTTGATCCAAACTGTTTTAGGCTTTGTGCCAAAGCTGAACTGGTTCGGCATAAATCTTAAGTTATTAACTCAGAGTCAAAACCAAGAGAGATTCCCACCTCCAGGGAGTCTGACTTAATTTTGCTCTTATGTCAGCTCAGGTCATGACTCCAGTTTAAGGATATGCTTACACTGTAACTAATGTGAAGCAAATCCACTTCCTGATTCTACAGCTGTAATGTAAATTATATTTACTTTCAGATAAGCAATTATTTAAAACAATATAACAATTATTTTACTTCCACTTAATTATTCAGTTCTCCCGGTTTGATTTCATTGTGACTTTGAACAGCTATGCCTTTTGATGTTTTTTTCCGCTAGCAACAAACTTCAATGGACTTTAGCTTATGTTTGCAGATTTTTTTGACAGTTTTCTCTATCATCCATATCTGCCTCCAGAGTAAAATTTCACAGTGGTTGCATCAGGTTCTGAAGAAGGGTCTTAGCACAAAACACTGACATTTCATTTGCTCCCATAGATGCAGCCTGACCTGCGGAGTTCCTCCAGAATTTAGTGTGTGCTGCTCAAGATATCCAGTATCTGCAGAATCTCTTGTAACATCATCCAGGTGTTGTTTTCCCTCTGCAGGCAATTTAACCAGTGAAAACTTTAAACCCATAATGTAGAATGACCTCTATACATCCACAACCCCAACACAGAATTCAGAAGCAGGAACTTGGCTGAGTGTCTCTGTGTCTGATGCAGAGAGTTGGAATTGGCAGCAGTACATGAGGATTGGACTCTGGGCAATCTTGATTTAAATGATTTTGTTATTCACTTTAATTCTCAACAGGTTACCAAAAACAAATTTGTTCATTATTCTCAGGAGTAATTTGATATTCTTGTGTGATTACCAAAACAGATTTTACTTGAGAATGGCGCATTATGTTACAAGTACCCCTGTTTATTTTTGTAAACACTATCGACTCAGAACTATCTGTGCTCTACTGGCCAAAGGCTTGTCCCTTAAGTTACTCCACTGTTGGCCCTGGTATCTTAATCTACAAAACATGACAGGGATCAGTTAGCATAATGGTCAGGCTGAATTGTTCTCCGATCTTGGCAATCCATTTGCAAACATTTCATCACCACCACTGACGACGTCTCCTCGTATGGTGATGGAACGTTTGCAAATGGATTGCCAAGGCCGGACAACTCAACCCAAACACCAACCACCCGAGCTACACATTTTCTAAGTTATTTCCAGTTAACATAATGCTATTACAGCACCAGTGATCACTAATTGGGGTTGAATTCCAGCTGTTGCCTGTACGGAGTGTGTACTATTCTCTCTGTAACCGCATGGGTTTCCTTCTGTAGTCCAAAGACATTTAGGGTTAGTGAATTGCAGGCATGAAATGTTGGTACCAGAAGCATAGCAACCATTGTGGGCTGCCCAGCACAATTTGACGACACATTTCACTGTATGTTTCGATGTACATATGACAAATAAACCTAATCTTAATCCTAAAATCCCTTAAGGTTGTTATAGACGGGGGTGGTAATAAAGACAAGCTCTCACTACCAATTAAATGCTCCCAGTGGCGTGCGCCTAAAATAGCTTCTGACAACCAAGTCCAGCTCCTGGCCTTCACGTGTGGCTTAGCTACTAAGTCCTGTGGAACTGTTTCGACTGACAGGAGAAGGGGCAAAGGCAGGTTACTGGTGCCTTAAAAGCAATCATTTTGGGCAGATGGTGTTCATCAGATGTGCTTGGCAGCTCGTTCAGGAGAGGGAAAACACTGATCTCAAACCTCCGCTGCTTTGCAGCTATACCCACTCAGGAGCAAACCCCAAGTGAAAAATCCAGAGATAGAGTCCCTAGAACAGTCCTAGATTGAGTTCAATGTCAACTGGCAACTCCTGCAGCGCTGCTGGTACCAAACTGTATCTGTCTCTGCCGTTCCTTTGGATTCGTCAGATGCGTGGAGAGGGGAAGCTTGCTTCATGGACAACAGCTTGCTCTCCATATCGTACTGTCCAGGCATCCTATCTAGACAGATAGGATGCAATGTCCATGGTCAACTCTGACCAATAGAAGCCCTCATCTTACCTCACCTCAATCTTAAATCCCTATAAATTGCAATTCCAAAACTGCCCAGTCCTGATGAAGGGTCTCGGTCCAAAATATTGACTGTACTTTTTCCATAGATGCTGCCTGGCCTGCTGAGTTCCTCCAGCATTTTGTGTGTGTTGCTTGGATTTCCGGCATCTGCAGATTTTCTTTTGTTGGTGATTAGAATTCTAAAACTTGCTGCTTCCTTTACTAATTTTTCTAAAACCTAACTCTTTAGTCGTCTATCTTTGTATGTGGCTTAGTATAATTCTTTAATTGGATATTGCTCCCAAGAAGTGCCTTGGTTATTTTGCTTTACATGGATTAAATTATTGGTAGACAGTTGCTTTACAATAACAGTCATTTTTAAATAAGTGCTCTATTAATTGTTTATTGTAATAGGTGTAACTAGGTGTGAGGTAATGCAGCATGAAAATGTGTCTTATGACCTTTTCATAAGTGTGTCTCCTTGAAATACTTCACAGCCCAGAAATTCCTTCAAAGACCTCCTGCAAAATAAAATTCTAATTGTGGTAAACTGGCAACCTGAATAGGGCAATCTACAGGCTGTTTTTTGTGCCAATCAGGACAGCTGACTCCAGACTTTTCAACAAGTTCTGTTTGCTGCACCTAACTGTATGAGTGAAGTACCATCGATGGCATCAATGGGAGCACAGTGAGCAGAATTTGTCTTCAGCATAATTTTCAACTATATTGGTCTGAAAAAAAATGAGTTTTTGTTACTCAGAGAAACTAATTTTTAGTTTTTCTTGAAACTAAGTTTTCCAGAAGTACCTTTGCACAAAATGCTTTGCCCGTGAAGGACTTAGCTTCCTCACTTCCGGATCACTCCATGTCACACTTTGCTTGTTAGTACAATGTTGTGAAGGTCACCCAAGGTCTACACTAAAGGCATGAAGGCTTCAGTCCACAGTGGCAGAGGTTAGCATAGCAGGTACACTTTTCAAAGTGCAGGTATTTAGAAACTACCTTCAACCCCTAATTATCTTCATGCCCCTAACACACCCTTAGACATTGTTCTTCACCAACCTGTCTAGATACTTGAGCTACTGGAAGCTCCACACACTTCCTATTACTGCAGCATTCATTGATTAAGAACACAAACACGAGGAAATCAACACACACAAAATGCTGATGGAACGCAGCAGGCCAGGCAGCATTGATTAAGAAGTTGTGTTTCTCTGTAGTTGAAAGTGTGCTGTTTCTATTTTGGCTTTAAGGAATGGCTACAAAAATCACATGTCAAGCTAAACACTAGCAGATATGAAGTCAAGACAGAATGAGACAGCAGGACAGTACACTGGGTACATCATTCTGTGAACCTCACAATTGAGAATGTTGATTTCTCTGGGAGTTCTACACACAACTTAAGGTGATCCGTAATATAGTGTTAAAGATGTTTTAAAAGCAGTAATTTCCAGCCTATTGTGCTACTTTTTGAAGTATTAATGGGAGAAATGTGGCAGCCAATTTGTAGACAGTATGATCCCACAAATAACAATGTCTTGCTGATATTGATTTAAAATAATGCAACAGGAACCTAAAACCAGCACAATCAGAGCAACTGGCAACAGACTCAAATGTAAATATCCAAAGTGCTTTAATTTACAAAGTGAGAAATGTGGTTTAACTCTAAACTGTTGTCAGTTTGTTGCATTGATTCTAGCTGGATCAGAGTAACTCCAAAGTTCAAAGCAAAGAGCTAGTATAGTGGTAACTTTGCCTATGGCTATGTAACTGCCAAGGTAAGCCTTATAATCTTAATTATCCTTTGCAACAACTATTCTCAATGTCTTAAGTAGAAATTCCTTTTGTATGTAGAGTGAAATTAATGTTCAGTTCTCAAACTAAGCCTATGGCAAGGAAGCAAGGAGAGATGGCACCAGATGTAGGCTTACAATCATCCACCCATGAAAACAGGACCTCAGCCTGTTTTTTTAATTAAATAAAGGAATTAAATATCAGAAATAATGCCTTCTTCTTTTCTATTTGTTTTTTAAAGATAAAATATATTAAAATTGTTATAAATAATTTTATGGAAGTTTATGTTGCTATCAGAGCCAAATCAGAAATCGTTTGAAATATCTTGATGTGTTCAATGATAATATCTATAAGTATACATTTAGTCATCTCTGCACCACGTAACTGTTAACTTTATCTTTTTCATTTCTAATCAATTTTATTTCAAGTTAGAGATACAACACAGAAATAGGCCCTGCTCCACCATGTCCAGGCCAACCATTTATATTAATCTGACATTAATTCCTTTTATGTTCTCTCCATTTACTCAATAACACAAATTCTACCATTCACCACACTAGACGCAACTTGCAGTGGCCTTATCAAATCGCACATACTTGGAATGTAGGAGTAAACCAGATAACTAGAGTCATGGAACACTATAGCACAGAAGCGAGCACTATGGCCCAGCTAGTCCATGCTGAATCATTAATCCGCCTAGCCCCATCAACTTGCACCTAGACCATAACCCTCCATACCTCTCCCATCCATGTACCTTATCCAAATTTCTTTTAAATGTTGACATCGAACCCCGATCCACCACTTCCACTGGAGGAAACAGATGCAGTGACTAGAACAATATGCACGCTTCACACAAAGAGGCCATGGGGTCAGGATTGAACCTGGGTTTGACAGGCACTGCACTACAGGGTACAGTACTGTTCCTTCTCTCTCCTTCCTGAACACACTATGTGCTCATTTTAATTAAGTCTCACGAAGTCCAGTCACCAACTTCAGAGTGTGAGTCTTAATGTCTATGAGCCAATTAGCTACTCTGCCATCACAACCAATTCCTGCTCTAGTCTCATTTTATGTCCTATCAACATCATTTTGCAGCAGAAACGATAAACGTTAAAAAAAATTTCCCAGATTCTCAAAATGTCCCAACAGTTTAGAAAACACATCTATTTGAGAATAGAGCAAGACAGAGAAAAGAGATGTATGGGCCAGTTAGTTCAAAATTCAGCTACTGGAAAATATTAGAATCCTTTATGAAGGAAGTATTTCTCAGTACTTAGAAAAAATCATGGTGGGGTAAAGTTTGAGAAGTAAATTTGTTGGACAAATGGGCTTGTGTTAATCTGTAAATAGCAGGGTAGATAAAGTGGAGCCAATAAAAACAATATGATTGAACTCCCAAAAACAACTTGCTAAGGTACCACATGATGGGTCACTGAACAAATTAAGGGGACACAAGTAGGAAAGTAATATTTTATGAGGGATAAACAGAAAGCAAGGATAAACAAGTCAGGTTCTCAAGGTATAACCCTGGAGTGCCTTGGGTATTATTACTGGGGCCTCAGCATTTTACAGCTTTTAGCACTGGCTCAGACCATGAGGAAAGTGTCCAGAGTTGCTGATGATACAAAAACAAGTGGGAGAGTAAACAATGAGAAGGACACAGATCTCTCCAAAGGGATATAATGTGAGGGCCAAAAGACTGAAGATGGAAAATATTTTGGGTCTTTCCCACTTTGGGAGGAAGAATTAATAGTATTTAAAAGTATATTTTATAATGCGATTGGAGAGTTTGTGTCTCTCTAAATAAGGACCACAAAAAATTAACTTACAACTCTACCAAGTAATTAGGAAGGCGAATTAAATATTGGGTTTTATTACAGGAGAGATATAGTTGTAAGACAGGGAAAGCTTCCTACGACAGCAGGACTTTTGTACAGTCACAGAGTAATACAGCAAGGGTACAGGCTCCCTACACCAATGATTGTATCCTCCCTGAAAGTCCTAATTACCCAGATACAGCTCATAGCCTTCCAAACCCCTCACCTTCATGTTCTGATCCAAATGGTTCTTAAATTTACAATTGTATCCACCTTGACCCATTCCAGGTACTTAGTATCCTCTGTATAAAGAACTTACATCGCAGATCTCTCTTAAATCTCTCCCCTCTTATCTCGTACATGTGTATTCTAGTTTTGGACTCCCCCAACCTGGGGGTGGGGGGGGGAGCAAAACTACAACTGTCCACCTTATCCATACCTTTCATGATTTTGTAAACTTTTATGAGGACACTCCTCATTCTTTAGCACTGCAGGGAATAAAGGAACAGAATGGGCAACCTTCTTCCTAAAATTCAAGCCCTTTAGGCAACATCCATGCAAACCTCTTTAGCACCCTCTCCGGCTTAACAATGTCTTCCCTATAACAGGGTGACCAAAGTTGTACCCAGCACCTCAAGTGAAGCCTCACCAATTTCTTGTGCAACTGTAACATAATTCCCCTACTTTTAAACTTGATGCTCTGAGAGATGGCCAGCGTGCTAAATACCTTCTTCTTCACCCTGTCTATTTGCATGGCCAGCATGCAAAACACCACTGTCAACATTCTGTGTGACTTAGGTGGCTACTTTCATGAGGAATAATGTGTGTAGTTAGCAGCTCATCAAGAATAATGTGTACATTTTTGAATTATATTTTCAGAATGCTACTTTACCTTGCATGTAGTCACCAGACTAATTCCAAGAACAAGGGATTTGTCATCTTTAGAAAGGTTGATCAGGGCCAAGAAGAATGAGCAGTGATCTCAAATGAAATGTATGAGATTCTGAGGTGCTAGATGTGCAGGATGCTGTGCAGATATGTCTCCTGATAGGGGGTTCTAAAACTAGGGACCAGTGTCTGATGAGAAGTGATTGGCCACTTAGCAAGGAGAAAATTCTTCTCTAAGAGTTATGAATTTTGGAATTTTATACTCTGGAGAGCTAAAGATATTGAGTCATTAAGTATATTCTCAGTTGGAGATGAAAAGGTGAATAGGATGAAATTAGTTGTTTTAAAGTAGCTAATTGGGTGGTATTACAACAACAACATCATACTCAATGATTTGAGGTTTAGTATGTCACCAAATAGTCTTCAAAATTTCTAATGATGGAGAGCATTCTGACTGGTATGAAGGCTCCAATGCACAGGGCTGTTGAGTTAGCCGAGCTCCATCAGAGCACCATCACCTTCAAGAGATAGTGCCTTACTTAAAAAGGTGGCATCCATTGCTAAAGGCCTTCACCAAGAATGTCCCATGATTAGACGTGAGTTAAATCAGGGGTTGCTGGGTGGTGCCGCTCGAAGGGCTGGAAGGACCTATTGTGCACTGTATTTCTAAATACATAAATAAAAATCCAAGACATGCCCTCTTCTTTTGATTATCATTAAGGAAGGAGGTACAGGAGCCTGAAAACCCACACTCAATGATTCAGAAACAACTTCTTTCCTTCTACCGTCAGATTTCCAAATTATCCATGGACATTGCCTGGCTATTCCTTTAATTTGCACTATTTATTTTGTAATTGGTGGAAACTTTATGTCTTTGCTCTGAACTGCTGCTGCAAAATAGAATATTTCATCTCATATAATAAACCTGATTCTGATTCGAGACTGAGTTAAGTAACTTTCTGTACAAAACAGGAACTGAAAACTATCAAGCACATTGTTCAGATCAGCCTTGATTTAAATGAATAGTGGCCTGCCATGAGGAGTCATTTGGCTTCCTATTTCTCAAGTTCTTATTCGATTTTATTCAATAAAAAAAATCATTCAAAGTATCATTAGCATATCTGAAACAGGGAGTTAATTGTTCTTTGAAAAATCAAAGATTAAAATATTCTTGCTGCCACAGGCATTTAAGTCTCCAGAAATCAACAGAATAACGTTGACACTGAAATCTTTGACTCTTGTAGCATTCACTCATACGTACCACCCACACCATACAGAAAGCATTTCCTTACTAATTATACATTTATAAAGGGAACTGCTGAACTTCAAAGAAAATTATATACACGCAGCACAATTTCAAAGGACAGGCTTAAGCTGTGGTTTGGAATCTTCTTTGCTTAGGTCTAGCACTACAAATGCAATGCTTCAAGCTTGACATTTAATACCTCAATATAAATCATTCTTCAGACTGAGCTTCCCGAGAGTGTGGACAAGAATACAGCTCAACAGATTTTAACATACAGTAGAATTTTCAGTGTAAACAATGCTGATATTTTTGTCTGATTATGGGGCCATTAAAGTATATATGTGACCATATATAATAGAAATACTCTGACAATCATTCTAAAGTATCTTAAAATACCACAGACTCCTCCACAACAATTCCCTGCAGTGTCGCACAAAATAACACATAGTGGAATGAGTATGCACTTCAAATACGTTACAACACTGTCCCTGGTTTTATGGTATTCAGTATGCCACTGCTTGCTTGTGAAAAGACGTATCAAATGATTAAATTTGGTCACAAAAGATCTCTGTAATAAACATAGTTCTTGAAAAGGAAACTAAAGAGGCTCAGCATCTTGTTTTCCATTTAAGAAATAATTAATTTTCAACTTAATAATGGATATTTGGTTTAGTTTCATTAATTAGTGCTCATTAAGTGAAGGTTTGATACAAGGAATAAAATATTTTAATACATTTTATAATCAGCTCTTCAAATCAGGTATTAGGTAAGTTTAAATTTATAATGTAGTTCCTTCCTCTCTTCCTCAATCAACCGAAAGAATGCAACTAAATACTGCATGTTGGTGAACCCAAACTTGAACTGAAAGCCGGAAAGGAAAACAAAGCTGATGTCAGGATCAGAAAAGGAATTGTTGTACCTTGAATGACAACTGATTAAGACCCTTGAAATCTGTAGGAAGAAATTTTGACTTACACATTAAGAGTCGTAGAATCATAAAGTAATGCAGTACAGACACAGGCACTTTGGCCCAACTGTTCCATGCCAAGCATAGCATGCTCTCTCTTAGTCCCAGTTTCTCCCGTTCGGCCCCAAGCATCCTCTCTCCATGTATTTATACAAATACTTCTTTAATGTTGCATTTGTATCTGCCTCAAACACTTCCTCTGGCAGCTCATTTCTGGTTGTCAGTACCCTCTTTATACAGAAGTAACCTCAAGGTCTCTTTTAAATCTCCCCTTTCTTATCTTGTGTCTGTGCCCTCTGGTTTCGTAAGCTTGCCCCTTGAAAACACAGGGGTGTGAGGATGAGCTGGACAAAATGAACCAGTAGCTAAGTACATGCATGCTAAAAGTTCTAATTTCAGGAGTACCTGTGCCTTCAAGTCCTCAGTTATGTACCCTTTCAAAGATGGCCAGCACGCAATTCATCCACCTTATCTCATTAACTCCTGCCCAGGGTTAACTTTCAAATCCAAAAACCTAGAAGTTGGATCCATGTACAATCATGCCCTATTTGACGGAATTTTATCTAAATCAAAATTGCTAAATATGATGAAGTCTTAGGCCTTTTCATTCCTTAAGGTTGTCACAAACTTAGTGGGACTTAGCTATTAAAGCTAAGCCATTTCTACTGACAGGAGAAGGGGCAAAAGGTGGGTTAACTGGTGCCTTAAAACTCCGGGCAGATGCGGCTCATCAGCCATGGTTGGCAGCTCATCTAGATGAAGGAAAACTCTGATCTTAATCCTCCACTGCCTTGTAGCTACGTATACCCAGTCATGGGGAAGGCTCCTAGAGTAAACCCTGTGGAAATATCAAGAGCTGGAGTCCCTAAGGCAGTCCTATATTGTGCTTAACACCAAATGGCAACTCTTGCGACCAGGTGCTGCCAAACTGTATCCGTTTCTGCTGTTCCTTTGGAGAGGGGTAGCCTGCTGCATGGGCAACAGTTTGCTCTCCATATCATACTGCCCTGGCTTGTGTATACATAGACAGCTAGGATGTAACAGTCACGGTCGACCCTGACCAACAGATGTCTCATCAGCTTTTAGGCACTTCAGCCCAACTCATCCACTGACCAACATGTCTATGTTAGGCCATTTCAGTAAGTCCACTTTCCCATGTTTGGCACATATCCCACTAAGCCTTTTCTGTCCACATAGCTGTCTAAATCCCTTCTACATATTATTATTATACTGGACTCATCTTCTTCCACCTTTGCACTACTTTTGCTTGAAGAAGTGGTTCCTCGGCTCCATTAAGTCCTCCCCCTCTCATCTGAAATCAATGCTCTCTAGTTTTTGCTTCCCTTTCTCAAGGGAAAAAGGCTCATGTGTATTCACTCTATCTAAGTTCCTCATAATTTTATACACTTCTATGTCACCCCTCAAATCTCCTATGCTCCAAGGAATACAGTCCTAACCCTATAACGTAGTCCTTTGAGTAGTGGCAAATGTCTGGTTAATCTCCTTTGCAGTTTCTAGCTTAATAGTGTCTTTCCTATAACACGGAAATTAAAACTATACACATTATTCCAGGTGCGGCCTTACCTACATCTTCTATAATTACAGCATATTGTTTCAAAGGTTATAATCAGTACCCTGACTGATGAAGGTGAGTACACCAAATGCCTTTTTTTAAAAAAACCACTTTGTATGCAAGTGACACCACCTCCTGGGAAAAATGTACTCTTCAATCTCCCTGTTGCATAACATTCCCCACGGCCCTACTCTTCACTGTGAAAGTCCCAGCATGGTTTCACTTCCCAAACTGCAACATCTCAAGCTCATCAGCATTGTTATGCTAGTTTTCATTCCTTGGCCCACTTACCTAGCTGATCACAATCTGCCTGTACATTTGATAATCTTCTTCCCTGTCTATGGTACCACCAAAATTTAGTGACTTCATCAAACTTACTGTCCATGCCTTATGCATTCTCATCCAGGTTATTTATTATGTACAGTAAACGATGAACACAATGGTCCCAGCACCGTTCTTTGTGGTACGCCACTAGTCACAGCCTCCAGTCTGAAAAACAACCTTCTATCATCATCTTCTGCTTCATATCATCAAGCCAATTGTGTATCCACTTCACCAGCTGTTCCCAGGCAATCTCATCTTCCAGACTAGCCTTCTATGTGGGATCTTCTCAAATGCCTTGCTGAAGTCCATATAGACAAAGCAAACATGATTACCATTTTCAGTCAGCATGGCCCTCAGTTTGGCATTAATTTAAATCATGAGAAATGTTTCATTGAAAGTATGCTCACTGGGATATGATTTCATATTTTATAAGTTCTCCTCTCATCCACAAACCCTCAGGCCACTTCAACACACTAAAAATGGAATTGCCAGCACAGATGCTTTGACATGTGGGCCTGAGGCTACTGATGGCCTCAGTGTTTCAGGGCCTCTCACAGCAGAGGATGTGATTGGCTTGCTCCACATGTGGGTGGTATGTTACCTTCTGCAGACCTGTACTCTTTAATAGTGCTATAATCCTGACTTAATTCCCTTGAGACAGCATGTGAGCAGCATGACAGTGTTCTTAATCGCCCAGGTTAGGTTTGAACACTTCTTGAAGGGAGGAAGCCATAATAATGATTTCTTAAAACAAGGATGTTTCAATTTCATAATATCTTTGATGACCAAAAATGGGAGTAATCTAATTTCTATGCATTAGTATCCGCAGTTGTACTTGGTTTGCCTAACTGACAATGGCAAACAAGTGATCTGCTTTGAATAGCCAGTGACAAATGCAGTTTCAGAATGTCTTCAGACTGCAGTAATTTAATATCCAGTTTTAAAATGCATGTTGAAGAAAAGGCTTTTGTCTCGCAGTTTTGAAGGTTTCAATATTTAAAAGCCCTAATCTTCGGCTTATCTGCAGATCCAGAGCTACAACATTTCCTTTAGAATGTTTATGATGTCTCTGTGAGATATGCAACGGCAAAGTATTACCATGCAGAAGAATTTAATTCAGCGAGGTACATCAATGTGCCACTATGAATAAAGCAGTTACAGAAAATTTCTAAAATCTAGCATTGTTAGTTTTGGAAGAAAAACATACAATGACGAAAAAGGTGTACATTTATCAGATCAAATCAGTGTTGCACTGCAGTTGGGAAGGTAAGTTTGCAAAATGTATTAGAAGCAGATCATTTTTTAAGAATTGATCCAAGTGCTTTGAGAGAAGAAAGAATATCAACAGTGAATTCATACAGTTCACTTCAGTTCAGTATTAGTTAATTAATTCACAAGGAAGACATCCGAGGCAACACAGAGACCAGACAGGAACTACATAATAGATACATTTGTCAGAGCAGAGAATTATGAGAATAAGTCAAAAGCCTCCTTGATGGGAGTAAGGAAAAGAGGCACACATAAAGTTAACTGGAACAGAGAAGGTTAATCTATAACACAGTTTCAAGTAAAACTATGACTGAGGCTCAAGGATATGAAAGGGAATTGAAAGTTCATGAAATATGTCAGAAAGCACTACTTCATATAAGAAGTGACTGATACCTGGAATGATCCTCCTGGTGGAAGCAAAATCGCAAGGATCAGATACTTCTTTGGGGTAGTCATAGATTTCTTTGGGCTGAATACAGTTCTTATCTGAACTTTAATTTTATGTTTCATGTTTACAATACTAACTTGCAACCTTAGTCCCAGAAGTTATTTTGTTTTGAATGTACAGTGGATACAATTGTACCAGATTAAAACTCTTCAGCATGCTGAACTGTTGTCCCAGCTTTACAAACTATTGAGTTGTATAGTTTAATGGGACATTTAAATTTTCTTGCTGAAACCAAGAATTATTATTTCTACAGGCAGTGACCATCCATTCAGAATCAGAATGAGGTTTATTATCACTGGCATGTGTCGTGAAATTTGTTAACTTAGCAGCAGCAGCAGTTCAATGCAATACATAATATAGAAGATAAATAAATAATAAATATAGTATATGTATATTGAATAGATTAAAATCATGTAAAAACAGAAATAATACATATGAAAAAGTGAGGTAGTGTTCTTGGTTCAATGTCCATTCACGAATCGGATGGCAGAGGGGAAGAAGCTGTTCCTGAATCGCTGAGTGTGTGCCTTCAGGCTTCTGAACTTTAATACATTTAAAGTTCCTCCTCCCTGATGGTGACAGTGAGAAAAGGGCATGCCCTGGGTGCTGGGGGTCCCTAATAATGGATGCTGGCTTACTGGGACACCACTCCCTGAAGGTGTCCAGGGTACTTTGCAGGCTAGTACCCAAGATGGAGCTGATTAAATTTACAACCCTCTGCAGCTTCTTTTGGTCCTGTGCAGTAGGTCCCCCTCAGTGTTGCAGCCTGTCAGGATGCTCTCCACAGAACAACTATAGAAGTTTTTGAGTGTATGTTTTGACATGCCAAATCTCTTCAAACTCCTAATGAAGTATAGTTGCTGTCTTGCCTTCTTTATAACTACATCAATATGATGAGACCAGGTTAGATACTCAGAGATCTTGACACCCAGGAGCTCGAAACTGCTCACTCTCTCTACTTCTGATCCTTCTATGAGAACTGGTATATGTTTCTTCATTTTACCCTTCCTGAAATCCACAATCAGCTTTTTCATCTTACTGATGTTGAATGCAAGGTTATTGCTGCGACACCACTCCACTACTTGATATATCTCGCTCCTGTATGCCCCCTCATCTCCATCTGAGATTGTACCAACAAAGGCTGTATCATCAGAAAATTTATAGATGGTATTTGAACTATGCTGAGCCACACAGTCATGGGTTTAAAGAGAGTAGAACAGTGGGCTAAGCACACACCCCTGAAGTGCACCAGTATTAATTGTCAGTGAGGAGGAGATATTGTCACCAATCTGCACGGATTGTGGTCTTCTGGATAAGAAGTCAAGGATCCAATTGCAGAGCTGGGTATAAAGGCCCAAGTTCTGTATCTTATCAATCAGGATTGTTGGATAGATGGTGTAAAATGCTGAGCTATGGTTGATGAACAGCATCCTGACATAGGTGTTTGTATTGTCCAGGTGGTCTAAGGCCATGTGAAGAGCCATTGAGATTGTGACTGCTATTGACATATTGTGGCAATAGACAAATTGCAGTGGGTCCAGATCCTTGCTGAGGCAGGAGTTCAGTCTAGTCATGACTAACTTTTCAAAACTTTTCATCACCGTAGATGTAAGTGCAACTGTGTATTGGTCATTAAGGCAGCTCACATCATTCTTCATAGGCACTGATATAATTGTTGCCTTTTTGAAGCAAGTGGGAACTTCTGCCTGTTGCAGTGAGAAGTTTAAAATGTCCTTGAATACTCCTCCAGTTGGTTGGCACAAGCTTTCAGAGCCTTATTAGGTACTCTGTCAGGTCCTTTCACCTTGCGAGGGTTCACCCTCTTTAAAAACACAAATATTTATGTAATAGTATGGAGTTTTGCAAAACATTGTAACATGAAAAGTCATACTTTTTTTAAGATCCTCCAAAAAATGTTTAAAAAGCACCCTAACAGAATTGCAAAACAAAAACACACAAATTACTTATGTGCACTTCAGGGTGCACCGTTTGCAGGAAGGATTTGGAGGCTTTGGAAAGGGTAGAGAAGAGGTTGTACAAACTTGGGTTGTTCTCTGAAGAACTGGAGGTTCAGTACAGACCTGAAAGAGTGATGAAATCATGAGAGTCATAAGTAGTCGAAAGTCAAAATATTTTTTCCAGATTAGAATTGTCAGATACTCACGGACTTGCATTTAAAGTTGGAGTGGGAAAGTTTAAAGAATATGTTTGGGGCAAGGTTTTCTTTCCAGATAGAGTCATAGATGCTAGGAATAAGCTGCCAGGTGGAAACAGATATGATAGAGGTTTTTATATCGGGACATGAGTATACAGGGAATTAGATATGGATCATATGCAGGCAGAGAAGAATAAGTTGTTAGGCATCCTGCTTGGCACAGACATTGGGGCCAAAGGGTTTGTTCTTGAGTTGTCCATTTATATGTTCAGATTCTACTAAACATCTTCATGGGTTAGAAACAGTGATGGTCAAAAGTTGTTCATGAAGGCAAATTAAAGGAGAATCAAAAGTATATAACAGTCATTAGATTCTGCAGATGCTGGATATGCTCAAAAGTATGCAACATCGGATTTTCTGATAGAAACAGATGGACCACTATTTACATGGACATTGAGCATTGTCTTATCTGCCTCTGCAAAATAATATGCTGATCTCTGAGATGTTCGACACTTTCAACAGCTCCCCAAGTGACTCTTACTCTGTACAATTACCAAACAAACCAGAAAAGCTTTGGACAAAATTCATCTGAATGTGCTAATGGTTAACATTGATAAGTTCGAATTACTTCCAAGTAACTTCTGTGGCCCCTGAAGAATCGCTTTGAGTATGGAATCTCAATCCTTCAGATATACTTCAGAGGTGACCAGAGTTCCTACTACAGAAGACCACAAAATGTCAAAGGGCAAGCACAATTGTAAATAGTCACAAAAGCATCTGTGTTCATCCACTCATTGTTTCAGTGAGGCCTTTCACCTAGCAAATGAATCCCAGTCCTAACTACTAGAAAATACAATTTACAATCAAGGATGAAGTGAGAAGTAGTAGTTGAAATTAAAGCGATCAATGTTGATGAACAAGAACCTAGTGTTCAGCCAGCCAGTTGATGAATGACATGCATAAATGTCAGACCAATATACACACATCTCAAGCTAATTCTCTGTGGGTGAAATAACATGATTCATGCATGTACAAACAAGCTGGATGAACTCAGCAGGTCGGGCAGCATCCGTTGAAATAAGCAGATAACGTTTCGGGCCGAGACCCTTCGTCAGGACTGAAGAGGGAGGGGGCAGGGGCCCTATAAAGAAGGTGGGGGGAGGGTGGAATGTGCCAGGTGGAAAACCAATCAGAGGAAAGATCAGGGGGTGGGGGAATGGAAGCAGCAAGGGGATAGGCAGGAGAGGTGAAGAGGGAATGTAAGGGGAAAGCACTATGGGTAGTAGAAGAAGGAAGAATCATGAGAAAGGTGATAGGCAGCTAGAAGAGGAGGCAGAGTGAAAGTGGGATGGGGGAAGGGAGAGGGAGGGAAAAACTGGAAGTTGGAGAATTCGATGTTCATACCAAGGGGCTGGAGACTATCCAGATGGTATATGAGTTGTTGCTCTTCCAACCTGAGTTTGGCCTCATCATGGCAGTAGAAGAGGCCATGTATGGACATATCCGATTGGGAATGTGAAGCAGAGTTGAAATGGGTGGCAACCGGGAGATCCTATCTGTTGTGGCGGATGGAGCGGAGGTGCTCGACGAAGCGGTCCCCCAATCTGTGTTGGGTCTCGCCGATGTAGAGGAGGCTGCACTGGGAGCACTGGATGCAATAGATTACCCCAACAGACTCACAAGTGAAGTGTTGCCTCACCTGGAAGGACTGTTTGGGGCCCTGATTGGTGGTAAGAGAGGAGGTGTAGGGACAGGTGTAGCACTTACGCTTGCAGGGATAAGTGCCAGGTGGGAGATCTGTGGGGAGGGACACGTGGACCAGGCAGTCGCAGAGGGAACGATCCCTGCGAAAAGCAGAGAGGGGTAGAGAGGGAAAGATGTGTTTAGTGGTGGGGTCCTGTTGAAGGTGGCGGAAGTTGCGGAGGATAATATGCTGGATCCGGAGGCTGGTGGGGTGGTAGGTGAGGACAAGGGGAACACAGTCCCTGGTGTGGTGACGGGAGGATGGGGTGAGGGCCGAAGTGTGGGAAATGGAGGAGATGTGGGTGAGGGCATCATTGATGACGGCAGAAGGGAAACCACGATTCTTAAAGAAAGAGGACATTTGAGATGTCCTGGAACAGAAAGCCTCATCCTGGAAGTAGATGCGGTGGAGACAGAGGAACTGGCTGTATTTCATTGGCTATATTTAAGAGGAAGTTAGATATGGCCCTTGTGGCTAAAGGGATCAGGGGGTATGGAGAGAAAGCAGGTACAGGGTTCTGAGTTGGACAATCAGCCATGATCATACTGAATGGCAGTGCAGGCTCGAAGGGCCGAATGGCCTACTCCTGCACCTATTTTCTATGTTTCTCTGTAACTGGGAATAGGGAATAGGCAACTTCCGCCACCTTCAACAGGACCCCACCATAAAGCACATCTCTACCTCTCTCTGCTTTTCACAGGGATTGTTCCCTCCACAACTGCCTGGACCACTCATCCCACCCCACAGATCTCCCACCTGGCATTTATCCCTGCAAGCGTAAGTGCTACACCTGTCCCTACACCTCCTCTCTTACCACCAATCAGGGCCCCAAACAGTCCTTCCAGGTGAGGCAACACTTCACTTGTGAGTCTGTTGGGGTAATCTATTGCATCCGGTGTTCCTGGTGCGGCCTCCTCTACATCGGCGAGACCCGACACAGATTGGGGGACCACTTCGTCAAGCACCTCCGCTCCATCCGCCACAACGGATAGGTTCTCCCGGTTGCCACCCACTTCAACTCTGCTTCACATTCCCATTCGGATATGTCCATACATGGCCTCCTCTACTGCCATGATGAGGCCAAACTCAGGTTGGAGGAGCAACACCTCATATACCGTCTGGGTAGTCTCCAGCCCCTTGGTATGAACATCGAATTCTCCAACTTCCAGTTTTTCCCTCCCTCTCCCTTCCCCCATCCCACTTTCACTTTGTCTCCTCTTCCAGCTGCCTATCACCTCTCTCATGATTCTGCCCTTTTCTACTACCCATAGTGCTTTCCCCTTACATTCCTTCTTCACCTCTCCTGCCTATCCCCTCCCTGCTTCCCCTCCCCCACCCTTTGATCTTTCCTCTGATTGGTTTTTCACCTGGCACCTTTCACCTTTCACCCTCACCCCACTTTCTTTATAGGGCCCCTGCCCCCTCCTTCTTCAGTCCTGACGAAGGGTCTCGGCCCGAAATGTTGATGCTCATTTCAAACAATGCTGCCTGACCTGCTGAGTTCATCCAGCTTGTTTGTACGTGTTGATTTGACCACAGCATCTGCAGTGTACTTTGTGTTTATCATTCATGCATGACTGATACATCAATAGCTGTCAGGTACATATTGAAGGAGTTGCACCCAAAAATTCCAAACAGGTATGAAGCTACTCAGAAGCGATTGCTACTGTCATTCACTCAAGAAAAGTTGTATAAAATTTTACTTATTAGTGTTAAACCATCAATTTCTTGGCATTTACTTTTAAATACAAATAAATTATGTCTGAATGTTTTCAAAATTAATATTTCATTACTTAAATTAGTAGAAATAAATAACTATTGGATGAAAAGGCATGTGAAATTTTAAGTTGCTGCTCTTTGAAAGTAACAAATGTAAGTGAAAGTGACTGCAGTATAAGAAGATATGAATATAAAAATAATATGTTCAAACAAGGCTAAGCGTTAGAAATAAGATAGATGTCAGTGCTGATATTAATTGATGAAATGCATGCTGGTCCAAATAGATCAATTCCTCATTAATTAACTCTTTTGAGAAAGTATCTGGGGGAATACTCCTTCACCTGGAGCTATGGAGTTGCCATATGTTAAATTCAGATAGTTAACATTTGCTTATTTTAATCAAGGTTACATTGAATTTGTTTGCTTAATTGACATTGGATTAGGGAGAGGGATTAAACAAAATGCTAAATAGAGGTTAAACAGAGTTCTCCTTAAAGAATAGACATATGAACACAGTGAGGATGTACTGCATAGGATTATGATTTCGATGCTGTCATAATTGAACTGCTTTTGCTAATACAGATCAGAAACGGGTATGATAATAATCAGTTTGACAATACTACTGGAACTGTTTGGAAACCTTTATTAATCCTTTCCTAAGAGACTAGATATGGGAAGACATGATATACAAAAGTATTTAATTATCATTACTATAATGCTCAATGACTGATGAGTCGTCATGCAAAACTTACTGATGGGCAACTGAGATGGGCCATACAGGCAGAAACTGAAAACTGATCCAATTCAATGGCTCTTGGTTCTGTCAAACAAAATCTTACCTCACTACCTTGAGAGGCTGAGACACATAGATTGATGGTAACTCACACCCACTAATCCATTGAGAGATTTAAGTATATGACCTCTGATTTGCAGCATGGTTTTTAGGAGTTCTTCCTGGTTAGACTTCGCTCACCACATCGATTTCAAAACTGATGAAGAGTGGGGAGACATCTGGATGGAAAGCACTCTCTGAAACAAAGAACTCATTCAAATCCCCAAGGCAAGTATCCCTAAATTTCATCAGCCTGAAAGCACAATGGACAGCTCTGAACAGGATCTGAACGAGGCATGGGCATCATAGCCGCTCAAGCATGTGTGACAAATTAAAGCTCTCCCTGCTGTGATCAAAGAATGGACCTCAGTATCACATCCTTCTGCCAACACAATTTCACTGGAAATAGTGAAATAAACTCTCTTTCTCAAATTGCCATATCATTGCCTACTAACTTAGAACTCAAGTTAGAAATGCTCTCCCTGTCACATTGCTGACCAGAATAATTATCATCAGAGATTATTTTATACATTCTCAGATGTTGTATTGTCCTAGAAGCAAAGTTTAAAAAAAAGTATCTTCCAATGTGAGGTCTTCAGTATAAGGAGATGGTGTTAATTGCACTGTGCCGTACAGTAATAAACTCTTCAGGATAAAGTGAAAGTCAAGAAGCAGCTTATATCCACAATACTTAATGAAAAGACCAGTAACTCATTGCAGGTACACTTATCCACTTTTGGTTGATAAACATGTCTGAAAATCAAAAGCATTTTATATTGTCTCTCCTGTCAAATCTTCGTGTTACTGCCTATTATTCCTCTGCTCTCAAATCAAGGGAGAAAAATGGCTATTTGCTCTCCATTCAAAGAACTCAAGTTTCCCTCCCTGTCCTTATAGATATTTAGAAAGAGGCTGTTTGGATTCTAATGCAAACTGAGATTTTACCCTGCAGTCATAGAGACAAGAGTATGTCTCCCTTTGATAGAAGTCGGAACATAATTCAGTTGCTAGGAGGGCACAACCTTCAAATTCAGCCCGACAAAGACAACACATGAACACAAAGAACCATTTCAAGAGCTCTACAACTTAAACCAAACAAATCTCAAGAATGAAGGGATGACTACGACAGGTCTTAGCTCCATGGCATTGCCATAGTGATGAGTACACATGGTAACAACTAAACATCCCCAAGATAGTTAAATCCAAAGGTATTATATCTTATATAGCATATATTCATTATATCATTATGAAAAGTACTTAGGGCTGACTTATGCTACTTTACTGGCTGAGTTGGTTAATGTAGTTAGTAACTGGTCAAAAAAGTCTCATATCTGCTCTCTGCCAAGTTAGCTTTCAGTCGGTTGTGATAAGGGAATTGCAGGAGGGCTTAAAGGACTTGTGCTCTCATTGATTACTATCCAGTAATGATTGTTGTAAGTGCCTATTGGATGGACATAGGATTATGCTTAGCAGCTGAATTGGCTATCAATACTTAAATGTGAAAAAATTGTTATTATGTCATTCAAGAAGTGAGCAGAAAAATGGTTTAAAAAAATTCAAATTGAGTTACAATGTGCTAATAATGCAGTCTTGGATTACAAGCAACAACATGTTATTTGACCCTTTACCCAGATATCTTTACCTGGAATTTATTGAGAAATTAGTTTACTTATACTTTTTGTAGCACTTTTGATTGTTACTAGGGGAGAGAATATAAGGAAATTTGAACCACTGCAGGTATCACAGCTCAAAATTATGGATCCAAAGCCAAATTATATTCTCTCCTTCAACTATTTAAGTGCCTTTATGACAGATCTGAAACAAAATTATATACTCACATGATCTCTACTTAGGACTGGCAGGAAAATGTGCCTCATAAATAGCACCAATTTCACACTCTCATAACCTCCATTTCAAAGAAACTCAAGGAGCTGATGAAAGGACATGAGGTTGCATACCTGTCAGCATTGCTTCATTGGGCAACCTGTGTTCATCACTCCAAGAGTAGTTAGTAGATAATGAGTCTTCAGAGATGTACTCTAAGTGGGGTTCTGAGCTTTAGTAAGTGGATGTAACAGTTTGGCCAGTCATTATGCCACCAACAATTACTTAATACGTTACATAAGAAAAACACTTTTTTCCAACTTTACATTATTGGCTATCCTGTGGGAGAAATGACGCCCAAGATACTTGTTAGATGGGTGATCAGAGGAGGATTCCTCACTCTAAAACATCTTGCACTTTACAACCAAGCCACAGAAATTGTGGTAAAACTTTATGCTTTGATGGCAAGGACTAGGTACCATGCTGCTTTTGGTAGTGACAGTGGACCTGGACAATAAACTTACTGTTCAAATGGCTGCCCTGCAGGAGTGTGCTCAACTTCATAGCCTGCTTGCCTTAGGACATCAATCACAGTGTTGTTCCCAAGGAAATGACCTGCAACAGAGGATAAAACTTTGTTTACAACATCCCACTGGAACCACCAATACACTTCTTGGTGATCAATTTCATTAATAAAGTTAAGAAGTTTTAACAGTTCTCAGAAATCAAAGGTACAATTGGAATAAATGATTGGTATTATACTGGCAGCATATCAAAATGCTACTGTAGACATAGTTTATCTGTTTTTCTTAAACCATGAATGTTGAAAGCAACAAGGGAATACACTTGCACATTCAAAGTTAAACATGCCAATGTGCAGTACTACACCACAGTTTTAGCCTGGATCATGTACTCAAGTTTCTGGAGTGTGAGATATATTAGCAACCTTCTGCCTCGCAGGCAAGAGTGCGGCCACTGAACCACTGCTGACATCTGGACCTACTGAAGACAGCAGTAGCAGACTTGAGAGTGAGCACATCATTGCCACAAAGAAATTTCACCTGTGCAACTTTAAAGAGGGAGATGGAACTGGAAATGACAGGCAATCCCTTCTTTACCAGGATCACAGAATGATCATGATAATGCAGCATTTCACATCCTCAGAAGGGAAGAGTGAAACCTGGAGACTTCATTCCCTCTCCCAACCAATTACCTTCCCCCTCACCTGGCTTCACGTATCAGCTTCTAGCTTGTACTCCTTCCCATCTGCCCACTTTCTTTCTGGCTTCTTCCCCATCCTTCCAAATCCTGAAGAAGGGTCTCAGCTTGAAACATTGACTGTTTATTCTTTTTCATAGATGCTGCCTGACCTGCTGAGTTCCTCCAAGATTTTGTGTATATTACTCTGGATTTCCAGCATCATTTGTGTTTATTTCTCCCTTTTAACATTTTGCCCATCATGAACACTTGCTACACCTTGAACTCTCAGAGGAGAACTTGCAAATGGAAAGGGACAGTTCTGTGGCATCTCCATCCAGCCTACATCCCAAAGATCTTCTTGAAGTTCGATATGAAACTTTATGTAAGAAGGGGAGGAGAAAGAGGAAGTCCAGGCTCCTCAAGAGCTGCAGTTCTATGGAGCTACGGGCTGTCAGAACCCAAACAGTATCAGGCCTCCAGTCATTGCTCCCTGCATCTGACAGCACCAGAAGATAAGAGGATGGTAGCAAACTGATGAACTAAGTAATACCTCAAACCCGTGACATTTCTGCAGCAAGAATATGCAGCAATATTCTATAAGTTAATTGCCATCTGCAATTGAAGTAAAATAGTTTTTGAAACCTCTTGAATGCCGTGCCTTTTCGTGAAACCTCTGATTTAACTGTAGTTGATCAAGGGATGGATTGGGAATGGGGCAGTGAATGAAGACTTCTGAAACCTTTCAATGTTGGTGGTCCTTTGAAAAATATCTGTAAACGCTGGTATCTGTCCTCAGAAAGGCAAGAAAAGCTTTTTTTTACTCTTTAGTTCTCAGTAAAATTTGAATATCTCCATTTAGGATCTTTCCATTTCCATTCTGTAAGGAATTCTGTATAACTTTTCTTGGGGATCTGTGAAACAAACTCTAATCTGCCCCGCCATGAAATTTCACCACTAATGATACCTTGGCAACATAGCAAGTTGATGATGAGCTTCTGAAATTTGAAGAAACTCAGGAGAAGCCCACAAATCCATTCCTGTATTTGGTGGGCTGGAACAGAAAGGAAATTCAGCACTGGGATTTCACGGTCTACCAGCAAGCATTCTTCGAACCCTTGGCAAGCTAATTTTATATGACTTGAAAATCTCATTCCCCTTAATGAAAAGATAACGTACATGAACTCAGTAACTCGTGCTTCTATAAAGGACTTAATTCGTTTGGGGCAATATTTAAGTCATTAATTGGAACTTGTATGAATACTAGCCCTTGTTGATTTCCTAAATCTGATTGTTTGGCAATGCCTCTCTCTAGAAATTGAGTACTTGTCCATGGTGGGTGAAACAAGAATAGTTTGTGCTTAAAGCCAACCATAACTAAATAGTCTGACGATACTCAGTGCCCAGGCTCACACATGAAATGCATTTTCTTTGTACCAGATGCCAAAAGGACTACATCCAGTATCTTGGCATGTTAACAACAGGAGGAAGACTTGGTGGAGTGTTGTGCAAAGTGCCAATGCTCGTATTGTTGGGTGCAGATTTCATAGAAGAAAATACAATATTCAGGGGTAGTATTGAGTCTGAGTAGTCAGGAAAGAGAGGAGGGTGGTTGAGGGCACAATGAAGAACTGCGGACTAGAGGAGCAGAGGACGAGGATGTTGATGGAAGCAGGATTGGCTTCTCTTTTAGGGGACTAGTAGGGGAACTGGGATCTTGAATTGGAGAGGCTTTGGGAGTTCAATGTCCTAGTCTATGTTTTGAGAATCTTAAGTAATAGCGGTAGCGCTGTGGGATGAGACAAGACCCGAAGGAGTTATAGTAAGTAATGGAACTTACTTGAATGAGGTCCAGGCACAGAACAACATTATTAAAAGCTGGCTTGTTCAGAAATTTCCCATGACGGGTGTTCCTCAATACATGGTGCAGTATTTTCACTGGCAATTCATCGGAATAACATTATTTATTCATTTCTGATGTGGAAATCTCACCAGATGTCAAGACTAATTTACAGAGCTATGGGACACACTTCATAGTTTAATCTTTGGAGTCAGATGTTATACTTCAGTGCCCCACTCTCACCTCTTTCCCTCTTGGCTTTCTTATTTATCCTGGTGAAACTCAACATTAACTTAAAGAATGTCAACTCATTTCTCTTATGCATACTTTGTAAATCTCTGTGCAACGGGCTGACTTGAGCACTTAACTCAAACCTCCACTTTCCATCTGGAAGTAGAAGTTGCACGTGCAGGTTACACGCTTGCTGGTACTTTGCTGGGTTAAGACTTGATTTGGCCATCACCAGTTGGCATATAACTAATGGAGTGATGTTAACAAATAAGGCTTCCTTTTTCCACTGGATGCCTGGGCTATTGGAGCCTGTCATGGATGGTTGTTTATTCATTCTTACTTATTTACCTTGCTGTCTCCCCACCCCCAAAACTATTCACATATTCTCCTTGCTGTTGCATATAATGGCTATTATTTCTGATTTTGTCTCTAAATGTGTTAGCCATCAGCCATTCCAGTCCCAATCCAAGAAATTTATTAATTTCCATTTCCTTTCCTGTTACTTTGCCCACCCCATTTCTCTTATCATGCTCCTTTGTAAATAATGGCCATCTGTTGTATCTCTTGGATTGCAGGAAATATTTAAGAATTCTAAAGTGGATTGGAGTTTTCCACATATGCTGCTGAGTATTTTGTTTATCTGCTTTGGAAATGGAATTCCAGGCTAACATTAAGGCCAACAGAAAGAAGTTGCTTAGATCTGATAATATCCAAATTAGTTAACTTGCTTCTTTGGATGAGATATTGTTTGCTAAACTACGTCTCTAACTCGGTTACAATTCTGGGAATTGATTAGTTTTGTCATGGATCTGTAATCCCCATGAATGTATCCCATCAGAATGCCATTTTAAAAATATGGTCTTGAGAGTCACTGATTTTAAATGACATTTTCACTTTTCTAGAGAACATGCTCCTTCTGAATAAGGGAACCTGTTTGAAAGTTCATGCATGTTTATTTTATAAATGATTGCATTGCTGTTACTTCAATACCCTGATTAGTGCCAAGTCTTTCCTGTTGCAGAACTTTTTGATACCACGACGATCATTGGTAATAGCAAAATAAATAGTGAGTGGATAGCTGTGTGTGTGGTTACATGAAGAGGTGAAACAAGTAGCCGTTCTTAACTTTTCACTCTCCAGTTCGGCAGCCTACTGCAGATCCTTAAGTGCCGTTCTGATTGAACACAGCTAATGAAGCACAGGCTATTACGGTACATCACGGGTTTACTCATTCTCCACGAAGGAATCTCTAGTTAAATCAAAATGCCTTTTCCTTATGCAATTCTTTACTGGTTTACCCTTTTAAAACGAGGCTGATGGTAGTGAACTGATTATCGGAAAATACAAAAAGATGAAAACATTTAGTTACGTGAGGGAAGATTCCATTTCTCATTCCTCTCCATAGCAATGATGAAAGACAAAAATTCTAGCCCATATGTTAATAAAGTAATTAAATAAAAACAAAAGGGGAGAATGGAAGTTTTCTGTACTCTTTACCATTGAACTCTTATTAGCTCTTTCAGTTAGGTTAGGGTGCTGCTTTGACTAAATTTGTTAAACTGTCATCTCAGATAATAGCCAGATCCTAGATCTCTGGGTTTGAAGTATATGTTAAAATGATCAATAGAGTGAGAGGGAAAAAAAAATTGTTTCAGTTCACTGACCCAAACTAACTTGGAGAAAGATGTCCACATCTGGTCAGGCTTGATCTTAATGTGTGTTTAGAGAAACTTTGATTTCCCCCCCAACTCCCCAAGCTCTGTCTTTGTTCCCAATTTAGATTAATCCAGGAACAAATCCAAAACCTATTATATTAATTTATTGTGACGGCTGGTGAAAGCTGTGGCTTAGGAAAGGTCAATGCGACTCCCTGCCTGGGTTTGTCTATACATTTCTGATAAATGAGCACAGAACAACAGGCTGGATAGCACATCAGCCTGTGTTACGACTAGCTCTGCCACATAGGGATGAATCACTCCGCTGGCTCCAGCTTTTATTGTTCTCCAGCCTGGCAGAACATAGCAGGACAAAAGACACTGAAAAATACTCACATCAAAGCTCATCGCGCACTTCTCTTTGAAGCTGAACTGAAACTAAGCTGGGCGATTTGTTCAGATACAACTGAAAACTGAACTACTTTCAGGACACACTATATGCACAATTAGTTCTAAAAAGACAAACATAAACACAGTCAGAAGGTCCCTGGTTTATCATGATATTCATACAAAGGATCAAACATAATGTATTTACTGCTAAAACTAGCTGGACACCTCAGATCATGTCTGTGTCTTTACTGGCCCTCCTATCAGTGCTCATGCATAGCAAGAATATGCATGCATCATGCTTTTCTAAAGTTCTGACAAAATTGTACAACAGTATTGTACAAGGAGTTGAAGTGTATATAAAAATACAACAAATACCTGATGATAGATGGCAGGAAAGAACTTGCGGAAATGAAAAGACTTTATTAAGCATGCATTGGAAAATACAAAGGAACTACCTTTGAAGTTTAAGCCAACTCAATCCTGTAGCAGTCAGTTCGATGCAACTCTCAAAACTCATCTACAGTAAAATGGTGATAATTAGTAAGAATGCTGCTTTATAACTACCAGGTTGTAATACTAACCTCTCTTAGGATATTTTCAGATAGCATTTGATGACTGCACCAAATTTGCAGGTATAATGATTTCTAAATTAAAATGCTCATTTACTGCCTAAAAGTGAAGTAAAGAAATATCCTGTACTTTTGATGACAAAAACAGCTATCGGAGTATTGGCTATAAATAATAATTCTATTCCAGAGGTGGAGAAACTTGCTCTTCTGTGAGTTGCTACAGGACTCACAGTTCCACTTCTCTTGGCTTCTAATGGAGAAGAGTGCTAGGTAAAAATGTAATTGGGAGAAAGGAAGTGGGAGGATTGAAGCATTATTGATTGCCCCATGGTGACAGTGAAACATAAAACCACTTTCTGAGCATCTTTAGAGTGCATTCAAATACACCTGCTTAAAATACACTTGGAAATAAATAATACATCTCTGTGAGTTCTAATTTGATTTTTCTTACATGAGGTATTCTCCTTTAATCTCATTCCATGCCACTGTAGGTCTATATTCTCAATAATTTACTTTCATGACTTTAAAGAAATTCCTGCACTCCAGCCAGTGCAGTGAAGTGTGTTTTCTTAAATGAAACTCGGCTATTGCAGTAATTATGTCATCAGTATTTTATTGCCACTCTTACTACTAAAGAATGAAATTGCAGCGGGATTAAAATAAAAAGTAATTGCTCATTTAACATGTTCAATATGCTTTCATCCCTACTCCATACAAGAGAACAATACATAACTCAGCATGATTCTGGGCCACACTGAACACCTCAGGTTCAATCCTTGGTCAACTGGCTTTACTGGAAGCCAAGGAAATCAGCCCAGGATCCCATTCCTAGCCAAGTTCCTGCTGAAATGAATGCATAATTAAATGTCTTGTCCAAACTGTATTGCCCTTTGTGACGGCCTACACTCACTTTTCAGCATCATGTATGAAGAATTTCATCATTTGGTTAAAATATAGTGGGACCCGTGGAGGCGCACATCACAAGGAAAGGTGTGTGTGCGTGTGCGTGTTATGGGGGACTGGAAATAAAATGCAGGGCAGCTTAAAATCATAACCAAATTCTAATCTGACATAGTGAGTGAGGGAAGATATAGCATTGAAGTACCCATCATTGCTAACTATACTCAAAGGCCAAGTATCTCAACACATCTTTTATTACCCTTGGGTACCAAGTAGAGAAATCAATAAAGTTGAGAGTAACTTTTGGAACCACTGGAATAGAGAAACAAAACAGATACTTTTTATTTACATTATCACTTTGTGTTTAACATGCAGGCTAGTATGTACAACAGACCCCAGAGTATGAGATTTTCAGTGCAACAAGGTGAGGATCTACAATGCTGGACAAGAACTGCAACATCAGGTATTCTTATGTGATGTAAAGGTCGACTTATTCTAAACCACTGTTTCGATTTTTCAAAAACAAATAATAATAATACTTTATTGATCCCGAGTGGGAAATAAATAAACAGCCTGATATTTTGCCGTAAACTGCATTTTAAGATTTTTAAAGGATGCTAGACTTCGCAGCTTTGGAATAGACAAGAATCAGGGATACTGAATATTTTAAGAATGCTTTGAAGTAAACATGTTTGTGGAATCCTTTTGAAATACCTTGACTGGCCTTTGTTAGTTTGAGTGTGGGGACTTTATTCACCTATACTGAGCACCATGCTCAACTAGTTTGCTTTTAAGTTGCTTACTGGCAGGCTGCCAGCTTTGGAAAAGATCTTAACTTGCAATTTTCAGAGTAATGTTCGGGATAAGGACAGGTGCAGTTCTACTGATCATGATACAATAACAAGAAGTACAATTCATTTCACAGCATATGACACTGAGGAACAAACACAAAATTAAAACAAAAGAAAATCCATTCTTTTCTTTCACAAATGACTCAATTACATTCACAAGGAGGCCTGCAGTATTCTACCAGAGAACAATCTGGGGATTGAGGTGAGAGACCAGGAATACCTCTAATGACTTGTTTACATGCTTTTGTCTGGGAGGTGCAGTAGGAACTCTCACAATCTCCAGGAAAATCCTGGATATTCACAGTAACACATAACACAGGAAATGCACCCTTTTACTTCAGTATTTGCCTCAAGGAACCATATGTCAGGAAACTCCCAGTGCCTTCAAGAGAGGAGCATGCAAGATCCATGAGATTTTAAAGAGCATTTAGCAAAAGTCAGGGCAAGAGAAGTGATGCTCAAGGCAATGAGGTAAATAACAGAATTTCAGTGACAATAATTCCATGCAATTAAAGAATAATAAACATAGAGCTGTAATGCATTTTGTAAGTTTTTGAAAGGAGATAAATTCTCCATTGAGTGTGTTGGTCGTCTTTCTTCTTGAAACGATTGGCCTCCTTTACCACTCTGCTTCTCGCCAATGCTGTTCATGTAAATTTTTGTTTGATAAACATCAGTGTGGCCCTTCAAGCTTGCTCTGCAGAATTATATATAGATCTTTGTCTGAATGAACTCAATGACTGAGTCAATGCTACAATGGTGTAGAGAGTGCCTTAGATTCATCAACTGCTGAGTAGAAACACATACCCTTATCTCAGTGCTCAGAGGCTTACCCTTGATACTGAGATTGTGATCCTTTGTTCTCACCCTCTCAGACAAGGAAATATTGGCCATGCTTCCAACCTGTCAGGTCTTGTAAGAACCTAATACATTTGAATAAGATCTGCTCATTCTTAGGCTCGTATAGCACAGAAATCAGCATGTGGTCCATAGCCTTCCAGGTCTTGGTGATTCCAGTGCTTGCCTTGGTACTCATAATAGCTGTGAGACTACCTCCTCAGACTGTGTGTTCCAGTTTCAGCCACACTCTGGGTTAAAAAGGTCTTCCTCTAACCTCTCACCCTTACTCTAAAATTCCCTCCAGTGCAATTACAGCCTTTCTACAGCATAGCTACTAGAACAGTACACAATACTCCTGCTATAGACTAACTAGTGTTTTATAAAATCTGTACTATAACCTTCCTGCTCTTGTAATCGATGAAGACAAGAATCCCATATGCCATAATTACCACCTCATCCACCTTTGCTGCCACTGACAAAGATTTCTGGAAATTTACAAAGGTTCCTCTGCTCCTGCATATCCTCTAGGTCCCTACTATTCATTGTGCAATCATTAATCCTTCCGGATGTGTTTATCAAGATTAAATAAAATACATGTGCCTTTGCTCTGCCCATCTTATCATCTGAACACTTGCAGTCTTGTGACCAGTCAACTGGATCTTTAACACCTTCCCTCCTTGGCCACTTTACCACACTTCCCTCCTTGGCCACTTTACCACACTTCCCTCCATGGCCAGTTTACCACACTTCCCTCCATGGCCAGTTTACCACACTTCCCTCCTTGGCCAGTTTACCACACTTCCCTCCATGGCCACTTTACCACACTTCCCTCCATGGCCAGTTTACCACACTTCCCTCCATGGCCACTTTACCACACTTCCCTCCATGGCCACTTTACCACAATTCCCTCCTTGGCCAGTTTACCACTCTTCCCTCCATGGCCACTTTACCACACTTCCCTCCATGGCCACTTTACCACAATTCCCTCCTTGGCCAGTTTACCACACTTCCCTCCATGGCCAGTTTACCACACTTCCCTCCTTGGCCACTTTACCACACTTCCCTCCATGGCCAGTTTACCACACTTCCCTCCTTGGCCACTTTACCACACTTCCCTCCTTGGCCACTTTACCACACTTCCCTCCATGGCCACTTTACCACACTTCCCTCCATGGCCACTTTACCACACTTCCCTCCTTGGCCACTTTACCACACTTCCCTCCTTGGCCAGTTTACCACACTTCCCTCCATGGCCACTTTACCACACTTCCCTCCTTGGCCAGTTTACCACACTTCCCTCCATGGCCACTTTACCACACTTCCCTCCTTGGCCAGTTTACCACACTTCCCTCCATGGCCACTTTACCACACTTCCCTCCTTGGCCAGTTTACCACACTTCCCTCCATGGCCAGTTTACCACACTTCCCTCCTTGGCCACTTTACCACACTTCCCTCCATGGCCACTTTACCACACTTCCCTCCTTGGCCACTTTACCATACTTCCCTCCATGGCCACTTTACCATACTTATTTTTAGGTAAGCAAACCAAAACTGCATACAGTACTTAAGGAGGCATCTCACCAAGGCACCAGAAATCCTTGTATGCAAATCCTCTTAACATAAAGACCAACATTATATTTATCTTCCTCATTGCTTGCTAATTCAGAAAGTTGGCTTTCTGTCACTTGTGTAAATCTTGACACTCGAGTCCCTTTGAACAACGATTCCAGTCTTTCACTACTCTGTTCAGTTTTACGCCCCAATGGAGATGACCTTATTTTTCCACGTGATATTGTATTTGCTATGACTCAGCTGGTCATAGCTTCCTCAGCACCTTTCTTACCTCCTCCATACTCACACCCCAATCAACCACATTGCTGATACAGATCATGAACAGCCAACAGCTAAGCACTGATCCCTGTGCTACACTACTCGTCTCAGTATGGCAAGCAGGTAACAACCACTTATTGTTATCTGTCCAATAATCAATTGTCAATCCACGTCTGGATATTACCCCATCTCCACATGCACCATGGACCTGCGTGAGACCTTATCAATAGCTTCCTGAAAATCAAGTGCACCATAATTTCCCCTTACAAATTTTATTAGAAATTCCAGCATCATTTTCTTTTCCTTAAATTCACATTGACACTGGTTAGTCTTTATTATTTTATTAATCCTTCAAAAGATTAGCTTTATTTGTCATAAGTACATCAAAGCAATGGCGCCTACAGTGAAATGTGTCATTCTGCAGCAGCCTGGGTGCACCTGCAAGTGTCACCACACATCTGGGCCAACGATGCATGCCACAGCTAAGTAACCCTAACCTGTATCCCTCTGGAATGTGGGAGGAAACCGGAACACCCAGAAGTAACCAATGCAGTCATGGAGAGAACGTACAGACTCCTTACAGACAGCCTATATGCTGATTCATCACCATCTTTAATTCAGCCAACAACAGTGGTGTCATCGGCAAATTTAAATATGGCATTGGAGATGTCCTAAGCTTCACAGTCATAATGGAACTAAATACACAGCCTTGTGGTACAATACTCCAGTGTTGATGGTGATTTGTGATTGTGATTGAAGGAGATGTTGTTAATCGGAACTGATGGGGTCTGCAGTTGAGGAAATCGAGGATCCAGTTGCACAAGGGGGTATTAAGATCTAGGTCTTGTAGCTTATTGGTTAGTTTTGAGGGGATGGTAGCGTTGAATGCAGAGCTGTAGTCAATGAAGAGAAATGTATGCATCTTCACCTCCAGATATTCCAGGGTTGAGTGAAGAGCCAATGAATTGGCATCTGCTGTTGAACTGTTGTGGCAGTAGGCAAATTGGAGTGGATCCAAGTTACTTCTCAGGCAGGAGTTGATATGTTTCCTGACCAACCTCTCAAAGCACCTCATCACATTGGAAAATGGTCATTGAAGCAGGTTACTATGTTCTTAGACACCTGTGATTTAAATTGAAGCCTGCTTGAAGCAGGTGGGAATCTCAGATTGCTGAAGTGAGAGGTTAAAGATATCAGTAATCCTCCAACCAGTTGATGAGCACAAGTCTTCAGTACTCAGCCAGGTTCACCCTCCAGCAGGATGCTCTCACATCAGCCTCAGAGACGGACATCGCAGGGTCATCAGGGTTGTTAGAGTTCGTGAAGGTGCCTCCATGTTTTGTCAGTGAAAGTGCAATGGTAAAGTAGCATGATGTTATTACAGCTCAGGGCACCGTCAGTAAGGAGTTTGTATATTATCCCTGGATGCTCTGGGTTCCTCCCATAATCCAAAGATACACCAGTTAGTGTGTTGTTAATTGGTCATTGTGACTTGCCCTGTGATTAGGCTAGGATTAAATAGGTAGACTGCTGAGCGGCACAGCTTGTTGGGCCGTAAGAGGATGTTCCACGCTGTACCGCTAAATAAATAAACAAAGCGAGACCAAAGGGTAAGACGATGGAACACACACCGTCCTCGTCAAGGGATCAAAAGTGGAAAGAGTGAGCAACTTCAGGTTCCTGTGAGTCAACATGTCTGAGGATCTATCGTGGGTCCAACATATCCATGAAGCTACAAAGAAGGCATTTTGGCGGCTATATTGCATTAGGAGTTTGAGGAGATTCGGTATGTCACCAAAGACACTTGGAAATTTCTGCAGATGTACCAGAGAGAGCATTCTTTATGGCTGCATCACTGGGGGTGGGGGCACTGCACAGGACTGAAATAAGCTGCAGAAAGCTGTGAACCAAATCAACTCCATCATGGGCACCACCCTCCCACGCATCCAGGATGCCTCAAAAAGGTTGCATCCATCCTTCAGGACCCCCATAACTCAGGACATGCCCTCTTCTCATTGCTACCATCAGCAAAGAGGCACAGCAGCCTGAAGGCACACACTCAATGATTCAGGGATAACTTTTTCCTCTCTGCCATCAAACCCTAATGCAAGCAACAAAGGTTTGGTTCAAAATTTTCCTGCGTTACTTTCACAATATCAGCAAAGCTCATTTTGGCTGGTTTGGTTGAAAGAATTAAATTTCTAAGCAAGTGTATGCTTTTGCACCCAATGCACTCAGCAAAACTGACACTAGCTTTTCATTGGCTATTTCATTTGCTTTAAAATACTGCTCAATTTGCTTAGTATACAATATCCAGTTATCTCCTGTGCAATCAAACATGTCTATCTTTCTGATGTAGCCAGCCATTTAAAAAAAAATTACGATTATTATCACCACTGTTCATGAACTGGGGAATTCATCTGTTTTCCGCCCTTTTTTTGGAAAAACTCTACCGCTTCTCTCTTCCCCTTCTTAAGAGACATGTGCTGCAGTACTTTTTAACACAAACATCTTGCAAATAGGTAGTCATCTCGAGGTTTGTTTAAAAATTCCCCACCACCACTGTTATATTTTGTAACTCCAAAACATAAAACTAATGTAAAGAAAAACAAGGGAGCCCGAGAGATACATGTGAACTTCATTTTTACTTTAAGTGAGGCATGTGCTTATGATGTGGTGGCATAATGACGTACACCATTCAAGTACTTTTAGACATAACACATAATGAAATATTCAAATGAACAAGGAATGCTTAATCAAACATTGTATTTACAATATAACTAACATATTAAATGTGAAACAGAAATCAGGCACCAATCCTCACGGAGGTGTCAGCAGTGGATAGGGTAAGCAGCTTCAACTTCCTAGATGTCAACATCTTGTAGATTCTATTCTGAGCCAAAAATGTTGAAGCAATAACAAAAAAATGGCACAAAAGTGGCTTTATTTCATTAGGGGTTTGAAGAGGCTTGGAAACGTCACGAAAGACTCTTCCAAATGTCTAACTATGTACGGTGGAGAGGATCCTGACTGATTGCATCACATCCTGGCATACAGTCTCCAATTCACGGGATGGCAAGAAGCTGCAAAGGGTTAAAAGCAGCCATCTCCATCACAGCCACAACCCTCCCACCATTGGCACTTCAAAAAGGCAGCATCCCTCACATAAGGACCTTTGTCATGCAGGACATGCCCTTTACATACTACTACCATAAGGGAGGAGGTACAGGAGCTGTAAGGTTTAGGAGCAGCTTCTTTTCCTCGGTCATCAGATTTCAGAATGACCCTTGAACCCATCAGCATAATTTCAATAATAATTTTGCACTCTTTATTTATTTTGTAATTTGCTGTAATATTTATGTCTTTGCACTGAACTGTTGCTGCAAAACAAATTACATATATAAGACAGTGATAATAAAATCTGATTCTGATTCTAACTTGACTGGCTAAACATCCCAGGAGAGGTTATGCTGCAGCAGCAGCAAAAATTAATTTATACCTTGCTCTCCAGACTGTAACGTAAACAAGTACTGTTCTTTGCTGATGTTCTGAGACATGAGTTGTGGGCTTGTCTGTTCCACTGTATACCATATAATGTATACCAGCCTGGTATGGACTACACACATCTGGATAGTTTTGAAGTCCTCTAGATAAGCATCAATAATCCAGAAAATCCCATCTGTCAAAAATGAACAAATCTTTTCTCCATTTATACCTAAGGGGGTTTCTTCCTGCAATTCAACATTCCATCAGCTGGGGTAGAGGTCAACATCTCACCACACATACTTGACTCCCTCGTACTGTGGTTATTGGGACCACTACAGTCCATTCATTCCCAGCCCAACTTTCATTCACAGATGAAGCCTGCATTCTCAGAAATTTCACACCCATTACAAACAACAACCCTCTCCCCACCGCCCCTCCAACCCATGCTGTTCTCCCACACACCCATGAGTGCATTGTGGAACATATCAGTAAATCTGTTAAGTTCTAAAATAAACAAATATTAGAGTTCTTTTTAACAGTGTCCTGTCACTATGAATTAAGTTTTCTACTTAATACTTCAGTTTTTTTTGCAACAACATTTCCATAACTACAGTGCTGCTATCTTCCTGTGGGCTGCTACTGATCTCCTGGTTAGTGAGAAACCCACACAAGTAATTAAAAACTCTGACTCAGGTTACTGGGCTGAGGTTTAAATAATTTTGGAAATCTACTCCAAGGGCCAGCATACTGTTCAATTTCAGAGCAATAACGATTGACAGCCATCAAAAGCAGATATCACAGTTGACACAGCAACACACACAAAATGCTGGTAGAACACAACAGGCCAGGCAGCATCTATAGGGAGAAGCGCTGTCGACGTTTCACAGTTGATATTTCTCTCTGGTAGCACAGGGTGTCTGCAAGCATTATGGATTTCCAAATCACATCTCCACATGGTTCACATAGATTACCAATGGGACTCCCATTAGAATCATCTAAATCACCAAAGAAGACTCCCCTAGGATAATCTAAAACACCAACACCTTCACCAGGTTTATCTAAGTGAGCAGAGACAGCTTCACCGGGATTTCCTAAATCACCATCTGAGTCTTTGTTAGCATCATCTAACATGGTAGCAATGGACGCAGTGGGATTATCTAAATCCGAAATAGAGTTTCCACTGGAATCCTAAATCTCTAAAAATGCTTCCATTAGGTTTATCCAAATCTCTACTGACAACTTCACTGAGATTATCTAAATCAATAAAGATGGCTTCACTTGCATCATATAAATTGTCAATTATTGATCCCCTGGGATCCATCTAAATCGCTAGCAGGGCTTCCGCAAGGATCATCTAATTTCCCAGCTACGAGCCCAGTAGGATCATCTATTTCCTCAATGACAACTGTTCTGGGATCATCTGTATAACCAGCAGAGTTTTCTCTGGGAACATCTAAATCACAAATGACTTCTAAATCATCTAAATTGGCTGGATCATGCCGAACTCCTTTTGATTTTTGCATTGCTGAATCCAGCAACAAACCCTCCCCTGGCCTTTTGTATGTTCATATATGAGCATTTCAAAATTTCAATGGTTGATTTAAAATAGCTGACCACTCCCCCCCCCCTTCTAATTCTGTTCTGTCCTGTCTCCCCGTCTGTGAGCGTAATTCTGTCATCCCTTGCTGGCTCTTCAGCATTTGTGGTACTATTGAAGGTTAAAAAGTGTAACACGTGGCTCTGGCATGTGGCTGGTATGCGTCTGCCAACAAAAATATTGTCTCTCTTCTATCCTAGGGTACATTCTGCTTCTTAAAAAAAAAACTGGAAAGCCACTTGAAAGTATACACTCAAAAGAATTGGGAAAGAAAACAACAGTTCATTCTTTCCAACGATCTGATTCAGACCCACATCTGTGCTTCAGATTTCTAATGAGGCATTTGCACCAGAACAAGCAAACCAAGAAAGCAGCCCTCTTCTGCACTGGTGCTTCAGTGATTCAATTAGAATAGATCCACTGTTTTTGCTGATCTACGTATACATAAACCCATTTTTCTTGCTGGGCCGAAGATCCCTTCTTTATAGGCAAGCCTAGTAATTTCTAAGGTCGGGATGTGTTCGGCACAACTTTGTGGGCCGAAGGGCCTATATTGTGCTGTAGGTTTTCTATGTTTCTAGAAACATTTATCTATAAGCAGCACAGTAGCATAGCCGATTTTACTATGGCCTCACGGCTCCTGTAACCTGGGTGCGATGTTGTGAGCTGATCTCCTGTGCTGTCTGGTGTGGAATCTACACATCACTTCAGTATTTCCTCCAGGCGCTCTGGTTTGTTGCTGCATTCCAGAGACAGGAAGTTTGGTAGATTCATTGGCCACTGTCAAATCTCCCTAGTGCATAAGTGAGAGGTCAAAGCTGGAGTGAGTTGATTGGAACATGGGGAGAACAGGTTAGAGAGGAATTTAATGGGGAAATGGTATAGACTTGCTGAACAACCTCTGTTAAGGAATCTGGAAAATTTTCTCCTGAAAGCATTGTGTCACCTAAATTATGAGGCAGTAGCTATCAAGTCTTCTCAAGGATCAAAGCTCATCTTCATTCACTATATACATTAAGATCTATTATGAATTTTCTGTGATGTGTTGGCGTGACATGCAATGAGAAACAACAGCATTTAACAATCATAATAAATAGAGTAATAAAAAAAGGTTAGAGATTGACGTATGGACATGGAATAAAATGTTCATAAATGCATAAATTCCACCATGCACACTATTTACAAGGTAAACAGCATGAAAAAAATAGTGACTTAAAATGATTTTGGTCTTTCATCCGGTTTCCTTTGGTGCTTCAATCCAGTAGTTGGGTGTTCCTATTTCAGAAAACACAACAAGATCTTGAGAACGAGGGTAAAACAATCAAAGTGATCTTAAGCCGGACCTGACTTATGATGTCCACAGATGCTGGTCTGTCACAGAGGTCAATATATAATGGGCAGGAGAGTAAATATGACTTCTTGCCTGTAGTCCACGGAGCTGAACTGAATGGTAGCAGCATATCCGTTTCTTGGTTGAAGATCGAATAGCACAAGTGAGGAGCTAAAATCGCTTAACAACATCAGAAATAAGAGCAGGAGTACAACAACAGTTGCAGTCCTGCTGGTGGCATTTCCATCAAGGCCACAGTTTTATTTCCCAGCAGCTTCACCTTGATATCCTGACATTTATCAATCTTCATTTTGACTGAACAGAACAAATGAGCTGCCATGGTTCTCATTTGAGGTCTGAGAATCAAATGCTCCTCTTTCCATTCCCACATAGAGACAATGTGCAGCAGATGTTACTGAACTGTGACCAGGAGGAGAAATCCTGATTGACTTCTCCCTTACAGCTAACAGCAACAGAAGCATAACTAACTGACAGATTTAGCAAACTTGGCATAGATATGGAAACAAATAATATCCTTACTTTACCAGATTCTGAAAACAGTAATACATCAAATACCATCAGATCATTTATTGCAAAGGCTAGGAGACAGGCATTAGTCAATAGAGGAATAGCAGAAATATTTTCAGGGAAAAAGTATTTATCACACATTGCAAAATGCTCGTAGTCACAAAAAAAGAATGTAAGGTTATCTACAGTCCTGATGAACGGTCTTGGCCCAAAAAGTTGACTGTTTATTCCTCTTCATATACAGTATACTGCATGACTTGCTGAGTTCTTCCAGCACTTTGTGTGTGTTCCTGAAGATTTCCAGCATCTGCTGAATCTCTTCTGTGTAAGGTTATCTACAGTTTATCAATTGAGGCATTATTGTCATATTTCAGGTTCTTAACCAATCTGTAGTAAGATTTTTGGCAAAGACATTAGGTGTAAATGTGTTTCAAAGCATTAAGTTGTTACAGATTTGTGTCTATGCTATTCTCACAGAATTTATTTTGTTCATCTTCAAAGATAATAGAAAATCACATGAAAACTTATTGAATATCCACTCCTGGGTAATTTGCAGCATACTCATTCCAATTTTGCTAGTGTTTAACACCACTTGTCCCCTCAGGTTTGAGAGAAACCATTTTTAACACTTGTTCTGTGATACCATGGTGGCTGTTGAAACCATTATGGAAAATGTAGAGAGCCACAGATTAAGCATGAGGTGCCCGACAAACAACTCAGTGGGTATTTAGGAGGTGCTGCACTCCTTCCATTGCTTAATGCTCAGCTTCTGTTTAAGTGATTTGTTTTCTGTGTATTCTTGAATGCTGCTTCTCCATCTTGTGAAGTCCTGGGTTAGGGATTCCATAATTGACTGAGGATGTTACATTTTTCCATGTGTGCTTTGGAAAACATCCTTCAATATTTTCCTCTGTCCATGGACAACTTCTTAGTGATGGAGCTCACGACAGAGTGTCCATTTCAGCTGTTTTGTGTTGGGCCTGAAGTGGTCAGCCATTTTGGTGGTTTTACTCCCATGCTTTGAGATGCCTGCATGTTGGTCCCAGAAACATTCAGGAGGATAGGAAACAATACTGCCAAGTAGATCATGAGCTTTTCTGCTAGGTTTGATGACTTCAGAACTCACTTTTCCTTAGGTGGCCAAAAGCATTACTGGTGCAGTGAGCAATGGTGAATTTCACCACTGATACACACAAAATGCTATTGGAATAGAGCAGGTCGGGCAGCATCTATGGAGGCTCCTCCAGCATTATGTGTGTTTGCTCTGGACTTCCAGCATCTGCAGAATCTCTTGTGTTTTTGATTCACTGCTGATACCTGTCTTTGCTAAGAAGAGACATATTTTCAAGGCTCTCACTGTGGACCACTTTATTGTTAGGGCCAGTGTTGTTCAGGACAGGCTGGACAGTAGAGGATTTTTACTTGAAGATTTTGCAAATGTGGAAGAATTAGAATGGGAAAGTGTAAAATATGATTTCCAGAGCAACTGACCCTCTTATAGAAAGAGGATTCACACAGCATTCTAGATTTAAGATTCAAGCTGAGATATAGCCCTAAAAAAGCTCACACATCTGAATAGATGAGGCCAATGTCTTGCTCATTTCTTCAGTTACGTCACCTCAGGTTTTCTTTCTTCTAGTTAGTCTTTTTATCTCATATTCATTACTTTAAGATTGTGTTTCTTCTTTCTTTGTCTGCATAACATAATGGGTAATCACCTGCAGTTAAAACTAATAGTATTGAGGGAAATAGTGCCAGGTACATAAAGCCACTTGAATGTTCTGCCCAGAATAATTTCCAACATGAATAGGATTAGAAGTTTAAAGAACGAAATGCTGTTTAACCGCATTTAATATCAACTGTGGTTTCTTATCTGACAGTCAGATCCTCCTTGTTCTTGGCTCCTGGTTGTGCTCAAGGAGTTCATAGATATGCTTTGTCTGTTCCTTTTCAAATTCTAGCATTTAAACTGGACTCACTTCAATGCAAATCAGCAAATCAGGAAAAAATAAAATAAAACAACTCAGTCCTCAGTCACAAATAAAACAACTCTCTGAGATACTTGGCAACACACACAAGATGCTGGAGGAACTTAGCAGGCCCGTCAGCATCTATTGAACAGAGTAAACAGTTGACATTTCAGGCTGAGGCCCTTCATAAGGACTGTTAAACTGCTGCTACATTCCAACTGCTGCTTGGATTTCCAGAATCTGCAGATTTTCAGTCGTCTCTGAGAGACCTCCTGTTAATTCTGATGCAACTCAGTCTCTGATTAAAGACAATTTTAAAAAGAATAAGGAAAATTGGCCAATATCCATTTCCTATAATTAGGGAGTTCATAACTGAACTTGATTTCACTGTATTGAACATGTCTGCTTGTTGAGCCATGCAAGTTTATCTTACAGTTGCCTCAAGGGTGTAGGTAAGACTTTGGAATAAATTGGTTAATTAATTTATTATTGTCATGTTTACTGCGACACAGTGAAAAACTTGCCTTGCATACTTGTTCCTACAGATCAATTCAGACAACAGTGTGCTGAGGCAGCGCAAGATAAAGTACAAAACAAAGTACAAAATAAAAGTGTTAGAGTAATGGCAAAGTGCAGTGCAGGTAGACAATAAAGTGCAAGGTCATAACTCATAACAAAGTCCATTGTGAGGTCCGAGAGTCCATCTTATTGTACTAGGGAACCATTCAACAATCTTATAACAGTGGGGTAGATGCTGTCCTTGAACTAACTTCTGCCTAATGGGGGGGGGGGGGTAGAAGAGGGAATGTCTGGGGTGGGTTGGACCTTTGATTATGCTTATTGCTTTAGCGAGGTAGCCAAGAGTATAGACAAAGTCCAAAACATGATGCTTTTGAATAGGATGCCTTTTATGGTGCATCAATAAAAATAGATAAGGGTTGATGGGAACATGTCCAGTTGTAAGCTTTCTTGGCTGTGGCATCTCGATGGTTGGACCAGGACAGGCTATTGATAATATTTACTCCTAGAAATTTAAGTTCTCAACCTTCTCAGCCTCCACACCATTGATCTGGACTGGAGCATGTGAACTGTCTCCCTTCCTGAAGTCATCGACGAGCTCCATTGTTTTGCTAACCTTGAATGAGAGGTTGTTGCCATAACATCATGTCACTAGGCTCTCTATCTCCTTCCTGTACTCTGACTCATAATATTAGAGAAGAAATTGGCCACACAGTCTCGTAGTGTTAGAGAAGAAATTGGCCACACAGTCTTGAATATATACACAGTAGAACAGGAAATGAGGACGCAGCCTAGTGGGACACCAGAATTGAGGATAATCATGGAAGATGTGTTACTGTCTATCCTTACTGATTGCGGACACATAATCAGAAAGTCAAGAATCCAGTTGCAAAAGGAAGTGCTGACAACCGGATCTGGGAGTTTGGAGATGAGATTGCTTGGAATTATAGTATTGAGGGTGGAGCTGTAATCAATAAACAATAGTCTAATGTAGGTGCCTTTGCTATCCAGATGTTCCAAAGATGAATGTAGGGTCAAGGAGATGGCATCTGTCATAGACCTGTTTTGACAGTAAACAAATTGGATTGGGTCAAGGTTGTCTGGGAGGGTGGAGCTAATATGGGCCATGACAAACCTCTCAAAGCACGTCATGATGGTGGATCTCAGAGCTACCAGGCAGTACGCATTAAGGCATGTTACCTTGCTTATCTTATGTAATAGGATGATAGTGGTCTTCTTACCCAACAAGACACAAACAAGATGGCAGTGAAAGGGGTCATCCCACTTCCAATCAATGGTGAAATTTCTTGTCCTGTTCATCTTTTCTATGACCAAACAAACACTGCAGATCATAAAAAGCACTGAAGTCTGCAAGCCCATCTTGCTAGCGAGCAGAATAACGAAGCTGCTGTGCACATAAGGACTAACGCGGGAGCAGGCCCTTGCTCCGCACCATGGTTTACTGCAGCTACACTGCGAAGTGGCCTTCGGAAGTGTTGCACAAGAATGCAGAAGCACGGTAAGCATGCCGGTATTTGAGCAAGGCTTGAAGCGGATCCCTGCAGGCCTGCGCTCCCAATGACTCTACTCCTTAACACTATAAAATAAGCTGGATTTCCTGTGTCTGCATTTGAACCAGCGGGAGATGAGGGACACACTCGTCCTGACAGAAATGTGGCTCCAGGACACCTCCAGAATTAGCCATCCAGCTTGAAAGCCTAATTGCCTTTCGGGCAGATGGAAATGCTGTGACCATGCTGGTGCTGGGGAAGTGCTGCAAGGGTGCTATGGTGCCATCTGCAATCTCGAAGCCACTCACCCTGATTTCATTGGTAGTGTTCTAATTTAATCTGTATTTAATTTAAATACATAACTTGTTACTCAGTTAAATGGTAGTTTGACTTTTTTTTAATACCTTTTTAACTATTTCCAAAAAACTTTGGCTAATTTGGGCAGCCGCTTAATTGGGCCAAAATATACTGGTCCCAATGTGTCCCAATTAACCGGAATCCCCTGTATCTGCAAATGCCCCTGCCAGCAGGATTTAAGGACATGGCTAGGAACACCATCCAAGTCTGATGCTTTCCGTGGGTTTGCTCTTGAGGAGATTGATGTAATGTCCTCAATAGTGATTGTGCATTTGGGTGCATTGATTGTCAGAGTGGGTGGTGACATTCCAATCCCTTCCTGTTCAAAATATGCATAGAATAACTACACATCCTGGAATCACTTGAACGCACTTTTATCAAAAATGTATTTGCAATGTTGCAAAATAGGGCTAGAATGTTTCCCAATACTGGTGGAAAATCCATTTGCTGTCAGCATTGAGAGTACGGCATAATGCTTGTGAGAGCTTTAAGATGACAACTTCTAAAACTTGATCTAACTTTTACCATTAAAAAATATTTGCCATTCTGGAGCATTGAGTCACATCCGCAGGAAAGGTGAAGGGGCGGGATGATTAAGAAGAAAAAGATAAAGAAGTTGTGCCTTTAAATATATTGGTGAGTAAATCCAATAGGATGAGGTGATCACCTTTCAACATTCCCTTTATTGAAATGTGATGCATGACTGCCTGGTTTGAGGATTGTGACAGGAGATGAGATGCCAGTTGGCCCGAGAGGCCAGTGTTGTGATTGTGGGAATTGAGTAATTGATTTTAAAGCTCTTGTTAGGTGGTGGGAGAATGGAATGGGGGGGGGGGGGGGGGGGCTGGGGAGTGGGAGATGGAACTGGAATTTCAGCTCCGTGCTCTCATGGAAAGGGACGGTGCACTGAAATCTATTGCACTGTTCGGTGTAGGAGACATTGCGATGTTGGAGGAGGAGCTCATATTAATTATGGTGACCAGCTTGTGAGGAGGGAGGAACCAGCTTCAGTGTGGCATTGGCAAGGGGAGTTGATATACAAGTGGACTAGGGGAGTTAAAGATAAGTAAAGTTCTTAATTGGTAGAGGTCAAATGGTTATTATCCTTGCACTGGGCTAGGAAGACCATGTTATTCTGGAAGCATCTGACAATATTTGTTTCAAGATTGGTCCAAAGTTCTCCTGGAATGCTTCAAATCAAATACTGCATAGAGAATAACATCATCTCATGTGCAACTCAAAGTGAGTTTATAGTGAGGGTGATGTGAATTATATTCATATGTAATCATCCATGAAATCAATTTTCTATTGTATGATCTGAAAAAAATGTGTGTTCATTATTGGAATTTCTAGTTAACATTATTTGCTCAATAAAAATCCCACAATTGCTCTGTTTAATTCTATATCTGCCAATTATATACTATGTTTAGAAAATGCTATGCTGTTTTCTCTTAGTCCACAGTCTTCTCACCCACAAACATGATGTTTTTACACTCATTCTTATCTACACTGAATCAAATCTGTTACTTGTTAACGTAAATGTATCAGTTTAACGCCTCATTATTCAGCGGCAGGGTTCAGTACTCTTATTGTTTACCAGCCTAAAGACAGGCACATAATCAGAACAGCACAAAAAACTAAAATCTATCTGCCCTGAGGTCACTTGCAAAGAAAGACATTGACATTCAGCTGCCTGGCCAAAATTTCCCTGAGGTTATTTTGCATCGGGAACAGAGCAAACATCTTCTAAAAATACCATCTTACCTTTCCAGAAAATACAGGACAAAATGAAGAGATCCACAGAGCTGAACTTCAGATCAGAATGACTGCATTTCGTCACATCTCTGTACAAAAACTCCATTTACTTATTGAAACATACTTTTCCAATTTGAAGATCCCAGCATGGCTGTACCCAAGTGCTTTCTCTACCGCTCTTCCATACATGGCTCCATACACTGCTTCAATGAACGGCTGAGCAGCATTTTCTGCATGTTTTAAGTTGGTCACAGCTATGGCTCAATTGGTAGCCTTTTTTGTTTTGAGCTGAAAATAGAAATAACAAATCCAGCAGAAAATCACAAGGCCTCAAACAGAATGACATTAAAAGAGAAACTGCACTCTGCAAGTTGAAGATCACCTCTGCTTTTAGGCAGAAGATAGATCATTGTCTACATGGGTAAGACTATAGTTGGATTAAGAACACAAGAAATAGGAGCAAGAGCAGGCCATCCGGCCTATCAAACCTGCTCCACCATTCAATAAGATCATGGCTGATCTGGCCATGGACTCATCTCCACCTACCTGCCTTTTTCCCCATAAACTTTAATTCCCTTACTATGCAAAAATCTATCCAACTCTGTCTTAAGTATACTTACTGAGGTAGCCTCCACTGCTTCACTGGGTGGAGAATTCCACAGATTCACCACTCTCTGTAAATAACAGTTCCTCCTATCTCCATCCTAAATCTATTCCCTCGAATCTTGAGGCTATGTCCCCTAGTTTTATTCTCACCTACCGGTGGAAACAACTTACCTGCCTCTACCTTATCTATCTCTTTCATAATTCTATACTTTTCTATAAGATCTCCTCTCATTCTTCTGAATTCCAGTGAGTACAGTCCCAGGCGATTCAATCTCTCCTCATTGTCTAACCCCCTCATGTCTGGAATCAACCTGGTGAACCTCCTCTGCACCTCCTCCAAAGCCAGTATATCCTTCCTCAAGCACTGCATGCAGTACTTCAGGTGTGGCCTCACCAGTACCCTGTACAGTTGCAGCATAACCTCCCTGCTCTTAAATTCAATCCCTCTAGCAATGGCCAACATTCCATTTGCCTTCTTGATAGCCTGCTGCACCTGCATACCAACCTTTTCTGATTCATGCACAGGCACTCCCAAGTCCCTCTGCACAGCAGCTTGCTGTATATTTTTCTTTTACCAATTAAATAATAATCTGATCTTCCATTTTTTCCTTCCAAAGTGGATGACCTCATAGTTACCAACATTGTACTCCATCTGCCAGACCCTTGCCCATTCACTTAGCCTATCTATAACTCTCTGTATCTCCTGCACAATTTGCTTTTTCACTCAACTTAGTGTCATCAGCAAACTTAGATAAACTATACTCAGTCCTTTTTTCCAGATCATTAATGTATATTGTGAACAGTTGCAGGCAAAGCACCGATCCCTGAGGCACACCACTCACCACTGATTGCCAACCAAGGCTGCCAACTCTCTGCTTTTGATTAGTTAACCAATCTTCTATCCATATTAAATACATCACCCCCAACTCTATGCATACTTATCTTATGCACAAGTCTTTTATGCAGCACCTTATCGAATGCCTTCTTGAAATCCAAGCAAGTAATGTCCATCTGTTCCCCTCTAACCACTGTGCTCATTATATTCTCAAAAAACTCCATTAAGTTTGTCAAACAGGACCTGCCTTTGCTGAATCCATGCTACATCTGCCTGAAGGATCCATTTCTTTCCAGATGCCTCATTATTTCTTCTTTAATGACAGCTTCAAGCATTTTCCTAACTACAGATGTTAAACTAACTGGCTTATAGTTACCTGCCTTTTGCTTAAATCCTTCTTTGAATAGTGGTGTGACATTTGCTGTCTTCCAATCCACTGGGACCTGCCAGAGTCAGGAGAATTTATAGTAAATTATAACCAAAGCTTCCACTATAACTTCTGCCATTTCTTTTAGTACCCTGAGATGCATTCCATCAGGTCTAGGGTACTTATCTATCTATCTTCAGGCCCACAAGTTTGCTCAATACTATGTCTTTAATGATAGCTATTGTTTCAAGGTCCTCACCTCCCATCACATCCATAACATCTTTCTTTGGCATGTTATATGTGTTCTCCAACATGAAGACCAACACAAAATAGTTGTTTAAAGCTTTGGCCATTTCCTCATTACCTAATATCAACTCCCCCTTCTCATCCTCCAAGGGACCTATGTTCACTTTAGCCACCCTTATATAATTTACATAATTATAAGAACTTTTACTATCCATTTTTGTATTTTGTGCGAGTTTATTTTCATAATCTATCTTCCCTTTCTTTATTGCTTGCTTAGTGGTTCCTCGTTACTTTTTAAAGTTTTCCAATCCTCCAGTTTTCTACTACTCCAGGCAACTTTGTACACGTGAGCATTTAGTTTGATGCCTTCTTTTATTTCCTTTGTTATCCAAGGCTGGCTCTCCCCACCCTTACTGTCCTCCCTTTTAACTGGAGTAAACTTTTGTTGACCACCGTGAAGAATCTTTTTGAAAGTTTTCCACTGTTTCTGAACCATCTCACCATATTGCCTGCATTCCTAGTCTACACTAGCCAAATCCTCTCTCGTTGTTTAGGTATAATACATCAGTTTTAGATCAAACTATTCCACCCTCCATTTGTATGAGAAACTCAGTCATACTGTAATTTATTTGCTATGTTGAAACTTCACTGAACTCTGATATATACTGAGATTAATGTAGCTTAACTGGATATGTATTCAAGAACCAAAGTGACTTTTTTATTGAGGCTGATCCTAAGAAATAGGGGTTGAAGAATTAATTTATCATTGCATCATCACAGCTGCTCATGTCAAACAGTTAAAGGGTGACACAGTATGGAAACAAGCTTTTATCTCATTTATTTATTGAGATACAGTGTGGAAGAGGCCCTTTCAGCCCTTTGTGCTGCACCAGCCTGCACCCCTGATTTAACACCAGCCTAATTATGGGACAATTTACAATGACCAGTTAAACTACTAACTGGTTTTGTCTTTGGGCTGTGGGAGGAAACCAGAGTGGCCAGGGAAAACCTACGCATTCCATGGGAAGGACATAGCGATCCCTTACAGATGATGCCGGAATTGAACCTCAAACTCCAACGCCCTGAGCTGCAATAGCGCCACACTAACCTCTATGCTACTCCGCTGCTCATTGAGTACGCATTGAAAAAAACCCATCACCCTTTGCGCTATTTCTGTATTTTCATTTTCCTCATTTGGCTCCCCTTGTAGAATTGGAAGTATCAAGCCTGGGTGTTATCCTTGATTTAGATTTTGAATTTTAAGTTCCACATAAAGAAAGTAACCAAAGCAGCACTTCTACACTTAAAACTTGCAAAGGTACACCTGTTTCTGTCACATAATGATGCTGAAAAACTAAATCACACCTTTAGATTGTATTGACTAGATCAATGCAATGCACTTTTTACTGGCCTTCCAAAGCAATCTATAGATTTTAACTCATTTAGAACTCTGCTGCTAGACTTTGAACTAAGACCGTGATAAGGCATCACTCCCATCTTAGCTATTCTGCATTGACTTCCTCTATCTTTTAGAACTGATTTCAAAGTTCTCTTACTTATTTTTAAAGCTCTTAATTGTCTGGGAGTACATCGCAGAATCACTTTCGTTCCATAATCCTGCTCGAGCTCTCAGGTCTTCTTCTGCTGATCTCATTACCGGTAATTTAAACAATTTCCTCAAAAGACAACTGGCAGGCCAGCTTTTTTGAACTATGCCCCTAAACTGTGGAATTTAATACTTAAAACTATAAGGGATGCAGACTGTGTTGACACTTTTAAATGCCCACTCAAAACCTATTTATTTAACCTTGTTTTTAACTAACATCTTTTTGTCTTTTATTTTCATGGGTATTTTTATTTTTTATTTTGTGTTTTGTACTTCATGTTTGCACTTTATCCCATTGCAAAGCACTTAGAACGACATTGTCTATATGAAAAGTGCTCTATAAATAAGTGAATCCTTGTCCCAGTATACAAGGGTGACCACAATGACCCTGGTAACTATAAGTTTAATGTGTATCACAGGCAAGATAATGAAAACAATAATAAAGAATGAGATGGAAAAACACCCGATAAGAACAAGCATGTTAGCAGAAAGCCAGCATAGATTCAGGAAGGGGAAATCATGTTTTACTAATATGCTGGAGTTCTATGAAGAGGGAACTAAAATCTATGATTACAATAGAGTGGCTGATATCATTTACCTGACTTACAGAAGGCTTTTGTCAATGTACCATACAAGAGGTTAATAATCAGATTATTGGAGGTAGGGATTCAGGGTAAGGTGTGTGAATGGGTGGAAAATTGGCTCAAAAACATCATTTTCTCACCTAGAAGATGTTAAACAATAGACAATAGGTGCAGAAGTAGACCATTCGGTCCTTCGAGCCTGCACCGCCATTTTGAGATCATGGCTGATCATCTACTATCAATACCCGGTTCCTGCCTTGTCCCCATATCCCTTGATTCCCCTATCCATAAGACACCTATCTAGCTCCTTCTTGAAAGCATCCAGAAAAGTGGGGTTCTGCAAGAATCACTGCTGTTTTTAATTTACATTAATGATCTGGATAAGCACATAGCAAATAAACTATTAAAGTTTGCTGATGACACAAAATTGGGGGATGGGCTGATAACATTCAGGCAGCTGAATCAATACAGTTAGGTCTAAACAAAATCCAGATGTGGGCAAATAAATGGCAGATGAAAATTAATGTAAGTAAATGTAAATTATCACATATAGGAAGTAGAAGCATTAGATATAAATATATAATGGGGGGGGGGGTCTTGAGTTAGAAAATGCACTGTATAAGAAGGATTTAGGCATCCTGGTACACTCATCACTATCAACGTCCAGACAATGCACGGGCTAATAGAATATTGGGATATATAATGCACTCAGTGGAGTTCAAGTCAAGAGATGTTCTCCTTAAACTGCATAAACCACTTATGAGGTCACACCTTGAATACTGTACAATTTTGATTTCTATATTGTGTGAGGGATGTGAAGGCACTGGAGAGAGTCCAGAGAAGAGTGACTAGACTCATTCCAGGTCTGCAGGGAATGAGCTATGAAGAAAGATCGAAAGAATTAAATCTTTTTAGCCTAAGTAGAAGTAGAATAAGAGGAGACATGTTGGAAGTGTTCAAGACCATTAAGGGTGTAAGTAAAATGGATGCCAGCTGCTACTTCAAAATTAATCCATCATCAAGGTCACGGGACCACAGGTGGAGACCAGTTAAAGGGACATTTCAGACTAACATCAGGAAGCTTTTCATTACACAGAGAGTTGTTGACACATGGAACAAACTAACTAGTTGTGTAGTTGAGACTAGTTCCTTGCAGACGTTCACATCTAAACTTGAAAGAATATAGAACATAATCCACAGCATTTTACAGGCCCTTCTGCCCACAATGATATGCCGACCATGCAACCTACTCTAGAAAGTGCCTAGAATTTCCCTACCACATAGTCCTCTATTTTTCGAAGCTCCACGCCCCTATTTGAGTCTCTTAAAAGACTCTATTGCATCCTCCTCTACCACTGTCACCAGCAGCCCATTCCATGCACCCACCACTCTCTGTGTGAAGATATTTCCACACTCTATGTGAATAGGAATTTAGCAAGCTTTGTTGGGCTGAATGGCCAGTTCTTGTCAAAAACTTTCTAATATTATTATTACATTAGCTCCCCCAGATTCTATCACTCCTATCATTCTATACATAAGGGACAGTTTATAGTGGCCAATGAATCCATCAACTTTCATGTTATTGGAATGCTGGAAGAAAGATGAGCATCAAGAGGAAACCCACACAGTCATAGGAGAAAATGCAAACTCCACAGAGAGGACCAGAGATCTAGACTGAACCCAAGTCAACGATGCTGAGAAGTAGCAGCTTCAGTATATATCCCAAAATAGTAAAAAGATTTGAAAAGGAGGAGGAGAATACTTTAATTCGCAAAAGCTATTGAGCGATTCCTGATAAAGAAAACATGCAACTGTGTGAGAAACAAGTAGTTTTGGACATAATCATGAATTACACAGGTAGCTATATTACTGTAAAAGATGTATTCACTTGTTGAACTACTGTATAGAATGTTAAAATTGGTTATCATACCTATGATCTTAGGCTGACCCCTCAGTTCAGTGCTGCACTGAAAGACTGCAAAATTAAAGTCCAATAGTAAACCCAGCTCCACCTTCAGATTCAAATGAATGCACCAATTCTTATGACTCCGTCCAAGAAAAATAGAAATTGCACCTGGTTTCCTAGCCAGCATTCTATGCCAACAGATAATATCTCAAGACAAATTATTCAGCTGTTGTAAATTGATTGATTTGTTTGACCACAAACAACAATGCTTATATCTGAAAAAGTTAGTTTGATATGAATGGCTTCATTGAAGTGTAGGATGTAGTAGGCCATAACGTGGATGCAAGTTAGTTCATTTCCAAATTTAAGTCAAAAGACTGAAGAAATCCTACGTTTGGGATTGAATGAAAAAGCAGACTGCTTTGTTATTCTGCATTTTTCTCATCAATCAAGCACCATTCATATCTGAAAAGAATGATTTTGAATCTTAAAGGGATGTTACCACCAACATGTACAAATATTTAGAATCCTATTGAAAGATTTTATGGAATCAAACACCAGACTTCTTACTTATGCATGCCATGACAAGAACAACGTTTTGCCTTTCAAGTGTCTACTCATATTGGCCTGTACATCAAAAAATTGTTTGAAAATAAAAGTTTAAAAGAGGCTTTTTGCTGTCAGTGGAAGAAAAATGCTAGATTTAATCTAATATTTGAATAGAAATTTAACTCGCATAAGCCTTTAATGATCTGACCAACTCTAAGTGAAATACCTCAAAGTCTGTTGCATATAATCTTCGGTCATTTCAATTAGCAACAACATATCATTCTTGACAAATTTATTGCACTGAAAAAAGTATCAAAACTTAGCAGAATTTGAAAATAGACTTAATGGTCTTTAATTGAAACATATTATATAAGCACAAGAAATTCTGCAGGTGCTGGAAATCCAGAGCAACACTCAAAATACTAGAGGAACTGAGCAAGCCAGTTAGCATCTATGGAGGGGAACAAACAATCATTTCAGGTCAAGGCCTTTCATTGGGACTCAGTGATGGTCCTGATGAAGGGTCTTGGCCCAAAATATCAACTGTTTACTCCCTTCCACAGTTACCACCCGACTTGCTGAGTTCCTCTGGAACTTTGTGTGCAATATAAAGATTTATTTCATTTGTTTGCATTTACTTCAAATCAATCCCCATGTATAGATTATTAAAAGCTCTGCTCTTTCTATTCCATAGATTTCTCACTAAGCATGTGAGGTTTTGGTTCACTATTTACAAAGTCTTGGTTCCATCATATTGCAACAATGTTAACTACAACCTTAGGAGTACATATTTGTGCCTCTTGCCTTTAAAGTCTCCTGACCAGTAATCTTTTCTGGTGTATGCTTAGCTCCTGAAAGTACTTGCTCAGATCTGCATTGTGGACCCCTTTCATTTTGCCATCATTCATGTGCTTGGAAAGTTTTCCCACAACTTGCTCCTGAAACGTGAGAGGGAACCCTTGGGATCCTTACTTAAAGACAAATGTTCCTCTGATTTACATCTCACCCCTTGTGCTCACTCTTTTACCTGGTGAATGTGCAAGTTAACTGCCTCCTCCCAAGTGGATGCCTCTGGGCCAATATAGGCAGGATGACTGGTAAGATCTGAGCAAAAGGAGTATTAGTCTAGGTGTGCACACCTTTCTTTCCTCTGTTCACACAACTTCAAGAGGGTGGAGGGGACCTGAAGTTACCAAAATTGTTTCATTGGCATGGACTCCTCTAATGATGCTTGCAAGTGTATTACAACCATTTCAATAAGCTTGGTAGGCTGACACATCTATGGTGAACCTAGCCTAGCCTACATCAACCTTCAACTCCTGATTTGCCACTGTGGATAGCTTTCCAAACTCTGTAGTAAAGAGACAATGAGAAAGATCCTTTACTTTAATTGTACATTAACTACAACAAAAGCAATTTGTATTTCCAATGGGAAATTGGGTCCAACTTTCTAAGAGTTTAAATAAAAGATGCAGACTCTCCTAATGAAGTGTCTGGGAATAAGTGTTATAAATCTTACATAAACCTAGCAACAAATGCTTTTAAACAAATATCACACAAGCTGAAAGGATTGAAATGTTGTAAAGTTGTGAAATATCATAGCATTAGCATTTTATCAAATTACGTATTTAGTCTTTTCTAATCGGTATTCTTAGTTGTTTATTCAGCTATCTAGTGTCAAATTTGGAAGTCCAAGGATAGTCTATCAATTACTGTGCTGTTACCAGCGTTGACCAATTTGATTGCAATATTGGATGTCCCCTCTCAATACCTGATCTCGTGAGAAGGAAATCCCAACTGGAAAAAGGGGATTTCTGCTGCTACTTGTCTGAGAAACATGGTTTGTAGAGCCAAAAAGAGCTTGCTAGTATAACACCGGCTTTGTATACTTATCTCTTTTGATCTACTCATGGGATTAGGAGAAAATGAAAGTGAGGAAATGTATGCAAATATTTTCATGTCCAGGAAAAGGAAACACCATTGGACTTCCCTGAGTAGTGCCTCGGGATTTGATGCTATTGGGAGAGGTAAACAGGTCAATTTCCAGATGCCTCCTGTTCTTGAAAATGCCTTGTAAATTTCATCCGATTGAATCTTTCACTTGAAAACCAGTATAGCTGCTATCTCGTCCATCCTCTCTGCATTCGGGGCTAAGAAGATAATCCCTCCTGGTAGGATTCTGTACTTACAAGTAAAGCAGAATGTTTCAGCTTATTTCTCTCTCTATAGAGTTTTTGTCCAATTCTTCTCATCCCATTCACACATTGTCAAGTAGGTGGATGGACTCTGGGGTTACCAAAATTGCTTCATTTGCAAGGGTTGCTCTAAAGCTCATTTATTACAAGCTTAATGTCCTTCCAATAAGAACTGTCTATTGTCAAATTTAATACAACTACCTATCAAGTGGGATGTTATTGCGTGAAACAATATTTCATCCTGGCTCAATCCCAGTACAAATACAGGTCCTTAATAGTTGGTGTCAAGAGCTGTACGAATGAAGCACAGCATCAGCTGAAAGGATAACATAGAAATTTGAATAGTATCCCTAAAATTCAGAAGTAATTCTTAATCATTTACATGTCCCTGGAGTACGTTAGTCAAGCCACTGAGCAGAAAAATGGTAACTGGTGTAGACTCTCCCAATATAGTTCCAAAGTTTAATGACATCACGAATATTTGTTGGGTGTAACTCTATATGTAGTATCTTGTGCCTTTTGTTTAAAAAAAACCCTCAAAAACTAATAATTGTCTTTGCATTAATTACTATTCTCTGATTTCACTTTGGTTATCCATTAGCTTGATATATTCACATGTCAGTGTAATTTATTGAAACCATTCATGCTACTTAGAATGTGGTCTGCTTTTATGATATTGACAAACATGGGGATGTGGCTTTCTACCCTTCACCTAAGTTATTTCTGAATCTGGTGAATATCTAAGTCCCAGTAGATTCTTCAGGGGTACCACCATTACATCTTGGCCGAGTCTTCATCACCTGCTACTGGAAATGTCAAATTAACATATAAGATGCTTGAAACACTCAGCAAGAGTCATACAACTTGAATTTTCACCTCTTCCCTTTCCAGCAACCAGGATTTATTCAGGTGAAGCAGCAGTTCATTTTACTTCTTTCAATCTAGACTATGGCCAAAACAGTCTATCACCACCATTGAGAATGCTTACCATGCTGTCCCACACCATACCTAGATATACTTCCACACTCAAAATATAGACAGAGTTTGAAGAACACAGCACCAGAGGCAAGGACTCTGAAGGTATGGTCAAGGGAGGTAGAGGAGCGTTTACAGGACTGCTTTGAATTGGTTAAATGGATTCATCCTTGGATCATAATAAATATGCTATGGCCATCACTGATTTTAGCAAGACCTATATGGTGAGTGTGTGCCTTTGATAACATACTCCCTAATGAGTGAAAAAGCCTTTTATGGCTTTCACATTTTCAAAGAATAACACAACACCTGTGCAAATCTGCACAGCATCTGGTGAGATTATGATCTCAGAAGCCTATAGCAGAACATCCTTCGAAAGGGTGAACCTCAGGAAGGCTTTAGGCCCCAATGGTGTACCTGGCTAGGTACTGAAAAGCTGTGCTGATTAACAGACTAGTGTTCAAGGACATCTTCAAACTCTTACTGCTGCAGTCTGAGGTTCCCATGTATTTCAAAAGAGCGGCAGTCATACCAGTGTCTAAGAAGAACAGGGTAAGTTGCTTCAACTACTGTCGACCAGTAGCTTCAAGTTCCAGGGTGTCAACATCACAGAAGATCTGTCCTGAGCCCAACATTTTGACACAATCACAACAAAGGCACACCAGCAACAGAGACTTTATGTCAACAGAGACTCTAGCAAATTGCTATAGATGTAAGATGGAGATCATTCTAACTAGTTACATCATAGGAGGGTTCCAATGCACAGGATTGAAAGATACTGCAAGAGGCTGAGCCAGTTCCACATTGGGCACAATCTTCCCCACCATCAAGAACACCTTCAAGATATGGTAGCTCAAAAAGGCAACACCCATCATTAAGGACCCTTACCACACAGGACATGCCCTCTTATTTTCAATACTACTGGGGAGATGGTACAGAAGCATGAAGACCCCTATGCAGTAATTTAGGAACAGCTTCTTTCCTTCCGTTATCAGATTTCTGGGACTCCATGAACGCTACCTCATTATTCCTTTTTTCGCACTTTTAATTTATTTTGTAATTTTATATCATTGTGTGGTACTGCTGCTGCAAAATAACAAATTTCATGTCATATAAAAGACAGGCTAAACCTGATTCTGATTTTGCATTTTTTAATTGCAATATGGTCTCCTGCAGAAACTAATTGCTGTTTAACTAAATAAAGATGCTCACAACTGAACACAAAGTTTCAAAGCTACCATATCCAAAGTATTCACTAATTTCCATTATTTTAGCCAATGACAGCATAATATGATTAAAGCTTGAAACTTTGCTGTACGAGTAATATACAGTGGCCACTTTATTAGGTACATCTGTACCCTTGATCATTAATGCAAATATCTAATCATCCAATCATATGGCACCAACTCAATGTATAAAAGCTTGCAGACATGGTTAAGAGGTTCAGTTGTTGTTCAGCCTGAACATCAGAACAGGGAAAAAATGTGACCTAAGTGACGTTGACTGTGGAATGTATGTTGGTACCTGGCAGGGTGGTTGAGTATTTCAGAAACTTTACAGAGAATGGTGTGAGAAACAAACAACATCCAGTGAGTACCAGTTTTGTGGGTAAAAACACCCTGTTAATGGGAGAGGTCAGAGGAGAATGACTGGACTGGTTCAAGCTAAAAGGACTTTAAAACTCAAATAACCAAGTGTTACATCAGTGGTTTGCAGAAGAGCATCTCTAACTGCACAAAACATTGAACGTTTAAGTGGATGGATTACAGCAGCAGACTATGATCCAATTGCATTTTCAATTAAATCTGCTGACAAAGAAAACTATGTGATAACAATGGAATAAGGTCAATGATATATTTTCTGCCTTGTGCAAATTTATATTTCATTAACTCTTAGACAACAAAGATTACGGTATATTGTCCCAGAGTGACTGAAAGGAATGACTGGAAGATATGCTACTGATACAATTCTATAGCATTGGTCTGTGATCCTGATTCATACGAGTGTCCTTCCAGGAAGCTTCCTTGTTCGCAGTCTATTTTGGTCAGTTTTCAAATTGGTCACATTTTATCAACTTTTCAATACGCTTCATGTACTGAAATTCTCCAAAGTTTCTTTATTGTTACTAAAAATAAACTGCTGGAAGGACCCAATGGGTCAAGCAGCATCTGAAGAGGATGGCCAACATTTCAAGTCTAGATTTTATGTCTTGTGAGGACTCATGAAGAACATACTTGAGATATCCTGTCACATGAGCTAAATGGTTTAACCATAGCTCAGTTACTTGCTGCTCCTCCAAGGAAATAGTTGTAATTTTGAGTCAGAAATGTTTTGTTTTAAAAGCTGTATTCAAATTTCACTGCATCTCAACACTTTGCTGATTCACATTGACCTAACACTGATCATTACTCAGTGAAATTTAATGAGTACTTTAGATCTGTTTTCACTAAGGAAGACACAAGCAATCTCCCAGATGTATGGATGGGCCAAGGACATAGGGTAACAGAGGAAATGAAACAGATTGACATTAGGAAGGAAACGGTGATGAGAAGACTGATGGGACTGAAGGCTGACAAATCCCCAGGTCCAGATGGTCTGCATCCTAGGGTACTAAAGGAGGTGGCCCTGGAAATTGCGGATGCATTGGTAATCATTTTCCAATGTTCCTTAGATTCAGGATCAGTTCCTGAGGATTGGAGAATGGCTAATGTTATCCCACTTTTTAAGAAAGGAGGGAGGGAGAAAACAGAGAACTATCGACCTGTCAGCCTGACATCGGTGGTGGGAAAGATGCTAGAGTCCATTATTAAGGATGAAATAGTGGCATATCTAGATAGCAGTGATAGGATCGGGCCGAGCCAGCATGGATTTACCAAGGGTAAATCATGCTTGACTAATCTGTTGGAGTTTTTCGAGGATGTAACCAGGAAGTTAGACGGGGGAGATCCAGTGGATGTAGTGTACCTCGATTTTCAGAAGGCATTTGATAAGGTCCCACATAGGAGATTGGTGGGTAAAATCAAAGCTCAGGGCATCGGGGGGAAAAACACTGACATGGATAGAAAACTGGTTGGCAGATAGAAAGCAAAGGGTAGCGGTGAATGGGTGTTTCTCGGAATGGCAGGTGGTGACTAGTGGGGTGCCACAGGGCTCGGTATTGGGACCACAGCTGTTTACAATTTACGTCAACGATTTGGATGAAGGCATTGAAAATAACATCAGCAAATTTGCTGATGATACTAAGCTGGGTGGCAGTGTGACATGTGATGAAGATGTTGGGAGAATTCAGGGTGACTTGGATAGGCTGGGTGAGTGGACAGATACTTGGCAGATGACGTTTAATGTGAATAAATGTGAGGTTATCCACTTTGGGAGTAAGAACAGGAAGGCAGATTATTATCTGAACGGTGTAGAGTTAGGTAAGGGAGAAATACAAAGAGATCTAGGAGTCCTTGTTCATCAGTCACTGAAGGTGAATGAGCAAGTGCAGCAGGCAGTGAAGAAGGCTAATGGAATGTTGGCCTTTTATTACAAAGGGAATTGAGTACAAGAGCAAGGAAATCCTCTTGCATTTGTACAGAGCCCTGGTGAGACCACACCTGGAGTATTGTGTACAGTTTTGGTCTCCAGGGTTAAGGAAGGACATCCTGGCTGTAGAGGAAGTGCAGCGTAGATTCACGAGGTTAATTCCTGGGATGTCTGGACTGTCTTACGCAGAGAGGTTAGAGAGACTGGGCTTGTACACGCTGGAATTAAGGAGATTGAGAGGGGATCTGATTGCAACATATAAGATTATTAAGGGATTGGACAAGATAGAGGCAGGAAATATGTTCCAGATGCTGGGAGAGTCCAGTACCAGAGGGCATGGTTTGAGAATAAGGGGTAGGTCATTTAGGACAGAGTTAAGGAAAAACTTCTTCTCCCAGAGAGTTGTGGGGGTCTGGAATGCACTGCCTCGGAAGGTAGTGGAGGCCAATTCTCTGGATGCTTTCAAGAAGGAGCTAGATAGGTATCCTATGGATAGGGGAATCAAGGGATATGGGGACAAGGCAGGAACCAGGTATTGATAGTAGTTGATCAGCCATGATCTCAAAATGGCGGTGCAGGCTCAAAGGGCCGAATGGTCTACTTCTGCACCTATTGTCTATTGTATCCACACAGTCCTTGTGATGGATATTCACTGTCCAGGGTCCAGGGGGATGGAGGGAATTTTTGCCAAGCTTAGCTTTCTAACAAAGCAGCTGACTCTTCCAAGGGTCAAAGAGTTGTTTTAAAGCTAAACTCCCTACTGATACTCTTTGTTCAGCTTCTTGTCATAAACAAGAACTAGTCTTTAGTTCTTAATGTAAATTGCAAGCAATAATCAGTCTGAAGTTAGAAACATCGAAACATAGAAAACCCACAGCACAATACAGGCCCTTCAGCTCACAAATTTGTGTTGAACATGTACTTACTTAGAAATTACTAGGCTTACCCATAGCCCTCTGTTTTTCTAAGCTCCACGTACCTATCCAAAAGTCTCTTAAAAGGCCCTATCGTATCCGCCTCCACCACCATTGCCGGCAGCCCATTCCACACACTCACCACTCTGAGTAGAAAACTTACCCCTGACATCTCCTTTGTACCAGCTCGCCAGCACCTTAAACCTGTGTCCTCTTGTGGCAACCATTTCAGCCCTGGGAAAAAGCCTCTGGCTAGCCACACGATCAATGCCTCTCATCATCTTATACAACTCTATCAGGTCACCTCTTATCCTCCGTCGCTCCAAGGAGAAAAGACCGAGTTCACTCAACCTGCTTTCATAAGGCATGCTCCCCAATCCAGGCAACATCCTTGTAAATCTCCTCTGCACCCTTTGTATGGCTTCCGCATCCTTCTTGTAGTGAAACAACCGGAACTGAGCACAATACTTCAAGTTGAGTCTGACCAGGATCCTATATAGCTGCAATATTACCTCTTGGCTCCTAAATTCAAATCCACGATTGATGAAGGCCAATACACCGTATGCCTTCTTAACCATTAAGTTAAAAGGACAGCTTTGCAAACAAACAACACTGTTTAGATAGCACAGGCTGTTGGCCCACAGCACAGTGCCAGCTGCTCAAGACATGTGGTATAAGTCAGTGGGTTTATGTTAATTGGGACTGCATTGAACGAGACAATACTGTCTTATTTAGCCCAAGGAAGCTTAAAAAAACAAAATGATACTATCACTTTGCACATCAAATAGTTGATCTATCAATTTGTTGGGAGATCAGTGTACTCAGAGAGTCAGCCCTCACAGCATTATTTTTGGGTGTCTGGGATTTCTATCCTCAGGAGTTTTTAGACCATTTGTTTGAATTTCCCAGAAAAGGAATCTGGAAAGTATCGCATGCGCGTGAAGTCACCAAGTAGCAAAACTCTCACCACAGAGCGGTCAGGCTTGTTAAGAATAGTTAACGGACAATAAGAAGAATGACAGAAAGTCGGGGTAACTAGATTCCTCTGCCTTTGATTTTTGTGAGAGGTGATTCATTTGAATACAACTCGTTGGTATGTCTTTTTCTAGCTTCTAGGAACTGTACCTGTGTTTTGGAAATCCTTTGTGTTTTAGAAGGTTGAAATTTGGAAATCTTTTATAAGATAGAAACCCTCTGAGCTTTAAATGTCTTTAAAGAATTTTATCTAAATTTAAATGTGTATCACTAAAAATAAATGAACCATGTTTAGAACTACTTAATTAGCTGGAAGTATCTCCTCTTTGGTAGGGAGGGGAGACCACTACTTAAAGAACAGGTGTTGACAGCTAAGCTCTCAGCGGAGAGTAAACAGGGAAATGATGTAACCTATAAAGTGTAGGTGGCTATGGTATAACTGCCCTTTAGTGAGGATATAGCTATCTATGATCGGATTGGGGGGGGGGGGGGTGGGTGCCTAAGATCTTCATTTGACTTCAGAACTTCATGGACAACAAACCCAACACCATCAAGTGCTAAAGCAAATTTCCCTCAATTCCATGGGCAGGCATAAATCATTTCCCAATGGTGTAAAGATAAAGAATCTCTCTGCATGCTTGTTAAGTTTAAAGGTACAACAAACCCCACCAGCACATAGTGCTCTTTAGAAAGATTTCTTATTTTGATACTCTGTGACTTTGCAACTGAGCGCACATTATCCTTCCTCTCTTCCTCCTACCCTACTTCTTATTATGGCTTCTGCCATGTTTCTTTCCAGTCCCGGTAAAGGTTCTTAGACAGAAAAGTGGACTGTTTATTCCCCTGACCTGATTTGCTGTAGTCCTCCAACATTTTGTTGGTGTTTCTTCCAAATACTTGCAAACTTTCTGAGTTTCAGATTTGAGAATGCCTCCCTCACTCTTATACAACAGCTTTCTGCAATCTCCCATTCAAACACTTCAGAACTTTTTAAATGTTTCCTAACAAAGTGTATAATCTCTAATTTCTCATTTAATAGGGTGCAGAAGTGGGTGGAGTCAGTTAGATATGCAGAGGAAGTCAAAAGGAGACATAATTGAGGTTCAGTTGAAAGTTATTGAGTTATGGAAATTCACCCTTATGGAATTCACAGATCACCACTCCAAAATTTGAGGTACAGAATAAAAATTGCTCTCACTAAATTTGTGTAGAGGAAAAGTAAATAAACAATCGTATCCAGAATGTTTACTCTCCCTCCTGGCACTTATCTTTCTAAGCGGAACAAGTGCTACACCTGCCTCTAAACCTCCTCCCTCACTAAAATTCACGGCCCCAAACAGTCCTACCGGGTGAGGCAACACTTCACTTGTGAGTCCATTGGGGTCATATACTGTGTCCAGTGCGGCCTCCTGTATAACGGTGAGCCCCAATGTAGATCGGGAAACTGCTTCACTGAGCACCTATTCTTCGTCTGTCGGAAGAAAAGGGATCTCCCTGCAGCCACCCATTTTAATTCCACTTCCCATTCCACAATGTCAATCCACAGCCTCCTCTACTGTCGCGATGAGGCCACACTCCATCTGAGTAGCCTCCAACCTGATGGCATGAACACCAATTTCTCAAACTTCCAGTAATTGCCCCCACTCCTCTTCACCATCCCTTTTCCCCTCTCTCTCCTTATCTCCTTGCTTGCCCATCGCCTCCATTTGGTGCTCTTCCCCCAATTTCTTTCTTCCATGGTCTTCTGTCCTCTCCTATTAGATTCCCCCTTCTCCAGCCCCTGTATCTCTTTCACCAATCAACTTCCCAGCTCTTTACTTCACCTCCTGGTTTCACTTATCATCTTGTGTTTCTCCCTCCGCTCCCCCTGCCTTTTAAATCTACTCCGTCTTTTTTTCTCCAGTCCTGGTGAAAGGTCTTGGCCGGAAACGTCAACTGAACTCTTTTCCATAGATGCTGCCTGGCCTGCTGAGTTCCTCCAGCATTTTGTGTGTGCTGCTTGGATTTCCAGCATCCGCAGATTCTCTCGTATTTATGTTTCTGTTTTTGTTCTTGACACATGGGCAGATTATGCACCTCCTCATGATTGAAAATCACAATATGAACCTTCTGGGAACAATAAAATGATGAATGGTATAGATAGGGTAGACAGCTGAAAACTTTTCTGCATATCAGAGTAAGAGAAACTTGGAGGACTCAGATTTAGAGTAAGAGTTAAGGAATTTGGAGGGAATATAAAGGGGTCCCAATTCACCCAGAGTGAGACAAGTATTTGGGATACACCACCTGAGAGAATGGCTGAAGCTGCATCACTGACATCATTTAAGAAGTGTCCAGATGAGCACATCAACCACCTAGGCATAGAAGGCTATGGGCAAAGTACTGGGAGATGGGATTAATATAGAAAATGTCATTGCAGATGAGATGGGCTGAGTGGTCTGCCTCCATACTGAGATATTCAAAGATTCTATGACTGTATATTTTGTCAGTTTCCCCCCTTTAACCTATCTATGCATATCTCTTGAAAACCCTTTTCCCCACCCCACTTCTTGCTTTCCTAACCAAATTTATGCCTTTAGCAAACTTGGCTGCAATGTACTCAGACACTTCTTCGGTCATTGATATCAACTGCCCACAGCACAACGGCACTCACTGGGTAAAGTAAGTACGATAGTCCAACGCACTGAGCACTAGTACTCCCCAGGGCTATGTGCTCAGACTGCTGCTCACTCATGGCCGCACTGCCAGATCCAGCTCAAACCGCATCATCAAGTTCACTGATGATACTACAGTGGTTGGCCTCAGCAGTAACAATGACGACTCAGCAAACAGAGAGGAGGCAGAGAGGCTCATCAAATGGTGTGAGAACAACAACTTGAGTCTCAACGTGGACAAGACAGAAGAGATTATTGTGCACTTCAGGAAGGCACAGGTCCTTTGTCTGCAAGGTGTCCATTCTAACACATTTCTATAGGTGAACCATTGAGAGTGTCCTGTCAGGCTGCATCATTGTGTGATACAAAAGTTGCAATTCATTCGACTGCAACTTCATAGAGGACAGTAAAAATTGCTGAGTGGATCATCGGAGTCTCCCTAACCCCTGTTTATGACATTTACCAGGAGAGTTGCAGACAAGGGACCCAAAACATTGTTGAGGATCCCTAACACCCGTCCCAAAATCTCTTTGAGCCACCGTCACCAGGAAGGAGGTACAGGTGCACCAGGACTAGGGCTGGTGGACTGGGTAACATCTTCTCTCCTTAGGCTGTGAGCCTCATGAGTACTTTGCCACCACCGAGGTCTCGTCACTAGGACAGTGAGCTGTTTACCGTTTACCAGTGCTGCACTTTGAATTATATTTTAGTAACTTATTTATAGTATAATATTTTGGTTTTGTGTTGTTTGAGAAATGTGTTGTGTGGGTGCACTGTGGTTTGCAGGAAAGTTGCTTCATTTGGTTGTATATACATATAATCAAATGACAATAAACTTGAACAACCTGAAAATGACCCATTTTCACTGACTGTTTTTGATTAGTTAACCAATCTATCCATACCATTACCCTATGCCAGGAGCTTTTTATGTACATTACAATTTAATCACAATGGAATGCTATTTAAAAAATCAAAATACACCAGTTACCAGTTTCCCTGTAATCATCTAATCAGTTATTTCCTCAAGAAATTCTCTTAGATTTGTATTTACTATTTCCCATTTATCAAACTAGTTAACCCTGCTTGAGTGTTTTATGATTTTGTAAATGTCTTTTCACTGCATTGTTATTTATGGATTTAAGCATTTTCCCAATGAACAAATGTGCTAATAGTTTACTTTCATGTTTACTATCCTAATTCTTTCTCAAAGAGGAGTTTTACATTTTTAGTTTTGAGGATCCAGGAACTTTTGGAAAAGCAGTTTGCAATCATTTCTTTAAGACCCTTAATACAATGCATCATGTGAAGGTGTCAACTTTTACTCCCATTAGGTTATGGCCCATTATTTTCAGAGAAAGTTCCACATCTACAGTATGACTTACATCTTCAGAAGAAACATAGGAAATGACTGTTGCTGTACCTCTGAAAAAAAGCAGCAGCTCTGTGCAAACTCAGATCTTGTGACAACATTTAAGATATCATTGTCTGGATAGACGAACAGAAAGTGGTAATAGGAGTATGAATTGTTCTAGTACCTTAGTTTTCAACAAGCAAATGACCGTCGTTAAGAAGAGGAACTAAATGAAAAGTATAAGATAAATTGTTTTCTATGGATATGAAGCACCAGCTGGATTGGCTTCAGATCTGGACAGTAGATCCTCACTGCCAATGCTCTGATGTTTTGCATGTCTTCTACATCTGAATTCTCTCTCCTTCACTTAGCACCAAGTCATTCTCCACTACAGGGCTGGATTCACATTCACATTCCATCTGGCCCCTCTGCTTCACACCAGCTAAGCAGTAACCCTTTCACTGGGATACAGTCATAAACTTCATTAAACAAGTAGTTCAGGATCAGCGTTTTGTTTAATTTTTTCCACTTCACTTTTTAAAAAAATGTTTTAAATTGATTAACTATAATTTCAAATCTTCTTAACAAAATCAGTTTTATTTATACATATGTAATGCCCTGGTTAGGATTTTACTGCTAATGTGTAGGGTAGTTCATTTAACGGCTTTCTGTGGGAGCAGTGTGTTCTGCTGGTAGTGCTTGGGTTACCATTAAAGATAAAGGGTTGTGATCTTCAGCTTAGGAATATCGAGCCAGCCAATTAGGAGGGTGAAATTGGGAGAAAGTTCCAGAGAAAGCTGGGTGAAACGATTTTGCGATGGACACTGAGGGGGGCTGAGGTCTTTTTCGGCAGGAGATGGATTTGATCCAACTGAAATGCGCAATTCAGCGGAGTCCAGGATGGGAAATTCTACCGGAGACCGGTGAATAGGAGTAGGCTCTTGGAAGATCTGAGCTCCAACCTTGTGCACTGTTTTAATTATGATGGACTCCACTGCATTTTTTCTTTCTTTTTCTTTCTTCGTTAACAGCAGTTTGGTTAAGTTGACATTCATAAACATACTTTCTTTATAATTGTATGCAGTGTATGATCTACTATTTCTTGCCGATGGTTAATTGCATGGGAGCAGTATTTACACTGTATTTGCACGGATCAGGTTTGAGTGGTTGAGACATCCTAACTTCCCAGTTTTGGTGGGACCCAAGTCATACCAACCCTAGATGTATGGAGTCTGAGAAAGGTGGTTTTCTCACCGCTGAGTCCTGTGAGTGTTAGTGAGGGGCTAATGAACCGCATCTCTAGAGATGCCCAGTAAAAAGGGGTTTCACATAGTTAAATGTCCAAAACACATTGCCTCATACTTATCCAAGTCAAAAACCATTTGCCAATCCTTAGGCTAACTCCCTAACTGATCAAGTTCTCTTTGTAATTCTTTTTAACATATTAACGAGACATTTAGTATCATCAGCAAACTTGATAACCTTGTCATGTACATTCACAAACAAATCATTTACATAAATCATGAATAACAGAGGTCCCAACACTAAACCTTGGGGAACCCCAGTAGTCAAAGGCCTCCAGTCAGAGAATCAACTTCAACCATCACCTTCTGCTTTTCCTATCACCAAGACAGTTTTAATCCACCTTACTAGCTTGCCCTGAATTTCATACAATCTAGCCTTTCAGACCAGTCTGCCATGTAGGACATTGTCAAATGCCTTACTAAAATCCATATAAGTAACTTCCACTGCCTTATCTTCATCTATCCCCTTGGTTACCTTTCTGGAAAAACGCCATAAGATTCACCAGACATGACCTCCCATGCACAAAACCATGAGAACTATTCCTGATTGGGTCTTGACTATCCAAGCAATAGTAGATCTTTCCTTCCAAGTTCACAGCAACAGCTTAGTCAGGCTCACTGTGGTCAGTCCTTGCTATACTTCTTGAGCAATGAATCAACTTTTTTTTCTTGTGGGCATACTAACTCCAAGAGCCATTATAAAATTCATGGAAGACTGCATCAGCTGGGTGATCAGTTTACAAAAGATAGCAAATTGTGCAAATACAAAAAGAAATTAATAGTTATAATAAGAATAATAAATAAATAAGTAATACATATCGAGAACATGAGATGAAGAGTCCTGAAACATGAGTCCATAGGTTGTGGGAACAACTCAGGAATGGGGCAAGTGAAGTTCTGTGAAGTTATCCCCTTTGGCTCAAGAACCTGATAGTTGAGGGGTATTAACTGTTCCTGAACCTGGTGGTGTGAGTCTCGAGGCTCCTGTAACTTCTTCCTGATTGCAGCAATGAAAACAGGGCATGAGCTGGGTGGTGGGTGTCCCTGATGATGGATGCTGCTTTCCTGTGACAGCTCTCCATGTAGATGTGTTCAATGGTGTGGAGGGCTTTACCCATGATAGACTGGGCCGTATCCCCCACTTTTTGTAGAGTTTTCTGTTCAGGGGCATTGGTGTTTCCATACCAGGCTACAACCAGTCAATATGCTCTCCACCACAATGCTATAGAAGTTTGTCAAAAGTTTCAGATGTCATGCCGAATCCATGCAAACTCCTAAGGAAGCAGAGACACTGCTATCCTTTCTTTGTAATTCTACTTAGAGCTGGGCCCAGTACAGGTCCTCTGAAATGATAACACAGACGAATTTAAAATTGATGGCCCTCTCCAACTTGGATCCTCCAGTGACAATTGGCTCATGGCTTCCTCCTCTTGAGGTCAATAACCAGCTCCTTGGGCTTGCTGACATTGAGTAAGATGTTGTGGCACCACTCAGCCAAACTCAGCAGGTTTTCAATTTCCCTCCTATATGACCTCCTTTGATGTGGTGTTGTCAGCATAATTGAAGGCAGCATCGGAGCTGTGCTTCATCACACAGTCAGAAGTGTAAAGCGAATTGAGCTCAGGATAATTCTTGAACAGTTGGTGCTCTATGTCACCCTGTGGGATAGTGAGTAATGCATTTACCCACCGAGTGATTTACCCACCAGAGCTGTTTGCTCAGAATTCTTGCTCTCTGGAAATGTTACCATTTGAAAAGAATTAAGATTTTAAATCATTTAGCACCATCTGGCAAACATTTCTTTTACAACTTCCTGAAAGGGATACAGTTGTTTGAATAACAGAAACTAGAAAAAAATTGAGCCAGACTTGAAAGTTGTCTTGAATACTTATTGCACTATCTAAATGTAATCACAGACAACCAAGAGATTTAATTCTGAGACACTAAAATCACTGTCTTGAAAAATGTCACTTGCCCAAAATTTATTAAAGTTTATTTGTACAATGTCAAAGATCTATTAATTTTGTAAGAAAAACAATGAACTGTAATATCACCTTTAGCAGACAACAATGTAAATGTTTGAAGGAGAACAATAATGGACTAACATTGATGTAGGCCTGAGCTGTCTTCTTTGCTTGGAAACAGCATAACATGGGAATACACTGCATATCACCATGAAATAAACCATCAGTGCATTGATCCCAAATTACAATTTACATACAGGCAAAAATAATAATTTCTCAGACAGAATAGCATATTTTCTGGAAATGGTACTGTGATGAACATGCTTCCAGATTAGTAATTCAGAGAAAATTATTATATTTGCCAACAGGGTGGTTTGGAAATTTCAACCCAGTTTACAATTGAATATGAAAATAAAATGGCATTATTAGAAGGTAATTAGACTCCAGTCTCACACCAATGTTGGTTCACAATTAACAGTTCTAACTTGTCTAGCAAGTCATTCAGGATTGAAAAAGGCTCAGCACCTTTCAGGGTAAGAGGATGGGAAAGCAGATGCTGGAAATCCAGAGCAACCCAAACAAAATGCTGGAGGAATTTAGCAGGTTGGGCAGCTTCTATGGAAATGGCATTTCAACCTGAGACCCTTCATCAGGACTAGAAAGGAATGGGGGAAATCACCAGAATAAAAAGTGGGGGAGGGGAAGGAGGACAAGCTAGAAGGTGTATGTTGATAATGTAGAAGACATAGGTCTGTATCCATGTCCATTGACATTTTTCAACATAACTGGAAATTAAAAACTGCTACTCTTGTTCTGAAAGCTTTTAAACCAATCACAGCTAGAAAAGTCTACCAAGAATACAGTAAATACTCAGTATAAAAATCATGCTGATTCTAAAGAGGGTGAATATTACACTTTGACAGAAAATCCTTCTTAATGCAGAGCCACTTTAGAATTCAATTAGTAGCATTTGTCCTGGTTCACAGGCAAAGGACTTCAAGAAACAAAATCCTTTTATCAAGGCCAATTAGCTTGAAGCCAGAGCATTTTGTATGTGAATAAATTTTTCTTAAACTAAAAACACTATTTCATTAAAACAGGGAGGCGTGACGAGAGTCGGCTAAAGGCTGAGAGATGAAAGGCTCTCTTGGAATATGTTTAAATCACGCCGAATGCTCAATGAGCTGAGAGTCTGAAGCATCAATTGTGGTATTAAGTCCGCTCCTTGATCAAACAGAAGAAGCATGCAGTGCCACACCCTCCCCATATATTCCTGGCATTCTCTGTCCACCAGGCTCTTCAGCTTTCTTTCACCACTAAATAGTGGAAAAATTACATTGATTTACACTTCACAGGGTAGGCGACAAGAGAAGGAGCTAAAGATGAAACACATTCCAAAACCACACTGCTTTGAAACCAGTTGTTTGCCAATATACTACTTTCCTTCCAAGAAACCTTTCTTTGAAAAATGTCTCTATGTTCTCTGTGCTACTTAGAACATATATCTGCTCTTAAGAGACAAGGCTCTTGGCAGTATTTGGGAAAACACTAAGGAGGTTTATCAAAAGCTTCCCTAAAACAAGTAATAACAAAGCACTGTCAGTAGGCTAGACAGATTAAACTTTTATAGGAGCTGGAAGCTGCTTTTAATTTCAATTGACTCATGAAAGTAGCTGCACAATGAATTTGTCAGGAGTCCCACGGCTATCTTGACTGTACCTCTTCCCACCCTGAATCCTGTAAAAATGCTATTCCCTTTTCTCAGTTCCTTCACCCCATCTGTTCCCAGGATGAGGCTTTCCTTTCCACGACATCAGAGATGAACTCCTTCTTCAAAGAATGTGGTCTCCCTTCTTCCAAGCTCACCTGCATCTCCTTCATTACCTGGACACCATTCCTCATCTCATCTTCCCGCCACCTTAGCAGGGATATAGTTCCTCTTGTCGTCATCCAACATCCCATGAGCCTCTGGCTTCAACACATCATTCTCCACAACTTCTGCCATCTTCAATGGGATCCTACTACCAACACGTTTTACCTTCCCCGCTCTCCACTTTCTACAGGGATCCCTCTGTGATTCCCTTGTGCACTACCCCCCCCCCCCAATCTCTCTTGTGGCATATATCCCTGCAAGCAGCATGGTTAGTACAACAGTTAACAGTGCAATTCTATTACAGCCTAGGGCGTTCCAAAGTTCAGAGTTCAATTCCAGGGCTGTTCTGTAGGGAGTCTCTGTACGTCGTCCCTGTGAAAGCTGTGGATGTTCCCAGGGTGCTCTAGTTTCCTAATATGGTCTTTGTTTAGGTTATTGAGTCATTGTAAAGTGCCCTGTCATTAGCTTAGGGTTAAATGGGGTTGTGGGATTGCTGAGGCAGCAGGTTTCGAAGACCCAGAGTGCTTACTCCATGGTGTATTGCTAAATTGATGAAAATAAATAAATGCTAAACCTGCCCACTCACCTCCTCCCTCACCTATTCAAGGCCCTCTATTCAGGGCCCCAAACAATCCTTCCAGGTGAGGCAACACTACACCTGTGAATCTGTTGGGGTCGTCTACTGTACCTGGTGCTCCCAATGTGGTCTCCACTACATTGGTGAGGCCTGATGTAAACTGGGATCTGCTTTGTTGAGCACCTCCGCTCCATCCACCAAGAGTGGAATTTCTCTGTGGCCAACTATTTAATCATCAGTCATTTAATTATAGCCTTCACAAGGAAATCTGCAGATGCTGGAAATTCAAGCAACACACACAAAATGCTGGTGGAACGCAGCAGGCCAGGCAGCATCTATAGGAAGAAGCACAGCTGACGTTTCGGGCTGAGACCCTTCGTCAGGACTAACTGAAATAAAAGATGGTAAGAGATTTGAAAGTAGGAGGGGGAGGGGAAATCCAAAATGATAGGAGAAGTCCGGAGGGGGTGGGTCTTCTCCTATCATTTCGGATTTCCCCCTCCCCCTCCTACTTTCAAATCTCTTACCATCTTTTATTTCAGTTAGTCCTGACGAAGGGTCTCGGCCCGAAACGTCGACAGTGCTTCTTCCTATAGATGCTGCCTGGCCTGCTGTGTTCCACCAGCATTTTGTGCAACTATACCCTTGCTGTCTTAAAGTCCTTACACTCTCTGAGCTGTTTTGTATGCTGAATGTGGATCATATCTTTGCAGATTCTAATTGTTGAGCCATGCTTGGTTGGAAAGTTCAGTGAAGAGTAGAAGCTGTCTACCTGCTTATCAGTACACTAATCTTCAGAATGACAATGGCAACTAGAAAGGAGAGAAAACACAGTAAAAATTGTCAAAGTCTCTCTCTGTCTTTGACAAATCAGCATCAAACTGAATGAAACTCAGTTAAAGAGTCTATCTTTCACTTTATCAACACTTGCTATAAGACCCATTTGAACCATTTTTGGCTGTAAATGGCCACAATTAAATTAGATGAAAATTAATGCGGTATGTGATAATTTACAAGAATGACCGCTAATGTTTTATTTATAAAGTCCAATCTATTATTTACTCTTATCAACAACTCCATATTGTTTCTTCATTGCAGTATGAATCACTCTCCAGAGTTATGTGATCCAATTGGCAGCTGCCTTTCAGATGAGGAGGAAAATGCTGAGGAGGATGATAAAGAAGATCATATGCACAAAATAAAATCAAACATCAACTCAGAGGAAGGAGAAATCAGAGGCGGCAACATCAAAAATCACAAAGCAGTGAAGCTTTTTCGTTGTCTGAAATTCCACCAAGCATCCAATGTAAGACAGACTTCGTAAAGTGAGCCGAACACAACAGGCATTTGTAGGTTGTGTATCCTGTAATTCTCACTCACTCAAGGATGAAAATGGCTCTTTTAAAATTTATTTCATGTTACTAATGTGAAGATCAAAGCTTGAACTTTATATCTGTACTAAGAAATCGTTTTAAAATGTTTCCACTTGAAGTATGTATCAATTTGTGAAGTTCCGAGATTTGGCAGCATTTGCAGTGTCTATGTGTGTTTGAGTGTCTCTGGCCAGTGTATCTTCGGATGCTTGGGTTATCTGATCTCTATATTTACTGCTTTGTATCAGTTTGAATCTCTAAAAGAAAGATTAATAGAAGAGCGGAAATTAGTTTCCTAGCCAAATACTAGAAAATCAACTGCACCCCTGAAAGAAATGGCAATAATATGAATAGTAAAGATTTAAAAAATGAACTACAATTTTGATCGCTGACACAGAAGGGATATTGCCGGGAATTACACCACAGTATGCCCAAAACCCGAGAAAAGCAAAATATCCAAACAGATAGGACATTCCCATCAGAAAATTTAGTGCACAAAGGTAATCACCATTTTTCTCAAAGGAGAAAGCATTAATATTTCAAACAAGTACAAAAAAATTCAAAACTTCACTGAATTAGTGAGTGTCCAAAACCCAGACATATCCATTAAGTGGATAGGAACTCAGGATAGATAGTTGGACACAATCTTCCTAATTTGCAGCTCTTGAGAAAAAATCCTTCGGATTTAGCCAAAGCATTGTATCCATTATAACCATAGTTTCAGTACGGTTGATTCCAGTTAGTTGGGACAGATTGGGATCGGTACATTTAGGCCCAATTAAGTTGCTGCCACAATTAGCAGAAGTTTCATGGAAATATTAAAAAAGGTATAAAAAGATAAAGTAACATTTAACTGAGTAACAAATTACGTATTTAATCAAAATACAGAATAAAATAGAATGCTACCAATATCACTACAGTACTATAAAACTCTGTATTAGTTCCTTACAGTTATTGACAAAGGAGTGTAAGTTGCCATGTTCTTTTGATTGACTGTAAATGAAGAAAATCAGCCGACACTTAGTGCAGATAATAGACTGTCTTCATATAAAGCTTCCAATGATGGCAAATCCAAATCTTCACTTCACTGTAAAACTCAAGATGATTGTTGATACCTTCAAGCTCTTTGTCGTTCCTAACTTGTTGAAGTAGTGAAATAGTTTCATTTCTACTCCCAGCCATTTCTGGCATCTCCAAGCCTGAATGCTTGAAACCGCAGTGAGCAAAACAGATCTGAATTGTCTGACTGCTTATTTCTTACCAAATATCAGTAACAAAAATCACTGCTTATTTGAACACAAACACATGCAATTGACGCTATTGATTTTTTTTTATTGAGAAACAGCACGGAATAAGCTCTTCTGGCCCTATTATGGATATGCCTTTGCCCATCAATCCCCTGATTTAATCCTAGCCTAATTACAGGACAATTTACAATGACCAATTAACCCACCAAATAGTACATCATTGGACAGTGGGAGGAAACCCAAGCACCCACAGGAAACCCACTTAGTCATGTATGACCGCCTTACAGGCGGTGGCGAGAATTGAACCCAAGTTGCCTGTACTGTAAAGTGTTGTGCTAACCGTTACATTACTGTGCCACTACATGGATTAAAAATGGTTCACTCTAAGCATGGTATAGCACCTAATAGTCACTCAAGTGCATGTGACTGACACTAGTTAGAAACTGTTCAGCGACATTTTCCTGTCCCAAATAAACATCCTAGTGTCCTGAATAAATGAAGGGAATCCTGGCTATTTTCTCAAAGTTTTTGTTCTTTAGGAATTGTCCCACACAAGCCATTATCCCAATTAACTGATGCCACAATTAATCAGAATTGACTTTATCCACCCACTTCATTGTTTCATGCCAAGCAAGGGTGTCTGGGAAATTTTGGATTCTGTGAATTCCTTTACGAAACGAGACCCCCCAAAAAATCTCATGAAATAGCCAATTAGAAATGTTGAGATTTAAACTACATTGTTCCTCAGGATGGATGTATATGAATTGTGATGGGATATCAATGAATGGCAGTTACTTTTAGGGGTGATATTATACTGCCTGTTAGTTTACATAACTGCAGAACATAGCAAGTGTCAATCAAGCGGTTGAGTGTTTATGCACCTTAGAGTGGAGCCCAGGGAAGCCAGTACAAATCAGTGTCATAAGATGTTAGATCTACTTATAGGACATCCATACTTCTTAATGGAGTGGTGCTCAGAGTGTCTCTAGAACTCATTCCAACATGGAATTGATTAGGAACTGTACAAACTGACAGAAGGTACATCAAGTCATTTGCAAGGGAACAGATGGAGTTGAGGGAAAATGTGCTGTTTCAGTGAAGTGGCTGAGGTGATCTTTCCTATTAGATTACAGTGACATAAGGATGATTACCAGCAGCCAGGCACTGAGGACCTGTGTGCTGTATCTGATGAGGTTCAATAGCACAGGAAGTCAAATTTGGAGAAGGCATCCCAAAAGCCATTTCATGAACTGTAGCATAGCTTTGGGGTCTCCCCAATGCACCACAACTGTTCTCAGCCACCATTAATCCTTATTATTCAGGGCTCACAGTTAAATTTCATAGATTAAATTGAAGGATCGAACATCACTGACTGCTGCCAGGACAACACCAGTTGGCATTGACCAGTCTGTCAGTGGCTGCCCATCAACTCAATGTCCAGGTCAAGGAACATCTCTTCTACCTCAACGGCCCCAAACGTCCAGCTATGCTCTCTTCTCACCTCTGCCATTAGGGAAGGAGGTACAGGAGGATTAGTTCCCACACCAGCTCTTTCAGGAACAGTTATCACTCCCCAACCATTAGATTCCTGTGCTGGCATGGATAACTTCCTATACTGGCATGGATGTGGTGCTCACAAAGTAATGTACGTGCTGTCATCAGCATCTGAAGCAAGGGAAACCTGCTGAGCTTACAAAGCTACCAGTATAATATACCTGACACACTCCAGCAGGAGAGAACAAAATGTAATCATAATGCTCTATATTGAGAGCAACAATGACTTCCCTAATTCAAACATAATGGCTAAGTACAAGTTGTTTCAAGTATCTTTACCTCCAGCCTGGAAGGAACTCAATACTAATTTGGAACCGAAGAGCACTTGAAACAACATCTACTGTGAACCAGACTCAATCACCATTGAATAATATTTTGTGTTGGAATAGATGAAACAGACAATCTCAGACAAGCAGACACCATCAAAATATTGATGTAGATCTCAATGTCTGGTAAAAGCTAAAATGGACTTGTGCCCGCAATTTAAGATATTTAAGCTGAGAATCCAAATATGTACAAACCATTGTAAAACAAATAGTGACATCCATGGGATTCAGAAAAGTCAATAGAAAAGATGAAACTATGATACACTAGACAAACACCAAATTAAATTGAAATGTAAAGAAACTAACATTACTAATGTTTCAGTACTTCTGATATCTTATATTCTGCACAGCATCAGAAAATGTTCTCTAAAGGATGGTTCTGCAAGTATATTATGTCCATGTTTCTGATATGTGAAAAAAGTGCTGTCAGTGGTAACTTGGAAAATTAATGCATCCATATTAAAAAATATTCCTTTTGATGAATATTCTCCATTCCCTACTTTTCTAATCCATGTTTCTTTGCAGATGAATTCCCTCATCCTGGGAGATTAATCACAGAATGTATGCTTGTGTTCAATTCTGTTTAGTTTCAACATTGTACTTGTCTGTCGGAAGTCTGAATAGCAATTCAAACCTGAAACAATAACTAATATTTTTCTAGTGCATGTGCTTAAAAGCAATTGGAGCAACTTAATAATACTGAAGTTACCAATCCAAACAGAGAGCGGGAATTGGATCTGCTACCACTAATACTGATTAACTGTTTTATCAAAAGAACAAGCAATGGAGTTCTAGAAAAGAACTGTAATGTCACATACAAAGGAAGGATTCTATTGTAACCTTTAGTTTATAACATATGTAAACCTTCTGCAACTCAACTTGGCATCGCAAAAGACAAAATAGATAAACAGATGCACTATTGATAACCTTTTCCAAACTGTTCCAACTTTCATTAATGGCATTGCTGACAATTTTCTGCTGTGTAGACATACATTTGCTAGCCTACCCAATGAGAAGCGCTCATCTGCAAGATAATACAGTCACATTTAATTAATCAACTTAAATGACAAATCTGTTGATTTAGTCCAGTCCAATTTTCAAACAGCTGTTTTTACAACTTTGTAGTGATAAGACTCTGTTAGTTAGCTTGCTGTAGCTGCTCAATTTTTTAAAACTAATTCATTTTTCAGGATTTGATTGTGAATGATAAACCAGGTATTTATTATACATTCCAAACTGTCTTTAACAAAATTGACCTGAGCCTCCTTGTTGAACTCCAGTCATCCTTCTGGTAAGGATTACAACAGCGCTGCTGGGGAGGGAGTTCCGGGACATGGATCCAGTGGTGATGAAGGACTACTGATACATTTCCAAGTCAGAATGACATTCAACCTGGAGGGGGAAATTGCAGGTGGTGGTGGTCCCATGTTCCTGCTGCACTTGACCTTGATGGTGGAATTTAAAGATTTGGGAGATGAGCAACTGCATTGCACTTGACCTTGATGGTACAGATTGCACTGATGCTGAAGGGAATGAAAGTTTTGCATGTTGAAAGGAATAACAATCAAGCAGGCCATTTTGTCTTTCTTGGTATTGAGCTTCTTCACCATTACTGGAGGTGTACTCATCCAGGCAGTAACAAATATTCCATCACACTCCCGATTTTCATCTTCTAGAAGGGAGAAAGGATTTGCGATATCAGGAGGTGAGAGACTCACTGCAAATCACTCACCCAGGGTATCAAAGGAAACGTGATTTCTATTACTATTGGATATGCAATAAAGTTAAAATTAATCCCAAATGGACCAATAAGAATATTATGAAGAAATCAAATCTATTTGAATAGAAACTCATTATGCACTGGGTACTCTCAAGTGCAGTGGGCCAAGCTTTGGTAGATGTGGCCAACAGTTCCAAATAAAATCAACAGTGTTCAGCCATTTTGAAATGAAGGAAATGCCATATTTGCACTATGAATCTACATTGTTTGGCATATTCAGGCTGGGAATGGGATTGGGTGGGGTTGAATCAAAAAATGTCAAATTGCTTACCCACATAGCATGCAATCAAGGATGCATGCTTAGCCCACTGCTCTTTACTCATGACTATGTCGCTAAGCTTGGCTCAGATGTCACCACAGTGGTTGGTAAAATCTCAGATGGCAACGAGGAGGCATACAGGAGTGAATGAGATAGATTAGATGGATGAGTGGTGCAACAACAAAAAACACACACTCAATATCAGCAAGACCAAGGAATTGGTTGTGGACTTATGAATGGGAAGTCAGAAGAACTCGCACAAGTCTTCATTGAGAGGTCAGTGATGGAAAGGGTGAGCCGCTTTAAGTTTCCAGACGTTAACAACTCTGAGGATTTATCCCAAGCCCAGCACATTTAGCACGTCACAAAAAACTCTTGAAATTTTTTTATAGATGTATGGCAGAGATCATTCTGACTGGTTGCATCACTACCTCACACGGAAGCTCTAAAGCACAGGATCACAAGAAGCTGCAGAGTACTGGTGACTCAGCCAGCTCTACCATAGACCATATGACATAGGGCAGAATTAGGCCATTGACTCTACTCCACCATCATGGCTGATTTATTATCCCTCTCAATCCCATTCTCCCGCCTTCTCTGCATACCCTATGACACCCTTACCTATCAAGAACCTATCACCTTCCTTCTGTGGCAATGAATTTCACAGCTTCACCACCCTTTGACTAACGAAATTCCTCCTCATCTCCGTACTAAAGGGACGTTCCTCTATTCGGAGGCTGTGCCCTCTGGTCCCCACTATAGAAAATATCCTCTCCACATCGATATGGATACTATCTAGACCTTTCAATATTCTAAGACATCTCAAGAGGTGGTTTCTTAAGAAGGCAGCATTCATCAAGGACCTTCATTATCCAGGACAGGCCCTCTTCTCAATGCTACCATCAGGGAGGAGATGCAGAGCCTGAAGAGACACACTCAATGATTCAGAAACTATTACTTCTCCTCTGCCATCAGATTTAAGAACAATCCATGATCACTATTGATTTATTCTTTTTATTTAATTTGTAATTTATAGTAATATTATATCTTTGCACTGTATTATTGCCACAAAAATTTCACATCATATATGATAAGAATCCTGAAACTGGATCTGATCTTCTTAGCAAACACGAGGCCCGAAACGTCGACAGCGCTTCTCCCTATAGATGCTGCCTGGCCTGCTGTGTTCCACCAGCATTTTGTGTGTGTTGTTGTCTGATCTTCTTCCTCTTTTAGTTGGTTTCCTTTAAGCTCACTCTTATTTGTAATATCTCATGGGATAAAGTGCCTCTTGGAAGTGGGTTTGTTGTCCACAATTCTTATACCTACCAATCATGCAGCCTTTATCAAGAAGGAAGTGGGTATTGCCTCTACTGGTTATGGCTGACTTTCAGATTATTAAGAATTGTAACACCCCACAACACCCCAGTCAAACTGTTTTCTCTCATTATAATTACCAATATATGCCATTGCCAGGTATTAGGCTCCAGTTTTAGAAATGCCCATAATCTATTCTATGTATAAGTCACAAAATATATAAAAGTCTCTTGATATAGATAGATACTTTATTGATCCCAAAGGAAACTGCAGTGTCAGAGTAGTGCACAGATATAAATATTAGAAGAGAAGTAGAAAGGATGAAAAATATGTTATCACAAACAGTCTAACAGGAGGGGGTCATCACTTCCCTGGCTACAGGTTGACTCATTATAGAGCTTAATGGCCAAGGGTAAAAATGACCTCATATAGGCGCTTTTTGGAGCAGCACACCTCTCTTGGTCTATTACTAAAAGTGCTCCTCTGTTCAGCCATATGGTAAACATACCTCCACAGTATTGTAATGAATGGCATCAAAGCTCACCAGAGCAATTATTAAAGGTGAGTGGAGAGAGGAAGCTAGTTTTGGTGTTCATAGGTAGGGGTATCTATAAGTCAAGTGTTCATAACCCTGGAATTAATCTTTGATAATTATTAACATTTTGAATAAATCTGAAGGATTGCCATGGGTAATTACTATTCCTAGGCAAACTACCCTATTGTAAGGCATTGAATCATGGAAGACAATACTACAAGTTATCCAGATTCTTAATTATTCACTCAGTTCAATGATAATTGAGGATGGATGACAAGTACTAGAATTCCACTAATATCTATATCCTCTGAGCAAACAAAATACTAAATCAAATCTGCTTTGTAAATATGCTAAAAGTAACTATTTCTCAACATACCAATGAAATTATTTTTAAAAATTATTTCATTTAACAGTGGATTTAACAGTACATTGAACTGCATATGCATATTAATAATCTATCATACTCTTCTCAAATTGGCAGTCTTCAACGTAGAACACATTGCCTTCGATTTAAGTAGCCAACTGACCATTCTTATTGCCTGTGGTCACCATTCAGCTGAGCTTCCTCAGTTCAATTCAGAAGACAGGTCTTGTGTGCTTCATATTTCTAGGTAAGAAAGACCTTGAGAAGTAAAGGGGTCTCAAACAACATAATGATGTTGGAGATAAGGACGAATACCACTTAGTTTACTATCTGAAAAGCCTGTGCAAAGCTATGCCTGTTGTCAATATTTTCAAGATGGATAAATGAAATCAAAATTGAATAAAGATTTTTTAAAAAAGTTATTAAAATTAAACATCAAGACAGCATAAAACATTAATATAAAATAATAAGTAATAATTATGGAAAAGGGTGACCTTATTTTACCCCATCTTCATTTGGTACACTAGATGGCTGGTGATGTAGTGGCATCAGCACTGGACCTTGGGGCAAATGATCCCAAGTTTGAATCTGGCCAGTCCCTTGCACGCTTTCCATCTGTGCTGGGTTGAGAATCCAGCTCACAGCTTGGCCTCGTAAAAAAACAGTCCAATGTACCACAAGGCATGTAGAGAAACAACAATCACTTCGTACACATTGAAACTAGTGAACTTGGAGCAGATTTTGTAGCATAAATGCTGGGGGATCTCAGCAAGACAAATCTCCACTACTGGATTCTATGAGGAGTCTAGTGATGGTGTTTCACTTCAAAGTGGTTGACTGAGATCACTTAATAAGTTTTAGATTTCCACATTTGTGCAGAAGTTCCAAATTTTACTGACAATTATGCTGCAAAATGGCAGAAGTTCCATGCAGAACTTTTTAGGGCACTGGGTCCCAAAATCCAGGCTGATTTTTTAAAGTCTTAATAAGAGTGGATAATCCAATTAAACATGGTATTAATTTTCCAGAGATCCCCCCAGTTTTCTCCCACGACTGTAGAATGCTAAACAAATCAAAAATTGATGATGCCAGAAGTTTCGTCCAGGAGTGGTCGATAGCTAGTGTCCATATGCTTCAAAATCCAGTTATTCTGAAAGCATTGGATTGTATTTTGGACATGAGTACTGAGCACACGATATTGCAGGTTTAGGGCTACAAATCAGTGCTTTAAATAGACAGCACAAATAATGATCCAGAATTCACAGTAAAAATAACACTGAGGTTGCCTGTTATTAAGGAGAACAATTTCTGGCAACTGCATTCGCGTGGTTCAAGCACATAATTAGTACGTTGCACAGCTTCTCCGGAAGCTGTTATAAAAATATTAAGCAGGCACCAAAACACATGAAGGATACAAAACTGCAGCATTTAACCCCACTTGAGAAGCCACTGAGCAATTTGGGAGAAGTTCAAGTTCAAATTCAAGTTTATTGTCATCTGACTATACATATATACAACCAAATAAAACAATGTTCCTCCAGATGATGGTGCACCTACAAAACATGCAGTATGTCACACATAGCAGTAAAATAAATGTTATTACTGCAAATAATTTAATAAAATATAATTCAACATTATGTGGTACACAGCACAGGTAAACAGTAAACAGCTTGCTGTCCTAGTGATAAGATCATGGTGGGCAACAGGGCATTCATTAGTCTCACAGCCTCAAGAAGAAGCTGTTACTCAGTCTGGCAATCCTAGTCCTGATGCTCCTGCACCTCCTTCCTAACAGTAGTGGGTCAAAGAGATTGTGTGATGTGTGGTAGGGATCCTCAACAATGCTTCACTCCTTTTGACTGCTCCCAGTAAATGTCACAAATAGGGCAGAGGAAGACCATGGTGATTCTCTTGGTTGATTTTACTATCCCCTGTAAGGTTGTACAGCCCAATGCCTTGTAGCTTACATGGAAAATTGTTATAATAGGAGTAGGCAGCCTTGCACGCCTCAGTCTCCTCAGAAACTGTCGACTCTGCTGTGCCTTCTTGACTATTGAAGAGGTATAGTGGGTCCAGGTTAGATCGTCCGTTATGGATAATCCAAGAAACTTTGTGCTCTGCACATTCTCCACGGCCGAGCTATTTCTTTGCAATGACCTATGCTTGTCTGAAATCCACAACAGTCTCTTTTGTCTTGACCACATTGACGCTATGGTCGCTGTTCTCACAGCATATGACAAACCTCTACATCCCTTCTCTGTATGTCAACTCATCACTGCCGCTGATGAGGGCAAATACCATTGTATCATCAGTGAATTCATCAGGCAGTGAGTTAGCTGGTGAGCAGCAGCAGGCAGAACACACGACCCTGAGGGGCACCAGAGCCCGGCATGATGGACCTTGAGATTTTGCTGCCAACCAGACGAACTGGGGTCTTTCCATCAAGAACTCCAAGATCAAGTCCCAGCGAGGGGTGTTGAGTCCCAATGAGGACAGTTTACCCACCAGTCTCTGAGGGATGATCATGTTAAACGTCAAGCTGAAGTTGATGAACAACGTCCTGGCTAATGCTGGGGAAGCACTGCAGGCAGTTGGATTGTCTATTTCATTGCAAAGGTAATATTTTATAAATGCGAATGTAATTTATTGTGAACAACCTGACACTGAAAATCAACTTTAGAAATGGTGAATATCATTCCATCAGATTTTCATTTCTGCAATTTTATATAGAAAACTGAAGAAACACACCAGTCCTCAGATCCCAATGGATAAGGTAATCAGAAATCTGTAGGCAAGTGGAAGTAAAAGCTGAGCCATTATTTCCAACAATAAACAAGGTTGAAATAGAAATATGACTGATATTACTGTTCAATGCAGGCTTTCCATTTTTATATGAAAGCATTGATGCTGTGCAGAAATGCTTCTGTTGACCCTGAAAGGTTAAATAACTCTATTAATCTCCCATTGAGTTGATGCCGAAGGAGCTTGTTAGCACAAGAATATCATACATTGAACATCTACTATGAGAACCATTTGAGCTGCTGGATGTAATTATATGTACAGTCTCTGCAAGACATTCAATATTCATAATCAATTGGTGCCAATTCCTGTCTTCTGAAATAGTTGACTTTTTAAAAAACAGCTCTGCTTCTGCAGCAAGATCTGAACTTTGGTTACATTTGCTTTCCTAAATAAATCCCAAATATGACTTTCAAATTCTAAAAAAAGAACGGAAGCATTAAACAAACTTACTTTCCCAGGATGGCCTAGTGTAGTTTATAAATAATTAAATAACTGTGAAGTTGGTCATTGTAGAAAATTCATTAGCCAGTTTTGAGACAGTATGGCCCCACAAATAGTAGTTAGATTACAACTACATGGTTTGCTTTAGGGATGTTGATTGAGATATAAATATAGAGAACTCTTCTATATAGTATATTTTCGCATTACAGTTGCATATTCAGCATTGGCACTTCACCTTCTGACTCATGCTAGAATACTACCTGAGCCAGGGCATTTACCCTGGTGGTCTCTACCTCTTCAGATATTTCTTTTTTATTGCATCTCAGACAGCCTGGCTGAAATTCATACATCTCCTTGGGACATGGGCACTAGAAGAAACCCAAGGCATAAATGTAAACAGGGGTTACTACTTCAGTACAATATTCTAACTGCAGCTTCCCAATCACCTGAACTTAGTGGGGACATTATTCTGTTGCTTAAATTAAAAGTACAAGTTTTAATCATGTAAATGCAACATCTGGTATCAACACAACAAAGAGGAAGAATTGTCTTGGTTTAAGATCATTATCCAATGACTTTCATCAGAAGAATCATGGATTTTGTAATACATGGAGACAACTGAACTCATTGTACTGGGAAAATCAGAATCAGAATCAGGGTTATTATCACCAGTATGTGATGTAAAATTTGTTAACTTAGTAGCAGCAGTTCAATGCAATATAGAATATAGAAGAATAAATAAATAAATAAATAACAATATATGTATGTTGAATAGATTAAAAATGTGCAAAAGCAGAAACAATGTATATTAAAAAAAAGTGAGGCAGTGTTCATGGGCTCAATGTCCATTCAGAGATCGGATGGCAGACGGGAAGAAGCAGTCCCTGAATCACTGAGTGTGTGCCTTCAGGCTTCTGTACCACCTACCAGATGGTAACAATGGGAAAAGGGCATGCCTTGGATGCTGTGGGTCCTTAAAAATTGGTGCTGCCTTTCTGAGAAACCGCTCCTTGAAGATGTCCTGGGTACTTTGTTGGCTAGTACTCAAGATGGAGCTGACTAAATTTATGAACCTCTGGAGCTTTTTTGGTCCTCTGCAGTAGCTCCCCACCCCCCCCCCCCCCCATACCAGACAGTGATGCAACCTGTCAGAATGCTCTCTGTAGTATATCTATAGAAGATTTTGAGTGTTTTTGTTGGAAAACAAAATATGGAAAAGATCCATATATCAGCCATTTTCTCTGACCATTATATTCTATTGCTTTTTCAAATGTTTTTCATGTTATTGAATTTTTCGTCTACTGTACCATTTTTTTACTTCCCAATGTATATCTGCAAAAGCATTATCTCCCAACCTCCTGATGATTGTTTGAAATTTGTATCCTCCATTGCAAACTCACAGATAAGTTGTAATATTCCCTTTTGCCAACCTAACAGGGCTGAAAATTTAACGCTATCTATTGTTCAAGTTTGATTTTAAGCATGAAGATGATCAGCTTGTAGGGTAAACAAAGTAAACATTCCCAGAACTCATGCTGATATGTGGAACCATGGCAACTTTCCAGAACGATACCATTAACTCGGCCCAGAATAGAAAAAAATGCTCATTTTCAGTAATGACTTCCTGAGTTTTCCAGCAAAGACACCATTCCATAACAAGAGGGTTCAGCAATGTGGCATTAATATATCAGAAAAAGTCCTTTCCCATGTTTAAAGGAAAACATACTTTGAAATGCATTGCCCACAGAAAGTTAATTGTAATATTTTAATGGTACCTTAAAACCATCACAACTAATAAAAAAAAACACATTGGAGTTAAATTCATTTTCATACTGATCTGATAGCAATAAATTGCCAACAAATGGCCAGATCAGAGCGAATTGCCTTTTCCGTTGTTTGCCTTTGAATATGATTACAACTTTGGAATGCAATTATCATTCATGCTCTAGAAAAGTATTATTTTAATTCATTTTCTTTTACACATTCCATAATTATTTTTCATCCTATTTTTATTTTTCTGCAGGAATAACATCAGAGGCTGTTCAAATGGGCTGCTAGACTTCTTCCCATATTTCATTACCTATGGACACAAGGAGTAGAACTTAGAATAGTACAGCACAGGGATATGCACTTTGGCCCACAATGCTGTGCCAAACCTGTGTTGGTATTGAGTTTGTTGACCACAAAGTTTAAAACTCAAACAAAAAGCTTAAGCCCTATCCGGTATAAGTAGCCATGGGTATCCTTATTAAAGGGAGGTTATACTGTAATTATCCAATCTTCAAAAACTAATTTATTTCCTTGTTTACTCTTCACGGTGAGTTTAGTTGCCAATACCCATTATTTGTGTGGTGGGTCCCTTCCTCCATACCAAGGACAGAGATACTTCCAGCTAACAAAATAGATTAAACACAGTTCATTTATTTTCTGAGATACACATTTAAATCCAAACATCATTCTTATAAAAATGGTTTGTAAGTTGGAAGTCTATTATAAGATATAAATCCTCTGTGAGATGTAAATGTGTTTTTAAAAATGTTGTTTGTATCTCACAGAGGATTTGTATTTTATAATAGACTTCCAACTTACAAACTATTTCCAAGGGTTCCCAAAACACAGGTACAACGCCTACAAGTTAGAAAGACATAACAGTCATCCATTGCAGAATTCAAAGGCCGAGGAATGGACTCTAGTTCACTCCATGTTTCTTTCACACCAGTTGATGTTAGTTAACCCCTCCCCAAAAGCCTGAATTGTTCTCTTCATTTATACAGTTTTCCTGCACTTGGGTGAGTTCACACACATGATATTCTTTCAGATAACATATAACACAATGGTATAAAATCTTCTTGAAGACAGAGATTCCAGGTACCCACACTTAACGCTGTGAAGCTAACTTTGCTGAGTACATAAATCTTCTAACTTATTAATAGATTAGTCCTATATAATATGTTAAGTGATATTATCCATCTGGTCTGCATGCTTCCTTCAACTGAATAACTTAGCCAAAGTTGGCTGTTTGGAAAAAGCCAAATTAAATAACTCATTTTCACATACTGCACCTCTTGAACAACAAAAAGCCAGATTCTATGAACCATCATCCTGCTTGCTATGGACAATGCATCTGCTTCAAAGCTTTCAACTTTTAACTGTCTATTGCTTGCCAGTCACATCAAAGATTTACAAGGATGTTGCCTCGATTGGGGAGCATGCCTTATGAGAAAAGGTTGAGTGAACTCAGCCTTTTCTCCTTGGAGCGACAGAGGATGAGAGGTGACGTTGTAGAGGTGTATTGGATAGTCGGAGGCTTTTTCCCAGGGCTGAAATGGTTGCCACAAGAGGACACAGGTTTAAGGTGCTGGGGAGTAGGTACAGGGGAGATGTCAGGGGTACGTTTTTTACTCAGAGAGTGGTGAGTGCGTGGAATGGGCTGCCGGCAATGGTGGTGGAGGCGGATATGATAGGGTCTTTTAAGAAACTTTTGGATAGGTACATGGAGCTTAGAAAAATAGAGGGCTATAGGTAATCCTAGTAATTTCTAAGGTAGGGACACGTTCAGCACAACTTTGTGGACCAAAGGGCCTGTATTGTGCTGTAGGTTTTCTATGTTTTTATGTTTCTATTAAAAACTGCAGAATGGCTCCCGTTTACAAGCAGAAGCTAAACAAAGAATGTTAGTTAGATGTTTACCATATTCAAATAAGCAAACCTTTGATCTCCAGAAGTGTCAGCTGCTATGTTTAGAAAGCTGAGCTTGGAAAAAAAGCAGGAGACCTTGACCCAATTAAATTTGTAATCAACTAAACTAATCCCATCTACCTACACAAAGTCCCTATCCTTCCATTTTCTTCACATTCATGTTTCTATCTTAATGTCTCTTAAAAGTCTCTAATGTGCTTGCCTTAAGAAACACCCCAGGCAGTGAATCCCACTACTCTTAGTGTGAAAAAAACATTCCCGGCACATCTCCTTTGAAATTAACCCCTCTCAACTTAAATGCATGCCCTCTGGTATTGGACATATCAACCTTGGGAAACAGATACTGTCTTTCTAATCCATCTTTGGCCCCTCACAATCTTATAAACCTCTATCAGATCTCCCCTCAGCCCCCCATTCCAGAGAAAACAATCCAAGGTTATCCAACCTCTCAATATAGTGCAGGCCCTCTAATCCAGGCAGCATCCTACAAACATCTTTTGCACTTTGTCTAAAGCCTCAGCATCCTTCCTACAATGGGGCAACCGGAACTGCATGCAAGACTAACTAGGGTTTTATAAAGCTGCAACATAATTTCCTGATTTTATAAATCTGCAACATAACATCCTAGGTAATTTAAAAGCACCATGGTGTAACACACATTTTATCTTTTAATCAAGCTGGTTCTTGCACATGTAAATAGAAGGTCAAGCAATATTGTGGAAAGAGGAAATACTTCAGGCACTTCAGGATGACTACATCAAATCTAAACAAAAAACAGAAATCAAATACATCTTATGTCGCAGAGACAGGAAAAAGTTGGAGAGAATAAAGTAAATGTCTGTTATAGGGTGGAGACTAAGGGAGAATGAATGACGCAATAGTGGAGTTGCAAGCTGAGAGACTGATGAAGTCGCATTGATCACAATCAAATCCATTTGAAGGGATTATACATGGAAAAAGTTGATCGTGGGGAAATAAAATCAATGCCCAAGCTGTGAGAACCAGAGCATTACTATTGTTGGAGATCTGATATGAAAGGGTATTCTGAAAATACTCAGCAGGTTAGGCTGTGTCTGAGAAGAGGAAGAAAAAACTTATGGCTAACATCACAAGTTGATGACCATCTGAAACACATTCATCAGATATAAAATAGAATGATCTGAAATGGCTTGATGTTCTGTGACAGAGTTTAGATCCAGAGGGAGGTGTGAGGAAGTGTCAAGGAGCTGTAGACTCGTGGTTAGCTTGCTATGCTACAACATCACCCACCTTGTCAACATGTCTGCTGGCAATGCCGGGGTTGGTCAATCGAGTAGATGAGCACAAGTTCAGAAAGAGGTAGGTTGGAGGGAATAAGGCTAGCCGAAAAATTGAAATGGTCAGCGTTACATCAGCAGTTAGAAATGAATAGACCTGATACTTTGGATAATTTGCTGCTTCAGATCTGCAAGTAATCTGATCAGCATTAATCCAAGAACATTCCTCAGCCAGGACAGATTTCCATAAAGCAACTATTTATGAACCATATACATCCCTTTACTAGATATCTTTCATAAACTCTGATGCTTTGAATTTGCATTGGCTTTGAAACAAGATGATTGGTCTGTAATAGTTCCAATTATTCTGGTTATACTTAACTATTGTTAGAAGTAACACCATCTGTCTGTCTCAACCTATTTCGTGTAATAGAATTAAGCTGCACAGGTCTCTCCCTGTGAAATGAAGGAGGAAAGAGCTCTTTGTTAGTGACAGTGATGATATAACCATCTGCCATGTGAATTACATTATATGCTAACAAGCAGAATTACTGCCTTCTGCTTAGGTATAATGGCCCACAGTCTCATACTGCAGCTAATCTAAATAGAATAAAAATAAAAATTTGCTACCAGGGACTTACTACTTTTACGCAGCTGAAACATAAAAAGTTAAAATTTCCACCATGGCAAGCTGAGCTAAACTTTTACCTTCTCTTTACTTCATTTCAATTCCCAGCAATGGGAATATGAAACTTTTGGAGTTGGTGATATGTATTGTTTGTAATTGTATTTATTGCTTCCAGTTCACCCTGAGATTGGATTTGTGCTCCTTGTAAAAGTGTATCCTCTTATCTGAGATTTCAAAATCCAAAAGCCTCAGAAACCTGAAATGTTTTGAATGCTAACGTGACGTCACAAAAAGTAAATTCCTCAAGGTGCTGGGAAGGTACCCAGGTGATGTGCAGGTCTCTGCACACCACAGACAGTTCTAAGATGTGACCTCACATATGTAATAAACTACAAAAAAAACACTGCATAAAGTGAGAAATGAAGATCTCGATCGTGCATTGAAAGAGTGGATTTGTCAGCTGAGTCAACATATGCCGCTTAACGCTATACTGATCATGAAACAAGCGAAGATCTACCCATGACGAACTGAAGTTTGATGTAAATTGTGACTACTCAGTACGCTGGTTGCAGAAATTTAAGAAATAGCAAGGCAATAAATTTTTAAAAAAATTTAAAGACAAAGCAGCGGAGAAATTCATTGGTAAGTTTGAGTACATCGTTATTAATGAAAATATAACACCGGAACAAGTCTAAAATGTTGATTGTTTTTTTTATACCTACACAAAATCCAAAAAAATACAAATAAAGTGTACTGTAATCTTTTAATCAAAGCATGATATCATAGGTGGAGACTGAAAGCGTGCCATTGTTTGTTGTTGTTCAACAACTGATTCAGGGATTCATCCCATGCTGCTGTGCTGCTTTTGTTACCCTGCACACATTATATTAACGGTATGTAATAATGTTTACTGTTAAGTACGTGTGTGTGATGAACAAGTGTAAGACAAAGACTGCTTACGGGTAAGCACATAAATTCAGAGAATCCCAAACTATCTCATCATATATCCCACGATCAAAGTTCAAAGTAAATTGTCAAAGTACATATATGTTACCATATACAACCCCGAGATTTGTTTTCTTGCAGGCATACTCATTAAATCTAGGAACCTTAATAGAATAAATGAAAAAATGCACCAAAGACAACAAACTGAGCAAATAAAAATGAGAAAAAAAATAAGCAAAAAATATCAAGAATGTGAGATAAAGAATCCTTGAAAGTGAGGTTGTGAGAACAATTCAAGGATGGGGCAAGCAAAGTTGAATTAAACTATCACCACTGGTCCAAGAGACTGATGGTTCAGGGGGTAATAACTGTTCCTGAACCTGGTAGTGTGAGCTCTGAAGCTCCTGTACCTTCTTCATGATGGTACAGCGGTAGAGAGCATTACTTGAATGGATGGGGGTCCTTGATAATGGAAGCTGCTTTCCTGCGACAGCTCTCCATGAGGATGTGCTCAATGGAGGGCTGTATCCACTACTTTCTGTAGGATTATCAGTACAAGAGCATTGGTAATTCCATACCAAGCTGTGATGCAACTAGTGAATATACTCTCCATCACATGTCTCTAGAAGTTTGTCAAAGTATTAGATGCCAAATCTTCACAAACTTCTTAAGGAAAAAGTGCTGCCGTGCTTTATTTGTAATGGCTGGGCCCAGGCCAGGTCCTCTGAGACGATAACACCAAGGATTTTAAAGTTACTTTCACTCTCCATCTCTGATTCCCTGATGAGGACTGGCTCATGGACCTCCAGTTTCCTCCTGATGAAGTCAATAATCAGTTCCTTGGTCTTGACTACTGAGTGAGAGATGCTGTTATTTCGATACCACTTAGTCAGATTTTCAGTTTCCCTCCTACATGTTGATTTGTCACCACCTTTTATTCAGCCATTGACAGTGGTGTCATCAGCAAAGTTAAATACGTCATTGGAGCTGTGCTTAGCCACACAGTCGCAAGTATAAAGAGAGCAGAGAAGGAGTTTATACACATAGCCTTATGGTGTACCTGTGCTGACGGAGATTGAGGCGGGGATATTATTGCCAATCCGAACTGATTGAACAAATCAAGGATCCAATTGCACAAGGAGATATTGAGGCCAAAGTCTTGAAGCTTATTGATTAGTTTTGAGGGGATGATAGTATTGAATACCAAGCTATAGTTGATAAAGAACATCTTGATTTCTGTACCTTTGCTGTCCAGATGTTCCAGGGTTGAGTGAAGAGCCAACAAAATGGCATCTGCTGCGGACCCATTGTGCCACTAGACAAGTTGGAGTGGATCCAAATTGCTTCTCAGGCAAAGTTGATTTGTTTCATCATTCACTATAGGAAACATCCTCTGTACCTCCATTCTATCTAGGCCTTTCAATACTCAATAGGTTTTGATCCCCCCCCCCCCCTTATTTGTCTAAACTCTAGCGAGTACAGACTCAAAGCCATCAAATGCTCCTCATACATTCACCCTTTCATTCCCAGGATCATTCTTGTGAATGTCCTTTGGACCCTTTCCAATGCAGCACATCCTTTCTTAGGTAAGGGAACCAAACAGCCCACGATACCCCAAGGATGGTCTGACTAATGCATTATAAAACCTCAGAATTACTGTAGGCCCTTGCTTTTATATTGTAGTCCTCTCAAAATGAATGCCAACATTGCATTTGCCTTCCTTAGCACCAATTCAACCTATAAATTAACCTTGAGGGAATTGTGCACAAGGACTCCCAGGTATCTCTGCACCTCACATTTCAGAATTTGCTCCCCATTTAGAAAATAGTCTATGCTATTTCTTCTACCAAAGTGCATATGATTCCAAGCAAACTCCGGACCCTGGAGTTAATACCTCCCTTTTCAATAGGATCTTTAACTTTCTGACTAACAGAAAACATAAGTTTAGGCAGCAACATCTGTGCCACGATTATTCTAAACACTGGAGCTCCACAAAAGTTGCGTCCTCAGCCCCTACTCTGCTCCCTGTACACTCGTGACTGTGTGGTCATACTCTGCTCTAACCCCAGCTACAAATCTGTAGGTGATACCACTGATGTGGGCTGCATCTCAAGTAACTATGAGTCAAAGTACAGGAAGAAGTCATAGAGCTTAGTGACATGGTATCATGATAACAATCTTTCAGCGTCATTCAAAGAGTTGGTCATTAGCTTTGAAAGTGGGCGGTGGGGGGAGGGGTCATTGCTCATGCTCTAGTTTAAATCAACAGTGTCAAGGTTGAGAGCTTTAGAACCTTGTTATGTGTGAACATCACCAAAAGCATGCCCTGATCCAACCACGGTTGACATCAGGGCCAAGAAAACTCACCATTGCCTCTACTTTGTCAGAAGGCAAAAGAAATTCAGCATGTCCCAGTTGACTCTCACTGATGTTTATCAATGCATCATGGAAAGCATTCTGTCTGGAAGCATAATGGCTTGGTACTGCTACTGCTCTGCACGTGGCTTCGAGTAACGACAGAGAGCTGTGGCGAACAGCTCAGCTCATCACAAGGACTGCCTCCCCTGTGAGTACATTTCTCACTACCTCAGTGAAGCCGCCAGCATAATGAAAGACCCCACCCACCCACCCCGGATATTATTTCTTCTCCCCTCTCCCATTGTGAAGAAGATATAGAAGCGTGAAATCACTTACCACCAAACTTAAGGGTGTTATTATCAGACCCTTGAACAATAAGATCAGCAGAATCTTGTATAATAAGATGGACTCCTGGCCTCACAATCTACATTGTTATAATCTTGCACTTACTGTTTTCCTGCACTGCCGTATTCAGTAACTTTTACACTTTATTCTTCCTTGATATTATGTTACTTTATTCTAGCTCAATGCACTGTGTAATGACTTGATCTGTATAAACATTATGTATCTTGATATATGTGACAATAAAAAAGCAAGACAAATACTAATTTGATCATTATTACCTTGATGAATTGGGAAGCTTACCTTTCTTGAAAGGGCTGCTAAATTTCTGCAGTACAACAGTAACAATACATCAAAACTACCAAGTGGCTTGGAGAAGAGAGGATGAAAGGTATTAAATAAACATTTTTTACTTCGTTTTACTGGTTAATGTCAGATTCCATTATATCTAATATTACTTTCAAAGATCAACAACACCTGCCATATAAGATACTTACTGGAAGAAGTCAAACAAGCTACACAAAGTAAATGCTATTGTTGAGATATTTAATAGAACATCAGTCTTATTGGAAATAAGCCAGCTATCAAAATTTAATCAAAACTAGTAAGACAAGTTCCTATGTAACTATTCTTGCAAAACCTGAAATAAAAAGCATTGCTCCAGCAAAAGCAGAGTATAGTTTCAATCTGAGTTATGCAAAACAAGCTTATGAAGGTTAATTCTTTCTTCTATTACAGGGGCAAGCACTCAGTTTTTGTTCTTTATCTCTATAAACATTGGTTAAAGGAAAAGGTTCCACCCCACACAAAAAAAATAGCTCTTGAGAATAGCAACACACACAAAATGCTGGAGGAACTCAGCAGGCCAGGCAACATCCATGGAAAAGAGTAAATAGTTGACGTTTCAGGCAGAGACCCTTCATCAGGGCTGCTCTTGATAATGGTTCAAATAATGATGTGTGCAACTCCTCAACTGGAGAACAAACCTGCATTTGTTAAGCAAGACACAGGTTATTTCTGCATGATAGCATATTCTTTGAGGATAATTAATATATACTAAATCAACATATGGCTCATAATGGAGCTTTCTTTCCAGATTACACTAAACTCTTAGTGACAAATAATCCACTTATTCTACACTGTAAAACAAAATCATATATTGCACACATTGGTAGTCCAATATGTATATTTTATATTTTCTGTATTTTAACCATACAGACGATCAATTAACACACATAAAAACTTAGAAAACTTACAGCACAATACAGGCCCTTCGCCCCACAAAACTAGGCCGAACATGTCCTTACCATAGAAATTACCTGGGGTTACCCATAGCCCTCTATTTTTCTGAGCTCCATATACAGAGTCTATTAAAAGACCCTCTTGTATCCACCTCCACCACCGTCGCTGGCAGCCCATTCCACGCACTCCCACTCTCTGTGTAAAAAACTTACCCCTGACATTTTCTCTGTACCTACTTCCAAGCATCTTAAAACTGTGCCTTCTCATGCTAGCCATCTCAGCCCTGGGAAAAAGCCTCTGATTATCCACACGATCAATGCCTCTCATCATCTTATACACCTCTATCATGTCCCCTCTCATCCTCCATTGCTCCAAGGAGAAAAGGCCAAGTTCACTAATGAATATCCATTGTCAATTTAATACTTATGGTAAAACTTTCATACTCCTATTTCAAGGCATATTTTGTTCAGCTTTTATTTTGCTTAGATTTATTTTCCTTCTTCCTTTCAATTTCTGGTTACACAGGGTTTGCTCCCTGAACCTAAATAACATTTAAGTAAAACAGACATGTTCTTGTTCTGCCAGTTCCTGGTAACTCTTCCCTTGGAACTTCTCTGTTATCTTAAAGGAGATGAAACATTGCAGTGCTGGGATCCACTTTTATTCAATACCCATTCATACTGAATTATCTGAATCAGTTTTGTCAACCCTTCATAATCTTGAAGGGAATGAGTAATCACACTAACTGGTTGCCAATAAGCCAAATGTCAATGGTAACTTAGGAAAAATAGTGGCCACTTACCTCCTCAAGTCTATTCTGCGATTCAAAGAAATCATGGCTGAACAATGACTAATTCTACACAACTGTCCTTGCACCACTCCTTGTGTTATATTTGGCTATTAAAAATATTCTATTAAATTTCAGATTCATAGAATCAATTCCATTGCTCTCTTCAGGACAGTATCCTGTTTCTTATATTGAAATATTACATGAAATATGGCATTCCATGTGATCAAAGACTCTCAGAGTAACTGTAAATTCAATTCCAAATTTAAGTCACCTATAATGAAATTCACCTGAATTTTTACTTTTGCATAGTATTTGGCAGATAAGCAATCATCAAGATACAAGAGAAAAGCCAACAAGACAAGATATTTGATTCTAAGAGTGTAATTCAGTCAGTCACAGGCTTAATATGTCCAATGTTAAAGCAAGATGGTGTAATTGCAAGTAGGGTCATTGTATCATCAACTTAAAATCAAATATAAACAAACAACTGTAAGACTGTCATTCCTCAACCAGTAGATTATGGCATCAAGATCTTCTCCAGAGAGTCAACTCAGTGAGGACATCACAGTACTGAAGCCCTGCACTTTGGTGATGTAGTCCTTCAATGAAAGTATCCACAGTTGGTCACTCCGCCTCAAATCAAAGAGCGATTAAAAAAATACAGGTTAACATGGAGTAGTGCAATCTCTGTTGTAAGCCCTTACTGAAATCTGTGATCTTATGTGACCCCAAGTACAAGATCAGATAATTGCTCTGACTGCTTTGAAGATGGATTTCAGAGTCAAAGTTTTCTCCTTCAGGGAAGTTGCCCACATTCAATGCTTCTCCAAGGTGCCAGCATTCAGAGACTGTACCCGCCCTTCCAGAGGGCAGCCTGACAACACCCTACCAGGAACACTTGGCTATCCCCTTGCAATGTCTTCATAGCTTTCTCGCGCAAAGAATATCCCTACCCCTGGAACTGATTCATTAGCAGCTTGCCCCTCTTGCTCTGAATCCATGGGGGCACACTTCGTCCCCTGTCCTATTGTTACTGCATCCATTCAATTCGGCAGCAATATTCATCTACTGTTGCAAAAGTGTTGCTGGCACTGTATTGTGGTCTGAGCCTGTAAGGACTACGTGCAAAGATCAAACGTGTCATGAACTGGAGAACTTGCAACATACCCTACAGCATGACATAACACAGGGAGCTTCAACAGCAGTCCTCCAAAGACCTCACAGTGTTCCAGAGTGTTCTTCATAATGTCAGCAGCCCACAAAATCGTTTCCATGCCAAAAAAATTGTGAAACAATTTCTGAACTGTTATTTCAAACCAAGACCTAATCTATTCTCTTGGTTAACTATAAATAACCCCTTCTCAAAAAACAGTAAAAAAAATCATCCCTGGTCAGTATTTAGTTCTCAATCAGCATGTCAGAAAAGCAAGACTATCTGGTCATTATCAGGAACGCTGCTAGTGAGAGTTTGCTGTGTGCAAATAGACTGTTGCATTTCCTAAATCACAATGATGAGTGCACTTCAAAAGGAGGTCAATGGGTTTAGATATCCTGAGTTAATCACAGGACTTGCATTCATACAAGTTTTTCTTACTTTTAGATCAAGGGTTTCCATCCTGGGGTCCATGGACTCCTTGCTTAATTGTATTGGAATGGCATAAAAAAGATTGGGAACCCTGTTTTAGATAGCATAATCTGAATCAGGATTGCTCATTCTATCATTTGTAACTTTGCCCCATTTTATATTGAAGGCATTTTATATGTGACACACACAAAATGCTGGAGGAATTCAGCAGGCCAGGCAACATCTATGGAAAGGAGAACAGTCAACATTTTGGGCCGAGACCCTTAGGCAGGACGGAAAGGTCCTGTGTCCTGTCGAAGGGTCTCATCCTAAAATATCGACTGTACTCTCTTCCATAGATGCTGCCTGGCCTGCTGAGTCTCTCCAGCATTTTGTGTGGGTTGCTTGGATTTCCAGCATCTGCAGATTTTCTCACGTTTGTTCTCATTTGTTTATGTGTGACACTGCTTACATCATTAATATGCTCAATGCAACCCACTTATTCTCAACTACACAAATAGAATTATAGAATTTTTTTTTTATAGAAAGTAGGTGCAGGAGTAGGTCATTCGGCCATTCGAGCCTGCACCGCCATTCAGTATGATCATGGCTGATCATTCATCTCAGAACCCTGTACCTGCTTTCTCTCCATACCCCCTGATCCCTTTAACCACAAGGGCCATATCTAACTTCCTCTTAAATATAGCCAATGAACCGGCCTCAACTGTTTCCTGTGGCAGAGAATTCCACAGATTCACCACTCTCTGTGTGAAGAAGCTTTTCCTTATCTCGGTCCTAAAAGGCTTCCCCTTTATCCTTAAACTATGACTCCTCGTTCTGGACTTCCCCAACATCGGAAACAATCTTCCTGCATCTAGCCTATCCAATCCCTTTAGAATTTTATACGTTTCAATAAGATCCCCCCTCAATCTTCTAAATTCCAATGAGTATAAGCCTAGTCAATCCAGTCTTTCTTCATAATGATGTTGATACAAAAAGCAAACCGCTAGAGGAACTCATTGGGTCAAGCAGCATCTGGAGTGGCAAATCAACAGTTGATGGTTTGAGTTGAGAACCTGTATCAGAACTGAGAGTGATTATTCTCAATAGTTAAGCTCATCACAACCGAACTTACAACATCATCATCTGGATAATGTGCTACAGTAGCGTGCCCGCAATTATCGGCAATGTAAAGTATTTAATATTTCAGTAATATTTGAGTAATATTGTAAAAATATTGATGATTAAGCATTCTTTGTTGTTTACATAATTCATTCTGGTTATATGTAAAAGTACATGAATAGCATACGTCATTACGCCATCACATCACGTGAGTGTCTCGCCAAAGAAAAGTAAAACCAATTATACCTGCTTCCCCACTCCCCATGATTAGTATCTGGAGTTACAAAACATAACAACCATGAGCTCAAGACACTGACCTGTGGACAACCGATGAAGGATACATTCAATCAGGCTGCAATATGCAACTTTATCGGGGGAAAATTCTTTGTTTAAAACACAAGAATGATTCATAATGGAAAGTAAAATGAAACTGCTTGATATACATATCAAATGTAGCAAAGACCAGCAAACTCAGTCATTAGTAGAGAGTTGATTTTGGTCTTTCTCCCCAGTAGGGAAATAAGTGACAGAAGTTCTGTCTGATACCACAGTTCCATCAGTACATAGCAACCACTGATGGACGTGCATATTTGCAAAGATTCCTCCAAAACCTGACCAAATTCAATGGAAATCTCAACAACATTTAGCAAACCCACCTTATACACCAAGGAGCTTTTCTACAGGACTAGCAACAGATAGAAAATTGCACAAAGACTGGGCAAGGGTAGTATTAGCTAAGATCCAAATTGCAAACAACACACACAAAATGCTGGTGGAATGCAGCAGGCTAGGCAGCATCTATAGGAAGAAGGACAGTCGACGTTTTGGGCCGAGACCCTTCGTCAGGACTAACTGAAGGAAAAGCAAAGAAGCTTTTGAAAATGAGAAAATAGAGTTTAGAAAATAAATCCCATATTGTGAAGATGTTATGGGGAGAAGGCAGGAGAATGAGTTTGAGGGGGAAATGGATCAGCCATGATGAAATGGTGGAACAGACTCTATGGGCTGAATGGCCCAATTCTTTTCCTGTCTTATGGTATTAAGGTAGATTGAACAAGACAATTGATGCACCATCAATAACTCTCTCTGAGACGTGAAGTCGAGATATCGGCTTTTATTGACTGGAAGAAAGAACAAGCAGTAGTTGACCACCATACTACATCCTGGAGAATGAGGGCCGGGCTCAGTCCTCAATCACCTTTATACCGGGGTCTGTGGGAGGAGCCACAGGAGCAGTCAGCAGGGGGCATGTCCAGACAGGTATATGTAGTTCACCACAACAATATAGTCAGAAAAATTTAATGATAAATTCAAAAACATGGCACGTGAAATTTAAAGTGAATTTACTGGGATAAAGGGGAAAGCAGTGAACCTTAGTAAGGACTGGAGAGTAGATGGTGTACAGTCACATCAGAGCTCTGGAATTGTTAACTGAGGTTGTGGCTAAGACTTAATTGTTTATTAGGTTTGTAGAGATACTTTTGAGGGCAGTGGAGGGAGTTATTGGACTGATTAAGGTTTAGGGACAGGGATGAGGGGAGTTAAGAGTTAAGGGGCAGTAAATGAAGAGGCCGAGCAGGAGCCCTCAGAGTGCTCCTTGGGAGAATGCCAGTGAATCTCGTGGATGGATGACTGGTTGATACTGAGACACTGACCAGCAATTCCCATGGTCAATAATTGATATCAGCAGGCATTGTTAATAAGGGCCGGTGGCCCTCCCAGGATGGTGAGTATCTGCAGGTTGGCGACTCCTGTGACTTGAAGCCCGAAGATGCAAGAGTGAATTCAGTGAGTCTGAAAGTGATGCCCATGTCAGTGCGTTTGGCATTCAGAGGCCCAGTGTCTGCGAGTCTTCAAGTTCGGGCCAGGAACTAGAAGCTGGAAGCCTGGAGGTAGCCTGTCCTAAGGTTGGGGGCCTGAAGGTGGGAGGGAGAAAAGGGGCTTACTTTGCTACTGTTTCATTTTGTTGTTGCTGTTGCTTGTGTTGTTCTGCTGAAAATTATAGGCATGCTATGTTGGCACAAGAATGTGCCATCAACATAAATGACTCATGTCACCGTATGTTTTGATGTACATGTGATAAATAAATGAATCTGAATCTGAGATTGTTCAAGTTATTTTATGAAAAGCCAACAAGGAGTTCAATGGGTGAGAACAAGACCCAGAATGGCAAATGCAGAGCTGAGGGTAGCAGTATCCATGGGGAAAGAAGCCCATGGGATAGAAAAAGCTGATCAATTTGAACAATTCTAATTAAATTAAGACAGTAGGGCAAGGGAAGAAGTTAAAATTAGCAACATGTAAACTCCAATTCTTCAAAGTTTAAAGAATAACCAGAATATGAAATATACTTCAAAATGTAGGCAAAAGGCAAAATAAATCTGGAATCATTCAAGGATCGGTTAACCACTGTTGTTTTATTTTTGGATAGTTTACCTAGCGATGGGAAATGGATTTCCTCATGCATGTCCATGTGGTAAGCTCACTACAACACAATAATATGCAAGTCATTCTGAGCTGGACCAACTTGGCTCTGAATTCACTCAAATGGAGGTCAATGCTTAACCAGAAAGAACTTAGAAGTGGTCTTGCTCATTGTTGCTTTCTCCTACTGGCTGTAATTCAAATAAATGGCGAGATTTCACTTGAAAGCCTGAGATCTGTCACCTGAATAGTATGGAAAAGAGTAATCCAGGTATCCATGACTGAGCTCTTTCCACTAGTCACTGGAATGGAACAGAAGTGGGAAGTGTTTGTTCCCTTCAGGTAGACTAGGATGCTGATGCTTACTAATACTCCGTAACAACCACCCTTTCCAGATCACTTGAGTCAGGAAGATTTCATGATGAACATATACTCTGTAGTTCAGAAGACGTGTCTCTTCAGAGCAATGCACGAGTCCTGTTGTCAAGTCAACATATACTTTGTGCTGCAATACTTGTTTTCATTTATGGTACAGGCCTGAGTCAGCTGACATTAAAAGCAGAGGAACTCTGCAGCAAACTTATTCTATTAATACAACACTGTTTGAAGTTCTGGGCTTTACAAGAGTGCACTGAGTAACTGACCTTCAAGTATGGTTTAAATTACTTTGTACAAAACAATATTCTACATTTTTTAGCCACAAATTTCTGATGTCATTTATATATTTGTGTCACAGTTCAGTAATTGTTGGTTTTATCTCAGTAACCACAGCTAGTTCTAAATCCACCATAAATTGGAAACATAAAGTAAACCCTAAAGGAACTTGATGCACTTATTTCTAAGATAATCAAAATATATCTTCATACAATACTCTTAATGAAATGGCTGTATCATGAGCCAAAACATAAAGAACTGTCACAAGTTCCAGTACTTGCACTACAAGTTGCAGATTTCCAATTCCAAGAAGTCGTCTCACTTGTTATAACGCATGGAGCCAAATGTGACAAGATTACATCAAGAACCCGTCATAAACAAGCTTTAGAGCTAAAATGAGATATGTTGTATAAATCTCTTATGAATAAAAAAAATGAGCACACAGAAACAAACAGTGCAGAGTCAATATATGGAATATAGAGGAACTTAATTCTGCTAACTTCTTGGAAATTTGGGTATGAAGAATTACCGGTAAATATTGTTTGACATCATGAGAGATCGGATGAGAGAGGCATTAATTCAACTAAACAGGGTGACACAATCCAGTTTGAACCACTTTGCTCATTTACAGCACTGTGCTTCAAAAGTAATTCACTCCACATGAAGCAATTAGAAACATTTTGCAAAAAGGCACTATGTAAATAAAAGTACCTATTGCTTACATTTAGTTATATAACAATGAGCATGTGTAACATTACTCAAGTAAATTGGTAGATGGAGAGGGGTTGCAATTCTTTGTGCTCTGTACAGAACCTGCAGCCCATTTTAAGTTATTTCCAATACCCGGTTCCATTAAAATCAAGGTCTAGGCCAGTAATTCAAGATAGAGTGTGCAGGGAATAATTGGATCTGAATATAGAGGTGTAATTCCGATCCAAGTTTTAAGTGATGGGACAAATCTAGAGTCAACAATTCTGATTGGAAGTACCTGCATTTAACTGTTTAAGCTTCAGTAAATATTGAATATTTGTACATATGTTGCTTAAAAGAGAAGCCCAAGGCTTACCAAATGACAGATGGGAACACACTCATTGCTGTGATCTACAGCTGTGCTCCTAATGTAAGGCCCTAGTGTCATGCTGCATTAGGTCGGGGTCACCCGGGATCTTGTTTTACAGCAGGGCAACTTGCAGTATGTTTCTGGGAATAAACACTGATTTATTGGTGTGCAAGCTTGATGCAATGGCAATGACCAGTCTTGCTGATTTCCTACAGTTAGACTGGGGAATCATCACTCCGACATCTGTCACGCCAGAGCGGGTGCACAATCTGTGACATCACTGATTCTAAGAATGTAAATTGGGAGCCAAAAGGAAAAAGTGAGCAAACTTAAAAAAAATACAATTTTCCTATCAACCTCAGCCCTGCCTATATAAGGGGAATGGGATGAAAATCAACCTATTTCTTTATTTTAGGACAATTGGATACTCAGTGGCTCGGTGGAACTAAATATGATGGAGCACCTGGTGAGGAACTCCAATAGTTTCTGCTTTTATATATTCCAGATTTCCAGCATCTATATTTTAGATTTTCATTAAATGTTATGGAGGGGGGCCTGATTTGAGCAAAATCCAGCATTGAAATTTGCATCAATACTGTACTTGAGGAAGTCAAAGCTTTTTCCCAAATGTATATGCAGCGTGTTGTCCTGCTATGTAACAAGACTCCCATCCTCAGCAGATGGACCTTGGCCTCACTTAGCAATGTCACCTGGTCCTCATAGTTGGAGGCAGAGCATCCCATTCATGAATGAACCACTAACTTGATTTTCTTTTCTCCCCAGCTCTTCCTCCTTTTTAGGCAGGCCCTTGGGATCATGTAGGATCCACCTTGTCTTCTGTTCGGAGGACTGCAAGATGTCTGTGCTTATATGCTTTTAAAATGCTGTTCCCATTGTTCACTAGTTATTATATTGGACTTTGCAGACCTATGACAAGTCCAGGACAACTGTGGATTAGGCATAGGTTCAGCATGGACATGGGCATGCTCTCTTAAATACTAAATGATGCACTCTACTCATGCACAGCTATGACAATTAAATGGCAGAGTATGACTGAGGGGCCTAAGGTACCATATGTTTTGCTGAACATATATAAAGATACACAATTATCCCTTTCCTTACTTTCTCTTCACTGAGATCCCTGTTCCTCTTCCTCAGTATCCTGAACTTTGCCCCTTTCACAGTCAATCTTCTCCGCTTCCCAAAATCCTCCTTCTCTTTTCGCTTCTTCCTCCTTTCTTTCCCTCTGAGCTCTGTCCTGGTATTTATTAGTTGAGAATTCCAGATTCCACTTACGTACATGCACAGTTAGAGGGCAAGCTCCAAATGGTTGACTGCTTCCCTGAAACAGACACAAGAACTTGCCTTACGCTAAATGTCAAGCAGACAAGGCCGTCCACCAACCTTCCACACACCCGATCATACTCCTGCAGATCTGGATCTGCAATGAAAGTCTGGAAAACATGCACCACTGTCCACATTGGGAAATATCTTTCAGTGAAGGCAGACATTGATTACAAAGTTTATCTCCGACTCCAATGTATCAGCACAGCTAACAACTGAATGACGAAAGAAATGTTTAAAGCATACACCATGAAACCTGGAACCAAAATTATATTTTACAAAGCTGAAATAAGATTTTTGATGATCTGTTAATGTTACTTTATGTAATATATGTGACATATGTCTTCCAAGAGGATCACAACCTTGTTGTGGTTTGGAGGCTTGCATGCCTCAATGATCAGGAAGAGCTATGTTGGCTGGAGTCAGAGCTTTATGCTTTGGCTCTTTGTGGAGTCACCCCATGCCAAACAGTAAAAGACAGACTACGAGTGGTCCACCAGTCTTCCGGGTTCATGGGTTCAGCTCAAAGTTAGCAACCCTGACTGATAGAACAAAATTATTATGGAAAGAGCTATGAAGAATACATCTACATCTGTGTCTTATGATATTCCTGAATCTCAACAAACAAGAGTAAATCTGCAGATGCTGGAAATCGGAGCAACACACACACACAAATGCTGAAGGAACTCAGCAGGCCCAGCAGCATCTATGGAAAAAAAGTACAGTCAACATTTTGAGCTGAAACCTTTCAACTCAACATCATGACAAAAGATTCCCATGGAAATCGAAAAAATATTTTGATGACTTTGTTACGAATGTGCCACAGCTCTGAGTGGAGTGCGGAGTAGCTCCCTCCTTTGTGAGAATCGCAAGATCACTATTAAGTCAGTTCAAGGGACACAGGAAATGAGAGAAAGACATGCAGAATCCACAAGGCGGTGGAATGTGTCTTGGCCTCCGAGAGGCAGTCCCATTGATGCCGGCTATTGTCTCTTGGAGACGGACTTGTGTATTGCATCCTGTACGATGCATCGACGCCCCAGGCAATGAACCGAGGGGGAGGTTGGTGGAGGGATTGCATCATCCCAACCTGATTGACATCTGAGACCCCCTGTGAGTCAGGATAAAAAGAGGGTCTGTGGGAACAGCCCCTCAGACGCACCAGAAGAAACGCTAGAAATCCTGTGACAGCGTTTAATAGCGACAGCCGGTGGGGGGCTTGTGTGCGTCCTTCCCTTGCCTGGGATTCGCGGCCTCACCACGGAAGAACGGCTTTAGCTAAAGGAGAGGCCACAAGTGAACGGCCACCCCAACGGGACTCCCAACGGATCGAAATCATAAAAAGGAAAAGCTGGCAAGTTTCTAAAAATCTCTCTCTTGACTCCAACCAAAGGCTGCAGCCTGAATGAACTGAATGACTTTTATATTTCCATCGGACAATACATTATCCCCTAGACAACGATAGAGTTATTTCTTATTATTATTATACCCACACTTTTAGATTTAGTATTGATAACGTATATTATCTGTATGTTTGCATTGATATTATTTTTGTGTATTTTTACTAATAAATACTGTTAAAAATAGTACCATCAGACTTCAACGGACCTCTCTATCTTTGCTGGTAAGTGACCCAGTTACGGGGTACGTAACAGACGTACTCTAAGTTTCTGCAGAAAATTGTAATACCACTGACTTCTGGTAATCTCTGTTGCATGACCAACAAATTGGAGGAAAAACATCTAGGAGAACTCGAGCTTCTGTGAGGGAAGCCAAGGGAAAAAGAATGAATATGTCAAACATTCTGTCCCATTGCCCCCACGAGGCACCTGCTGCATCGCTCGCCTACAGATTGTGGAGTTTACTTAAAACCATAAGACATAGGAGAAGAATTAGGCCATTTAGCCCATAGAGTCTGCTCCACCATCCCATCATGGCTGATTTACTATCCCTCTCAACACAATTTTTCTGCCTTCTCCCCATAACCTTTGGTGTTCTGGCTAATCAAGATCTTATCAACCTCCACTTTAAATATACCCAAGGACATGGACTCCACAGCTGTCTGTGGCAATGATTCAGCATCCTTTGGCTAAAGAAGTATGCCCCCGCCCCATATCTCTGTTCTATAGGGAAGTTCTTCTAATTTGAAGCTGTGTCCTCTGGTTTAAGGAAACATCCTCTCCACATCCACTCTATACGCACCTTTCAATATATTCAATATTTGATACGTTTCAATGAGATCCCACTTTATTCTTCTAAACTCCATCGAGTATAGGCCCAGAGCCATCAAATGCACCTCATACATTAACCCTTTCATTCCTAAGTGAATCCCAAGTGAGATTCTTCAACCACCTCATAACTTCCAGTACCACAAGTCATCCTGAAGTCTAAGGGGTTGTCTGAGGAAAAAGTAGGTTACAGAAAGCTGAATAGTACTATAAAAGATGTTTTCATTTGAATATGGATTTTTTCCAACAATGCATCACTTCTACAAAATAGTTCAGACTGCTTAGACAAGTGTTTTGGTCATATGAGCAGATTCATATGACAAGGCATATTTATTTTAACTTTCTTTGATGTCCTTGAGGATTCTTGCTCTCTGTGTGTCCAAACAGATGGCTCTTGGCATAAACACACATCCAACATGTCACCAATTGCGTGACTCAGGTTACAGCCACAGGGCTGTTTATCTCTTCAATTAGGATCTAACCATGGACAAAAGGATAATAAGCTCCACAACAACACTCCCAGAACATTCAGGAGATATTCAGTACATTCCTTCTGGCATACATAAACAAAGCTGTTGCTCAAAGGGATCATGAATCAAATCCACACCTTTCATGGCTTGTAAGATGCTTAAACGGTTTTTAATAAGAAGCTACATGTAGAGAGCGGAAAGGAAAATTACTATACACCCGAGGTTGCAGAAGTTATTCATTTAGTGGCTGATTTTACTGTAATTATCTTTCAATATACTTCATCAAAACCTGCAATTACAGGTTAAACCATTGCCATCAAATAAAAAACCTGGTGAATGAATTCCTGAGCAGAGATTATCCTTTATTTGGAGCACATTTCTGAAACCAAATAGTTGGAACAAAAATTATTGCCTCGTTTTCTGTATAAATTAACTTGAGACTGATAATGTAATGAAAATATATTACATGCAACTGAATGGATTTGTAATTCAGAGAAGGTGTAATTGGTTAAGTATACGATCAGCAGTTTCAAAAATGTGCTGGAAGTATCATGAAGTAGAAAGCAATGCAATTGAATTCAATACATTGATTTTTAAATACATTTTACAGAAAATGCAAATCAGTATGGCTCTTAGATTCACCAAGCAGCAAAGTTCCATATTTCTTCTGCGCAGAATTGAAACAAAATAGGCAGATTTACGTCCTCTAACTGTGAATGCATAAACTTCACTTCAGCCCAAATTCTTTTGTGCATGACCTGGTTTTCATCAAACATTCACTCTTATTGATGACTGTAATTGTCTTGTAGTTGCACAGTGTGATTTCTACATGTCTCTTAGATTTCTACATGCCTAAATGTTGTCTACTCCTTACCTACGGCACAGACTGCAAGGAGCTCTGAATGGAACCAGATGCTGTGTGATTAACATTGAGCATCCCTGCATCTGACCTTATGGTGGAAGCAAGGTCATTGATGAAGCAGCTGAAGGTGGCTGAGCTGAGGGGACTGTTTGAATGAGCGCCTGCAGTGATGCCCTGGGGTTGAGATAGCTGACCTGCAACAACCACAACCACCTTGCTCTGTGTGAGGCGTGACTCCAAACCACGAGAACATTATCCCCTTGATTCCAATGGACGGCACTTTAAAATAGCTGTCAGGATGAAAGGAGAAAGTAGCTTTGTCCAAGAAGATTTAAAATCAAGACCTTGATCAGAACCAGAATCAGGTTCAATATCACTGGCATATGTCATCAAATGTGCTGTTTTTGCAGCAGCAGTACATTGCAATACATAATAAAATAAAGTATGTTACAACAAGAAATAAAAATATTATATATCAAGTCAAGTCAACTTTTATTGTCATTTCGACCGTAACTGCTGGTACAGTGCGTAGTAAAAATGAGATGACGATTTTCAGGACCATGGTGTTACATGACACAGTACAAAAGTCTAGACTAAACTATGTAATAAAACAAAACACAGAGAAAGCTATACTAGACTACAGACCTACACTGGACTGCATACCGTGCACAAATACAGTGCAGGCATTACAATAAATAATAAACAGGACAGTAGGGCAAGGTGTCAGTCCAGGCTTCGGGTTGCGGAGTCTGATAGTTTGGGGAAAGAAACTGTTACATAGTCTGGTCATGACAGCCCGAATGCTTTGGAGCCTTTCCCCAGACGGCAGGAGGGAGAAGAGATTGTATGAGGGGTGCATGGGGTCCTTCATAATGCTGTTTGCTTTGCGGATGCAGCGTGTAGTGTAAATGTCCGTGATGGCAGGAAGAGAGACCCCAATGATCTTCTCAGCTGACCTCACTATCCGCTGCAGGGTCTTGTGATCCGAGATGGTGCAATTTCCGAACCAGGCAGTGATGCAGCTGCTCAGGATGTTCTCAATACAACCCCTGTAGAATATGGTGAGGATGGGGGGTGGGAGATGGACTTTCCTCAGCCTTCGCAGAAAGTAGAGATGCTGCTGGGCTTTCTTTGCTATGGAGCTGGTGTTGAGGGACCAGGTGAGATTCTCTGACAGGTGAACACCAAGAAATCTGGTGCTCTTTACGATCTCTACCGAGGAGCTGTCGATGTTCAGCAGGGGGTGGTCGCTCCGTGCCCTCCTGAAGTCAACAACCATCTCTTTTGTTTTGTTCACATTAAGAGACAGGTTGTTGGCTCTGCACCAGTCCGTTAGCCACTGCACATCCTCTTTGTAAGCTGACTCGTCGTTCTTGCTGATGAGACCCACCACGGTCGTGTCATCGGCGAACTGGATGATATGGTTCAAGCTGTGTGTTGCAGCACAGTCGTGGGTCAGCAGAGTGAACAGCAGTGGACTGAGCACACAACCCTGGAGAGCCCCTGTGCTCAGTGTGATGGTGTTGGAGATGCTGCTCCTGATCCGGACTGACTGAGGTCTCCCAGTCAGGAAGTCTAGGATCCATTTGCAGAGGGAGGTGTTCAGGCCCAGTAGGCTCAGCTTTCCAATCAGTTTCTGAGGGATGATTGTGTTGAACACTGAACTGAAGTCTATGAACAGCATCCGAACGTATTCGTCTTTTTTGTCCAGGTGGGTTAGGGCCAAGTGGAGGGTGGTGGAAATGGCGTCATCTGTTGAGCGGTTGGGACGGTACGCAAACTGCAGGGGGTCCAGTGAGGGGGACAGCAGGGTCTTGATATGCCTCATGACGAGCCTCTCGAAACACTTCATGATGATGGATGTAAGTGCAATGGGACGGTAGTCATTTAGGCAGGACACTGAAGATATATGTATATCTTAGATATATGAAGATATATGTATATAAGCAACACACACAAAATGCTGGTAGAACGCAGCAGGCCAGGCAGCATCTATAGGAAGAAGCACTGTCGACGTTTCAGGCCGAGACCCTTCGTCAGGACTAACTGAAAGAAAAGATAGTAAGAGATTTGAAAGTAGAGGGGGAGGGGGAAATCTGAAATGATAGGAGAAGACAGGAGGTGGAGGGGTGAATCTAAGAGCTGGAAAGGTGATTGGCGAAAGTGATACAGAGCTTGAAAAGGGAAAGGATCATGGGATGGGAGGCCTAGGGAGAAAGAAAGGGGGTGGGGAGCACCAGAGGGAGATGGAGGACAGGCGAAGAGTGATTGTGAGAGGAGCAGAGAGAGAGAGAAAAAAAAGGAGGGGGGGGGGAATAAATGAATAAATAAATGATTGGGTGAGAAGGGGAGGAGGGGCATTAACAGCAGTGAGAGAAATCAATGTTCACGCCATCAGGTTGGAGGTTATCCAGATGGAATATAAGGTGTTGTTCCTCCAACCTGAGTGTGGCTTCATCTTGACAGTAGAGGAGGCCATGGATTGGCATATCAGAATGGGAATGGGATGTGGAATTAAAATGTGTGGCTACTGGGAGATCCTGCTTTCTCTGGTGGACCGAGCGTAGGTGTTCAGCAAAACGGTCTCCCAGTCTGCGTCGGGTCTCACCAATATATAAAAGGCCACACCGGGAGCATCGGACGCAGTATACCACACCAGCCGACTCACAGGTGAAGTGTCGCCTGACCTGGAAGGACTGTCTGGGGCCCTGAATGGTGGTGAGGGAGGAAGTGTAAGGGCAGGTGTAGCACTTGTTCTGCTTACAAGGATAAGTGCCAGGAGGGAAATCAGTGGGAAGGGATGGGGGGGGGGGGAACGAATGGACAAGGGAGTCACATAGGGAGCGATCCCTGTGGAAAGCAGAAAGGGGGGGGAGGGAAAGTTGTGCTTGGTAGTGGGATCCCGTTGGAGGTGGTGGAAGTTACGGAGAGTTATATGTTGGACCAGGAGGCTGGTGGGGTGGAAGGTGAGGACAAGGGGAACCCTATCTCGAGTGGGGTGGCAAGCGGATGGGGTGAGGGCAGATGTGCGGGAAATGGGAGAGATGCGTTTGAGAGCAGAGTTGATGGTGGAGGAAGGGAAGCCCCTTTGTTTTGAAAAGGAAGTCATCTCCTTCATCCTGGAATGAAAAGCCTCATCCTGAGAGCAGATACATATATATATATATATGTATATAATTAAATCAAATAACTTTTGCAAACCCAGAACAAAAAAAAGTGAGATACTGTACATAGACGCATTGTCCATTCAGAGGTCTGATGGCAGTTGGGAAGAAGCTGTTCCTGAAACGTTAAGTGTGTGCTTCAGGCTCCTGTATCTCCTCCATGATGATATCAATGAGAAGCGGGCATGTCCTGAGTGATAGCCGTCCTTAATTATGGATACTGCCTCTTGATGATCCCAGTGCTGGGGAGGATAGTACCTATGATGGAGCTAGTTCAGTTTGCAACTTTCTGCAGCTTTTTACGATCCTGTGCATCGGTCCCTTCAACCCAGACATGATTCAATCTGTTAGAATACTCTCCACAGTAAATCAGTAGATGTTTGCGAGTGTCTTTCCTCAAATCCCTGATGAAATCTAGCGGCTGTTGGGTCTGCTTGGAAATTGCATCAGTACATTGGGCCCAGAACAGATCTTCGGAGTTGTTGACATCCAGAAATTTGAAACCGCTCACCCATTCCACTACTGATCCATCGATGAGGACTGGTGTGTGTTCCCTCAACTTCCCACAGTCCAATATTGTACTAGGTAGGTTAACTGGTCATTGTAAATTGTTCGTGATTAAGATAGGGTTAATTGGGTTTGTCAGCTGTCACTGGGGTAGTGACTTGGAAGGGCCAACGCCACGCTGTATCGCTAAATAAATAAATTCAGGGATCATCTTCATTCACTATATATATATATATATATATATATATATATATATCTATTAGGAATTTGCTGTGGTGTTTTGGTCTATTTATTTCATTATATATATCAATTCTATCAGCAGAATTCACTGTAAAGTTATCTATGGGGTTTATTTTCCACCAACAAAATTTAAAACAACATAAATCAAATGGATCATAAACACAAGAGATTTTATCTATGCTGGAAAACCGGAGTAACACACACAAAACGAGGGAGAAACTCAGCAGGTCAGACAACGTCTATGGAATGGAATAAAGAGACAATATTTCTGGCTGAGGCCCTTCACCTACACTCTGCAATCAAGGGGAAACGCAATGCTGTCAATAGTATAATAAGAAGTGGCTTGCTGCCTTAAGTCATGGTACTCCACTACCAAAGCGTCTGATGTTGTTTCCCTGTTGCTATCATTGCACAGAACAGAGTTTGCCCATTGGTTAGCTCAATTCATCGTCTTAATCATTCTGATACACAGAGGAAAAGGTCAGACTGACAGCGTTTTCTGAAAACAAATCCAAATTCAAATTGTGGTCAGTACTCAGAAAACTCAATGTCACTATCACAAGACTTCAATCAACTCTGGATAAACCCGCGCCAGCATATTGCAGGTGTAAATCAGCAAATGTGCCTTTTGCTTGGAGTGGGTTTAAAAAAAAGTTTTAGATGACTTTGTTAGTCCTACTTAAGGTGAACAGTGAAATGTTCTATAAGATGAACCTTCAATGTAGAGGAAGCCTGGGTAAAAAGATGCTTTCATTTAATTATTACTCTCAAAAAAAGCCTCCTCCATCAATGTCTTCAAACTGTCAGATAATTCGAAGTCACTTCCATTTACATCTTCTGTAGAAGAGAAAGTGACCTAGACAGTTCCACGAGATTAACTCAATTATTACAACCAGTTATTAAGTATTAACTCCCGGGAGTTAACTTAAACCTGCTTACAGAGTCCATTTAGAGGGAGGAGGGGGAGGGGAAAGAGAACATTAATCTCCGTTTGTCTCTTGGGTTTATATTTAGCATATTCACAGGATAAGTATTTTGAATTGAATATACAACTGCAAAATAAGTGCTGCTGCAAAGTTCTAAAGATATGCTTCAAGAAAAACAGTGTATATTAAGTTTTGGAGTCAACTTTTTCAAAGAGGCTTCTTTTAACTACAAAGCATGAAAGCCCTTTTGTGTTCAAGTCACTGCTGTATCAGATGAGGAAGGAGCATGGAGAGAAACCCTTGTCTGTTCTAATGATATTTCAGCTTTTCACACTGTGATTGCTACTTAAAGCAACAAACACACGATCACAGAAACAAAGAATTGACTGATCAGTTTTAAAAAATTAGTAAACCTGGTAGTCAATTTTTCACACAGAGCAGGGGGCAGGGAGGGAATGGGGGCAGTATATCCTCAAATTATTCAGCACATAGCCTCCTGACTGGTGTGATCTTTCACCCTTTGACCCTGAAGCTAAACGAGCTGGGGATCTGTGTGACAAACCTGACTAAAATGCAATGAAGTAAAGCAACACTGAATGCCCTGAAAATTCAGTTCCAACCTTGAATCACATTTGATGTTTTCTGGCGAAGAGCAGAGAACATCTTTTCACCCACTTACAATCCTTGCAAATTACGTAACTGACACTAGGAACTTGTGGTGAAGTTGTCTCTGATCACTGACTAGAAGCACAGCGCACAGATTCATCCCAACATTCACCTAAGAATTAATCTCTGGTAAATAATACACCCATGTAACAGAGTCAATGCAGCATGCTCCAGCCGTCTCCAAAATTTATTTCACTGACCTCAGTTTTTTTCTTTGGCATTGGCCTAGTTGGTTTCGCTTGGTTTCTTTGTGCAATTTTCCCCGAGATCATCACGATTATGAATGAGCATTTCACTCAGTGCTAATTCAGAGTCTAGGATGGTCTGTGCTAGTTTATAACAATAACTGTTTCAGAAGCAGATGCTACCCATAGAACTGGCTACAACTCTAAGGAAAATTACTTCATAATGAGAATGTCTCCTTTCAATAGTCCAGAAGCAAGATCACTGCAGCCTCAATGGTTGAGCACTCAAGACATTGTTCACTCAGTCACTGAAGCCACTGAAGAGGATGAGCCTGAACTTGTGATGCTGTTGGTTTCCCTGTGAACAGAATCAGGCCATTCGGTGCATCAAGTCTTCTCTGCCATTTCATCATGGTTGATCCATTTTCCCTCTCAACTCCATTCTCCTCCCTTCTCCCTGTAACCTTTTACGTCCTGACTTATCAAGAATCTATCAAGCTCCCACTTAAATACACCCAATGGCCTAGCCTCCACAGCCTACTGTAGAAATTAATTCCACAGATTTGCCACCCTCTAGCTAAAGAAATTCCTCCTCATCTCTGTTCTGGATGGACATTCCCTTATTTTGAGGCTGTGGTCGGACTCCCCCACTACAGGAAATATCCTCTCTATATAGGCCTTTCAATATTTGCTAGATTTCAATGAGATCTCCTTCAATCTTCTAAATTCCAGCAAGTACAGGCCCAGAACCAAACACTCTTCATACGATAACTCCTTAATTCTTGGAATCATTCTTGTGAACCCCTCCTCTGAACCTACTCCAATGTCAGTACATCCTTTCTTAGAGATGGGGCCCAAAGCTGTTCACAATACTCCAAATGAGGCCACATCAGTGCTTTATAAAGCTCACCATTACATCCTTGCTTTTATATTCTAGTCTTCTTGAAAAGAAAACTAACATTGTATCTGCCTTCCTCATCAACTCAAACTGCAAGTTAAGCTTTACGGAATCCTACACAATTACTCCCAAGTCTCTTTGAGCTCGGAGTTTTGAACTTCTGCCTGTTTAGAAAATAGACTACCAAAACGTGCAAACATGCTGGATGAACTCAGCAGGTCGGGCAGCATCCGTTGAAACGAGCAGTCAATATTTCAATATTTTCCCATTCTCCCAATTTGTCTTAGTCCTTTTTCAGTCTCCCTGCTTCCTCAACACTATCTACCCCTCCACCTATCTTTGTATCATCTCCAAACTGGTCCAAAAAGCCATTAATTCCATCACCCAGATCACTGACATACACCATAAAAAGAAGTGGTCCTAACATCGACCCACCACCCCTTCCTGCAGATCACCACTAGTCACCAGCAGTCAACCAGAAAAGGTTCCCTTTATTCCCACTCTTTGCCTCCTCCCAATCAGCCAATGCTCTAACCATGCTTGTATCTTTCCTGTAATACCATGGGCTCTTATCTTGTTAAGCAACCTCATGTGTGGAACCATGTCAAAGGCCTTCCCAAAATCCAAGAACGACATCCACTGATTCTCCTTTATCTACCTTACTTGTTGTTTTCTCAAAGAATTCAAACAGATTTGTCAGGCAAGATTTTCCCTTAAGGAAACCATATTGACTTTGACCTATTTTATTTTGTGCCTTCAAGTACCTTAACAATCGACACCAACATTTTCCTAACCACAGGGGTCAGACTAATTGGCTAATAATTTCCTTTCTTCTGCCTCTCTCCCTTCTTGAAGAGTGGAGTAACACTTGCAATTTTCCAGTCCTCCAGATCCAAGCCATAATGTAGTGATTCTTGAAATATAATTGCTAATGCCTCTACAATCTCTTGAGCTACCCCTTTCAGAACCCTGGGGTGTAGTCCATCTGATCCGGGTGACTTGTCTACCTTCAGACTTTTCAGCTTCCCAAGCACGTTCTCTGTCATAAAAGCAATTCTGCCACCTGATACTCTTGAACTTCTGGCATACTGCTAGCACCTTCAACAGTGAAGACACATGCAAAACACTTATTCAGTTTATCTGCAATTCATCATACACAACACCCAATCATGTACGGATGATCCCCTTGTGGGCTCAACCACAAACTGCTCCAAAAAGCCATCTTGTAGGTATTCTACAAATTCTCTCTCTTACAATCCATCATCTACCTGCATATTGAAATCCCCCATCACCATCTTAACACTGCTCTTTTGACATGCATCTTCCCTCTCCCATTGTCATTTGTAGCCCACATCTGTTCGGATGCCCGTATATGACTCCCGTTAGTGCCTTTTTAACTTTGCAGTTTCTCAATTCTACCCATAAGAGTTCTATATCTTCTGATCGTATATTACTACTTTCTAAAGATTTGATTTCATTTTTTACCAACATTGCAAATTTGCCATATCATCTGCCTATCCTTCCTCACAGTCTCCCTGCACACTGCATCGACTTGTATACCAACTACCCCATCCTCAGCCCTATAACTGGTTCCCATCCCCCTGCCAAATCAGCTTTAACCCTCCCCAACAACTCCAGCAAACTTACTCATAAGACCATAAGACATAGGAACAGAATTAGGCCATTCCGCACATTGAGTATGCTCCACCAGTCCTTCATGGCTGATTCGTTATCCAACTCGACTGTATTCTCCTGCCTTCTCCCCTTAACTTTTGACACCTTAACTAATCAAAAACCTATCAACCTCCCCTTTAAAGATTCCCAATGACATGGCCTTCAAAGCTGTCTGTGGCAATGAATTCCACAGATTCACTGCCCGCTGGCTAAAGAAGTTCCTCCACATCTTTGTTCTAAATGGAAGTCTGAGGCTGTACCGCTGGTCCTGCGTTCACCCGTTACATAAGATATCCTCTCCACATCCACTCCATCTAGGCCTTTTGATATTCAATAGTTTTCAATGAGATACCTCTCATTCTTATAAAACCCATGAGTACAGGCCCAGAGCCATCAAATGCTCTTCATACATTAATTCTTTCATTCCGGAATCATTCTTGTGAACTTCCTCTGGACCCTCTCTAATGCTAGCTCAGATTTGATTTCATTTTCTTAAAATCAACAGAACCATGTCACCCTTTCTGCCTACCTGCCCATCCCTTCGATAATCTGTGTATCCTTGGATGTTAAGTTTCCAACTGTGATCTTCTTTCAGCCACGGCTCAGTGATGCCCATGGCGTCATACGTACCAATCTCTAAATGCACTACAAGATCATCTGCCTTATTCAGTATACTACATGCATTCAAACATAACAGCTTCAGTCCTGTAGTCATCACCCTTTTCAGTTGTGTCCCCATGTTACACTGCAACTCATCCCAGTGACTGCAATTCTGCCATATCATCTGCTGTCCTTCCTGACAGACTCACTGCACACTTTTTTTTCATTGTATACCAACTGTCCCATCCTCAGCCCTATCACTCTGGCTCCCATCCCCCTGCCAAATTAATTTAAACCCTCCCCAGCAGCCCTCACAAACCTGCCCAAAATGATACTGGTTCCCCTTAGTTTTAAATGTAATCTGTCCCATTTGCACAGAAGAGATTCCAATGATCCAGAAACCTGAAGTCCTGCCCCTGCACCAGTTCCTCAGCCACACAGTCATCTGCTAGATCATCCCATTCTTACCCTCACTGGTGTATGGCATGGGCAGAAGTCCAGAGATTACTACCTTGGATATCCTGCTTTTCAGCTTTCTACCTAACTCCCTAAATATTCTCTTCAGGATCTCTTCCCTTTTCCTTCCTATGTCATTAGTGCCAATATGTACCAATACTTCACCCTGCTCACCCACCCACGTTAGAATACAGTGGACTCAATCAGAGATATCGCTGACCTTGGTACCTGGAAGGGAACTACCAATCCAGGTGTCTCTTTCATGTCCACAGTAGCTCAAATCTACTGCTCTAACTATGGAATCCTCTAACACTATTGCAGTTCTCTTCTCCCCCTTCCCTCTGACATACAGTGCCAGACTCATTGCCAGAGACCTGGTCGCTGTGGCTCCCCCCAGTAAGTTGTCTCCCCCTCCCAACAGTATCCAAAGCACTGGTCCACTCACACAATCGCTGCTCCAACAATAGCCTTTTTGTTTGTCCCTACCTTGTTTTCATTTGCCCTTGCTAATGATTCATGAATTAAATGGGCTGCAGTGAAAAAATGAAAGCCCATGAATGCTCCTTCTTAAATCTCTCTGGCCAATCTGTGTGTAGCCTCCTTTCTCGATTTGACTGGGTGGACCACAGGAAAAAAAAGGGTACCCTCACTATAGGGACATATACTATATCCCCCAACTCTTCAAATGCTAGCTTACTTCCCTGTCTAGCTTCTTTGGCAATGTTTAACTGCCAAAACCCAATGGTTGCATGGTGGGTTCCCTCTCCCTATCAAGGAGATACTTCCAGCTAACAAAGTACTTTAAATGCAGTTTAGTATTTTCAATGATACATGTTTAGAATGAATTTTGGTTCTTTCTCCAACCCCATCTTTCTGTCAATCCTCTTGTTATTCCTAACAATCCCAAATGTTTGTGATATTGTAGCGGTGTGCTACACGCAGCGCTGAAATAACGACACGGAGTCGGTAAACCAGTTAAAAAAGATTTTATTCGAACTTCGCGGCCTCGCTTTAAAGCCTCCCTGATCTCGCCCTCCCCGGGCGCGGATGCTGTAGGGGGCATGTATTCACAGTCCTGTCCCGCGCGTGGATGCTGTAGGGGGCACGTACTCACAGTCCCGCGCAGGCTTTTCCCTTTGCTGGTGAAGCAGACCTGGCGCCCTTTTGGGACTGGCCTTTGTGCCGGCGCGCTGGCTATTTGTGAGCCAGTTCGAGTGCGCTAGGAAGTGGGTCGCCACATAACCCCCCCCCCCCCCCCCAGAACCAGCGATACACCCCCCAATGTCCACAGTCTGGGCCGGACCCTGTTTGGGAGGTCGGCCTCTGCGCCACGGTGCCGGAAACTCGACTGGTTGTGCCATGTCCACATGGGCCAGTTTGAGTCGGTCCACCGTGAAAACCTCCTCTCTCCCCCCAACGTCCAGCATGAACGTGGACCTGTTGTTCCTGAGCACCGTAAACGGCCCCTCGTAGGGCCGCTGTAGCGGTGGCCGATGCCCACCCCTTCATACAAACACAAACTTACAGTTCTGCAGGTCTTTGGGTACGCAGGTCGAGTTCTGCGAAGTGGGTATGGGGGCCAGGTCACCGAGCCTCTCACGTAGTCTGCCCAGGACTGCTGCGGGTTCTTCCTCTTGCCCCCTTGGGGCTGGTATGAACTTCCCGGGGATGACCAGGGGTGCGCCGTACACCAACTCAGCCGACGAGGCGTGCAGATCGTCTTTGGGCGCCGTGCGGATGCCGAGTAGGACCCAGGGAAGCTCGTCCGCCCAGTTAGCTCCTCTCAGGAAGGCCATGAGAGCCGACTTTAGGTGACGGTGGAAACGCTCCACCAGGCCATTCGACTGTGGGTGGTAGGCAGTGGTGTGGTGCAGCTGTGTCCCCAACAGGCTGGCCATCACTGACCACAGGCTGGAGGTGAACTGGGGGCCTCTGTCGGAGGTAATGTGGGCCGGTACACCAAAGCGGGACACCCAGGTGGCGATCAGTGCCCGGGTGCAAGATTCGGAGGTGGTGTCGGTGAGCGGGATCACCTCTGGCCATCTGGTGAACCGGTCCATGATAGTGAGGAGGTGCCGCGCTCTGCGCGACACTGGCAGGAGGCCCACGATATCCATGTGAATGTGGTCGAAACGCCGGTGGGTGGGGTGGAACTGCTGCGGCGGGGCCTTGGTGTGCCGCTGCACCTTGGCCGTCTGGCAGTGCATGTACGTTTTGGCCCACTCGCTGATTTGCTTGCCGAGTCCGTGCCAAACGAACCTGCTGGAGACCATCCGGACGGTTGTCCTGATGGAGGGGTGCGCTAAGTTACGAATGGAGTCGAAAACGCGTCGCCGCCAGGGTGCAGGGACGATGGGACGGGGCTGGCCGGTGGTGACGTCACAGAGTAGGGTCCTCTCACCTGGGCCTACGGGGAGGTCCTGGAGCTGCAAACTGGAGACTGCAGTTCTATAACTCGGGATCTCCTCGTCTGCCTGCTGCGCCTCTGCCAGCGCCTCAAAGTCTACCCCTTGGGAAAGGGCATGAATGTTAGGGTGAGAGAGCGCGTCCGCCAGGACATTGTCCTTACCTGAGATGTGCCGGATGTCCGTCGTGTATTCAGAGATGTAGGACAGATGGCGCTGCTGGTGGGACGACCAGGGATCGGACACCTTCGTGAACGTAAAGGTAAGCGGCTTGTGGTCCGTGAACGCGGTGAAGGGCCTACCTTCTAAGAAGTACCTGAAATGCCGGATTGCCAGGTATAGCGCCAACAGTTCCCGGTCGAAAGCACTGTATTTGAGGTTGGGTGGTCGCAGGTGTTTGCTGAAAAACGCCAGGGGTTGCCAGCGACCCTCGATGAGTTGCTCCAGTACCCCACTGACTGCCGTGTTAGATGTGTCCACTGTGAGGGCGGTAGGGACGTCCATTCTGGGGTGCACTAGCATCGCGGCGTTTGCCAAGGCTTCTTTCGTTTTAATGAAAGCGGCGGCGGACTCCTCGTCCCAGGTAATGTCCTTGCCCGGACCCGACATCAGGGCGAACAGGGGGCGCATGATTCGGGCAGCTGAAGGGAGGAAGCGATGGTAGAAATTTACCATACCCACGAATTCCTGAAGGCCTTTGATTGTGGTGGGTCGGGGAAAATGGCGGACTGCGTCTACCTTAGCGGGCAGAGGGGTTGCCCCGTCTTTAGTAATCCTGTGGCCCAGGAAGTCGATGGTGTCGAGCCCGAACTGGCATTTGGCCGGGTTGATTGTTAGACCGTACTCACTCAGTCGGGCGTAGAGTTGACAGAGGTGGGACACATGCTCCTGACGACTGCTGCTGGCTATGAGGATGTCATCCAAATAGATGAAAGCGAAGTCCAGGTCGCGTCCCACCGCGTCCATTAACCGCTGGAACGTCTGTGCGGCATTCTTCAGGCCGAACGGCATGCAGAGGAACTCGAAAAGGCCGAATGGGGTGATGAGTGCCGTTTTGGGGACGTCGTCCAGATGCTTCGGGATTTGAAGGTATCCCCGGACGAGGTCCACCTTGGAGAAGATCCGTGCGCCGTGCAAGTTTGCTGCAAAGTCCTGAATGTGCGGCACAGGGTAGCGGTCCGGTGTGGTAGCCTCGTTCAGCCTGTGGTAGTCGCCGCATGGTCTCCAGCCCCCTGTCGCTTTGGGCACCATGTGCAGGGGGGAGGCCCATGGGCTGTCGGACCGCCGTATGATCCCCAATTCCTCCATCCTCTTGAACTCCTCCTTTGCCAGTTGGAGCTTGTCCGGGGGAAGCCTTCGAGCACGGGCGTGGAGGGGTGGTCCCTGGGTCGGGATGTGGTGCTGTACGCCGTGTCGGGGCATGGCTGCCGTGAACTGCGGTGCCAGAACCAATGGGAAATCCGCCAGGACTCTGGTGAAGTCGTTGTCGGACAGCGTGATGGAGCCGAGGTGAGGGGCTGGCAACTGGGCTGCACCCAGGGAGAACGTCTGTAAGGTCTCGGCATGAACCAGTCTCTTCCTGGGCAGGTCGACCAGCAGGCTGTGAGCCCGCAAGAAATCCGCACCCAGAAACGGTTGGTCTACGGCGGCCAGTGTGAAGTCCCACATGAACCGGCTGGAGCCGAACTGTAGCTGCACTGTATGGGTGCCGTAGGTCCTTACTGTGCTGCCATTCGCAGCCCTCAGGGTGGGACCCGGTGCCCTGTTGCAGGTGTCGTAACTCGTCAGAGGTAAGACGCTGATCTCGGCACCGGTGTCGACCAAAAAACAGCGTCCCAACCGCTTGTCCCACACATACAGGAGGCTATCCCGATGGCCAGCCGCCGTAGCCATCAGCGGCGCCTGGCCCTGGCGTTTCCCGGGAACTTGCAGGGCGGGCGACAGCGGTGGGCTTCTGCGCCCCACTGCTGGTGGTAGAAGCACCATTGTTCGTTGGTCTCCTCACCCCTGCCTCTGGGGTTAGCGGGCTCTGTGGCCGGGCCTGGTCTGGTTTGTTGCTGGGAGCGTAGCCTGGTGATCTGTGCGACGGACGCCCCACTCTCCTTCTTGGCGTTCCACAGCAAGTCCGCTCGGGCTGCCACCTTCTGGGGGTCGCTGAAATCCGTGTTGGACAGCAGCAGGCGTATGTCCTCGGGCAGCTGCTCCAGGAATGCCTGTTCAAACATGAGGCAGGGCTTGTGTCCTCCGGTCAGAGACAACATCTCATTCATTAAAGCCAATGGAGGTCTGTCTCCCAAACCATCCAGGTGCAGTAAACGGGCAGCCCGCTCGCGCCGTGAGAGTCCGAATGTCCTTATGAGCAGGGCTTTGAAGTCCGTGTATTTGCCGTCCGCTGGGGGAGACTGTATGAACTCCTCAACCTGGGCCGCTGTGGCCTGGTCGAGGGAGCTCACCACGTAGTAGTAACATGTGGCATCCGAGGTTATCTGCCGAATGTGGAATTGGGCTTCTGCTTGCTGGAACCATAGGTGAGGTCGCAGTGTCCAGAAGCTTGGCAGTTTCAACGAAACTGCATGAACAGATGCGGTGTCGGTCATCTTCGGCCCAATATCGTTTGGGCCGTCGGGGTCACCAATTGTAGCGGTGTGCTACACGCAGCACTGAAATAACGACACGGAGTCGGTAAACCAGTTAAAAAAGATTTTATTCAAACTTCGCGGTCTCACTTTAAAGCCTCCCTGATCCCGTCCTCCCCGGGCGCGGATGCTGTAGGGGGCACGTATTCACAGTCCTGTCCCGCACGCGGATGCTGTAGGGGGCACGTACTCACAATCCCCCGCGGGCTTTTCCCTTTGTTGGTGAAGCAGACCTGGCGCCCTTTTGGGACTGGCCTTTGTGCCGGCGCGCTGGCTATTTGTGAGCCGGTTCGAGTGCGCTAGGAAGTGGGTCGCCACAATATTTATATTATCTTCTACTAAATGACATCATCTGCATATAATGTTTTTCAGATACCTTTGCTGGGGTAAAGCAATTCATACAGATGGTCTTAAAAGTTTCTGGAAACAGAGATCCCAAACATCACAACCAATGCTTTGAGAGCTGACACTATAAGTACACAAACTACCCAGCTTACAACCATGTTTGATGTGCTAAGTGACAGAACTCCACTGCCTTAATGCAGACAAGAAGCCTTACTCTTAGCAGCAGTCACCTGCTGTGGGCTAGCAGCCTATATTCTGTAACAGAGTCTAACTTCAAGTTGATTGCTACTTGCAATTTTTACTTTAGGAACTGAAGACTGGCTCTTGTTTACAACAAACAAAAGCTGACCATAGAATATTTGTTAAAAGTTTAACTTTATTCCCAACAATTCTGAAGCTTTTGGAAAGGTTGTGCTACTGGACTGGAAAGCTGAGTTAAGCAATAAACATCTTGGGCCCTAAACAGTAAATCTCCATTGCACATTCATTCAAGTCAAATTTAAACTTGATTGTCATCCAGCCATACATGAATATCTATGAATACAGCCAATGAAACAGCGTTCCACTAGGGCCAAGATATAAAAAACACATACCAACAGTTACAGATAGCACATATAACAGAAATAATTATGACAGCTAATAAACATGCAGTTCCAAAAAACTAACATAAAATATAATAATTATTATCATTTCACCCAAGTCCCTGAATCTCAAGACATGTAAATCAATAATGCATGGCTGTTGCCCTGGAGCCATGTTTCTGCAAGAACAAGCCGTAGCAGTTCCACACCTCGTGCAAGTGCAGCCACAGACATACACAATCCAGCTCGTCATCCCAGAAGTGAACAATGGAGGGCAGCCCCCAAACCAATATGGAATTCAGTGGCATAGAACCAGCCCCAGTGAATCATTCACCGTCGGCTGCAACAGGCCACCCAAGGCAAGAGGACCTTGTCAATGCAACAAGTGAGGCCACACAACTCCCCAGCTATTGGTGTCACCAATGAACTAGTGAATAGGACTCGCAGCATTCTACATTACCAACAGGGTCTTCAGATCACAACAAAACCATCCAAGACAATCACTCCACATCCAAAAGACAGAAGTGATCTACCAACCTGCCCTTGCTACACTACAATCCCTCCAGCAATCAGAGTCAATGGTGAGACAACAGAAAACATGTACTTTGGGAGCCATCACACAGTGTAGCCAGATGTCAATGATGAAATTCACCTCCAGTGCACTCACACAGCTTTTTGTCAACTGAGAAAAGAAGATTAATACTATGACACAAAAAGAAAATTTGTGGCCCAGTAAGAAGAGTTCCCTTTGTTTCCAAAGGCCATTTGCAACATTTACAGTCATCTCAAAATCTTGAAAAGACACCACCAATGTTAACTCCACCGAGGACTGTCCTAAGCCCAGCTACAATAGAAGGATGTTTGAGCATGGGCTAGCAACCCCATCTTATAAAAAACTAGTGCTTCAGAAACGCCAGCAGAAGATCCAAAGACCTCATCATTGGAAGAGGAATGATCTAAGAAGATGGGCTACATCTGGAGACAACTTGTAAGACGGGCCCAGGATTAAGGACCCTGGCGATCCGCTTCCTGTGGTCTATGTTCCAGTAGGAGTGATGGGCTGAAGTACGACCAATATTGTCTCCAGAAAACTGATCACTTTGTTGGGCAAGTCATATTACTAGCATAGTTAACATCAGATTCCATACGGGGGGGGGGGGAGGTGTGTGTATGTGTACACACATGCTGACTGTACATTATACGTTTTCCAGTACTAATTGCTAGGTTGACAAATACAGTAACAGTTATGGGCAAAGAAAAGCAATCAAAATACCTAATTGGAATATAAACAAAGATAAGCATATGCATTTCTAGCACTTAACCAAGATCTTACCCTCTGTGACAATGCCATGGTAAGTGCAGAGACAATATTTTAATAAGTAGACATTCCAGGTTCTATGTTAGGATACAGGTCACTGTGGAGCACAACTACATAGGGAGGCCCATTGATTTAATGTATTCCAGCTCAGACAAAATAGCAAAACCTATTGATTTAGAATTGCAAATAAAATAGACTCTAAAATTGTTTTTACACTGAACTTTGAACTTAGTTATTAGAAGGCCCCTGACTCAGGACCCAGGAAATATCACAGCAAAACGAATTTGCCAGGCCACTTGGAGTATAGCAAGCTACAGGCACCAATAGTAGTTCACTGGTGCTTGTGAGCTTTGTGGGCAATGCTCTCCATTTCAAAGAGTGAAAGTGTAAATAAGTCAAATTTGCTTTTGTTGGGTGTGGAATGATTCCTGATATCTTCAGCAATATCATTTCTGCAAAATGATGTTTACACTTCCTTGGAATTCCATATAACATACTGGTTAGAGCACTGAAGGGCTGATTTTCAGCAAAGTCAGCTTCCTGGCAAATAAAGCAAAACACAAGAGTGCAACACAGATAAATTGTCAATGTGGTTACAGTGTAGGAGACAATCAGATTTCAACAATAATCAGCTGGTGACATACAAGCTTTCTCTTGTGGATTATCTTTGTATGTGTAATAGATAAACATCTGTGATTCATGGATTGGTGCTTTGCCTAAAGGAATTAGTTGTGATGAGTTGAATTACTAAAATATTAGTTATTTATTTTATCATTTATTTTTCTCGTAAATATATTTTCATCTTTTCAGCTTCCCTAAACATACGGTAATCCTTCAAGACTAACATTCGGTGGCTTGTAAGTATATTATATCCTTTTGTAAATCTTCATGGCAAGGACTGCCACTCAACTTTAGGAAACATCATGGTCAAGTCTGATCTTGTCATCTGAAGCATTCGCAGATGAAAGGCAAAGGTCACAATGCAATGGTTCATCTCTCGGTCAAGATGGTGTCAGTGAACAATGATTCCTTGGGTGACATCTACCAGACAATCAATCATTTCAGCTTTTTTATGTCTTCTACTTATTCTTTTTTCTTAATTTTATTTTTCAAACTGTTGGAGCCTGTGACTTACAGTCTGTTGTAATCCAATTGAGTGAACAGGCACTCTGCTATCCCCAAGAAAACCCCAGGAGAGAAATGCAAGCATGAGCTACCATGAGGAGAAGCTCACAGATCGCACAGCAGATAACGATCGACTACATTTCTGACTGGTTAAAGCGTCGAGGAAGATTGAAATATCAAGGCAAATGCAGCGGAGAACAAACGGTTCTCAAAGAGGATGCTGATCTGAGTCGTCGCCGTTGGAGGGGCTGCTGGTTCAAGTCACTGCCCTGGGTCCTGATACTCTTGGAGATGTTAAAGAAATTCTGAGATCTGTGAATTGGACTGTAGCTCAAACTAACTGTAGTTCATATTGGCTTCTTTCAGTTCTATGTTTTTGTCGTGTTCTCACCCATTCTTTCTTATTGCAGATTGGTGGACTGGGGGTTTGGGTGATCTGTTAGTTTTCATACGAGGGAGGGGTTGGGAGTGTTTGGAGATTGCGAGTTTTTGCTTCTTTTTCATTTCGTGCGGGGGGATTGATGTCATTCTTTCAACTACTTACATGGTTTTCTGTATTCTCCGGCTCTCTGGAGAAGAAAAAGTTTCACAGTTGTATTCTGCATACATAGTTTGATAATAAAATGAACTTTTGAACCTTTGATTAATAATAAACCTTTACAAATCAGAAACTTCACTCAACAAGAACTTAACAAAGTCAGCTAAATGAGATAAATACAGTGGATTCCAGTTAAGTGGGACACACTGGGACCAATATATTTTGGCCCAATTAAACGGCTGCCCTAATTAGCCAAAGTTTAATGGAAATAGTTAAAAAGGTATAAAAACAACAAACTGCCATTTAACTGAGAACAACTTAGGCATTTCAATGAAATACAGAACGAATTAGAACACTACTAATACTACAGTACCGTATAACTGTGCATTGGTTTGTAATAGATATTGACAGTTAACTCATCCAGTGTATGCTGCCATGTTGTTTTGATTGTTTGTAATAAGATCAGCACAGACAACTAGAGTAACTTTTTTGGCTAGTGTCATCTTCTGATGGCATTTTGGTGAGGGTCTGAAATCTTTTGAACTCAAAAAAATTATCAAAAATCATTACTTTTTAAATCAGCCTAAATGGATAACATAACACAGAACACATAACTGACACTAAAAACTACTCACTCTATGCTTGGTGTAGTGTCTAACAGCCACACAAGTGCACGCAACTGATGCTAGTTAGAAACTTCTCAGCAACAATCTCTTGTCCTAAATAAGCTACATAGTGTCCTAAATGAAGGGAATCCTGGCTATTATTTCAATTACTTTTTGCTCTTGGAAGAGTTAGCTCAATAAGCATCTGACCCGATTAACCGATGGCCCAATTAACCGAATCCAGTATACAGGTGGCCCCCGCTTTTCGAACGTTCGTTTTACGACACCTCACCGTTACCAAAGAACTACATTAGTTACCTGTTTTCGCTAACAGAAGGTGGTTTCACTGTTACGAAAAAAGGCAGCTCTGGAACTGCATTCTAGCCGCCATTGCTTAAACAAGTGCCTGTTAGCATCTGTGCTTTATGTCAATTTATTTTGTGCATCCGTTAGTAAGATGAGTTCTAAGGCATCAGAAAAGCTTAAGAGAGCTCGTAAGGGTGTTACACTTTGCGTAAAACTAGAAATAATTAACTGTATCGATCGTGGTGAATGAAGCAAGGACATTGTCCACGCGGTAAACTTGCCTGCGTCCACCATTTGCTCTTTTTTCACGCAGAGAAAAAGACTCTTGAAAGTTGCCGATGTTACTGTAGGTTCTGCTAGTAACAAAGCAGTCCCTCTTAGCCAGCATCCAATAACGGATTAAATGGATAAAGTCTATTGCTTGAGTGGATTGATGGGTGTACAAAGCGTGGTGTTCCTTAAGGGGAAATCAGTCAGTCTTTTTAATAAGCTGAAACAGAAAGCACTGGACGATGATGATGAAAGTGGTGCGAAAGTGGAATTTAAAGGTACAGTAGTCATGGGTGGTTTGATCGGTTTCTGAGGCGAGGGCAGCTTCATAGCTTAATGTTTACTGGAGAGAAGCTGATACTGAAGTTGCCGAAAAGTTCTGAGCAAAAATTGCCGAGAAAGACATTTATTTCGATAGAAGAAAAGTAGGGTAAGGGACAAAAGGCATCGAAGGCCAGGTTTACCCTAATGCCTATGATTAACGCCACTGGTGACACTGTCCTTAAGCCTCTACTAGTATAACATTCAGAAAATCCAAGGGCACTTAAAGGCATTGTTAAGAAAACACTTCCCGTTGTGTTCCGTGCACCCCAGCCTCCGACGACTCACACACCATCATCAGTGTACTTGCCGTCTTCCCGATTCCGGTAAGTGAAACTACACTATACAGTATATACATTATTTCTACTTTATATAGCCTGTGTATTTTTATGTGTTATTTGGTATGACTCTGCTTCCGCTATGCTAGCAGCACTAAGTAGTGAGAGTTTTGCTACGCTAGACAGTGCTGCAATGATTGCAGAGGAGTATTTCTACTTTATATAGGTTGAGTATTTATCAGATCATTCCTGCTTTTACTATATGTTGCTGTTATTTTAGGTTTTATGTGTTATTTGACATGATTTTGTAGGTTATTTTTTGGGTCTGGGAACGCTCACAGATTTTTCCCATATAAATTAATGGAAATTGCTTCTTCACTTTATGACATTTCGGCTTACAAATGGTTTCATAGGAACGCTCTACCTTCGGATAGCTTGGGAAACCTGTATTTGAAAATAAAGGTTTTGATTCAATAGACATTCACTTCCTAGGCCAGGGGCCTCTTGCTTTAGCCAAGCTTAGCTTTCTAAACACAGCAGCTGCCACTTGTGAAGATCAAACGTGTAAATTAAAATTCCAATTCATATTTATTGCTTAGCTTCTGGTCATGAACAGGAGCTAGTCCTCAGTTCTTAAAATGCAAATTGCAAGCAACAATCAGTTTTAAGATTTAAAACACATCTTTGCAAACAAGCTCTGTCTATAGAAAACAGGATGCTGGGTCTGCATAAGTTTTATTGTTGAAGGGATGCGGTTTAAGACAAAGGTTTATTTAATTTGGCTTGTTTCAAATCTGACGACACTGGCTAAGTTGTTTAGTTCGTGGAAGCTTGCAGAACATATGGAGATAATCACTTAGCATAAAAATAACCAATCTATTAATGTTGAAAGGTTTATGTGCTCAGAGAAGATAGCTTCAGAGCATTAATTGTGCGTAGCTGTAACTGTGTCTCCAAGAAGTTTTTAGACCGTGAAAAGGGTATCTGAGGAAATATCATATACGTGTGAAGTCACCCAGGTGGCAAAGGAACTATAAATTTAAAGCACAGTTCAAGCTTATTATGAATTGGATAAGGAACATCATAAAACATGGAAGAAACATGGGGTGAATAGAGTCCATTCCTCTGCCTTTGATTTCTGCGACACACAACTGGTTCATTTGCAACTCAGAGATAGGTCTTCTTAGCTTATAGGAATTGTACCTGTGTTTTACAAATTGTTTGTAGTTTTAAAATGTTTTATAAGATAGAAATCCTCTTTGAGTTTTAAATATGTGTTAAGAATGAATGTTGGTTAGATGTAAACAACATTTAAGGTACTTTGTTAGCTGGAAGTATCTCTTCCTTGGTAGGGAAATGGGCCCGCCACTCAAATATTGTCAGTTAAGCTTGCCATGAAGAATAAACAAACTAGTGTTTGAAAAATTGGGTCGTTGCAGTATAACCACCCTTTAGTGAAGGTAATTGTGGCTACTTATATTGAATAGGTCTTAAGGTCTTAGTCTGAGTTTAGAAATTTTTGGTCAGCAAATCCAATATTATCACAATGGTTAGAAACTTTTTCAAATCTTTAGTATATCAGTTGAGTCTACATTCCTTTGGATTCTGTTAATATTAAAATCAGGTAAAATTTAGATCCAACTGACAATTCTCTCTGAATGCAGCATTGCCCCATTTACCATAGCCAGAGAGGCATGTGGAGCTGGATATGTAACTGGGGCTTAACATGAGTTTAGTGCCCTGAGCAGGAACCATGATATCACTAATATAAATTCAGCCCTTAATTTGTTAAGAACCATTATCATCGTTGAACCTTTGATTTGTAAGTGGTTGTCAATCAGATAAGTCTTTTCTGGGAGAATATTATTGACTTTTTCTTTAAGTTAACAAAAACATTTCCTTCTAGGGTAATTGAATGACTAAAGTTAACTGCACCATCTCCGCCAAGAGCCTTCTTTGTAAATTCAACCACAAAAGGATTACATCCAACTTTTCATTTCACTTCAATAGTTTCTTAATGTCTATATGTTATAGGAATTTAGCAACATGATGGAAAGCAAATATTTTTCTTGGAGCAGAAACAAAACCCTAGTTATTAACCAAGTGCTATGTTCACATAGTGTTTAACCCTTAATGGAAAAATGTAGATTAAGAGCAAAGCAAAGATTGTATCTTTTTTTTGTTTGTATGCCTGATAATGTGATGACCTCAATACATCATAGATCACACATACTATATTAAACACATATTAAACACGTGATAGAAAACATGGGAAAAGGAATGATGAGGAAAGCAAAGGAACTTTATATTGATGGCAAGTTATTAGCAACACGGTCTTGGAAGGCTATGATATTATTAAAAAAAATGCCCTTAATATAACTTAGATTAGGGACCAACTTTTCCTCAGTTTCCAAAGCATCAGTGGAGGTAAATCAGAGATCTAGCTTTCTTCCACATTGGGAAAACCATATTCAGTACATGATGCATAAAAAACCATGCACACTTTATGAAGGGCTACTGCAAAAATTCTACTTGGTGCCCAAGTCTGGTGGTCATGGAGCAGAGGGACCCATTAATGCAGAGGAGTTGGTTAAGATTGTTGAAGATTGGGATGATCATCCGTATCTTAAGGTTACTCTGGGATATCAAAAGGGTGGAATTCATGATTAGCTAATCTCATGGTATATGTAGATAGATACTTTATAGATCCCAAAGGAAATTACAGTGTCACAGTAGCATTACAAGTGCACAGATATACAAATATTAGAAGAGAAGTAAGAAAGGATAAGAAATAAGTTACCACAAATAGTCTAACAGGAGGGGGCGTCATCACTTCCCCGGCTATAGGTGCACTCATTATAGAGCCTAATGGCCGAGGGTAAAAATGACCTCATATAGCACTCTTTGGAGCAGCACATTTGTCTTAGTCTATTACTAAAAGTTCTCCTCTGTTCAGCCAAGGTGGCATGCAGAGGGTGAGAAACATGGTCTAGAATTGCCAGGATTTTCTGTGGGGAATTGAACTGGAGATGTGGTGATGTGAGACTGATGTTAGGATTGGGAAGTAGGGTAGAGATAACAAAGCTGCGTTACAGCAAGTACCAAGATTTGATCTGAAGGAAGGCATTATGCTTGCAACTGGACTGGGCATCAGGGGCTGGGGCACACTCCAACAGAACCCCTCAAGTTTGTTTGTGCCTTATGGAAAACTCATTCACGGCTGGCAAGGTGTGAACAGTATGAATGAATGTGGTACAGGTGCCAGAGATGTATTCGCAGACCTTTGGTGACCACTCTGCATGAACAGACACCTCCTGGCTTTAGTACTGAGATAACCAAACAAATTGTGAACTACAGGATGCACATGACACCCTCATACATAACTTGACTAGCTTTCCAACAAAGAACATGGTAAGCAATGAAATGTCAAAGTCAGATCACCTTCCCAATTTTAATCTGGAATCAGTAATCCATATGGCCAAATAACTAAGGGATGAACTCTGCTCATCTGTTGCATTTTAACTTGAATATTGCTTTTCCTTTGATTCAACAGAAACATTTTGCTCGGAACAAATGAAGCTTTGCAGCTTATCCTTCTAACTAATTACAGGTTTATGAGTCCTTCTCTTCTGAGTGCATAGAACCCAAGGATCTCAAAGTTTTTTCGTGCAGCACAATATTTATGCACGTCAAACTATAGAATCATTTTAAATAATCAATTGCGTCTGCTTTCGCTCTGACAGCAGCATTTCACTCAGTAACAGCAATTGTGAGCTTATTGCATTAACATATTCTCTTGAATGCTTCTAGGATCTTCACGTGAAAGATGCGCTAAGCACAGAAGTACTAAGATGTGCACCTTACAATGAAATCTACTGCATTTTAGAACACCACTTCTATGAAAGGCAATTGTATACTCATGAATTGGCACCAGTGCTTACCTAAAAGCAGACCTCTACAATAACTACTAAGTATACTTTGGCAAGCCCTGAAAGGGATCAGCTTGATAAGTTTCTAGGCTGTAGAAGGCAATGTTTGCAACAGTCTACCTATCCCTCACTGCAGTTCTCAATCAGGTCTCCCACCACAGTATCCAGGCGCAGTTGCAATATTGAACCTTCTAATACCATCATTTTGTCACAGACCACAACCTTAACATCTCCTCGCCACAGTGTAGCTTCTGCTTTGATGCTCCAACCAGATCTTCTAAATTCCAAACATTCATACCTGGCAAACCCCCATCCCCAAACTAATGCTCCAACATTTTCCTTCACAACTGCCTGAGCCTCCCTCAGATGTGCAAAACTCAAGATGTGCAGATGCCTGATGTCTTCTACCCAGTCCATCATTGTACAATCTTTGTGTGAACTGAACATGCAAAGATCAAAGTAATGTTATTATCAAAGTACATATATGTCACCAGATACAACCCTGAAATTTATTCTCCTGCGGGCATACTCAATAAGTTCTGAATGGAATTACAGCTATAACAGAATCAGTGAAAGGTCACACCATCTTGGGTATTGAACCAGTGCGCAAAAGACAACAGACTGCAAATATACATATTAAAAAAAAAGAAAGAATAATAAATAAATAAATACTGAGAACATGAGGTGAAGAGTCCTTGAAAGTGAGTCCATAGGTTGTGGGAACATTTGGGCAAGAGAAGATGAGAGAAGTTATTCCTTTTGGACTTTCCATTTTCTGCTTGGTGAAATACACATAACATCCAAGGATGTCAGCAGCAATTTGTTTTAAATGACTAACCTGCCCGGTGGTACTAATGAACTAAACAACTGCAGACTGGTGGCACTGACACCAATCATCATGAAGTGAATTGAATGGCAGGTAATGGCAGATTTTGTTTCGGCATTCAACACTATTGTCCCACAGACCTTGGTGAACACACTCCTACTCATCGGTCTAAATACACCACTGTGTAACTGGGTGTTGGACTTCCAAACCAACAGATCTGAGAGAGTCAGGATGCACATCCACTCCTCCCTCCCCATCATCCTCAACACAGATGCCCCCCAGGGCTGTGCGCTGAGCCCATTGACTGCATGGCCAAGCACTCAAGTAATCACGTTGTGAAGTTCGCCAATGACACAATGGTGGTGGGGGCTCACCACCAACAATGATGAGGTGCCTTACAGAGAGGAGGTGGAAGAGCTTGAGGCCTGGTGTCAGGCAAATAACCTCTTCCTCAATGTCAACAAGACAAAGGAGATCGCTATCTACTTCAGGAGAACTTGCATACTCACACTCCTCTTTACATTAACAGACAACAGTGGAAACCGCGAGCAGTTTCAAACTCCTCGGATTGCACATCACGCACAACTTCTGATGCCCCCAGAACACGTTCTACAGAATCAGGAAAGCTCACCAATGCCTCTACTTTCTGAGGAGGCTGAAGAGAGCCGGACAATTCACATCTACACTCACATCATTCTACAGATGTGCAATAGAGAGCATCCTAACAACCTGCATCACTGTACTATATAGAAACTTCACGACGAACAGCAAGGTTCACGGTGGGTAGCTGAAAAAGCCCAACACATCACCAGCACCAGCCTACGCACTATCAAGGATATATATATATACAGAAAGGTGCCATTAAAGGGCCAGTAACATCATGACAAATCCCACCCACCCTACTCATGGACTGCTTGCTTCGCTCCCATCAGGGAGGAGGCTACATAGCAACAACACCAGGACTACCAGACTCAAAAACAGTTACATGTCTGAAGCAGGAAGGCTGATTGACACCTTCACCCACTAACCCATCCCTCCAGGCAACACTACTTTATCATTTCATGTCAGTCACTCTTGTGCCCAGACATCCAATCTTTCTTATGTATTTATATTTATAATGTTTTTAAAAAAAATGTTATAGTGTTTTAATTTGTGCTGCATTGGAGACAAAGTTACAGTTATTTTATTCTCCTTTACATTTGTGTATTGAAAAATACAGTAAACAATCTTGTATGTTGAAGCTATTGTCAACAGCCATTTTCATGACTATTCAGAAATAACGCTTGAAAACTCAGAACAACTGACAAAAGTGTATCTCATGCTGCATATGTTATTATGGTGTGTTCAGCTTTGTTTCCTCATATGGTGTATATGGAAGTCACTTATTCTGCTGACAGATAGAAGTACTTATATCCAAGATGTGTGTCCTAATTCTTTTTAAGTTGTATTTATACAATCAAATTAGCTTTGAAAACAAATAGATTTTCTATTGTAATAAACACAAGAAAAATTTGGTAATGAGAGCATTTAGATATTGAAAGATTTGTCTTTGAAGTGGTGAAGAAAATAAATAAGCTTTCATCAAACAAGAAATCCTAAAATTAAAACTAATTTACGATATTGAAAACATGGAGCTTTTAGTCCAGCTGGAGGGACACGGAAGCTAAACACAACAATCTGTGAGATTAATCTGCATCATTACTGAGGGGAAAAAAAGATAGCTAAATAATAAGTTAGCCAAAGGATGGCATTAGAAATTAAACCGGTGACACTAGTTTTGATAGCATCAGAGAATTGATACCATATTTAAGGATTTTAACTCGATAAATGGGATGCTCAGTGACACAAACAAAATACGCTAGTAACACAGAGAAACAGCGTACCAGATTCCTTAAGAGGAACATTGATGATGGTAGAGTGGTGGATGTTGTATGTAAAGTGGATGTTGGATACAAAGGTCCTTCGTGGTAGCCTGAGCCAAAAGATTAAAGTACATGGGATGTGTAGACTTGGTAGATTTTCAGCAGCACGGTGTAACATAGCAGTTAGTGTAACACAATTACAGCACCAATGAGCCAGGTTCAATTCCTCCACTGCCTGAAGGAGTTTGTACATTTTTCCCATGACCATGTGGCTTTTCTCTGGGTGCTCTGGTTTCCTCCCGCATTCCAAAGACGTATAGGTTACTAGGTTGATTGCTCATATGGCTTGCTATTGGGCTGCACTGGCACGTTGGGCTTGAGGGCCTGTTACTGTATCTCTAAATTTAAGAAGCTGTACAGATAAACTAAATAACTTAACAATTATTTAGTTGTAACGCACTGTAATGTTTCACTGCTAAGGTAATGGTTTCTCTGTAGCAGCAATGTTTGGGTTATGACTGGAGATAACAGGGGCTTTAGAATGTGTGCTATCCAATGAGAGGCACGTTGCTCTTCCTTGTGGGTCTGGGAGCAGGGATTTCATGGTCTTTTGTCAGTGGGAAATGAAGAGAGCAGACGTGAATGGAAAGAGTTGGTAGACTGGCGGATGGAGTAGACTTGGAGCGAGGGTCCGACAGTCAGTGACATTCAGAGGAGGTCGATGGGGAAAGAATGGACTGAACTTTGAGCTCCAACGCGCACATTAGACTGTTTCATTAAAATGGGCCCTTTTTATTAACCCTATAGTCAGAATAAGATTTATAAAGGTCAACTGTTTAATTGCATATGGTGTATTGTCTGATATTTTGTGGTTTGGAATTGTAACCGGGAAACACATTAAGCAGCAGCCGCAAAAAATGAGATTTCTCAGTTTGGCTGGGCTAGAGGCTGTCTTCCGCTAGACAAATGCATACTGGCCAAACCTGAGGGTTACATAGTAACTAAATCATTGTCTTGGTCACAGAAGAAAGAGGATAGTTTTGAGTGTTTTTCTGACTAGAGGCTTGAGATCAATGGTCCTCCATAAGGATCAGTGCAGGGACCTCTTTTGTTAGTGACTTGGACAAGAAGTCAGTGGGTTGGTTAAGTATGTGTGCAGATGACACAAACATTGGCAGGGTTGTAGCTAGTTACAAAATTTGCCAAACAATTCATCAGGATATGGAACAGATGCAAACATAGGCTGAGAAACGGGGGTGTTGCACTTTGAGAGGTGAAATGCCAGTAGATTGTATACAATAAGTAGAATAACCCTTAAAAAACATTAGTATTTCCATTAGGAGTCTAGGATCCCAGGATTCATTACTTCAGAATAAAGGAAATGTCCTCTTAAAACTGAGATTTAGGAATTTCTTCAGCTAGAGGGTGCCGAATCTGTGGAATTCATTGTCACAGAGGCTTGTGGAGGCTAAAACATTGATATATTGAAAGAACTTGATTGGTAAGAGAGTTAAGGGTTGTGGTGAGAAGACAGGAGAATTGTATTTAAAAAATCAGCCATGATTGTCTGCAGGGCAGATTTGATAGGTTGAAAGGGAACGAGTAGACTGCACCCATTCTTCTGCTTATCCAGAGCATCCATGTGCTCCAGTTGCAGGATTCTCACCAACATTCCGAGTCCTTCTTTTCAACTTTCAGCAGCTGTGACCCAGAGATTCCCAAGCAGCAATGAGAAGGTACACTTTTTCCAACAAGGTTTTTAGACACATCCTTGAACTTTTGTTTACTTAATCACCTTACAAATTCTGTTTCACTCGCACCATTGTCATTTAATCCACCTTCCCTTCCATGATATATGTTAATCATTACCCCACCCCCTTCACCATTTAGCCAGCACTCTGCTTGGCCTAATGTACATAATGTACTGGCTTTATACAATGCTATTGACAATTGCATCCTCCAAACCTTCATTTTCACTGTAACATTCAAAATGATTGTTGATACCTTCAAATTCTTTGTAGTTTCTAACGTTGAAGGAGTGAAATAATTTCATTTTCATTTCCAGTCATTTCTGGCATCTCCAACCCTGAATGCTTGAAACTGCAGTGAACAAAAGAGTTCTACTAAAATTGTCCTACTGATTATTTCTCGCCAACTATCAGTGACAAAGATGACTGCTATTGAGCATAAGCACCCGCAACTGCGCTATTTAAAAACTTTTTGCTTTAAGCATGGTGTAGTGTCTAACAGCTACACAAGAGCACACAATTGGGGCTAGTGTCCCAAATAAATAAAGTGGATCCCGGTGATTTTCTCAATTAGTTTTTGTTCTTTTAGAGTTGTCCCAAATATTCACCTTCCTCAATTAACTGATGGCCCAATTAATCGGATTCAACTGTATTCATTTTATATGAACATTGAGGCCACGTTGTGAATGTTTAATGTACAAGTGAAAAATATCATCATATATATTTGGATTTTCAAAAGTTACTGGTGGCTAAAGGCGAAAACTGTGATCTAAAATGAACCATACTTTTATTACAGTCTCAACTGCTACAACTCATGCATTTGGAGGCCAGTTACCTCCAAGGTATTAATCACTTTGATAGGTACATAATGAATGAAAGGAAAATGATTGTTTTAGATTTTTAAAAGTCTGCAATTCATCCTTAAGATATTTACACAAATTAAGAATATGTGGAATCCAGAAAACCAAACAACATTGCAAAGGACCCTGGCTGATGCTCAGTTCGTATGATTTGAACTATATTATGAGCATAGTGAGTTCATTCAGCAGAATGAATGAACCTGCGGACATTACACAGCTGATGATGAACCAATAGAGTTATACTGCATGGAAACAGGTCCCTCAGCCCAGCTCATTCATTTTGCATACCTGAGCTAATCCCAAGAGCCTACATTTGCCCCTTATCCCTTTATACTTATTTGAAATCCACGTGCCTCCTTTAAATTTGTAACTCCTGCACTTCCAAATTTAGGGATTGTATACAATACTTTGAAAATCGTGTCTTTTATTTGCATATTATCCATACGTATTCATGCAAGCAGAATATTACTCGTCTTAAAATAGTGATAACTTTGAAATACTTCTTCTAAAGAGATAATCACTTCAAAATAGGACATTATTTCTTGAAATATGCAGCTATTGATAAAACTGAGTGGAAAGGACTGCAGAGGTTTTGATCCCTGTATTTAGAATATAAATTCAAGGGGAATAGAATATAAATGCAAGGAGACAATGCGGAGCCTTTATAAGACACTAGTCAGGCTGCACTTATTGTCAACAGTTTTCGGTATGTATCTCAAAAAGGGTGTGTTGTCATTGGAGAGAGTCCAGAGGAGGTTCATGAGGATGATTCCGGAAATCAAAGGGTTAACATATGGGGAGTCTTTGGCAGCTTTGGGCCTGTACTCACTGGAATTTGAAAGAATGTGAGGGGCAGTGATGGATATCTCATTGAAACCTACCGAACGTTGAAAGTATTAGATGGGGTGGATGTGGGAAGGGTGGTGGGGTATCCAGAACTAGAGAGCACAGCCTCAAAATTGAGGGGTGACCTATTAGAACAGAGGTAAGGAGAAACCTTTTTTTAGCCGGAGAGTAGTGAATTTGTGGAATGCTCTGACACAGACTGCAGTGGAGGCCAAGTCCGTGGGTTATATTTAAGGTGGAAAGTTGATACTTTCATGATCGGTCTCGGATTCAAAGGATATGGCGAGAAGGCAGGTATATGTGGTTGAGTGGGATCTGAGATCGGCCACGATGGAATGGTGGAGCAGACTTGATGGGGTAAATGGCCTAATTTTGCTCCTAGGTCTTATGGTCTAACAGTGTAGCATAAGAACAGGCCCTTCAGTGCACAATGTTGTGCCAAACCAAATAAGTTAGTCTTCAAGTGGCCAACTAAACTAATCCCACCTGCTCATATAATGTCCATATCCTTCCACTTCTATTCATTTCATGAGATTATTTAAATGTCTCTTAAAAATTCCTGATGTATCTGCCTCTAACATCACCCCAGGCAGCGCATTCCAGGCATCCACCACTGTGTAAAAAATTTGCCTCTGAAGTCCCCTTTGAACTTAACCCCTCTTAAACACGTGCCACTGGTATTAGATATTTCAACCCTGGGAAAAGATTCTGCCTATCTACTCTATCTATGCCTCTGATAATCGTATAAATATCTCCTCTGCAGGTTCAGAGAAAACAACTCAAGTCTGTCCAACCTCTCATTAAATCACATGCTCCCTAATCCGCGCAGCATTCTGGTAAACCTTTTCTACACCTTCTCCAAGCAAAGCCTCGACATCCTTCCTATAATGGGGCAACCATAAATGTATGCAATATCCCAGAGCTGGCCTAACTAGAGTTTTAGAAAGCTGCAACATAACTTCCTGACTTTTGAATTCTGTGCCTTGACTAATAAAGGCAAGATTACCATGTGCCTTCTTAACCACCCTATCAACCAGAGTAGCTACTTTCAGGGAGTATGATTTGTTTCCCAACATCCCTCTGCTCATCAACACTGTTAAGGATCTTGCCCTTAACAGTGTACTGCCTCTTTACATTTGACCTACCAAGGTGCAACACTTCACATTTGGCCGGTTTAAAATCCATCTGCCATTTCTCCACCCATATCTGTAAATTATCTAAATCCCACTGTATTCATAGTCTACACTATCCACAACACCACCAATCTTTGTATCATCTGCAAACTTACTAAACCACCCATCGACATTTTTATCCAGGTCATTTAACATCTTAAACAGCAGAGGTCCAGGTACAGATCCCTGTGGAACACCACTGATCACTGACCTCCAGATAGACTATGCTCCTTTCACTACTACACTCTGCTTTCTATGGGCAATGCAGTTCAGAATCTAAACAGCCAATTCACTATGGATCCCATGCATCTTAATTTTCTGAATGAGCCTCCCATTAGGAAGCTTGTCAAATGCCTTAGTAAAATCCATGCAGACAGCATCCACAAGCTCTATCTTCCTCAATCATTCTTGTCACCACATCAAAAACCAAATCGAGTTAGTAAGATATGACTTGTCCTGTAACAAAGCCAGGCTGGAACTCCCTAATTAGGCCATGGTTTTCCAAATGTTCATAAATCCTATCCTGAAGAATTCTCTCCAGTAACTTCTGTAGCACTGGTGTGAGACTCATGTGTCTATAGTTTTCAGACTTATCTCAGGTTCCCTTCTAAATAGTGGAACACTAGCTATTCGCCAGTCCTCCTGAACCTAGAGGCAACATGAAGATATTGGTCAGCAAACTCATCTCTTGCTTCTCTTATTAACCTAGGGCATATTCCATCAAGCCCTGGGGACTTATCCACCTCAATGCTCTTCAAGAGACCCAACACTTCCTCCTGCTTTACCTCAAAATGTCTTAGTTCAGCACTATCCTCCATGCCCTTCTCCTCAGTAAATATTGATGTAAAGCACTTGTTTAGAACCTCACTTACATCCTCCACATCCAAGCAAACGTTCCCCCCTTTACCCTTGAACAGTGCTACCCTCTCCCTAGTTATCAAGTTTAGACTCTGAGATACCATGATCAGCTTTGGTGCTCCTGGTCATGAAGGGGAGGGGGAAAGTAATTCAGATTCCTTTCTTTCAGAAAGAACGAGCATGCATGATGTCAGTTAAAGACAGCATTCAGTTGACTTAGGATACCGTTTTGTGACCTACTAACTCTATTGAGGATACTGCATGAAAACTTGTAGGCATTTGTGGAATTGTATCTGAAAAAACTTGGAAATCTTAGGAGGGGAGCACTTCAGTGCTGGTAGAAACATTGAAATTCTCACCTGATGCTAGCAACAATTCCAAAACCTATTTAGATTTTCTTGGCATTTCAAGCCTTTCTAAAAATTCTTCTCTTTCTCACCATGAGATTTTAGAAACATAAAAAAACATGAATAGGAACAGGACATTTTGCAGAATGTCTCTATCTTCACAAACCTCTGGGGCAGAAAGCTCCAAATATGAACAACATTCTGAGAGAAGAAATTGCTTATCATCTGTCTGAAAATGAGCAATACCTTATTTTGAAGTTATGCCCCTGGTTCTAGATACCCTCACTGGAGTCCTTTTTATAAAATTAAAAGATAATCAAGCATGATTTTCTAAATGTCCTGCTATTATCTTCTCAATAACAGACTCCAGAATAGATGCTAGGCTAACTGTCCTACTTTTTCCTGTTTTCTGTCTCCTCCTTATCATGAAATGTGGTGATATGTTTACAGCTTCCAGTCCTCTGGGAGTTATTCAGAATTCAACAAATTATAGCACATTACAACCAATGCATCCACCTTCTGTGTAGTCACTTTCTATAAAACCTTTGGGTACATAATATCAAGCCAAGGGACCTGTCCTTCTGCCCTGCCCCACTGATTTATTTAGTACTTTTTTTCTAATGACAAGGATTGTTTTAAGTTTTTCATTCCTTTTAAGCCTGTGATGATCTATTATTATTTGGATATATTTAGTATCTTCTATTGTGAAAAATGTTCTAAAGTAATTATATAGAGTACCTCCCGTTTCTCAATTACCCATTCTCATGTTCTAAGGGACCAATGTTTACTTTATCTACGGTACTCTCTTTCTTCTTATTTAGCTGTAGAAGTTCTTACCATCTGTTTTATATTTTTGGATGTTTACTCTCAAAGTCTGTCTTCTCTTTCTTAATAATTCTATCAGACATGCTTTGCTAGTTTCCAGAAGTCTTCCAATCCTACCCCTGATCTTTACTACATTGTATGTCTTCTCCTTCAAATTAATAAAATTCTAAGATGTTTAGTTAATCATGTATCCTTCTTGTACGCACCCTTTATTCTCACTAGAACATACCTTGGCCAAAATTTATGAAATACTTTTTTAATTATCTGCCAATGCTGATCTATTGACTGTTAACTTATTTGTCCACTCACCTTTAGCAACTTTGTCTTCAAACTATTACCACCGGCTTTATTTGGGTTTAGGACACTAAATTAGTTCCAACATTTCACACACCCTCAAATTCTATTTGAACATCTGCCACACCATGATCACTTTTGCTGGGGGACCCTTTACTATGCAATCATAAGTTAATCCTGACACATTCTTGTCTAAAATAGCCTGTTCGCTGGTTGGTTCTTCAATGTACATATAATATAGTGCTTTAAGGAGCCATCACAAATAAGCTCTATGAAGTCATTTACGGGCTATCCTCTTTGTTTTGATTAAATTCATCTAAAGAATAATTAAATTAAATTAACATCATTCGTGCTTATTGCCATGCCTTTCTCTTAACCCCCATTATCTCCTGTACCAGCTGTGCATACACATCAGGAAACAGAAGCATTTCCACTGCCAGCTCATAACATTAAATGCGATGCTTTCTCGTCTGCATTTTACTGCCAGATTTCTGCTGTTCCTTTTAGTGGAGCCATTAGCTCATTCGGTACAAATTCCTGATGAACACCAAAGATGATCTATCATGGTAGATTGACAACTGAGAACCAATTTTGTGGTGGGAAGCCAAAGAGACATAAGGCTGTATAGGAGTGACTTTGAAATGGTGCCAAATAGATCAGAAATCTTACTGAAAAGACATCTATAAAAGCACTTTATTATGGGCCCCATAGTATTGCTGATGCTGAATGTCTGAGAAGTTTCACATGAAAACCACTATCTGTCTATCTGGCATAGATAAGTTTCACATCATTCAGTTTGTCAATGCACAGTCCAAATAAAAGATCTCATCAACTGACAAATGATGCACTACAAAATTGAAATGTTCTTTCAGCTGACAAATTCAGTATTGAAAATGGACACAGACAAATCTTCCCAGTACTCCTTGGAGATTCTACAGATTTCTTGATGTTGTGGCAAGCACACCTTGTGATACAAACAAGTTTAAAAGTTACCTTTTCACAAATATAAACCACATCTCTTTACTAATCAGGGCCTTCTCTGTTCCCTTCTATTTTACTTCCCTTTGGTCTCCCTGATCACATATTTCCTCAGCTTTATGCAGTGTGCTGACACAAACTCCTAGAGCTAAGATGTCCAACTGCATACCCTGGCACATTTATGCTTACAAGAGAGGCTGGGAACTGATGCTCGCTTTCAGATTTGAGACTTCATTAACCGTTTTTAAATCACAAGACATGTGGACAATGTATCAATTATTAAAATAACAGATTGTTAGTCTGTGGCTTACATTTTGTAAGAGTTAGGAGACAAACCACAAAAACCGAGAACATTCCATTCAAATTCAGTTTGTAACACCAGTTGAAACTGTCCAAATTATGACACTTAAAATGTTTCTTCTACTAGCATCCTATCCTGTGTGTTGCAATTTAATTCATGCTGTAGAGTTGAAGGCACAGTTCACCATTTACCTATAGTTCTCAGTAATATCCTGATCCACTGATACTGATTTTGCATACTAGGAAGAACAAAATAGTTTTATACCTCACTGCTGTCCTTCAGTATCACCAATAAATAGTGTGTTTCCCATTTTCTCCAGTAGAGTACACTCCAAATAGAAAGAACCAGGTGTCTCACACAAATGTCTCCAATCTTCTAGAATTACGACCTTTAAAAAAATGTGCACTAAACTTGCCTTTTCAAAAAGATATTTGAGATCTGAGGGAATGTCAAATGAACTTTCAACACCATCATAAAATTCCCTGTCCCTCTTAAATCTCTGCAACTACAATTCAAAGCCTCCCTTTTTATTAAGTAACACGTGCCTTTTAGGTATTAATCTTCTCCATCTCTTTCAATGTTATCATTTATCAAACCCCTACTGCGAGCTGGCACTAAACCGCAATGAAATAGTAATTGATGTGTTTACAGGAATCAACACATTTAGTTTAATATATCCTTTTGAGTTAAGTTAGAGTATCAAAGCCCATCTATATTTCTCAGAAGCATAATGTTGGGAAACATACGCTCTCTGTTACAGGACTGCATGAAAATATAATTCAAATAGTTATTTGAAAATATGTCTAATAGTCATAATTTCCTGGCTGCTAGCAGTTTGTGATAAAACAAATGAAAATGCTAACATTGGCCCCAGTGCCAGGCAGTAAAAAATTCCACAACTCAATTTAAAAGCCCTGGAAAATCCCTAATAATCCCTAATTTGTGCACATCCAGAGTCCCTCAGCCATAATTGTTTTTTTGGCAATATTTTTAACTTATAGATTGTTGATTGTGATGCAGCACTTTGATGAAATATAGATAAATAAAATGTCAGGATTAACATCAGTGTGGTTGGTGCCAGCAAATGGATTAGAATATACACAAGTCAATGTCAGTACTATAGAATTACAACACCACATGTTCAAGTCTGATGCAGGCACTTTTGCCCATTACATCAAGGAGAGTTGGGGGCATGTTTTATCAACCATACCTGCACAGTGCAAAGTAAATGTCCACCTTCAGAGGCATCAGTTACCACTGTCATATCCATAGCTGAGCATTCAGAACCTGCTCTGCATCAGTCCCATTAACTTTACATAATGGGCTTTACACTAGCCAGTGTGAACGTGTAATAGTTAAAGCACCTATTCACAATTTGCTGCAATTTGTCTCTTGCTATTGACATGAAGGAGTTCCTACAATAACTTAATCCAGATATTATTGTGGAACTTAAAGCAGAAGCAGAGCCCCCATAGCATAAATATTATTTGTTAGGATATAGGGAATGCTTTATTTTGCTTTTTGTCCCCACTTAGGATTTTAACTTAACTAAAAACTGTGATGCTGAGGTATGTGCATACCACACTTACAAATATCTACCACATTAACTTAATGTGTTGCCAGAAATTACTTTTTCCAATCTACCTCATGCTTTCCTTTGAAAGTCACTTAATTAATATTAATGAGAAGACAAGTTTCATTTCCTTTCAATGCTGCCTGACAGGAAAATTCCCTATGCGATTTGCAAAGGGGGAACATTTCATCACATAAATGCATTTGCTTTTTGAAATAAGCAGCCACATTTTCCACAAGAAAAAAATATCTCAAAATGTAGAAAGAATTCACAGGACAACTGAGAAGATAAAAATTTGCAGTTTATTTTGAGGTCTTTTGAAAAGCTGTTTCTTTCCTCTTAGTATCTCAGTATTGCACAGAAGTTCCTTAGTTAATGCACGTTGTTAAGGGAAGGCATAAAGCACAATAAAGCAGTCATCCTAGGTAGTAGCAGGTCCAGCAAATATTGGCTCCTGATGTGAATGTGAATATCCTTGTAGTTTCTCTCTCAAAAATGGAGGCAAACGTATACCTATTCTTGGGTGTTTCTGTGAGAATTGCTGTTTCTCTGATGAAACAGAGTGCTAGCAATGACAAAATTGTGTTCTAAGACTTTGCTAGGATGAATATACCATAGTTGCTTGGTTTCCCCATTCCTTTCTTCAAAATTGCACCTTTCCCAAGATTTCTCTCCTTACTGACTTTTGGTACTCTGGGGAGGATGAATGGTTTGCTGTTGGAGAGGTGTTCATATTGTTCAGAGAAAACCAACAGACTGAGATCACTGACAAGAATGGTGAAGAGTGGTGTCAGAATAGCAGCTTGGAATGTCATCAGCTGTTACCAATAGCAACAATGCTGTTCAACATAGCAGCAAACTTTAAATCATTATTGCTGCTCTGCGAATTAATGATTACACCATTCACAAAATAGTAAGTCTGCCAAGTGCAGATTCTCCAAGGAAAGACGCATGGCAAACATACATACTGAGTAAATTGTGCTGAGGTGGAGAGGATTGTTTCACTGCAAACACAATAATCACATTGAGCATGTTCTGGGACTCACCCTGAGGAAACCCAACATGTTTTCATGAATATGTTACACTTCAAACAGACAATCTACTTGCCAGTGAGTGGGAGTAGCCCATTTGATCAAAATCAAATATTAAATGATTGCAATTTCATTTCTCCTCTTTCTCTGCATTTTCATTTCACTTTATTTCAATAGATTGACTTCAAGAAGCAATTCAATTTGGTTAACATTAGAAATAACAGAGTAATATCTTTTTTAGAAAAGTTTTTTGTATGAGTTCTTCAACTGAAAAACTTTCCTTCTCCATCAATTAAATAATCAATACATATCAGAAGAATTATATTATAATAATGCCTAATAATAATTCATGAAAATAGTTGATTTGAAAACCTTTTCTCAAATTAAACTCTTGGAGGCAAGGGTTATGGATTCATTAAAATGGATCTGATGGAAAAGGTGACCATCAACTGCTGTTTACTCACCTGTTTAACACAGCCATATAAGAGGGCTTGTTTAAAGAATAGAGCATTGGACATCAACATCACCAATACATGACCCCATGACTGCACATCTTTAAGAACTGGGAACGGACAGAATGACAAAGTATCTTCAACTATTCGATGAATGAGTCAAGACCCCCGAGGGATAAGGGATCATTCTACATACCTGCTCCAAATGCAAAGAAAAAACTTTTATCTGGGTTTGCCTCCAAAAGCTCTGTCACCCTCTTGCCCATTCTTTCATTTCTCTTGTAGATTAACTCTTGGCGAAAATAGTTGTCGATCTCCTGGGCTGTCACCTGCTCGTGTGGCGGAAGGGTGGTGTTGATAAAATTAGGCAGCTGTGAATAGAACAAGCCAACTGATTATTATTGTAAGAATGGCTGCTGGACACATAAGATAGAAAATACAGAATCAAATGCTTTACTGATGAGATAAGATGGATTTGCTGAAATTGAATTGAGGTGAAAGAATCTTTTAGCTGCTAAACCATTCTGATAATTTTGACTTGTCTACTTTAAAGTGCTGCTGGAGTTAAAAAATAACTTGATTTTCTATATACTTATTTGGAGCTCCCCAGTCTCTATATACTTATAAAGCAAGAAGACATCCTGCTTGTGCAAAGTTGGAGGATCTCAGCTGAATAATCATTAGTGACGTTATATTTGGGGGTGTGCATCAGAGAAGGATGGGATGGCCCTTGGTGGTGATGTACCTGTAACTCACAAGACTCTTGGCCTACATTAATACTTCATTTTGGCAAAATAACAGGCTGGATTAGCATTTAGCTGGATAAACTGCTAAAATCCTCAGGCATGGAAAGAACAAAGAGGAAGTTGAATAGTAATGGTGCATATGGTTCAGCAAGTAGCAGGAAGTGAATGTGTAGCAATCCTTGAGCAATTCTCATTGTGGTGGTCTCTGACACAGGTCAGTTCAAATTAGGCCCAAATGATCTGCGATAGTCATTGGTGAGGATTCACTGCCAAGAAATTGTCTTATGGCATTGTTATTATGATTTTGCCCTTTGAAGAGACACTAAACCCCGATCTACGCATCCATTATGGACTGCTGCCTGCTATGCTCAGGTTGGCAATGGCAGTCACAAGCAGAGCCAGCAGAAGGGTGTCAAGCACTGTTAGAGGGATCTCTTCAGGTTGCATTGAAGAGCAAGTGTGGGGACTATGCAGGAGAAGTGATTTAGAAGGTAGGAAATAGAGAGAAGGTGACATCATGGGAGGAGGATCGAAGGATTTTAGCAGCATATGAACGAACCCATTAGACTTTGGTGCAGCATGTTTAGGCAGGTGGGGTGGGATCCATTCAGGCTGGAGTTGTGATCAATATATTTGCTTTTCTCAGAAAAATAGAGATACAGGACAGTAGTAGTAGGAGTAGGCCTGCACCATTACCTTTGCAACCCTTTGTATCTGGAAATAGAACATAGAAATTTACAGCACATTACAGGCCCTTTGGCCCACAATGTTGTGCCGACCATGTAACCTACTCTAGAAACTGCCTAGAATTACTTTACCGCATAGCCCTTTATTTTTCTAAGCTCCATGTACCCTATTAGAAACATAGAAAACCTAGAGCACAATACAGACCCTTCGGCCCACAAAGCTGTGACGAACATGTCCTTACCTTAGAATTTACCTAGGGTTACCCATAGCCTCTATTTTTCTAAGCTCCATGTACCTATCCAGGAGTCTCTTAAAAGACCCTATTGTATCCGCCTCCACCACTGTCGCTGACAGCCCATTCTACGCAGTCACCACTCTCTGCATGAAAAACTTATCCCTGACATCTCCTCTGTACCTACTTCCAAGCACCTTAAAACTATGCCCTCTCGTGTTAGCCATTTCAGCCTGGGGAAAAGCCTCTGACTATCCACACGATCAATGCTTCTCATCATCTTGTACACCTCTATCAGGTCACCTCTCATCCTTCATTGCTCCAAGGAGAAAAGGCCGAGTTCACTCAACCTGTTCTCATGAGGCATGCTCCCCAATCCAGGCAACATCCTTATAAATCTCCTCTGCACCCTTTCTATGGTTTCCACATCCATTTACTACTTACTCCTTACTCCTTCAATTACTTGGCCTCCAAAGTCTTCTGTGGTAGAGAGTTCTACAGGTTCATGACCCTGAGTGTATAAGCAGTCCGAAACATCTTATACTATTCGCTAAAATTATCTCCACTGGTTTTAAACATTGAAGTCAGAGGCATGGCCGCTCTGCATCCAGCTTACAGATGCTGCATATTATGAATAAATGGCAAGCACCAATCGGTTCAGTTTCCTGCTATTTTTCTGCTGAATGGCTTTAGCAATTTAATCCAGTCATTAATCTTGTTCAGGTCTCACTGATGTCTCTGTTTTTAACTTCATGGGCTAGGAATTTTGAAACTTGTACTTTTAATTGTGCCATTTGGGACAAAAATTTTTGAATCCTTCATTTGCAACATCGTCCTATCAATATACACTCAGTGTCCACTTTATTAGGTACAGAAGGTACACAGTCTTGATCTTGTTCATGGCCTCCTTCTGCTGTAGCCCATCTACGTCAAGATTTGGCATTATGTACATTTAAAGATGCTCTTCTGCAAACTACTGCTGTAACACATGGTTATTTGAGTTACTTGTCAGCTTGAACCAGTCTGGCCATTCTCCTCATGTTAACAAGGCCTTTTTGCCCACAAACCACTTGCTAACTGGATGTTTTGTTGCTTTATTGTACTATTCTCTGTAAACTCTAGAGACTGTGTGTGAAAACGCCAGGAGATCTTCAGTTTCTATGATACTCATACCACCCCACCTGGCACCAACAATCATTCCAATGGTTAAAGTCACTTAGATCAGATTTCTTCCTCATTCTGATGTTTGGTCTGATCAATAACTGAATCTCTTGACCATGTCTGCATGCTTTTATACATTGAATTGCTGTCACATGATTGACTAATTAGATATCTGTATCAACACACAGGTGTACAGGTGTACATAATATAGGACCACTAAGTGTATTCTTCAATTTTTTTTCTACCTTACGTGTTATCAAATCATTTGTTAAATTGACTAGTGTTCGAATGTCCACATTCCATCTACTGTTTGGGTAAAGAAGTTTCTACTGAAGTTAACTTATTGATAAATTATCCTATCTTTGTGCCTGTTAGTTCTTGTGTCCTTTGCTAGTGGAAATAGTTCCTTTATCATTACTCTAACAAGACCTTCCATCATCCCGACATTTTCTCTTTTTGAGAAAACATATCCCATCTGTTAACTGCTTTATGGATAGGCAGCTGACCCTGAAACACTCAGGAAATGAGATTCTTTACAATTTCATGCTCGGAGCAGCAAAGCCAGTCTGAATGAATATATATGTGTATATTAAATTTTTTAGTAATTTCTTATTCGGTTCTTCTTGTTTTGAAGTACTTCAGTTCTGTCAAATGGTCTTTTAAAATATAATACTGATATTTAGTGATACACTTGGATGCATTCATCCAATCTTGCTACGTGCAGCTACACTGCATGGTTGAAAATCACGAAGTAAGCAACACCAAAATCTGGTGGAAATTTGGAAATTTTATTGTAAGGCCTGAATATTGTGACCCTGGAGCTTACTGTGCTGAGCTCTTATCCTCCTAAACACCAAAGCTGTTTACAAGAAAGGGATGAGCATTCTCTGCTTTCTCAGGGAGCTGAGATCCTTCAATGTGTGCAACAGGATGTTGGAGATCTTTTACCAGTCTGTTGTAGTGAGTGCAGCCTTCTTTGCGGCTTTATGTTGGGAGAGCAGCATCGGTTCTGGCGATGCAAAAAGACTAAACTCATCAGAAAGGCTGGATCTGTCCTTGGCTACAACCTGGACTCTTCTGAGTTAGTGATGGAGAGGAGGTCACTAAGCAAACTGTTATCCATTATGGACAATCTGGAACATCCTCTCAATGACCTATTGAATAAGCAGAGAAGTACCTTTTCAAACAGACTCATTCAGCCCTGCTGTCACAAGGATCATTACAGAAAATCTATTCTGCCAAATGCAATAAGCATATACAAGAGTTCATCTCTGTGCAACACACATCATAGTACAATAGTCTCTGCTTTACTATTTAGTACATTATAATTGCATATTGGTACACTATTTTAATATTATTACTATTTTAGATCATTATTATTCTGTATTTATTTTTAGTTAGCACACTGCTAGGTGTGTTTTAAATGTTGCTGCTGTAACAAAAGAATTTCTCTCTTGGGATCAATAATATTATCATTATTAAACAAATATAGTATACATTTTTTAAAGAGGTTATAGTCCTTTTCCGAAATAATAAAACCACCCTGATAATAAGTACATTTTCTAAATGCAGTCGAGTTATATGTCAAAAAAAATTATACTCCTATGAGCTTTTGGGCTTAATATTATTAGAGGCAAATGTAAATACTTTTCAAGAGAGGACTACAATATCTTTTGAGATAAGGTAATTAAAGTGAAGACTTTAAAAGAGGGACCAAAATCCCAATCAAAGGGGATTGTCTTAAATAAAGACTGGAACTACTCTGCCAGTTGGAACCCATCTGTGGGAAGAAAAACAGTGTTAATGTTTCAGGTTGCAGCCTCTTCTTCAAAACTGGGAAAGAATTAAAAGGACCTTGTTAAGCTGTGGGGAGGGAGGGGAAACATGATGCAGTGAAACCAAGGTGACCATGGGAATAAGATGTAAACAGGATTATTTGCTCAATGAGTGAATGGCAACAGATAGAGAATGGGAACCTGGGGTAAAGAACATAGGCTAGAAAATACAGAGGGTCAGTATGTCACAATGGAAGACTCAGAAAAGTAAAAAGGGCGAGAAAATAACAAACAAGCTGAGCCAGTATTATAGAAGTGTAACTTATACAGACAGAAAACAAGTTACCAGCAGTTGTACACCTAAATGTCAAGTACACAAGACTGCAACATGCCAAAACAGAAAATGAAATGTTGTTCCACTCAGTCTTGTAATGGGCTTCACTGTGATAGCAACATGAAGCGACAGACTGATAGGTCAGAGTGGGAATGAGAAGGGGAAGCAATGGGGACATGTCCAGCCAGACCTATTGGGATTGCCTGCAAGCTCCGCATTTCACATCTGCTATATTCTTTTGTCTGCTTTGTGGTTCATGTTAACTAATTCCATTCAGACATTAACCAGATGACCCTGTTTAAAGCTTATCTCCATGGTCTCTCTGGTTTTACTCTGAGGCAACACACTTCTTGCTCCATTGACCTGCTCCTCAGTTTCACCAAGAGTCTTTGACCTGAAACATGTTTCCCTTCCCACAGATGCAACTTGATCAGCTGAGCTTTTCCAGCATCTTCTGTTCTTATTTGAAACCTCCAGCATTTGTAGTTCCTTGTTGTTTTCAGTATGAAGATACTTACACTCGCAGAGAAGGAAGCAGAAAGGCAGCAAAGGACAGGCACAGATTCCTGGACAGGACAATGAAACAATCCCAGGAACTGTCGGTGAAAACTTTATTGGTAAATGTGCTTGCAGGGACCAAAAAGCAAGGCTGTAAAACTGCATAAGAATGGCTGTTTAGCTTGTTAACTCCATGACTCTAAGTCACCACAATATGACTAAGGAAGGCCTGGCTTTCAGCGGTGTACAGGGTGATAGGGGAGGTAGGGAACAGAGCAGAATAAAAGAGCACGAGTTTGGTAATTTAGCGCTAGTAAGGAAGGAAGCAGAGTTCAACATCTGACAATACACTGGGGCTCTGCACTTCTTAACTCTGCAGGCTTTGGCAGCAAGGAAGAGTTGTTGGATGGAGTGAAGAGCTAAACACATACCAATTGAATCCTAAAAAGGATGGCGTTGAATCAGAGGAACAGACAGTTGATGGCAAGCAGGCAGACAGCTAATGTTGCAACATTGTCAGAAGTAAAGCTAGCCTCCTCAGCTGTGGCAGTGCTTGCACAATATAACAGTCTATACGACAAGATCAGGTAGATGATCCATCACTCCGGGATAAGCTCAATCCATTCTGTTCATGTCTTGTTAGGGAGAACTATGACACACCCACACAATTCCCCACATCTCCAGATGTAATTTCAGTCTCTGAGGCTGATGTCTGGGCATCTTTTAAGAGGGTGAATCCACAAAAGGATTCTGGTCAGACAGCATACCTGAATGAGTACTAAGGATCTGTGCAGGCCCACTGGATAAATGATGTATAGTCAGATTCAACTTCTCACTTCTGTGGTCTGAGTTTCCTATCTAGTTTAAAAAGGCATCTATTGTACCAGTGCCCTAGAAGAGTGCGGTGGGCTGGCTCAATGACTACCATCTGGTATTCTGATGGTTATATCAACAATAATGAAGTGCTTTGAGCAGTTGGTTCTGATATGAATCATCTTTGGCCTCAGAGGTAAGCTGGATCTGTTCCAATTTGCCTGGCTGTTCACTTTGCTCTGAGTTATCTGAACAACAGGTATTCATATGTCAGACTGATATTCATCAAAGATAGCTCAATGTTCAACACAATTATCCCATCAAATTTATTTTGAAGCTTCACGACCTGGGCCTCCGTATCTCCCACTGCAACTGGATACTCAATTTCCTAATCAGTAGACTTCAGTCAGCAAGGGTCGGTAACATCTCCTCCTCACTGCTTATCAACACAAGTGCTAAGTGTTTAGCTCCCTGCTCTACTCCCTATATGTGAATGCTAGTGTGGCTAAGCACAGCTTCAGTGCCGTCTTCAAATCTGCAGAAAACAGCTTGTTGTTGAACAAATCACAGGTGAGGATGATAGCTTAACGGAGCGAGATAGGTCACTGGGTTGAGTGGGGCAGGAAAAGCAACATCTTCCTCAGCGTCAGCTGAGCTAATCATTTACTTCAGGAAGGAGGAGGAGGATGAAGATGCAGTAGTCAACATGGGAGGCAGAGGTGACAGAGTCAGCAGTTTTAAATACTTCAACATTAACCAATCAGATGACCTGTCCTTAGCTCAGCACATAGATGCAAACAGAAGAAACGTGTACCAGCCTCATTCTTAGGAGGTTAAGTAGGTACGACTTTCATCTAATACCCTAACAAACTTTCACAGATACAGTGCAAGTATCCTGACTGGTTGTATCATGGTCTGGTATAGCAATTCAAATGTATAGAAGCTTCAGAGAATAGGTCACAGGTACATTCCTCCTCACCATTTATGATATCTATAAGGAGGTGCTGCCTCAAAAACACAATACCTATCGAGAAAGATACCCACCATCCAGGCCACTGCCATCTTTTTGTAGCCATAATCAGGCATAAGGTATAGAAGTCTTAAGTCCCACACCAGCAGTTTCAAGAACAGCTACTTCCCTTCAATTATTAGGTTCTTGAACCAACCAGCAAAACTGTAGAAAAAGAATTTCAGGATATATATTGTATACGTTTCTCTGACATTAAATGGACCTTTGAAATTGTAATCACTACAGTTTAGCAACACTATTTCCATTTTGACCACTTTGCACTAAAATGGACTTGGCACTTTTTTTTGTTCCAATTGTGCATTCTTGTAAAAACTGCTTATAATTTATGCACAGTTTATGATTATTTTTGAGAATGTTGATTATATGATGCTATGCTGCTGCAAGTTTTTCATTGCAACTGTGCACAAATGAGCTAGTACATATGACAATAAACTTGACCCCAATTTTAACTTTGTTCTCTTATATAGATTTTAGATATTTCATGTACTATTTTGAGGAAAAGGAAACAAGTTTTTCCCCGTTTTCCTGAACATTACGGAGACTTCAAATCATATCACTAAGATTATCTGAGTTCAGTCAAATTGTTTATGTGGGAGGTTGTGAAATGCAAATTGTCTAAACATTTTCTACAGGGGAGGAAGTAACTATGTTTCAAAAGAGACTTTAAATTGCTTTTAGATGTCCTTACAATGCGAATCAGCTTTATAAATGCAAGTCTTTCCTTCTCGAACACTTACATTGAAAGAGGAGACACGGAAATAAATCAGGTGTCTTAAATATATAAGTGAAATGTGATTAATGCAGCCATAACACACATTATTGTTGGGATGAATGTACTGATTGAAGACAATTCATTAGAGGTACTATAAATACTATGGAGCAACCATGGGTAGCTGTACCACTACATGTGTGTTCTCTGTTTCCAAGTAAAAATGAAAGAGTATAGAAACATTCACAGAGAAATTCAAGGGGACATGTAAATGCCAGCGAGTTTGGGTGAGAACTTGCGGACAGATTCCAGCTGTCAGTATTCCTCGCTGCTGGAGTCAGCATGGAGTCCAGTGGCAGGAGCATAAATTTGTTGAAATCCCCCGGTGTTTACATTGGAGAATCTGCTCACAGATTCTGTGCCAGGACAGAGCTGGCACAGGGTCCACAAGCCACTCTTTTCAATGGAGCACTTGCAGCTGTGAGTAGAGAGAAGGGCAGAATGAGACAAGCTTAAATTATTCATGGTTGTTGGAGAGGTTTTAATTAGTCAAAACCATTCACTTGGAGAAATGGGGGGGGGGGGGGGTTGATTAAGGGTCCAGTTAGGGGTTAGGGACAGGGATGAGATAAAGTTAGAGGTCACGGGCAGTAAATGAAGAATCTGGGCAGGAGTGGCTGACCCACGTCCAAGAACAGGCCCAAAAATCAAACCCAGCAAAGTCCAAAGGGCAAAACGGAAAGTTGAAGCCTAAAGGTCAAAGACCCAAGGTTAAGGCCAGAATGAGTTATGAGGGTCCAAAGCAGTCACGAGGGCTTGGGTCACCAGTATCGGAGATCTGTGCAAGCCTACATGCCGGGGTCAAATTCAGGATCGGTGTCCCGTGTTGAATTCCAAAGCTGGAGGAGAATTCTATGAGTCTGAGAATGGAGGCCTGGAGGTTGCCTTTCACGGGACTCGTGGGCAGGAAGGACAGCAAAGGGGCCTGCTTTGCTGTTGTTTTGTTTAGTTAAGTTGTTGGTGTTGATGATGCTTGTGTTGTCCAGTGGAACATTGTAGACATGCTAAGTTGGCGCCACAATATGTGACGAGACTTGCAGGCTACCTCCAGCACATCCTAAGGTATGCTGGTCACTCATGAAAATGACAAATTTCACTGCATGTTTTGATGTACATGTGATAAATAAATATTAAGCTGATGTTAGCTCAATATCCAGTCACCACACAATGGTGTATTGGTACTGCTTTCTTATTGCTATGTTTGCTACAAAGCTAATTGATCCTTTGCCCTTGCTTCGATGATAAAAAGCACTGCTAATCTTACATAAAGCAGACTTTGTAACCAAAACCCTCATGGCATCAGGTCTTGTTGGTATACCTAACCAGGAACTGAAAACCCTTGCTGACCAACTGGCTGGAGTTTTGAAGCTCATCTTTAGCTTTTCACTGCTGTGGTCTGTGGTTCCCCCTTGCTTCGAAAAGGCAGCCATTGTATTGGTGCCCAAGAAGCATAGGGTGAGCGGCCTCAATGACAATTGACCAGCAATTCTCACATGTACAGTAATGTAGTGCTTCTTGAGGTTGGTTATGGCTAGAGTTAATGCCTGCCTGAACAAGGACGTAGACCTACTGCAATTTCCCTACTGCCACAACAGGTAAACAGCAAATGCATTCTCACCGGCTCTTCGCTCTGCTTTGAAGCTCCTAGACAACAGTAAAACATACATCAGGCTGCTGTTTTATCAATTGCAGCTCAGTGTTCAGCACCATCATCCCCTCAGTATTAATCAACACATTACAAAACCCGGACCTCTCTACTACCCTCTGTAACTGGATCCTCAATTTCCTTATCGTGAGACCACAATTGTTAGGGATCAGTAACAACATATCCTTATCAGAAACAATCCACATAAGCGCACCTCAAGGATACATGCTCAGTCCACTGCTCTACTTCTCTATGCTCATAAATGTGTGACTAACCACAGTTCAAACACTATCTATAAACTTGTTAATGACATCACTGTTGCGGGTAGAATCTCAGATGATGACGAGATAGATCAACTAGTTGAGTCGTGTCACAACAACAACATTGCACTCAATGCCAGCAAAACCAAGGAACTGATTGTGGACTCCAGAAGGGAAAAGTCGGGAGAACACACATCAGTCCTCATTGAAGGGTCAGTGACGGAAAGAAAGAGCAGCATTATGTTCCCAGGTATCAACACCTCAGATTATCTGCCCTGGGGTGCAAAACAATGATGCAATCATGAAGGAGGCACTACGCCTTTAGGAGTTTGAGGAGATTTGGATACATCACAAAATACTCTTACAAATTGCTACAAATGTTCTGTGAGAGCATCACTGTCTCTTACGGATATTCCAATGCACAGCATCACGAGAGGCTACAGACAGTTCCTCAATCTATTCTCATCTATTTTCCAGAAAATGCTTAAAAGAACTTAAAAGCTAGACATTGCTTTCTTCATGTTTTATAGCAGATGAAGTTATTATCATCCATCAGACTATAAGGTCAGCCACAAAAGAATTATAGAATGTTACTCTTCACATCAGCTGCATTTCAAAAGCACTTGTGTTTTCACAATAAAATCATTAACTCATTTCATTTTTCATTCTTAATCCACATTCCACATCTCTTCATCAAATTGGATTTGCAAATACCCTTATTATAATTCTGCATGCAACAAAAAGATTTACATTAATTTACAGGGATATTTATTTCTATATGCACTGTACCAATTTATTCACCATTTCATTATCACTTGAAACTGTTATTATGGCAAGCATTCCATCAATGTTTGCTTCTCTTCATTTTAGGGTGTTATGATAGTTTTATCTTTGTTCTATTTTAGTCACTCTGCTACCTATTCCTCATCGATCAGTGAGACTAAATGATTTGGTCTTCTTTTTCCAAAATGTCATACAATGGACCGTCAGAACTAGTTCATGAAAGATGCTCAGTGATTTGAATTCAAGGCCAGGCTTGCACTTGTCTCTGAAACAAATCTATCTTCTTTATGTTATTTTCTGTGTAATACTCATTTTTGCTTTATGAAGTACTGCTATTTTAAGCTGGTTGCTGGGGACCATCCCAAAAGTTGGATAGAAATTCAATCAATGTCTCCTTTGCCAATCAAGAAAACTGCATTACATTTCCCTTATCTCAAGGATTTAGGAAGCAATACAAAGTCACAAACCCACCTTCCACGATTTCAAAATAACTCCCTCAGTTTAGTTGAAAAATGTAAAATGTGTTATTTTCCACTTCATGTTTTCCTGAACACAACTTGAAGTGAAAAGAGAGGTAGAATCATGATTTTCGGGTGAGTTTCACTTAACATAAGCCTTAAAGTGGCACATCTGCAAATTGTTAGTTAGTAGTTGATTGGCTAATTATCAAATCGAGAGCAGGCAAATAAATATTAGTGTTAAGCTGAAGTAATTCTTTTGGAGTTGACTTGACATTATTCTGAGAGGGAGTAGGGTGGAATTGTTGATTGAGTCTGCTGTTGGGGGTTGCTCTCAGGCAGGAAGAGGGGTTGAAATATCAGGAAGTGACAAAGAAGACAGAGGTAGTGACCAGGTAATGGTATTGAGTGCTAGGAATTGTATAGAGGAAGGTGAATGGCAGCTTTCTGGGAAACAGAAAAGTAAGCAGTGAATTGGGGATTGTAGTGGCTTCTTGTCCAATTATGAAGGTAATAGACTGGATTTAAAATGAAGGAAGAGTTTAAGGTATTTGAGTTTTTGAATGTGCACCTATTTCTGATTTCAATCTGATTAGAGCCAAGGATTTGAAATAAAGTGTTGGATATTGTGGGCACAAAACCTTTGAGAGATGGGGTACTCTTAGTATTTTGTAAAGATAGTAAGTAACATGAAAAATCTTTAGGGTTAAAAGCTGTGGGAGGAAGGAAAGTAACATAAAAGAATTGTATTGAATGATAATGGCTTTCAGGAGTAATCACAGGAGTGCCTCTGGATATATTCATGAAACATAGTAAAAATAATTTAGTACTGTAACTTGTAGATCTTAAGTATTTAAGAGTGTTGTGGTGGAGCAAGAACAGATAGCTTATTGGTGTTGATTGAATTTGATTGAGAAATGTTGCCAGATAGAATTAATTTAGGTTATATGAGTTACATAATTCGTCTATGTGCCTTCCCCTCGGAGATGTTTTCAGTGTCAGAAATTTGATCACGTAGCAGCTGTGTGTAGGGGTAAAATGCATGTTGTGGAAGTGCTGGAGAACATGATTATGATAATTGTGAAGAAGGCATTAGTCCAAAATGTAGTAATTGTGGAGAATAACATAGCTCTGCTTATGCAGGGTCTCCTGTGTATAAGAAAGCTGTGGATGTGCAGTGTGTGCAGGTGGAAATGGGCATATCATGTGCAGAAGCCCTTCTGAAAGTACAAAAAGACTCTGTAAATATTAATATCCAAAACAGTGCAACGTCCATGTTTTTTAAACAAAGGATTCTTTAATTGTTGATAAACTAAATGTAACTTTCATGGCAGATGTGATAAATTGTACAACACAAACTAAAAGTAGGTCAAAAATAATTAAAATTACATTAAAAGTTGCAGAAAAACCAACAATGAAAGACTTAATTCTAGAAATTATTAATGACGCTATACAAGGAGGAGTAAATAAATCAGACTTCACAGAGGATTGTTAACGTTTGCTCCTTTTTTTTCCCCACCCTTTTTAAATCTTATAATGGAATGCCGGAAGTTTGCTAGCCAATGTTCAGAGGATTTTAATGTTCATAGTACTATGTGGGGGTGTGGTGACACAAAGGTGAAAGGGACAGTGGTGGAAAACTTTCCGTAAGATAAGTATTTGGTGTGCTTGAGTGATGCTCAGTAGATGGCAGTAATGCACCTTGCGGTGGTCTGCCACCGCCATTAAATATTACTAGAAAACAAAGTAGTAGCTAACTTAGAGCTAACAGTGTAAATGTAAGCCAGTGCTGATAAGTGGTGACACTTTGTGTGCAGCTTCAATGTGAATCATCAAATATTCCCATTTAGGACTACTGCAGTTGAAATCCAGTCACAGCAATGGGTACTTCAGTAAGCAGTATCATTTTAAGATGTTTTTAAAAAATCTATCGACACTCAAGTTGACCGAACCTCAGATGGCACACTTGGGTCACAAGTACAGTTCCCCTTTGAGACAATGGAATTGCAGATATCTACCAATACAATTGAAACACCAAAGCCCATGCCCAACTATTCTGCTGGTTAATGTACAGTCTTCAGAAAATGAAATTGAAGACCTCAGAGCAAGATCAATGTGCCAGAAGGACATCTGGAACTGCTGTGTACTTTGCTTCATGGAAACATGGCTATGCCCTGCAAGTTCAGACACAGCGCTGCAGCCCTATGGCTTCACCATTCTCCACAAAGACAAGTCAGCTCAGTCTTTCAAAGGTAGAGGAGGTAGAGTAAGCTTTATGATTAACTCATCATGGTGTATAGACATTGTGGTTCTGTCTCAGTCCTGCTAACCTTACCTGGAATAGCTAGCAGCCAAATGTTACCCTTTTTACCTGCTGAAGGAGTTTGCTGCCATTATTCTGGTACCAGTGTACATTCCACCCTAGGACAATGCCAGGCAGGTACCGGAGGTGCTGAGTATCTTAATCAGTGGACACAAAACAGTCCGTCCTGATGCCTTCACTGTCATTGCAGGGTATATCAACCAGGCCAGCTTGAGAAGAAATTTCTGAACAACGACCACAGACGTATTACCTGTGGGACCAGTGTTATACCATCATCAAGAATGCTTACCATGCCATCCCACACCCACTCTTTATATAATCCAATTATCTGGCTGCACTTCCACTCACTGCATGTAGGCAGAGGAGCACTTGTAGGACTTTTTGAATCAGTGGACTAGAAAACAATCAGGGATTTATCTTCAAATCTGAATGAATAGGCAACAGCTGTCACAGACTTCATCAAGACCTGTGTGAAATGAGTGTGTGCCCTCGAGAACATACCAGATATACCCAAATCAAAATCCATGGCTGAACCAGGAGAATCATACGTCTGCTGAGGGGTAACTCTGTGGCAATCAAGATTGGTGATCCAGAACTATACAAGAAGTCCAGGTATGACCTTTGAAAGGCTATTTTAAGAGTGAAAAAACAATTCCAATTGAGGCGAGAGACTGAATCAAATGCATATCAGCTCTGGCAGGGTTTTCAGGTCATTATTTTTTACAAAGTGAAACTTAACAATTGCGCTGCTTCACTCCCAGATCAGCTCACCTTTTATGCATGATTTGAAAGGGAGAATAAAATTACATTTGTGCAAATCCCTGCCTGCATCTGTTGACCGTGATCTTTGTCTCAGAGGCTGATGTCAGAACATCTTTCAAGAGAATCCATCTTGCATCCATCTCACAACATGAGGGAGTAAAAAAAAATTTGTTGCATCTCCATCGCCATGTACAAGCATTAAGGAAAGGAAATGTGGGATGTCAGGACTGTTGATGTATCTGGTAAGGCTCTGAAAACCTGTGCTGACCAACTTTTGGAGTGTTCAAGGACATCTTCAATCTCTCACTGATTCAGTCAGACATTCCCACCTGCTTCAAAATGGCGACAATCATTTCAGTGCCCAAGAAGATCAGGGTGATCTGCCTCAAAGATTATTGCCCAATCCTATTCACATCTACAGTGATGAAGTCTTTGAGAGGCTGGTCATGGCTATAATCAACTACATAAACAAAGACTTGGATCTACTGCAAGTTGCCTATTGCTACAATAGGTCTACAGTGGATGCAATCTCTGGCACTCCACTCAACCTTGGCTCACCAAGACCTCTATCAGGCTACTATGTATTCATTACCATTTAGTATTCTACACAAACATGCCCTCAGTTCTGATCAACAAGCTCCAAATCCTGAGCTTCCACACCTCCTTCTGCAACTGGATCCTTGACTTCTTCACTGGGAGACCATGGTTGGAAACAACCTCTCCTCTTTGCTGTCAATCAACACTGGAAGATCTCAAGGATGGGTGCTTAGCCCGCTGCTCTACTCTCTACAGCTGTCACTGTGTAGCTAGGCACAGCTCAAATACCATCTGTAAATTTTCCAATGACACAAATATTGTTGGCAAAATTTCAGGTAGTGAAGAGGAGATGTAGAGAAGTAAGATAGATCAGCTAGTTGAATGATGTCAAACAACCTTGCACTCAATGACAGTAAGACCAATGAATTGATTGTGGACCAGGAAGGAGAAGCCGAGAAGAACACGTACCAGTCTTTCTTGAGGGATTAGCAGCAGAATGCATAAACAGATTCGAGGTCCAGAATGTCAACATCTTTGAAGATCTAACATGGGCCTAACATATTGATGCAATGACAAAGAAGGCATGACAGTGAATGTATTTCATTAGGAGTTTGAAGAGATTTGGTATGTCACCAAAGACGCTCGCAAATTTCTACAGATAGAGAGTATTTAACTGGTTGCTTCACAGTCTGGTATGGGGTGCCACTGTACAGGTTCAGAAAAAGCTGCAGAAAATTGTAAACTTAGCCAGCTGCATGAGCATAAGCCTCCCTAGCATCGAGGTTACCTTCGAAAAATGACGCCTCAAAAGTGCAGCATCCATCATTAAGGAGCCCCATCACCCAGGACATGCCCTCTTCTAAAATCGCACCTAATGGCGACTCAGTTGCTTGCATTTTTGGAAACAGCTCTATTTCCATCTTTAATATCTCTATTTTTCCCTTTCAGAGTTCTTTTGAAGACCCTGACACTTTACCACTCGTAATGCAACTCAAATGAGGTCAAATGAGCATGAATGGAAGGCATGCAAGGGAGCTAGCTGGATTCGAACTTGGGACCTTTTGCTCTGGAGTCCAGCGCTAATGCCACTAGGCCACCAGCCAGCCTGGTCCCCAAGATGTAATATATCAATAAAGACCAACAGTAGTAAATCACATTGAAGTGGTCATAATAAAGAGACACAGTGTTGAGAAAAAAAAGATTAAACTGGATATGTACATTTGAAGGTGATGCAAGAGAAAAGGACAATTTAATTTTTGATTAATTTAGTGTTTTAGTGAAATTCCCGAAGTTTTAAGTGTTCTGGCGTATTTTAATATTATCGGAATTTTTAAATTGTAAGGTATTTTCTTTAATTCGTTTTTAAAAATTCTAGACAATGGTCCAGAAATCAATGCAGAGATGATGTCACCAATATGTGCAAAGACCAATCATGGACCTTCAGCGCAATGCAGTGAGGCCTATGTTGGGTGTCTCAGCAGAGGGAAGAGAGAACAACATGTGCTGCATCTGGAAGTGCTTAAAAAAGAGCTGGCAATCAGTTGTTTCAGGAGATCTGGCTGATCATACACAAGTTTATAATTACCTTCATCCTCTACTATGGAATCAAGAAAGTTTGCCCAATATAGGAACCCTGTACCCATCCAGAGCAAAAAATAAACCTATACTGAATGACAGTTCCAGTCATCTTTGGCTACCTTCAGCTAATGAAGTTCAACACTTTATATCCCTTCACTGGATGAATACTAGCAGACATCTAGAGAACTATAGATGGCCAAGGCAAAGGAACCATCAACCAACAATACAAGACACCCTCTATAAGGTCCTACTGATTCTGAATAATCTTCTTTTGTCATGCAGAATCTTCCTGACAACAAACATCTGCAGCCCTATCACTGCAACCACCCTGAAAAGTTGTGGCAGATTTGACATACAGCCATTTTCAGTGAGATCAGCGTGAGAATTTTAGTGACTGAGCAGCGTTGAAGAGAAGTGGACTGGTTGCAAAGCCTTGAATTGCTTCAGTATCCAAGTGCCAACACGGTGAATTGGGGCATTGCTACAATAGCTGAGGCTGGTGACTCAGAGGGAGGCTGGCCATACAATACCTTTTGATCTGTCTTTTGTTTGAGAGCAGTTTGGAATCTTGCCAAGATCAACATGCTAGCTTTATACTGATCAATGGGAAGATCTATGTCTTTGGTAGTTAGACAAAAATAAAATGAAAAATCTAGCCAAGGGACTTCAGGAGGCTGTGCAAGAATCCTTTTTCACTTTCATTTATCCTTGTGGAAACACTCCACATGGCTTAGAAGAAAATCCAATCTATGCAGTGGCAGTGATCCCCTAGAGTGCACTGAGCACCGGTTATTGCGGAGCCAGTTGACTTCATTCCTCCCCATTCAGAGTTGGCCAGAGTGCTAGTTTGATGCCCACAACTAGTTTGAGCTGCAAAGTGACTCAGATTTCAGTGAGTCATCTAGATCCTCCACTAACTGATCACCCTCTGGACAGCTGCAGCAGGTCAGTGCATTAGTCGTCAAGCAAGGTGCAATTCCTGACTTCTGGCCCATTGGTTTCTGAGAGGAGAATTAGCAGCGCTTGAGATTTGTTTCACAGGCAGGAGCAACCAAATCTGTGACAGGCTTCACTTGAAAGCTTCAGTCCATGCTGGCTAACGTTTTTACTTTTAGTTTCCGTGGTAAGATCAGATATCCAACTACAATTCAAATACAGAAACTTAAGAGTTTTTCAAATAAATTTCATATGGCCAATGTCCCAATTTAAATAGCTGATACTTATTATTGTTCTCTTCTTAGATATAGTGGTTTGGATTATGGGCCTGGTTTTAAAAAAAAGTTACCAAGGCCTCTATTGACAACTTTTGCACTTGCATGTGAAACATCCTGCAATAATTCAGCATACATTAATATAGAGTTTCAGAGAATCTACTCTAGCTAAGACAGGGTTTGCTTCCTGGAACTTCACTGTTCTGAAGCATTTAAATGTTGATTTTTTTTTCTGTTTGCCCTTTCAGCCCTAACTAAAAGTTCCTGACTTTCCAGCTGCAAGCTTCAAAGGCCCTCCCAAGCTGTGTCTGAACTCACTCTCAGAGGGCAGTTGAGTGTATGGATGGCAATAGAATCTGTGATTCATACTCAATAATTCTCGCTGGAAGTCATGCAGTGTTCCACCACAGCAGCCAAGTGAATCAGCTTGGAATAAGTTCAGCTTTATTCAGCCTCATGAAGTCACTATTCTATGTAACATCAAAAGAAACTTTAAAAAAATGTACTTTTCAGTTTTCTCTTAAAATATTTGACAGGCCCTTTCTTCCAAGAAACACTGTTGTAATAGTATCAGTGACCTCTTCTTAATAAACTACAAACACTAATCCAGCGCACAGATCAGCAATCACTATGGTAATACCCAAGCTTACAAACCAAACAACCAAGTTATTTAAGATGTTTCATTCACAGAAAATGACAAATTGTTGGCAATAAATTTGTAAAAGAATCAGAATCAGGTTTATTATCACTAATAATCTATTATGAAATTTGTTATTTTGTAGCAACAGTACAGCACAATACATTAAAAGGAACTAAAAGTTACAAAAAGTGTATTTTTAAAAAAACTAGTGCAAAAAGAGAACAAATAGTGAGGTAGTATTCACAGACTGTTCAGAAATCTGGTATTAGCAAGAAACTCAGATTAGCACTTTTAAAATTTTTTTACCCTAATTGAAAATGGTAAGGGATTAAAGTAGCATCTTTGAAACTTTGGACAATTAAATGGGATATACATGTTAAAGTAGTTACCAATTATAGGAAAATTAATTAAGAAAAATCATTTAGTACTTAATTAATTGAAGGACTAAAAATACTCACCTGCTTAACCCCTAGCATATCCCAAGGGATATCATGGCAACTGGTTCTCTAATTTTCCCAGCTGGAATAACCCAAATTCAGTATTAGAACTTTCTCTTCTATTAGTCTATTCATAATGGAGAATTGCTCAGTAAAGCAGTACCTCTATAGTATCCCTACTGTGCAATAATCTCCATTATCTTTCTGCTGAATTATATTCAGAATCTGTAAAGAGAATATTTATCCAGAACAACTCTTGATTTCAACAAATGTACTCAGCAAGGTTACAATATGTTTTTCAAACACAGCCACGCTAACAGCATCTGTGGAAGTTGACTAGGGACTCTTCCTTCGAACATTGAATGTAGAACAGTACAGCACAGCACTGGAACTGACCCTTCAATCTATCATGTCTGTGCCAGCCATGATACCAATATAAACTGTACATCTACCTGCAGGTGGTCTATATACTTACTGTATATATATTCCTCAACTATATATATGTCTGTCTAAATGTCTCTTGAACATTATGCACCTGAAGATTAAAGATTAGCTTTATTTGTCACATGTACATTGAAACATAGAGTGAAATGCATTGCTTACAACACACTCAGAGGTTTTTGCTTGGGGCAGCCCACAAATATCACCATGCTTCCAGGACGAACAACTACCATTATCTGTTTAAAATCAAAGCTTCCCACATCAATCTCCTTTAATCTTTCCGCCTCTCATGTAATATCAATGACCTCTACTATTTAACATTTCTACCCTGGGGGGAAAAGACTGATTATCAAAGATATCTATGATTCTCATACTTTTGCTTATATGATTTTATCAGGTCATCTCTCAGCCACTGACACTCCAGAGAAAACAACCCAAGTTTGTCCAACCTCACCAACCTTTCCAGTCTCCATATCTTTCCTTTAATGGGACAACTAGAATTACAGGCAATGCTCATTATGTGGCCTAACCAAACTTTTATAAGACTACTATCTTGCTTCCTTACACTTAAACTCAACTTGCTGACCAATAACGGCCAGTATGCAGTGTGCTTTCTTTACAACTCTATCTACACGTGTTGGCACTTTCAGGGAGTTATTGAGTTGTGCCCCAAGATTCCTCTGTACATCAATGCTCCTAAGGGTTGCTCCTAATGCTCCAACTTCCAGTAATTCCCTCCCTCTCCCTTCCCCCATCCCACCTTCACTCTGTCTCCTCTTCTAGCTGCCTATCACCTCTCATGACTCTGCCTTCTTCTTCTACCCATAGTGCTTTCCCCTTACATTCCTTCTTCACCTCTCCTGCCTATCCCCTTCCCCTCCCCCACCCCTTGATCTTTCCTCTGATTGGTTTCCACCCTCCCCCCACCTTCTTTATAGGGCCCCTGCCCTCTCCTTCTTTAGTCCTGACGAAGGGTCTGATGCACCATCAATAACTCACTCTGAGACGTAAGAAGCAAGGTATCGGCTTTTATTGACTGGAAGAATGAACAACACTACATCCTGGAGAATGAGGCCGGGCATCAGGCCTCAATCGCCTTTATACAGGGGTCTGTGGGAGGAGCCACAGAAGCAGTCAGCAGGGGTCTGTGGGAGGAGCCACAGGAGCAGTCCAGACAGGTATATGTAGTTCACCACAGGGTCTCGACCCGAAATGCTGACTGCTTCTTTCAACAGATGCTGCCCGACCTGCTGAGTTCATCCAGCTTTTTTGTACGTCTTGATTTGACTACAGCATTTGCAGTGTACTCTGTGTCTCCTAAGGGTTCTTCATTGACTGTATACTTTCCACTTACATTTCACCCCCAAAGTGCAACCCTTGCCTGAATTAAACTCCACATACCATATCTCTGCCCATGCTTCCAGATGGATCCCTTGACAACTTTTCTTATTATCCACAACTGTACCAATTTTTGTGTCATCTACAAACTTACTTATCAGCCAACTATATTTTCATCCAGACAATTTCTATGTATCACAAACAACAGGGGTGCTAACAGTGATCCTTGTGGAATACCACTGGTCACAGACCACCAGTCAGAGATGCACCCTCCACCATTGCCCTCTGCAGCACACACAAAATGCTATAGGAACTCAGCAGACCAGGCAGCATTGGCCCAAAACATCGACTGTTTACTCTTTCCCATCAGCCTACTGTGTGTATCAATAATATGAGGCTCACTATTCTATATTTTCAAAGCTTGAAGTAAATTTATTATCAAGTTGTGTACATACAGTTTGTCACCATATACTACCCTGCGATTCATTTTCTTCTCGAACTGCACAGTAAATACACAGAAGCACAATAGAATCAATGAAGAAATTACATACAAAGGCGGCCAAGCAACCAACGTGCAAAAGATGTCAAAATGAGCAAATACAAGAAAGCATAATAATAATAATAAAAAATTAATAATATTGAGAACATCAATTTAGAATCCTTGAAAGTAAGTCTATAGGTTCAGGAGCCTGATGGTTGAGGGATAATCATTGTTCCTGAACCTGGTGCTGTTGAACCCAAGGCTCCTGTACCTTCTTCCTGATGGCAGCAGTGAGAAGATAGCATGGCCTGGATGGTGGGGTAGCTTTTCCTGTGATGGACTGGGCAGTATCTACTACTTTTTGTAGGCTTTTCCATTCAAGAGCATTGGTATCTCCATACCAGACCATGGTGCAACTAGACAGGACACTCTACATTGTACATCTATAGAAGTTTGTCAAAGTTTTAGGAAAAATGCCAACTCTTCGCAACTGCTAACAAAGTAGAGGCATTGCTGTGTTTTCTTTGTATTGGCACTTATGTGTTAATCCCAGGCCAGATCCTCTGAAATAATAACACTGAGGGATTTAAATTACTGACCCTCTCCTCCTCTGATCCCTGATGACTGGCTCATGGACCTCTGATTTCCTTCTCCCATAGTCAATAATCAATTCTTTGCTTTTGCTGATGTATCTGTACTCCTTCTTACATAGAGGAATAACACTGGCTATCGTCCAGCCCTCTGGACCTCACCTGTTGCTAAAGAGGGAACAAAGGTCTCTGTCAAGGCCTCAGGAAACGCTGGGTTTTGCTCACACTAAGCCCATGTCTAAACTGGAGAGAAACAGCCTTTCTGGGAATACATAGGACATAACAACCCATCAAACTGTTACTGGTATTGCTGGCGCCAGTGCAAACTTCCCTAAATTTTCTTACTGTAGCTGTGCCTCTCAGCAAGAGGTTGAACTAAGGCTTTCAACTCTAATAAACCAGACACAAAACAAAACAGTGTGACAGCATTCAACATCTTCACTATTTAAAACTGACCAAATGCATTTTCTCCAGAAGCTGTCATGTAGAGCTCTGCATCACGACTCTTCATGTTAAAAACAAATCCCAATTTTAAAGTATCTTGACCAGAACATGCAGGATTTTAAAAAACTTGATATTGTTATTTCCTGTTAACATTAAATGATTGCAACTATGAATAATTATAACGCAGCAATAAAATAATACTATCTAAAAGACAAATAACTCTATAAACTGCTATAAAAATACGGGATGGGGTAGTGTCACAGCATACAGTGCAGATAGAGGCCAACACATTACAAAACGCTGGAGGAATTCAGCAGGACAGTCAGCAATTTTGGAAATTAATAAACTGTTGATGTTTCAGGCCGAGACCCTTTATCTGGACGAGAAAGGAAGGGGGAATATACCAGAATATCCTTTGCTGTCATACAGCCACCTTTCCCCTCTCTTTCCCCTCCCCTCCCCTCCCCTCAAGTATTTTTGGAACTCCACTTTCGGTGAATACGTTTGTATTTACCAACCTGTTAGATAGCCCAGGTTAATTTGCATCTCTTACCATTCTGTACCATCGCAGGGATGGGTTTATGTGCAGCATATGGGTTTGTTTAATTCGTACAAAATACATTACTTCTAATTTCCCATCTGATCACCCTAAAGTCAAGTGAAGTTTATTGTCATTTAACTACATACATGTATAACATATGTAGAAACAAAATATTTCTTTGAACAAAGGTGAAAACACATAACACACGATAACTTATGAAAGTAAGGATAAAATCTACAGATGAATCTCACATAAGTAATAAACTAAAGTGAATTAGTATTAAATAGAACAGATTAATCAGTGACACATTGACTACAATGCAGCCAGAGTTCAGAAACCCAACGGCCTGGGGGAAGAAACTGTTTCTCATCCTGACCGTTCTTGTTTTCATGCATCATAGTTTCCTGCCTGATGGTAGAAAGTCAACGAGGATGCTGGATGGATGGGTGGGATCCTTAATAATACTAAGGGCCCTGTGTATGCAGTGCTCCTGTTAAATGTCCCTGATGGATTGTTAGGGAGAACTCTAAGATCCTCTTAGCTGTTCTCAAAGTTTTTTGTAGGGACTCCAAGTCTGATGCTCGACTGCTCCCATATCAGATGGAGATGCAATTTGTCAGGATGTTCTCAATGGTGCTTCTGTAAAATGCAGTTAAGATGGGGGGGGGGGGGGGGAGGCCTCGCTTGCCTCAATCTTCTTAGGAAGTGGAGTCGCTACTGTGCCTTCTTGTTCAGGTAGGTGATATCAAGGGACCAGCTGAGGTCATCAGTGATGTCAACTTCCAGGAACTTGGTGTATTCTCTACGGAGGAGCCATGTATTCACAAAGGGGGATGGTCTGTCTGTACTTTCCTGACGTCCACAATGATATCTTTAGTCTTCTCCACATTCAGGTTTAGGTTGTTCTTCTCACACCAATCCACCAACCCGTCCATTTCCTCGCTATACTCCGTCTCATCATCATTCTTCATAAGGCCTACAACTGCTGTGTCATCTGTGATGACACATTTTGAGCTGGATCCCGTTATGCGTCAGCAAGATCAGCTGCAGCAGGCTGAGCATATAGCCTTGGGGAGCACCAGTACTCAGTGTAATGGGACAAGAGATGTTGCTGCCCAGATGGACTGACTCTGTCCTTTCTGTTAAGAAGTCCAGTATATAATTGCAGAGGGAGGTGTTGAGACCCAGCGAGGACAGGTTCCCCACTGGCTTCTGCAGTAAGACGGCATAGAACACCGAACTGAAGTCTATAAACAGCAGTCTGGCATATCAGACCCCATTTTCCGGGTGGGACAGGACAGAGTGGAGGGCTGAGGCTATTACATCATCAGTGGATCGATTTGAGCGATAGTGAATTGCAAAGGATCTAGTGTCACCGGGAGAAAGGCTTTAGTGAGCACCATGACCAGCCGCTCAAAGCATTTCATAACGGTCGATGTTAATGCCACTGGACAATAGTAATTTAGGCAGAACACTGTCGTCTTCCATGTTACTGGAATGATGGTTACCACCTTAAAAACAGAAGGGGACAGTGGCTTGTTCCAGAGAGATGCTGAATGTATCCATCATCACCTCCGTCAGCTAGGCTGCTCAGTCTTTCAGAGCCTGACCTGGTGTATTATCGGGTCCCGCATAGAATTTCCCTACCACATAGCCCTCTACTTTTCTCAGTTTCATGTATGTATCTAAGAGTCTGTTAAAAGACCCTATTGTATCTGCCTCTACCATCGTCGCTGGCAGTGCATTCCACACTCACACCACTCTGTGTGAAAAACGTACTGCTGACATCCCCCTTGTACCTACTTCTAAGCACCTTAAAACTACATCCCCTCATGTTAGCCATTTCAGCCCTGAGAAAAAGCCTCTGACTATCCACACAATTAATGCCTGTCATCATCTTGTACACCTCTATCAGGTCACCTCTCATCCTCCGTCACGCCAAGGAGAAAAGCCCAAGTTCACTCAACTATTCTCATAAGGCATGCTCTCCAATCCAAGCAACATCCTTGTAAATCTCCTCTGCAGTCTCTCTGTGGTATCCACATCCTTCCTGTAGTGAAGTGACCAGAACTAAACACAGTACTCCAAGTGGGGTCTAACTAAGATCTTATACAGCTGTAACATTACCTCACGACTCTTGAACTCAGTCCCATGGTTGATGAAGGACAACATACCATACGCCCTCTTAACAACACTGTCAACCTGTACAGCAGCTTTGAGTGTCCTATGGACATGGACCCTAAGATCTCTCTGATCCTCCATACTGCCAAGAGTCTTACCATTATTATATTCTGTCTTCAAATTTGACCTACTGAAATGAATCACTTCATACTTATCTGGGTTGAAGTCCATCTGCTACTTCTCAGCCCAGTTCTGCATCCTATCGATATTGCACTGTAACCTCTGACAATCCTCCACACTATCCACAACACCCCCAACCTTTGTGTCAGCAGCAAACGTACTAACCCACCCTTCTACTTCTTCATCCAGGTCATTTATATTAAAAAAATCACAAAGAAGAGGGGTCTTAGAACAGATCCCTGCAGGAACACCACTGGTCATCGTCCTCCATGCTGAATACAAACCATCTACAACCACCTTTGCCTTCCGTGGACAAGCCAATTCTGGATCCACAAAGCAAGGAGTCCTTGGATCCCATGCCTCCTTACTTTCTGAAGGAGCCTTGCATGGGGAACCTTATCAAATGCTTTTCAGAAATACATATACCCTACACATCCACTGTTCTACCTTCATCAACATGTTTTGTTACATCCTCAAACAATTCAATCAGGCCCGTAAAGCATGACTGCCCTTGACAGAGCCATATTGACTATCCCGAATCAGATTATGTCTCTCCAAATGCGCATTTATCCTGCCTCTCAGGATCTTCTCTAACAATTTGCCCACCACTGAAGTAAGACTCACTGGTCTATAATTTCCTGGGTTATCCCTGCTTCCTTTCTTCAACAAAGGAACAACATTTTCAACCCTCCAATCCTCTGGTATTTCTCCCATCCCTATTTCTGATGCAAAGATCATGCCAGAGGCTCAATAATCTCCTCCTCACTGTAGCCTGGGGTATATCTCATCTGGACCCAGCGACTTATCTAAGTGTTTTCAAAAGCTCCAGCACATCCTCTTTCTTAATGTCTATATGTTCAAATGTTTCAGTCCACTGTAAGTCATCCCCACAATCGCCAAGTTCCTTTGCCCAGGTGAATACTGAAGTAAGGTGTGCATAAGTACCTCTGCTACCTCTTCCAACTCCACGCACACGTTTCCACTATCACACCTGATTAGTCCTCTTGCTCTTCACATACTTGTAGAATGCCTTGGGGTTTTCCTTAATCCTGCTCACCAAAGCCTTCTCATGGCCTACTCTAGCTCTCTTAATATCATTCTTAAGCTCCTTCCTGGCACCCTTGTAATTTTCTAGCAGTACCTAGTTTGTTGAACCTTTCATAAGCTTTTCTTTTCTTCTTAACTAGATTTTCTTCATCCTTTGTACACCATGGTTCTTCTACCCTACCATCCCTTTCCTACCTCAATGGAGCATACCTGTGCAGAATGCCAAGCAAATGTTTGCTGAACGTTTGCCACATTTCTGCTGTGCATTTCCCTGAGAACATCTGCTCCCAATTTATGCTACTAAGTCTCTGCCTAATACCATCACCTACTCCCCTACTCCAAGTAAATGTTTTTCCAAATTTTCTGCTCCTATCCCTCTCCACTGCTATGATAAAAGAGATACAGTTGTGATCACACCCCTAAAATGCTCTCCCACTGAGAGATCTGACACCTGACCAGGTTCATTTCCCAATACCAGATCAAGTTCAGCCTCTCCTCCAGTTGGCTTACCTACATATCGCATCAGGAAACCTTCCTGAACACACCTAACAAACTCCACCCCATCCAAACCCCTTGCTCTAAGAAGATGCCAGTCGATATTCTCCTGCCTTCTCTCCTTAAGCTTTGATGCCCTGACTAATCAAGATTGTGCGCCCACAATCCTAACATCATGCTAATGATTCCACCTCATGGAAAGGTGGATTCCATACAAACCCAATCAGCTATATAATCAAGGAAACAAAGAAAAACCCTGCCTGCCCCCAAATCACATCTATTTTTTTTTTCCAGTTTTCTCAATGTCATTAAAGAAATTGAAACAAAAATTGCAGAGCAAAAAGGCATTACTTCAAGCTTTGACATAGCTCAATAAAGAAATGCACTGACTGGTCTAGCGGATAAGAAAGAACTGTACTCGGTCCTTTCATGTGCCGAACTAATGAATGTCAGAGGTACTGGGCTCAGTATTCCTGGCAGGAGAAAGAAAAAGTAATCAGTCATGCTTTCCCTTGTCTTGATCCGCATTGTATAGTGTCCTTGCAGAAATAAACCGGGCTTAGTGTGGTCGGTTCCCCTTCCAACCCACTTCCACTGACATGGTTAGTTTGCATTTAGTACTTATCACTGTCTAAGCTCGCCAATAAAATATGTTCAATTACCGAGTTACCAGACAGTTTGTAGACCTGAAACACTGCATAAAAAGGTAGTTGAAACAGAGAAAGAAAAGTCCAGGAGAGGAAAATGACAACGCAATCCAATTTTTCTAAAAAAAAATTGATTGAATGGTGACGCACATCGAATAAACCACAGTACATAGCTAGAATAAAATTAGTATTCCTGTCAGTCACACTCAGCAGAAAGATTTACTGGTCATATTTTTAAAATTGCATTTGATGCCTTTAAGCAACAATAAAATGACAGTGACAGATACATTAGTGACAGCCACACCATGGCCCAGAACCTCCAGTCAGTGGAGAAGGAATAGTGCTCACCACTGACTTTAAAGCAGTTGTACAAAGATTCCTCTTTCTGATGTCCTTTGCTGTCAGCTTAGTGGAACTCTTGGTGCCTAGCACCTGTCATCTCATTATCTGTTCTGTTTGGGGAGCCAATCACATTAAAGAATTCTCATCTGCTACAGGAATCAAACAGCACAATTCTAAATTTTAAAAAATATGGATTATCATATTTACACTGTGATAATGCCACATAATGAATAAGAAGCAAAGTATCAGTTGTTATTTTAATATCTTTTATATTCTGAAGAATTTATTTGAAAAATAACATGACTTAAACTGAGATTAAAATTTGAGTTTAGGGCTAGAAAGATTGCTTGAAATACCACTAAGACTTCAATAAACAAAATTTAAGATTTCCTGTGTAATCATTTCTAGTGATATCCATTGGCTCCACAGAAAATAGCTTCAAACTTCACAGTCCTTAGACATGTACCATGTCAACTTCGAAGTGTCTTTTTACATGCTGTAATAATGGTAGTTTTCCCTCAATAATCCTGCAACATATGGGTCAACATAGCCTGGATAGCTCCATATACTTCCACTGTCTTGATCATGGAATAAGAGATGATGGTAGTGGACAGGGATAGCACCAATGTGCTAGCACAAAGCACAATGCTTTTATTTTTTATCATATCTCAAAATTATGAGAGGCATAGACAGACACATATATCATTTTCCCTGGTATGAAATGTCTAAGTCTTTTAAGGTGGGGGAGGGGGGGAGGAACTCAAAGGAGATGTACAGAGCAAGTTTTTTTACATAAAGAGCTGAGGGTGCCTGGAATGCTCTGCTGGGTATGATGGTGGTAGCAAGTACAAAAGAGGCATTTACCAAGCTCTGAGATAGGCACCTGAGTACACAGACGATGGAAGGATATGGAGCATGTGGAGGCAGAAGGGATTAGTGCAATTAGGCATCATTCGCTTACCGTAGATTCCGGATTATAAGCCGCTACTTTTTTCACACGCTTTGAACAGCTTTGAACACTGCGGCCTTTACTACGGTGCGGCTAATGCATGGTTTTTTTTCATGCCGCCAAAAACATTTTGCCTCGTAACAGTAGACCAATAAAATTGATGAGTAGTTCACAGAGGTCCAATGAAATTGTACGATAAATCAAGCGCACTTTCACAATTAAATTATTGTAAATCAGTCATTTGTACTCACCCTCATCAACATGGAAAACACTCGAAGAAAAGCATTGTGCTGCCTTTATGGCAGTTATTTAGTTTATAATATTTTCGCTTAGTAATTCATTTGTTAGTATTTTCTAGTTAAAGTTAGAAGTGTTTTAAGTATATTTGTTTTCTGTACTACATCCCGGGATGCTATGACGTCACATCCGGTTTCGCCGCGTCTTGTGGGGAAAATACCGGTTTGCGATAAACGGAAAGGAGGGGGCGAGCGCATTAGACCCGCGCGATGATGCAGCTTTTAAGTTAAAGGCGATCAATAACTTTTCCTGGTAGGCTGCAGTATATATTTTTTTACCAGTCGTTAGGAGATATTGGAATGTTGTCCGTGCATTGTTCAGTAAAAAAGTATACGCAACGTAATTTGTGTGTTACCGATACGTATGTATATTTAAAAGTAGCCGTGTTACAGGCACGGTTCGAAAAAAAGCATTTGCAATATGTATTTGTTTATGTTACCATACGGATTTAATTAAAAGTTAAAAAATCCTCACGTGTAATATCTTTCTGTGTAAATATCTCATATTACAATGTGGGACACCTGCGGCTTAAAATCCGGTGCGGCTTGTACAAGTACAAAATTGATTTTCTTTCTAAAATTAGAGCCTGCGGCTTTTAATCAGGTGCACTCTGTAGTACGGAATCTACGGTAATTATTTTGGCATGATATCGTCGGCCAAAGGGATCTGTTTCTGTAGCATACTCTTCTATATTCTATGTTCTAGATTCACTTCAGGCTGTGCTGCTTCATGCACCCATGTTGAGCTCGATAGTTTCATCAACTTTGCCTCACACTTCCACCCTGCCCTTAAATTCACTTGGTTCACTTCTGATACCTTTCTCCCCTTTCTCAATCTGTCTCCATCTCTGGGGACAATTGTCTATTGACATCTTTGATAAACCTACTGACTTCCAGGAGTAGTTTGACTATACCTCCTTCCACCCAGTCTCCTACAAAAATGCTATTCCCTTTTCTCAGTTCCATTGTCTTCACTGCATCTGTTCCCAGGAAGAGGCTTTCCTTTCCAGGACATCAGAGATGTCCTCTTTCTTCAAAGAACAGGGTTTCCCTTTCTCTAAAATTGATGTTGCCCTCACATCTCAGATTCAGATTCAGTTTATTGTCATTTAGAAAACACAAATGCAATGCAGTTAAAAAATGAGACAACATTCCTCCAGAAGGATATCACAAAAGCATATGACAAAACAGACTACCCCAGAAAATCCACGTAACATTTGGCAATCCCCAATCCAGAGTCCAGAGAGGCTGCTGTGCATCAATATCGCGCTACCATCTTAGCGCATTCCCCAGAAAGGAGCTCCAATCCCACCAGACAAAACAAGACCAAAAACAAAAGCTACAAGACCTGCACAAAACCACATAGTTACAACAGTGCAAACAATAGCATAATTGATAAAAAAAAAACAGACCATGGGCACAATAAAAATAGTCCAAAGATGTTAAAAGACTATAAGTTCAAAAGAAACCACCACACAGTTTCCACAAGTCCTCAGGGTCCCCGATAGACTCTCCTCCATTTCCCAGACATACGTGCACACCCCTTCTTCTCAACACCTTAAAAGGGATAGAGTTCCTTTGTCCTCATCTACACCCCATGAACCTCTGTACACAACACATCATTCTCCACAACTTCAACCATCTTTAATGGGATCCTACACCAACACATCTTTACTTCCTCCTTCACCCTCCCCTTTCTGCAAGAATTGCACCCTCTGTGATTGGACTGTCCATTCATCCCTCCCCAATAATCTCCCTCCTGGCACATATCCCTGCGAGAGGAATGCTACACCTGCCCATCGACCTCTATTCAGTCTTTCCAGGTGTGGCAAAAAAATCCCCTGTGAATCTGCTAGGATTTGTGTATTGTACCCAGTGCTCCCGATATGGCCTTCTTTACATTGGTGATACCCAGTGCAAGTTGGGGGACCACTTTGTTGAGCATCTCTGCTCCATCTGCCAAAAGAGGAATTTCATGGTAGCCAACCATTTAAAATCTTATCCCCATGTTCGTTCTGACATGTCAGTCTATGGCCTTCACTTCTGCTGCAACGAGGCTACTCTCAGGATGGAGAAGCAACACCTCATATTCCGTTTAGGTAGCCTCCAATATGATGGCATGAATATCAATTTCTCCTTCCAGTACTTTTCTTACCTCTTTTTTTTCTTTTTTCTCCCCCTTCCCTCTTCTTCTATTCTCCATTCTGCCCTATTACCTCTTCTCCTCATCTGCCCATCACTTCTCCCTAGTGTCCCTCCTTCTTCCCTTTTTCCCATGATCCACTCTCCTCTCCTATCAGATCCCTTCTTCTCGAGTACTTTACTTTGCCACCCACCAGGCTTCACTATCTAGCATGTTTCTTCCCCCCCCCCCCACCCGTTTTTACTTGTGTCTTCCTTCTTCCTTTCTGGTCCTGATGAAGGGTCTCAGCCTGAAATGTTGACTGTTAATTTATTTTCATAGATGCTACCTGACCTGCTGAGTTCCTCCAGCATTTTACATGTGTTGCTCTGGATTTCCAGCATCTATAGAATCTCTTGTGTTTAACATCTAGAGGTGGATGGATTACTTCATTATATACATGTTCAAAATGGGGTAGAGAGACTGGGACAGTTTTCTTTAAAGAGAAGGATGAGAGGAGATTTAATAGAAGTATATATATGAGGTGTCCAGATCACGTGGATAGTGAGAAGCTGTTCCCTATCAGTGCAGAGGTTACAGACTTGAGGGCACAGGTATAAAACAGAGAATTTGGAGCAATGTGGGACCTCAGTGTGCAGTTGGATCTTGGAATCAACTGCCTGCATATGTGGAGGAGATAGGTTCCATGGTGGCTGTCAAGAACAAAATGGATAAATATACAGTGAAGAAAGGTTTGCAAGGACTAGGTTTGGAAGTAGTGAGGTGCTCTGGTAGAGAGCCAAATAGCCTCTGGTATTGTAAACATTCTAGGATTCTAGTAAAGAAAAACATTGCACTGTATATACCCTCAAGCAATTGTGTTATTGCAGCTCTTGACATTGAAAATAATTGTTCAATGAGGTGGGGTAAATTATATAAATTTTAAAAAAATCAGTTCTTCAGCAATTAATCACAGTACAAATCCAACAGTATTCTAGAGGGTCAGAAAGCTGGTGAAAACATGATATTATGAATTTAAAACACTGGGTTTTAAAAAAAATCGAAATAAGACAGATATGATCATAAAACAGGCTCCAAACCAACATTTTCCGTTAACTACTTTTGAAACAATTTGTGAAGCTGAAGGGGAGGTGAGGAAAATGTCAGTGGAATATGATTTACTGAGCAAATATTTTTTTATTTCTTAAGCCTTCAAAGTTGCTGGAAGAAACTGGCAGGAGAACTTTCTTCAGAAATAGAGAGAATTCAGGTTCTGTTGCAGTGAGTTTACATGGAACAGTAGTTGAAATACAAGCTCTGAGGAAGACATTCTTTTTGCGCCACAAAGACCAAACAGTCACAAGCACCTATTCACAAGCTTTCTGCATCTCAGCCACAACTTTCTTCTACTCTTTTTAAATAGAAAATCTTTGTTGGTTAATTTAAGTTCATGAACAGGGAGCCGGAGATGATTTCAGAAATTTGGAAGCTCAATGAAAACCTTGGAAATGTGATCGGTACAGTCTGCTGAACCAAACATCTGGACATCCAACAGAAACAATCATTTTATAATTACAGGCAACAAAATATCATGTTCCCATTATCAAACTGATTATGGAGAGAAAAAAATCTTATCTTGTTTTCAAGTAATGACAAATAAAGAAACTTTTTCCACAGTCTTCAAAGAATTTGAGGCATACTCCTAAATGGGAGCTGACAGCAAGCACAAAAGCCAGCATGCAATGCCAGAGCATTCTGTAATCTAATCAGAAACCACGCTGGTTTAGCCAGGCTCCACTAACTCATGTAATGTTTGTTAGGCTGTTGTCCAATTTCTCTGAAACCCAGTAAATAGTATTCCAAAACAACAAATTTTTGAGATTCATCTGAGCCAGCTTCTCATTGGTGTCACTACTGAAAATGGTGAGCTCACATTTAAAGGCATAGTATCCATATTAACAACCGAGGGTTTACAAACACTTGCTTCACTGAGCTTGTGTTTATGAAAACAAAAGTTTATTATTTAATTCATAGTAGTTTAAGAAGAAAATGCAAACTGATTTTACAGTCTTCTAAATTTAGTCATTTCTTCTACTCTTGATAATAAACGCAATTAATTGATATAAATCTTGCGGAATAATCTGAATCCAAACCCCCACCCCCACCACTTCAATTTTAACTGACCCTTTCTCTGCAGTTCTTTTGACAAGATTGAAAATGCTAACAAAATAACAGCTATGGTTCCTTACTTGAGATGTATCATGATTGAAGATGACAGCATTCAAGTCCCCACAGTTGTAGTGCTTGATGAGGTCCTCTGTAGTGTAAGGGGCCTGCAAGCTGCCTGCTCGGAGACTCTCATGTTGCAGAAGAGTTTGGTTTAAAGCAAAGAGAACCTGTAATGACATAAAAACACAAACACTTGTAAAGAACATGTAGAATTGGAAATGGATAGAATTTGTAACAGTCTGAGTTTGGGGCAAGTCATAAGTTGAGAACAGACAAGTGGTTTAATATGAAGCTGTGTTACTATTGAAAACCTTAGTAAGGATTGAAGCTAGGAAGGGAAATTCATAAAGGGACCATTTCATAAATGACCATTGTTACTGGAACGCAGCATCCATCATCAAGGACCCCCACCACCCAAGTCATGTTCTCTTCTTGCTGCTGCCATAAGGGAGAAAGTACAGGAGCCTTAGCACACACCACCAGGTTCACAAACAGTTATTATCCCTCAACCATCAGGCTCTTGAACCAGTGGGAATAACTTCACTCGCCCCTGTCACTTAACTGTTCCCACAACCTATGGACTCACTTTCAAGGACTCTTCACAGTTCAAAGTAAATTTTTTATCAAAATATGTATACTATATACAACATTGAGATTTGTCTTACAGGTAGTCACAAAACAAAGAAACCCAATAGAATCCATTAAAAAAGACCATCATACACCCAATGTACCAAACAAAATCATGTGAACAATAAAAGAAAGCACCATTCAGAACTGAAGATCACAAAACTGAGTGTACAGCTGCGAAGTCAGTCATCACAACAACCAGTCCAGGAGACCATTAGTTGCAGGCCACAGCCTCAGTTCAGCACAGAGGCAAGTAAGCCTCGCAGAACAGCGAGCTGAACATCAGCCCATCCCTAGCCCCTGGCCCTGATACCCTGACCTCTGCAATGTGGCCTGGTGCTTAAATCAGCCAAATGGCAGGTTGCTCCTTACTGTCAGACCTGGTGCCTGCCGTTTCGATATGCTCCCGGGCCCAGGACCCGCTGCCTCGACTCTTGCCTCACCTCAATTCTGCTGCTTCGAATTGCCTCCAAGACTGCTCCAGCAGCCAAACGTTGGCTTATTGCCCGCTCTTAGGCCCGACTGCCTTGAATCAGCCCTTACACACTTCTCTAAAACCGTCCTGCACCTTCAAGACTTTGGTTCACACCACAAAAATGTCATGTAGTACAGGCAGTTTAAAGGCTCATATCCAAAAGTGAAGTCACAGGCCAGTGATTGCACTAATCGTTTGAGAAAAAGTGTGAGTAGTAAAGTAGTTAAAATCTGTTTTTGCTGCCAGCAAGTCATCACTGTGTTTCACCAGTGCTATCTTAAACTCTTCATCTCATGTTCTCAATATTCATTGTTCATTTATTTATTATTATGTCTTTTTTTCTTTCATACTTCCACAGTTTGGTGTCTTTTGCACATTGGTTGGTTGTCCGTCCTGTTGGGCCCGGTCTTTTATTGATTCTATTGTGTTTCTTAGGTTAACTGCGTACCCTCACAAGAAAATGAATCTCAGGATGTCTGTGGTGACAGATGTATTTTGATAATAAATTTACAATGAAATTTGATTTTCATTAAACATACACTTACCATCCCTTCACCACCTTGTGTATCATTCAGATGACTTTTCTAAACAGGCAAGCATAAACTACAGATTTTGAAGGAACACATACAAAATGCTGGTGGAACACAGCAGGCCAGGCAGCATCTATGTTTCGGGCTGGACTAACTGAAAGGAGAGATACTGAGAGATTTGAAAGTAGTGGGGGGAGGGGGAAATGTGAAATGATAGGAGAAGACCGGAGGGGGTGGGATGAAGCTAAGAGCTGGAAAGGTGATTGGCGAAAGTGATACAGAGCTGGAGAAGGGAAAGGATCATGGGACGGGAGGTCTTGGGAGACAGAAAGGGGGAGGGGGGGAGCACCAGAGGGGGATGGAGAACAGGCAGAGTGATGGGCAGAGAGAGAGAAAAAAGAACAAAACAACTAAATATGTCAGGGATGGGGTAAGAAGGGGAGGAGGGGCATTAATGGAAGTTAGAGAAGTCAATGTTCATGCCATCAGGTTGGAGGCTACCCAGCCGGTATATAAGGTGTTGTTACCTGGTACCTCCAACTTTCACCCTGCCCTCAAATTTACCTGGTCCATTTCCGACACCTCCCTCCCCTTTCTTGATCTTTCTGTCTCCAACTCTGGAGACGGCTTATCTACTGATATCTACTGTAAGCCTACAGACTCTCACAGCTACCTGGACTATTCCTCTTCCCACCCTGTCTCTTGCAAAAAGGCTATCCCCTTCTCACAATTCCTCCGTCTTCACCGCATCTGCTCTCAGAATGAGGCTTTTCATTCCAGGATGAAGGAGATGTCTTCCTTTTTTAAACAAAGGGGCTTCCCTTTTTCCACCATCAACTCTCCTCTCAAACGCATCTCTCCCATTTCACGCACATCTGCCCTCACCCCATTCGCCCGCCACCCGACTCGGGATAGGGTTCCCCTTGTCCTCACCTACCACCCCACCAGCCTCCAGCTCCAATGCATAATTCTCCACCATCTCCAATGGGATCCCAATACCAAGCACATCTTTCCCTATCCCCCTCTTTCTGCTTTCCGCAGGGATCGCTCCCTATGCAACTCCCTTGTCCACTCGTCCCCCCCCATCCCTTCCCACCGATCTCCCTCCTGGCACTTATCCTTGTAAACAGAACAAGTGCTACACCTGCCCTTACACTTCCTCCCTCATCACCATTCAGGGCCCCAGACAGTCCTTCCAGGTGAGGCGACACTTCACCTGTGAGTCGGCTGGTGTGGTATACTGCGTCCGGTGCTCCCGGTGTGGCCTTTTATATATTGGTGAGACCTGACACAGACTGGGAGACTGTTTCGCTAAACACCTACGCTCGGTCCGCCAGAGAAAGCAGGATCTCCCAGTGGCCACACATTTTAATTCCACGTCCCATTCCCATTCTGATATGTCTATCCATGGCCTCCTCTACTGTCAAGATGAAGCCACACTCAGGTTGGAGGAACAACACCTTATATACCGGCTGGGTAGCCTCCAACCTGATGGCATGAACATTGACTTCTCTAACTTCCATTAATGCCCCTCCTCCCCTTCTTACCCCATCCCTGACATATTTAGTTGTTTGTTTTTTTTCCTCTCTCTCTGCCCATCACCCTGCCTGTTCTCCATCTCCCTCTGATGCTCCCCCTCCTTTCTTTCTCCCAAGGCCTCCCGTCCCATGATCCTTTCCCTTCTCCAGCTCTGTATCACTTTCACCAATCACCTTTCCAGCTCTTAGCGTCATCCCACCCCCTCCGGTCTTCTATCATTTCGCATTTCCCCCTCCCCCCACAACTTTCAAATCTCTTAGTATCTCTCCAAGACTAACCCTTTCATTTAGTCCTGACGAAGGGTCCCAGCCCAAAACATCGACAGTGCTTCTTCCTATAGATGCTGCCTGGCCTGCTGCGTTCCACCAGCATTTTGTGTGTGTTATTTGAACTTCCAGCATCTGCAGATTTCCTCATGTTAGATTTTGAAGGAGAGGCTTTACTGGTCATTTGAACTACAGAGGCAGACAATGCCATCTGCATCAATGTTCTTAAAAATGTAACATATCTGTGTCAAATATGCTACCGATATGTACCATAGATGTTTACATATAGAGATAACACATCTTACATCAGGCATGGGAAGAGAAAGATGTTCTCAAATTCCAGTGCCACAATCATTGCGGAATCAAACCATCACCCATTTTTGAAGCATGGACATTCTATAAATCATAGTTTGAAATTTAACCTGCTGCAATGCAGTCTTTCTGTGTTGTACCCGACGCACTTGTGAGGGCTTATGCACTGCATAGGCGGAGTTACTTTCCTTAATAGTCATCAGTGGAAGATAGCTGGGAATTACCTGGAGCAGGGAGGTACAGATGAGGTAATTCATTGAACTGAATCCTCAGCCACTTCACTGCATGTATGGCCATTATAATTGTGACATAATTTTAATCATATAGTCCACCACCTACTGGGCACGGTCAACAACCTCACCATATGCAACTCCACACACAAAGAAGCATAATGAGTTTGCAGCTGTCCTCCATCAATCCACTTATTCTCAGATATCATATATACTCTCTTTGTTCTTTCCAACTCTCTTCCACATTCTCTGCTAATGAAAACTGGCTTGTTTCCCTCTCTTTCCTGGCAAGTGCTCTCAGAACTGAAAGGTTGACTGTTTCTCTTCCCACAGATGCCGCCTGGGCTGCTAAGTGCTTTCAGCATTTTCTGTATCTGTGCAACAGGTAACATCTCACCAAAGGTCAACTCAAAAAGGCCTTGGAGATAATGCCATGGGACCATCCTCAAGAAAGAAGATAAACTCACCTCTGGTGCCTATATAATGGTCTCCTTACTGTCAGGGACAGGGAAGGCCATCACTGATGCTTTCCTTAATCTAAAGGTCATAAAAAGTATTCAGCAACTCAGAGTGTGGATCCTTTTATCTGAAGGTATTAGGTCTGGAAAATGCTTCTCAAATGTGGCTGGTTCCAGCAATTCATTTCTGTTCTACAAGCTGTCATATGAAATAACCATTTCCCCAGGAACCCATTTCCATTGCATACTGGGATAAAGTAAAGTTGGGCCTTTTCACCATCTTTTTCACTATTTCTCATCTCAAGATGTGCCTCACTTCGAACATGATCCCATTGCAATGAAGCTAATATTCAAGATGAATAGTGAACTGTTCAATCTACATTTCTTCACTTAAGAACCAAGCTCACTCCAATGTTACCTATTGATTTACAGTACACAGATAACACCTGCACATATTTGCATCTGGAGGCTGAACCCTGAGCCATCATTGCCTTGTTCACCAAAGCACACAAGAAAGGCCTTTGACTAATATTCAAAAACTCAAGTACTTTACTAAAGCAGCACACACAAAATACTGCAGAAACTCAGCAGATCAGGCAGCATCTATGGAAATCTCTGGCTAAAGAAATTCCTCCTCGTCTCTGTTTTATTCTGAGGCTGTGCCCTCTGGAGATGAGGAGGAATTTCTTTAGCCAGAGGGTAGTGAATCTTTGGAATTCATTGCCATAGATGCCTGTGGAGGCCAAGTCATTGGGTATATTTAAAGCGGCTTCCATTGAGGATATAATGAGTGCAGTGGACAAAGGGAATACGTAGATTTTGTATACTTGGATTTGCAGACAGCGTTCAATAAAGCATCGCAAAAAAGACATATCCAGAAGATAAGGATGCATAGAGTTGGTGGTAGTGTGTTAGCACAGAAAGAGGGTTGGTTAATCAAGAGAAGGCAGACATGGAATAAATGGGTGTTTCTCTAGTTGGCAATCAGTGCTGAGCAGGGTGTCACAGGGGTCAGTGCAACTGTTCACGGTACTGTATACTTTTACGATTTAGAAGAGGGATTGAGTGTAGTGTATCTAAGTTTGCTGATGGCACTAAAGTGACTGGAAAAGCAAATTGTGCAGAGGATGTGCAAGTCTACAGAAAGATACAGATACAGTCCTTTGCCTACTGTCATTTTATGGACATACAATCAATGTATACAAGCTATCTTATGTATTTATGTTTATTGTATTTTTCAACTAATATGTTCTTTATTTTGTTGCAATACTTTTGTGCTACATTGGATCTGGAGTAACAATTATTTTGTTCTCCTTTACACTTGCGTACTGGAAATGACATTCAATAATCTTGAATCTTGAAACAGCCTATTCCCTTAGGCCTTGAGACTACTGAACTCACTGCCACCACCCAGGTCTTACCATGTATGAAGTGCCAGTAGTGTTATACTGTTTACTTCTTAACTTGTTACATAAATTTAACATTTTACAGTGGATTCCTGTAATTAGGTCACATTGGGCTCAAATAAGTGCTGCCCCAATTAGCAGCAGTTTCATGGAAATAGTTAAAATGGTATTGAAAAGACAAATTACCGTTAAACAGGGTATCAAAATTATGTACCGTAGATGTCGGATTATAAGCCGCTACTTTTTCCCCACATTTTGAACAGCTTTGAACACTGCGGCCTTTAATACCGAGCAGCTAATACATGATTTTTTTCATGCCACCAAAAACATTTTGCCTCGTAACAGTAGACCAATAAAATTGATGAGTAGTTCACAGAGATCCAATGAAATTGTACGATAATTCAAGCGCACTTTCACAATTAAATTATTGTAAATCAGTCATTTGTACTCACCCTCATCAACATGGAAAACACTCGAAGAAAAGCATTGTGCTGCCCTTATGGCAGTTATTTAGTTTATAATATTTTCGCTTAGTAATTCATTTTCTAGTTAAAGTTAGAAGTGTTTTAACTATATTTGTTTTCTGTACTACATCGCGGGATGCTATGACGTCACACCCGGTTTTGCCGCGTCTTGTGGGAAAAATGCCGTTTGCGATAAACGGGACGGCGGGGGGGGCGAGCGGCGGAGCGGCATTAGATCTGAGCGAACGCTGCTTTTAAGTTAAAGGTGATCAATAACTTTTCCTGGTAGGCTGCAGTATATATATTTTTTACCAGTCGTTAGGAGATATTGGAATGTTGTTCAGTAAAAAAGTATACGCAACGTATATTTAAAAGTAGCCGCGTTACAGGCACGGTTCGAAAAAAAGCATTTGCAATATGTATTTGTTTATGTTACCATATGGATTTAATTAAAAGTTAAAAAATCCTCACGTGTAATATCTTTCTGTGTAAATATCTCATATTACAACGTGGGACACCTGCGGCCGAAAATCCGGTGCGGCCGAAAATCCGGTGCGGCCTAAAATCCGGTGCGGCCTGTACAAGTAAAAAATTGATTTTCTTTCTAAAATTAGAGCCAGCGGCTTTTAATCAGGTGCGCTCTGTAGTCTGGAATCTACAGTAATTCAATGAAATACAGAACAAATGAGAACACTACCAATACAACTGCAGTATTATTAAACTGTATTAGTTTGTAATAGTTATCAGTGGAGGAATTCACCTAGTGTACATTGATATGTTCTTTCGATTGATTCTAAATTAACAATTTCAGTACAAATGTCTAATGCAGATAATGGACTGCCTCCATACAAGACATTCAACAAATCTTCATTTCCATTGCAACATTCAAGATGATCTTGATACCTTGAAATTCTTAGTAGTTCCTAACTTGATGATGTAGTAAAATCGTTTAATCTTTACTCCTGGCTGTATCTGGCATCTACAAGCCTTAATGCTTGAAACTGCTGTGCACAAAACAGTTCTAAATTGCCTTAATGCTTACTTCTCACCAACTATCAGGGACAAAAATCACTGCATTTTGAGAAGAAACATGCAAGTGGCACTACTTAAAAACTGTTCGCTATAAGCACAGTGGTGTCTAATTAACACACAAGTGCATGTGACTGACACTATTTAGAAACTGTTCATTTACAGTCTCATGTCCCAATTAAACAGGATAGTAACTGAAGAGCATCCCAGCTATTTCCTTGATTAGTTTTTGTTCTTTAAATGTTCTCCAGTGGTTCCCCAATTAATCAATGGTCCAATTAACCTGAATCCACTACATATATTCATTTGTGGTAATGTTACTTTATGTTCTGTGTGTGAGTTATATGTACTGTGTTGTGCATCTTGGTCGAGAGGGACATTGTTTCATGGTTTGAAATGACAATAGGTGTATAAGATGATGAGGGGCATTGCTAGCCAGAGGCTTTTTCCCAGGGCTAAAATGGCTAACACGGAGGGGCATAGTTTTAAGATGCTTGGAAATAGGTACCAAGGGGATGTCAGGGGTAAGCTTTTCACACAGAAAGTGGTGGGTGCGTGGAATGCACTGCCAGCTGCAGTGGTGGAAGTGGATAAAATAGGGTCTTTTAATTGCCTCTTAGATAGGTACATGAAGCTTAGAAAAATAGAGGGTTATGTATTAGGGAAATCCTAGACAGGTTCCAGGGTAGGCTACATGGTCAGCACAAGATTGTGGGCCAAAGTGCTGTAGATTTCTATGTTCTAAACTTGAAATTGGTTTGACTTAAGTAAGTAGGAAAGGGTCTGGCAGATGGCGCACAATGTGGGTTAACATGAGGTCATCTACTTTGTAAGGAAATATAGAAGGTTAGGTTATTATTAAAATGGTAAAAGTTAGATGCATGCCATTTTGCAGAGGAACATGGGTGGGTTTGTGCATGAGTTGCAAGAGGTTGGGTTGCAGATGCAACAAGTTATCAGGAAAGCAAATGGAATGTTGGCCCTCTTTGCTAGAAGGTTTAAATTTAAGAGGAAAGAGCTTATGCTGCAAATATGTATGCAGTGTACTAGTGAGGTTGCACCTGTAATATTGCGTGCACATCTGGTCTCCACACTTAAGAAGAGCTGTACTGGTTTTGGAGGCAATGCAGAGGAGGTTCACCAGGTTGATTCTGGAGATGAGGTGGTCAGCCTATGAATGGAGATTGAGTTACCTGGGAGAATACATACTCACTGGAGCTGCGTCCACAGCCAGATCACCCTAGGGTCTTATGGAATGGTGAGCCAGCTCAAGAAGCCAACTGGTCTACTTCTGCTCCCATTTCTATGTTCTTATGTACTCGCTGATGTAGAGGAGGCCACACGGAGCACACCAAATGAAGTAGACCAGGCTTGAGGAGATGCAAGTGAATCTAGAAGGATTATTTAGGTCCTTGGATAGCAGTTAGACCAAATATAATCTCAGATGGTCATCTTCAGTTCTCTATTCAAATTAGAATAAAAGAAATATTACATGCCTTCTTAACTAATCGTTCTACCAACATGCAAAAGCTTGGGCACCCCTGGTCAAAATTTATGTTACTGTGAATAGTTAAGTGAGTAGAAGATGAACTGATCTCCAAAAGACATAAAAGTTAAAGATGAAACATTCTTTTCAACATTTTAAGCAAGATTAGTGTATTATTTTTGTTTTGTACAATTTTAGAGTGGAAAAAAAGGAAAGGAGCACCATGCAAAAGTTAATGCAAATTTCAAATCTTTATAAATACCCTGACCCCTCAAACTTGTCCCAACAATCAGCAGCTATGGGCTCCTCTAAGCAGCTGCCTAGCACTCTGAAAATTAAAATAATTGATGTTCACATAGCAGGAGAAGGCTGTAAGAAGATAGCAAAGCATTTTCAGGTAGCCGTTTCCTCAGTCCGTAATGTAATTAAGAAATGGCAGTTAACAAGAATGGTGGAGGTCAAATTGAGGTCTGGAAGACCAAGAAAACTTTCTGAGAGAACTGCTTGTAGGATTGCTAAAAAGGCAAATCAAAACCCCAGCTTGACTGCAAAAGACCTTCAGGAAGATTTAGCAGACTCTGGAGTGGTGGTGCACTGTTCTACTGTGCAGCAACACCTGCACAAATTTGACCTTCATGGAAGAGTCATCGGAAGAAAACCTTTCCTTCACCCTCACCACAAAATTCAGCGTCAGAAGTTTGCAAAGGAACATCTAAACAAGCCTGATGCATTTTGGAAAGAAGTCCTGTGGACTGATGAAGTCAAATAGAACTTATTGGCTGCAATGAGCAAAGGTATGTTTGGAGAAAAAAGGGTGCAGAATTTCATGAAAAGAACACCTCTCCAACTGTTCAGTCCAGGGGTGGATAGATCATGCTTTGGGCTTGTGTTGCAGCCAGTGGCATGGGGAACATTTCACTGGTAAGGGGAAGAATGAATTCAATTAAATACCAACAAATTCTGGAAGCAAACATCAAACTGTCTGTAAGAAAGCTGAAGATGAAAAGAGGATGGCTTCTGCAACAGGATAATGATCCTAAACACACCTCAAAATCCACAATGGACTACCTCAACAGGCACAAGCTGAAGGTTTTGCCATGGCCCTCACCGTCCCCGACTGAAACATCATCGAAAATCTGTGGATAGACCTCAAAAGAGCAGTGCATGCAAGACAACCATGAAACTCACAGAACTAGAAGTCTTTTACAAGGAAAAATGGGTGAAAATCCCCAAACAAGAATTGAAAGACTGTTAGCTGGCTACAAAAAGCGTTTACGAGCTGTGATACTTGCCAAAGGGGGTGTTACTAAGTACTGACCATGCAGGGTGCCCAAACTTTGCATCAGGCCCTTTTCCTTTTTTGTTATTTTGAAACTGTAAAAGATGTAAATGAAAAAAGAAGTCTTGCTTAAACTATTAAAGAAATGTGTCATTTTTAACTTTATGCCTTTTGGAAATTAGGTCATCTTTTATTCGCTTAGCTATTCATAGTAACAGAAATTTTGACCAGCAGTGCCTAAACTTTTGCATGCCACTATATTAACCTTCAGTGACTCATTTTCAAAATTTTCAATCCCAGGGTGGCCCATGCATTATCTTTGTCACATAAGTGTATTTCCAAACAGAATGGCAATCAAAATGAAGAAAAACATAATGGGCCGCTCCCCTCTGGGGACTCGTTTCTCCGGTTAACTATTGTTATCCTCCTGCTGGTTCAGCTAGTGCAGCAAAGCCAAGACCAAAGTTGATGCCTTCTGTACATGATATCTTTTTATTCTGACTTATTATTCTCTGTTCATTATCCCGAGAGCTGCCAAATTTCTGATGCTAGTTCGCCTAGACATGACTTAGATAAACATATGCCAATCAAATACATGGAATACGTTCATATTGGAATACTTCATCAATGACAAAATCAGTGAAGAATCAGACGGAAAGTGAAGCTTGACCCGTCCCACATGGTGAAATAAAAAACAACTTTTTAACTGTGTTGCTCCACAACTGGCTCTGAACCCTGGACAGATGGATTTGCTTAATGCAAGGAAACCACTCACATTTATCATTTTAAAAAAAGACTCATACTTTAAAGTATTTAGTACATCTGAATTTGTTTAAAACATGCAGATTTTCTGACCCTGAGCCTTAAATTAGAACAGAAAAAGATCTGTTCCTATGTAGATTTCATTTGTGTATGAAACCCAGAACCAAGTTTTCTTTTTCTAATTAGTACGCCTCACTCATGACATATTAACAACTTGCACTGTACTTTGGAATAGTTCTGAGACTTCTGCTTTGCAGGAAAAAAAGGATGTTTATTTTAAGACATCTTGAGACAATAGACCATTTGGCCCACTGCATTTGAGGGGATCGCTTGAAAGAAAAACAACAATTCATCTCACTTTGTCGATCTATCCCAATATTCACAATTATTTAATTTACTGCATTTTTATTGATATTACAAATAAAGCTTTCACTGTCTTTTCAGATAGTTAGTACCTGCATAACCATTACAAGCACAGTCACAATGCAATAAGAACAAAATATTATTCATGCTAACTTTCATAGTTCCTTGTTCAAACCAACACAGAGTCATCAAATAATTTTGAGACCCATTTATGTTGCAGACGTGGGATAAATTATGAATGGCAACAATTCAGGTAGGTGGCTCACTATTATTTTACTTATGGTATACTCTGGCCTTACCAGCAGCACCCAGCATTAAATTAAGTTCATTATCACTGACACAAGAGGTACTGCTGGAAATCTGAAGCAATACACACTATGTGGTCGAGGAGCTCAGTAGGCCAGGCTGCATCTATAGCTGGGAATAAACAGTTGACATTTCAGGCCAAGACCCTTCATCGGGACCATTTATCGCTGACATACATTATATTGTGAAATTTGTTGTTTTCTGGCAGCAGTACTGCAAGTTAAATAAATAAATAGATAGAGAGGTAAAATACAAAGAAGGAATAGTGTTCTCTTTATAAGTTCCTTCCATGGTTAGTTGGGTGACTATGTTGTATGGCATGCTATTTACTTATTTAACCTTGAAGATCACAGTTTGGAAAGAAAGTAAAATGCATTTATGTGGCACTTTTTTTTCCTTCATTTCAGTAAGTCCAAATACGTTTTGCAACCAGTGCAGTATTTTTGAGGTATATTCCTCATAATAATGAAGGAAGCATGACAAACAGTTTTGCATATAGCAAGCCCCAACAAGTGGCAAGGTGATGGTAATCATATTACCCATTTTGTGCAGAATTATCTAATCTATTTTCAGGAGTGCAACAGAATACAAATGTGTACCTTTTGCTTAACATACCTTCTTTTAGGTCCAGGTTGCTGATAACCATCAACCTGCCCCCCCACCCTCCACCAAGCAAACACAGGAGTTTAAGTAGCTATAACTTCAATTTAACAACATCAGGAATGGATAAATTTCCTTCAGCATGTTCTGTTAAGAATCCCAGAGCCTAATGTAGTTTATGCCTGCAGGTCCTATTAATGAACCAATTTGACCAGCTGTGTACCAGCAATTCCCTGGGATGTGCTTGGCTAACTGACAGCTCACATTTCTGAGCATACCAGAGTGAAAACTGATTGGTTCCAAACATGAAACAATCTAGTGGGTGATATCGTGGAACCAGGTAAACCCACCGTGCCCTGTACGTAAAGTTATTTCTGCTATAGCATGAAAGTTACATTCCTAAGAAACCTTACATTATGAAAAGTTATATTAAAGTAGAACAATGTGTAATTATGTTACACAATTAGGTTAAACAACCTACCACCCCACCAGCCTCTGTGTCCAGCACATAATTCTCTGAAACTTCCACCACCTCCAATGGGATCTCGCCACGAAGCACATCTTTCCTTCCCCCCTCTTTCTGCTTTCCACAGGGATCGCTCCCTACACGACTCCCTTGCCAGTTTATCCGTCCCCACTGATCTCTTTCATGGCACTTATCCTTACAAGCAGAACAAGTGCTTCACTGCCCCTACACCTCCTCTCTCACTACCATCCAGGGCCCTAAACAACCCAACCAGGAGAGGGGAGACTTCACCTGTGAGTTTGTTGGAGTCCGCTTGAGATTGGGAGACCGCTTCACCGAGCATCTACACTCTGTCTGCCAGAACAAGCGGGATCTCCCTGTGGCCACCCATTTTAATTCCACTTCTCATTCCCATTCCGGCATGTTTACTCATGACTTCGGGATAAGGCCACACTTGGGTTGAAGGAACAACACCTCATATTCTGTTTGGGTAGCCTCCAACCTGACGGCTAAAGGATTTTTCAAACTTCCAGTAATGCCTCCCAACCAACACCCCCCTCCATTTCCCATCCCCTTTTCCCTCTCTCACCTCATCTCACCAATTAACTTCCCAGCTCTTTACTTCTTCCCTCCCCCTCTAAGTTTTCCTTATCACCAGGTGGTTCTCTCTCCCCTCCCTCCACCTTTAAAATCTACTCCTCAGCTTTTTTTCTCCAGTCCTACTGAAGGGTTTTGGCTTGAAATGTTGACTGTACTGAGTTCCTTCAGCATTTTGTGTGTGTTGCTCAGATTTCCAGCATCTGCAGATTTTCTCTTGTTTGTAATTGTGTTGTAATTACCTTCAAAGCACAGATGTAACTAAGCCTTCCCAAACACAATTGTGCTATATCCAATGCAGACTGTGTAATGCAAATAGCATTCCCTAATACATCAACTGCCTTATAACCAATTCAAATTATGGAATCACAAACTACAGCAGAATGTCATGAATTACACATATGATCTTCAAAATGCAACAGAACCCCTATGTAGTTACAAAATATAGTAAGTCACATATTCTCTGCCCTGTGTTCTAAGCATACTCTGAAATAAAACACACATAAAAATACACAAAAGTGATTGCTTTCCTGCTGTTTGAATGCCGATTTTATTTACAGAGGTTTCACACAGTTAGAAGAAAGTCCCAGGTGGGCCAAATTATTCTTGGGATTTTAAACAGTATATCCCACATGGTACCACTTTCATTGAGAAACCACTGTCTACAACAAAGTAGTTTTAAATTTGCTTGTGGTATTTAAACCAAATATTACCAGTGGCAAAATAGTTCCACCCTTGTAAAATGATGACAAATAAGATGTGACAGACTGGCTTCCTACAATCCAGCTGCACACAGCAGTAGATTTATGTGTAAACTGGAACAATTTTTGTGTAATGTTACTCATGGTGCTTAGACTGTAATCACAAGGATTAGTTATCCTTTTGAAATGCCGTAACTATGAAACTCTGTGGTGCTCAGGTCAGACTGCGCTTGGAACTTATAATCCCAGTTCTGGTCAACGAGTGTTGAGTGGCATTTGAGTACAGTGTAGAGAATTTCGATTTATTTATTTAGTGACAGAGCGCAGAACAGGCCCTTCCAGCCCAATGAGCTGCACCACCTATTTAATCCTAGCCTAGTTACAGGAGAATTTGAAAGACCCATTCACCTACTAATCAGTATGTCCTTGGAATGATAGAGGAAACCAGAGCACCAGGGGGCAACCCATGCATTCACAGGGAAAAAGTACAAAGTCTTTACAGATGGCTTCGGAATTGAACTCCAAGCTCCGATGCCCTGATCTGTAATAGCAAGACACTTACTACACCACTAGGATGGTCCTCAGATTTTCCTAATAGCGTATACCATCACAACAGCATTCTAGTAGTGTAGACACCTTAAACCCTTAATTATGTTCATTTCTACAGTGCCAAAACCTTTGCCCAAAACACTCAAAACGAAGTTATCATAGTTACGTGCCAAGTATGATCAATGGTAAACTTACTTTTCTTCCATTTAACCACTCTACCCACTGCTGCCACATAATGAAGACGAAACAATGGCCCCTCTGGTCTGACAGCCACATGATTTATTGACTTTAAACACGGTCACTGGTTGCATTCGGTTGCTGTGCTAATCTGTCTGCTGATTGCAATATTACGTCACTGAAAATGATAGCTTCCTCTAAAGTCATTTCTTAGATTTGGCTTGAATTTAAGCTCTGATTGTTGTTTTGAAGATCATGAATGTTTTTAAACAGAGGCAGAAATATGACAGAAAAATAGGCAGAATAAAAATAAACTGAACTGCAAGAAAAACTGACAGAGAATATCCCATCACAAATTCAAGAAATTGAAGGATCCTTAGTTATTGTTGGTTCCTGTTCTTCAGTCATATTTGGACAACATACATCAGCATCAGCACGGGTGCATCACAAGGCTGTGAGTTTTGCCCCCTGCTCTACTCACTTTACACATATGACTCTAATGCCATATTCAAGTTTGCTGATGACGCCAATATCACTGGCTGAATCAAAGGTGGTGTCGAAGTCACGTGTAGAAGGGAGACTGAAAATCTGGCACCAACAACCTCTTATTCGATATCAGTAAGACCAAGGAGCTAATTTTTGACTTCAGGAGGAGTAAATCAGAGGTCCATGAGCCAGTCCTCTCAGATGATCAGAGGTGGAGAGGGTCAGCATCTTTAAATTCCTTGGTGCTATTATTTCAGACGACCTGGCCTGAGCCCAGCACACAAGTGCAATCATGAAGAAAACACGGCAGTGCCTTTACTTCCTTAGGAGGTTGTGAAGATTCAGCATGGCATCTAAAACGTTGATAAATTTTATAGATGCGTAGGGAAGAGTATATTGACTGGCTACACCACCAAAACTCTTGAATAGAAAATCATACAAAAACAGGATATGGCCCAGTCCATCATGGGTGAAGCCATCCTACTACCATTGAGCACGTCAACACAAAATATTGTCAAGGGAAAGCAGTTCCCATCATCAGTGTCCCCACCCACCCAGGATATGTTCTCTTCTCGCTGCTGCCATCAGGAAGAAGGTACAGGAGCCTCAGGTCTCATAACACAAGGCACAGGAACAATTATTACCCCTTAACCATCAGGCTCTTGAACCAGGGGGATAACTTCACTAATTTTCAGTTTCCCCATAATTGAAATCTTCCCACACTCATAGACTCACTTTCAAGGACTCTTCATTTTATGTTCTCAATATTTATTCCTTATATATTTAGTTTTATTATTATTTTCTTTCTTTTTGCATTTGAGCAGGATATTGTCATTGGCACACTGGTTGAATGCCCAAGTCGATGCGGTCTTCCATTGATTTTATTATGGTTACTATTCTATTTTCGACTTATTGATTATGCCCACAAGAAAATGATTCTCAAGGTTGAAAAATGGCAACATATATTTACTTTGATAATAAATTTACTTTGAACTTTAGGAAGAAATGCTAGTTTGTCATCTTGTCAATCTGATAAAGTTTACTTCCCACTTGCTCAATACTAATGCTTTGGAAATCCACTCTGCTTCAGTCCATCAATTTTCTATTCTTACTGACTAAATATGGATGAAATCAAAAAATTTGCATCCTTCTCGTAATGCACTAAAGTGTTTCAGGGACATTACAATCTAGAGATCTTCCGAAGTGTCAAGGACAAAGGAAATGATAGAAGACTTCAAGATGTGGAAGTTAGGAGAATACACATCAGTCCTCCCATGATCACTGCCTCATCTTTTGCACAGTTTGTGTAACTCATGATAATTTTTATGACTTGCAGTGCACTGCTGTTGATAAACAACATTATTCATGACATATGCCTGTGATAATAAACCTGATTCTGATTCTAAGACCCAGTTTGTACCCAACCCAGCCATAGCCAATATAAATCCAGCCAGCACCTTCAGACCAATAATCCAGCCTAATGCAGGCCTGACTGCCAGTTTCTAGCATAGTCACTGCTGTAATTATGAGGTAGACAAGCACCCACAAAAATGCTAATTCTTAGTCTGACGTGAAAATGTATATCAGCTAGGATATTGGCGATAACTCCACTCCACAGCTTTGCACGGTTGGCGATGGCTAGAATTAACTCCTGCCTGAGCATAGACACGGAGCTGCTGCATTTTGCCTACAGCCACAGCATGCCAATAACAGATGCTGTCTCACTGATTCTCTTTCTGCTTTGCAGCCCCTAGGTAACAGCAATACATAGGTCAAGCTGTTGCTTATTGATTACAGCTCTGCATTCAACACCACCATCCCTCAGTACAAGCTTCAAGAACTGGGCCTTTGCAACAGAATCCTCAACTTACTTCTTTATCAAGTCACCTCCTCACTGACAGTCAACACAGGCATAATTCCAGAAGGGGCTCGGCCTGAAGCATTGACTGTTTATTCTTTTCCATAGGTGCTGACTGACCTGCTGAGTTCCTCCAGCATTTTATGTGCGTTACTTTGGATTTCCAGCATCTGCAGATTTTCTTGTGTATGCGATTCTTCAAGATAGACTGCCTAGCCCACCGTTCTACTCTCTCTACACTCATGACTGTGTGGCTAAGCGCAGCTCAGGCACCAATACAGTTGGCAGAATCTGAAATTACAATGTCGAAGCATACAGAAGTGAAATAGATCAGTTGGTTAATTGGTGACAATAATCTTGCACACATCAGCAAGACCAAAGATTTGGTGGTGGTCTTCAGGAACGGCAAGTCAGGAGAAAACAGAACAGTCATCATTTAAGAGTTTGCAGTGGAAGTTCCTGGGCATCAGCATCTTGGTGGATCTATCCTGGGCCCAACACATTGATGCAATCATGAAGAAGGCACGCTAGCAGCTCTACTTCCTCAGGAGTTTGAGAAGATTTGGTATGCCACCAAAACCTCCAGCAATTTTCTACAGATGTATGGTATAAGGCATTATTGCTTGCTACGGAGGCTCTGATGCACAGGAGTGTTCCGTGTTCTCCGAGTCTGTGGTGGCCAGTGCCATCATGTTTGCTGTTGTGTGCTGGGGCAGCAGGCTGAGGGTAGCAGACACCAACAGAATCAACAAACTCATTCGTAAGGCCAGTGATGTTGTGGGAGTGGAACTGGACTCTCTGACGGTGGTGTCTGAAAAGACGATACTGTCCAAGTTGCATGCCATCTTGGACAATGACCCCCATCCACTCCATAATGTACTGGTTAGGCACAGGAGTACATTCAGCCAGAAACTCATTCCACTAAGATGCAACACTGAGCGTTATAGGAAGTCATTCCTGCCAGTAGCCATCAAACTTTACAACTCCTCCCTCGGAGTGTCAGACACCCTGAGCCAATAGGCTGGTCCTGGATTTATTTCCACTTGGCATAATTTACTTATTATTATATAATTATTTATGGTTTTATATTGCTATATTTCTACACTATTCTTGGTTGGTGCGACTGTAACAAAACCCAATTTCCCTCGGGATCAATAAAGTATGTCTGTCTGTCTGTCTGAGTGAAAGGGGCTGCTGAGGGTTATGGACTCAGCCAGCTCCATCACTGCCCACCGTCGAGGACATCTTCAAGAGGTGGTGCCTCAGGAGGTGGCATCCATCAATAAGGATTGTCACTATCTGAGACATGCCCTCTTTTCATTACTACCATCAGGTCAGTGGTAAGCGAGCCAGAAGACCCAGGTACAGCTTCTTCACCCCACCATCAGATGAACACTACTTTGTCATCCCTCTTATGTGCTATTTATTTATTTACAGTACGTGTAAAACTTAGAATAATTTTTATGTCTTGCTCTTTACTACTGCTGCAAAACAACAGATTTCACAAGATATGTCAGTAATAATAAACCTTCTTTTACATCCACCTCAGATTAAGGGTCATGTAAGAGTAGTGTAAGATGCTCTAGAGTATCCTATCTACATACCGGTTAAGCCTTGCATTCAAAAAAGTTGCTTTGCTTTCTGGAACCATGCCGAATGAGAATGATGTGATATTAAAGCTTTCTCAACTCTCAATAAGTTATCTTCTTCAAGAGAAGAGGGAAGGTCACATTAAAAAAATACTACCAGGAGTGCATATTGTTACGAAGGTGGAGCAACTCTGAGGGGCCGAAGGGTACAAAGTCACCCCCTCCTTTTTGAGAATCACAAGATCGCTATTATTTCGGGTCTGGGACCCAGGAAATGAGAGAGAGACACCCAGAATACACTAGGTTTGGAATGTGTCCTGACATCAGCGGAACGGAACCACTGATAACAGCCATTGTCTCTTGGAGACGGAATTGTGTATTGAGTACTGTACTATTCATTGAAAACCCTCAGGGGACAACCAGAGTGGTCTGGTTGAGGGATTGCATCATCCCAACCTGATTGACATCTGAGACCCCGTGAGTAAGGATAAAAGAGGGGTCGGGGAACACCCCTTTAGACGCACCAGGAGAAACGCTAGAGATCCAGGGACAGCATTTTATAGCAAAAGCCGATGGGTGCTCGTGTGTGTCCTCCCTTGCCAGGGTGGCGGGCTCACCACGGAAGAACGGTTTAGCTAAAGGAAAGGTCACACTTGAATGGCCACACCAACGAGACACCGACAGACCGAAATCATAAAGGATGGTTGGAAAAACCCATAGCGGTAACTGTTCCTATTCTATTCCTATTTCTCTCTCTCCAACAATTTACACAGCGAAAACCAAAAGATGGCAGCTTGTGGAACTGCAGTGAACTTTATATTTCCATCGGACAATACATTATCCCCTAGACAACGATAGAGCTTATTTCTCATTGATTATTATTATACCCGCACTTTTAGATTTAGTACTGACAACGTATATTATCTGTATATTTGCATTGATATTATTTTTGTGTATTTTTACTAATAAATACTGTTAAAAATAGTACCATCAGACTTCAATGGACGTCTCTATCTTTGCTGGTAAGTGACCCAGTTACGGGGTTCGTAACAATATAAACTAAAAAAAAAATCACAAATGGATCCGAAATTCTTCTCAGCAGGCTATGTATTAAATCTTGATCTTGACTCATATTGTTAGTCCACCTGATTTTCAGAAATGCAGACAAGCCAATGAGAAAATGCCTTGTACAGTTTAAAAAGACAATAGTAAAGACAGGACCAAAATTGCCACAGTCTACTGGCACAATGAGAGTGTACGACAAATGATGAACAAAACAAATTAAAACTCGGGAAACAGCGCTTCCTCTGTGAGACAAGTATTCAGCGCTTGTCCCACACAAGGATGTCCATGTCAGTGGAATCAGATTTGAAAACAGATCAGGGCTGGGGCTTGCCATGATTCAAGGTTCCCAAGACCATCTGCTTTTGAAAAGCTGGGGGAAATCCAGAGACCTCTACAGTCTGTGAGAAAATGTATACGAAGTTCAAAATTGGTGAGAACGGACACCACCGTAAAGGATCTAAACTAAGAAAATAGCAAGGAAGCACTTGTTATACAGAAAATAGTTTATTGTTGCCTACAAAGCGCACCCATTTTAATTTCTTCCAGGGCTGTTGTAATAGAACACTGAATCCAACAGTAATATCATACTTTAATTAATGCTGCAATCACCAGCCCCATTTTGAATCATCTTTCTCCCTTAGCTGTTAACTGGGTCAGCAATAGTGGACACTGGCAGATATTTACTGAGGAGAATTTGATGGCTCTGGGCTTGTACTTTGCCGAGATTTAGAAGAATGAAGGTGGATCTCACTGGAGCTTATTAAATATTGGAAGTAGATAGAGTGGACATGGAGAGGATATAGTAGGGGAATCTAAGGTCAAAGGGCACAGCTTAGAATACAAGAATGTCCCTTTAAACAAATATGAGAAAGACTTTCTTTAGGCAGAGGGTGGCGAATCTGTGGAATTCATTGCCACCAACAGCTATGGAAGCCAAGTCACTGGGTATTTTTAAAGCGGAGATTGATAGGCTCTTGATTAAGTGGGTCAAAGGTTACTGGTAGAAGGCTGAAGAATGGGGTTGAGAGATAATAAATCTTTCATGATGGCAGAACAGACTTGATGGGCCAAATGGCCTAATTCTGTTTCTAAGTCTTTTGGAATGCTGAGAAACAATTCAACAGTGGGCACGTGTGAAGATTGAAGAAGCATTTACTGTATGTGCATTGTAAATGATGAAGCAAGGATGTGTCATACACAGGAAGGAAGGGCACTTCAGTACACTGAAGGGAATGGGAGTACATGATGGAGAAGATCAACTCCACGTTGAGTGCCCAGCACAGATGGAAGCAAATGCTGAAATAAATCTCAGACCGACAGAAAAGTCCCAATGTAAGACATGCAACAATAACTGAAGGAGCTGAACAGGCCAGGAAGTATAATTCATAACAAGTACCAGATTGCACTATGTAGATTTGAAAATATTAGCTGTAAGCTGGTGAAGGATGAAAATAATGAATCTTTTCATGTGTTTGATGCTCTATTGAGGAAGGTACCAGAAAGTTCCACCACTCCAAGATGCTGTACACAGTTTGCAGGAGCAAGTTGAATGATCACCCAAAGCACTGCCAATCCAAATTCTACCACTTTTCTGGTCCCTACTCATCTCATCATCTATCATGTGCTTTTTCTCAGCAAGCAGATGTTAAAGAATCTTTCTTACGCTAAAGGAAATCTTCAGAAACATTGAATGACTGCATTTACAAAAACTGCTCTGGCAGCTCCTACTGCTCACTGCAAGGATAGTGCATACAATGGCTATTGCGCTTTCAATTCCAGTGGTCTTAATTAGCATTGTTCATGCATGCATTCATATTATACATGTCTCTAATCCACTGCTACCTGGCACATCAGCTGTTGCTACCCTGTAGAATATAAGGCAGGGCTGACCTCGAGTGATATACACTACCGTACTTTAGTGAAACAAAGAACGCAGCATCCAGTTTCTCTAATTACCATTTGGAGAAAACAAGCAGTATTCCAAAGCAGCAAAGATCAGAGAAGTCCAAGGATTGACTATGTGCTTTTTGATATCTGTGGTGAAGTGAGGGAGAGTTGAGCTGAAATGGCTGGACAAGTTTCTTCAACTTGTTACAGGTATATCAAACCTTCCATAGCCTTTAGAGGGCCCACATTTGTTCTGTGCAGACTGCTCATATCTACTTATGAATCCATTTGATCCTTGCTGTCCCAAAAGGGTGTAGTGATTTGGATTAACATCTATGTCAGTTAATTTAAAAGACAAACTGCTGAAGGAGCTTTGGCTCAGGCGATGGAGGGGAAAGGACAGTTGTGACATTGGGCTGACCCCTTTCCTCTACGTGAAGGGCTTCCACCCAAGACACTGACAGTCTATTTCCCTCCATAGATGCTACCTGACTCACCGAGTTTCTTCAGCAGTTTGCTTTTTGTTCACGATTCTAGCATCTGCTGTCTTTTGTGTCCGCAGTATACTGAAAAGCTGGAATTATTAACAATTTAGTAGTGTTCATCAGTTATGTGACATTCAACTCACAAAGTTGGGGTTCCAATAATAGGTTTATTAGTGTCTGCAGTTAACTCAGTCTGATAACATTGCCCAGGTGTGCCCAGGTGTGCCTTATCACAGTAATATTCTCATAGGTATTGGGTTTCCTTTAACACCCCCCCCCCCCGCTACCCCCGAATAACATCTCAGCTCAGTAAAATCATGCTGCATAATATAAACAGAAAAGCTGCAAGAATTTTCACAAGCTGGTTTTACAATTTATCCCTGGGGCATTTGCACTATTTGAAAAGCAACGCAGTAAAAGGATGTAACTGATTCTTTCAACTCATCATAATGGTAAAATTGGAAGAAAGATTCAAAACAGACAACGGAAGGTAGATTTCGACTTTGTTCCCTCTCATTAAGTGAGCAATAGCAGATCGGCAGCCTGTCTTCAATCTCTCTTCACGTTTAATACCAGTGAAGTCAACAGTAATAAAGATCAGGGAGATGCTAAATGGACTGTCAGCTCGTCATCACTTATTTTACACATACCACACTGCGGGTTTGGCCTTCATGTCATCTCAACCATATACAGTCACATTCTCTAAATTATATTTTCTCTTGTGAAACATCATACGTACAATGCATCCACTATAGTACAATGTTCTCAAATGGTGCTGATAGTTCAAGATCTAATCGGTTTGCTGAGCATATTGATGGTTAACTGCAATGGATTCCAAATAATTTCTTAATAATTATATTCCTTGTATATAATGATTTATAACCAGTCTTTTTATTTGAGAGTTAGGTGTTGCATCGCTGCTACAAGCAATAGCTTCAGCCCTAATTTTACATGTGCTTTATAGCGTAACTAACCTTGTGACCCTTTTCTTCAGCTATGTTCCACTTATTGTTTCCCAGTGTATCTCGGGCTACCAAGAGCTTAAGTCAAAAGTAAACACACTTAAAATTTAATACCCAAATAGATGTTGCCCTAATAAACACTCAGCATTAGACTTTGTTTCATAAAATACTCAGGACAAATGTGGAATTCTAAGAAAATAGAAAGTGGGATTTTTGCAGTGAGAAAAACTGCCACAGTTTTAATAGGGGAAGGTTACCATTTGTATTGACTTTATTATTTTCCATTGTTTTGTGTGCAAGCCATTTGAAAAGTAAGGTTAATATTATTTGATTGAATAACATTGTAAAAAGGCCTGTGTTGAATTAATTTATTTTCAGCATCACGAAAATAAACATGGCATTGCAGAAATGAGCACAGGAAGGTACACAGGGAGGCTCGAGCATCTGTCACTTGAACGTCATTCATGGCAAAAGTACCATTGCGTCAGCTTTCTACAATCCCATCTGGTGACTGGTGTGGGATGTGGTGTCCCAATAAATCATGTAAGTTAACTTTGGACGAGAACTCTTAGGGGGCTCTCCCAATCACCTGCTATAACTTAAAGTGGCACCCTTGTGAAAACAACATTTTTTTTTACGATTGCAGCATTGCTCCAGGAGTTCCAGCGATTCTCGAGGGGGCGTGAGAATCCAGCCATATATCACTCAAACTCTCTGTGGCTTATTTTATACTCGTGTTGTACTGAAATATTTAGACTAAAGGGTCCCAATGTATGCTGGGTTAGCTGTTGAGAACTGGGCTATACACTTTCTCTACAGCTTTACAGCTTCTGTATTAGATAAGTAAAATAACATTTGGTGTTTCCAAATTTCCTCCACTCTGGTACTATCATATTGCAAGGAATTATTGAAGAGTTACCTTTTCCTCAAAACATTGAACAATTAAGTACATAAATATAGACTTGAATGTATAAAAATATACTTTGCTATCATGACACATCCTACAGTGTTTTCTTGCCATCTGGAACATTGAAAAGTAGAAACTACCTTAATGTATAACATAACAGTCAATTTGTGAACAGCAGAATCCATGGTACTGATGGATTTTTCTACTTTTCTTCCAATAGCACAATAGAATTTTTCATTCCTTCCTTACAAGTCTGCCAGGGTGATACCTGAAAGACAATGAGCTGGAACTTCCATTCAGACATCTCAAAGAAAAGAGATCTTCATCTGGTCAGGGAGAGTAAGGAGGTGATAGAGAGGAGCTAAAGGCAGGTAGTCACACCAGGGCCTTGGGAGACAGATAAGTGGGTAACAGTCAGGAGAGGGAAGGGCAGGAGTCAGAGGCTAGAGATTACCCTTGTGGCTGTACCCCATGACAACAAGTACTCCTGCTTGAGTACTGCTTGGGGGGGGGGGGGATGGCCTACCTGGGGGAGGCAACAGTGGCCGTGCCTCTGGCACAGAGTCTGGCCCTATGGCTCAGAAGGGCAGGGAAAGGAAGAGGGTGGCAGCAGCGATAGGGGACACTATAGTTAGGGGTTCAGCCAGGCAATTCTGTGGACTCAGGAAAGAAGCACAGATGATAGTTTGCCTCCAGGAGCCAGGGTCCGGGATATTTCTGATCACGTCCACGATATCCTGATGTGGGAAGGAGAACAGCCAGAGGTCATGATACACATTGGTACCAATGACATAGGCAGGAAAAGGGAGGAAGGCTTGAAAGCAGACAACAGGGCTTTAGGAAGGAAGCTGAGAAACAGGACCACAAAGGTAGTAATCTTGGGATTACTGCCTGTGCCATGTGACACTGAGTATAGAATAGAGTGAAGTGGAGGATAAATGCGTGGCTAAGGGATCGGACCAGGGAGCAGGGATTTAGATTTCTGGATCATTGGGACCTCTTTTGGGGCAGGAATAACCTGTACAAAAAGGACAGGTTGCACTTGAAGCCCGGGGGACTAATATCCTGGCAGGGAGGTTTGCTAAGGCTATTGGGGAGAGTTTAAACTAGGATTGCTGGGGGGTGGGAACCAAACTAAAGAGACGGATGAAGAGGTGGTTGGCTCACAAATAGAGAAAACTTGGAGACAGTGCGAGAGAGAGGATACGCATGTGATAGAGAAGGGACACAATCAGACCAATGTTTTGAGATGTATCTGTTTTAATGCAAGGAGTATTATGTACAAAGCGGATGAGCTTAGAGCATGGATCAGTACGTGGAGCTATGATGTTGTGGCCATTACAGAGACTTGGATGGCTCAGGGACAGGAATGGTTAATTCGAGTGCCCGGCTTTAGGTGTTTCAGAAAGGACAGAGAGGGAGGCAAAAGAGGTGGGGCGTGGCACTGTTGATCAGAGATAGTGTCATGGCTGCAAAAAAGGAAGAAGACATGGAGGGATTGTCTACAGAGTCTCTGTAGTGGAAGTTAGGAACAGGAAGGGGTCAATAACTCTACTGGGTGATTTTTATAGACCACCCAATAGTAACAGGGACATCGAGGAGCAGATAAAAAGACAGATTCTGGAAAGGTGTAATAATAACAGGGTTGTTGTGGTGTGACATTTTAATTTTCCAAATATCGATTGGCATGTCCCTAGAGCGAGGGGTTTAGATGGGGTGGAGTTTGTTAGGTGTGTTCAAGAAGGTTTCTTGACACAATATATAGATAAGCCTACAAGAGGAGAGGCTGTACATGATCTGGCATTGGGAAATGAACTGGGTCAGGTGTCAGATCTCTCAGTGGGAGAGCATTTTGGAGATAGTGATCACAGTTCTATCTCCTTTCCCATAGCATTGGAGAGGGATAGGAACAAACAAGTTAGGAAAGCATTTAATTGGAGTAAGGGGAAATATGAGGCTATCAGGCAGGAACTTGGTAGCATAAATTGAGAACATATGTTCTCAGGGAAACGTACGGAAGAAATGTGGCAAATGTTCAGGGGATATTTGTGTGGAGTTCTGCATCGGTACTTTCCAATGAGACAGGGAAAGGATGGTAGGGGACAGGAACTGTGGTGTACAAATGCTGTTGTAAATCTAGTCAAGACGAAAAGAAGAGCTTATGAAAGGTTCAAAAAACTAGGTAATGATTGAGATCTAGAAGAGTAAAAGCTAGCAGGAAGGAGTTTAAAAAGGAACTTAGGAGAGCCAGAAGGGGCCATGAGAAGGCCTTGGTGGGCAGGATTAAGAAAAATCCAAAGGCATTCTACAAGTATGTGAAGAACAAGAGGATAACGTGAGAGAATAGGACCAATCAAGTGTGACATTGGGAACGTGTGTATGGAATCGGAGGAGATAGCAGATGTACTTAGTGAACACTTTGCTTCAGTATTTACTATGGAAAAGGATCTTAGTGATTGTAGGGATGCCTTACAATGGATTGAAAAGCTTGAGCATGTAGATATTAAGAAAGAGGATGTGCTGGACCTTTCGGAAAGCATCAAGATGGGTAAGTCACCGGGCCCGGACGAGATGCACCCCAGGCTACTGTGGGAGGCAAGGAAGGAGACTGTTGAGCCTCTGGCAATGATCTTTGCATCATCAATAGGGAAGGGAGAGGTTCCGGAGAATTGGAAGGTTGTGGATGTTGTTCCATTATTCAAGAAAGGGAGTAGAGATAGCCCAAGAAATTATAGACCAGTGAGTCTTACTTCAGTGGTTGATAGGTTGATGGAGAAGATCCTGAGAGGCAGGATTTATGAACATTTGGAGATGCATAATATGATTAGGAATAGTCAGCATGTCTATTGTCAAAGGCAGGTCATGCCTTATGAGCCTGATTGAATTATTTGAGGATGTGTCTAAACACATTGATGAAGGTAGAGCAGCAAATGTAATGTATATGGATTTCAGTAAGGCATTTGACAAGGTACCCATGCAAGGCTTATTGAGAAAGTAAGGAGGCATGGGATCCAAGGGGACATTGCTTTGTGGATCCAGAACTGGCTTGCCCACAGAAGGCAAAGAGTGGTCGTAGACTGATCATACTTTGCATGGAGGTCGGTCACCAGTGGTGTGCCTCAGGGATCTGTTCTTTGTGATTTTTTATAAATGACCTGGTTGATGAAGTGGAGGGATGGGTTAGTAAATTTTCTGATGACACAAAGGTTGGGTGTGTTGTGGATCATGTGGAGGGCTGTCAGAGGTTACAGCGGGACATTGATAGGATGCAAAACTGGGCTGAGAAGTGGCAGATGGAGTTCAACCCAGATTTATGTGAGGTATTTCATTTTGGTAGGTCAAATATGATAGCAGAATATAGTATTAATGTTAAGACTCTTGGCAGTGTGGAGGATCAGAGGGATCTTGGGGTCCGAGTTCATAGGACACTCAAAGCTGCTGTGCAGGTTGACTCTGTGGTTAAGAAGGCATATGGTGCATTGGCCTTCGTGAATCGTGGGATTGAGTTTAGGAGCCGAGAGATAATGTTGCAGCTATACAGAACCCTGATCAGACCCCACTTGGAGTACTGTGCTCAGTTCAGATCGCCTCACTATAGGAAGGATGTGAAAACCATAGAAAGGGTGCAGAGGAGATTTACAAGGATTTTGCCTGGATTGGGGAGCATGCCTTATGAGAATAGGTTGAGTGAACTCGGCCTTTTTTCCTTGGAGCGACGGATGATGAGAGGTGACCTGATAGAGGTATACAAGATGATGAGAGGCATTGATCATGTGGCTAGTCAGAGGCTTTTTTCCCAGGGCTGAAATGGCTAGCATGAGAGGGCACAGTTTTAAGGTGCTTGGAAGTAGGTACAGAGGAGATGTCAGGGATAAGTTGTTTTTTTTATACAGAGTGGTGAGTGCGTGGAATGGGCTGCCTGCAACGGTGGTGGAGGCGGATGCGATAGGGTCTTTTAAGAGACTCCAGGACAGGTACGTGGAGCTCAGAAAAACAGAGGGCTATGGTAACCCTAGGTAATTTCTCAGGTAAGGACATGTTCATCACAGCTCTGTGGGCCGAAGGGCCTGTATTATACTGTAGGTTTTCTATGTTTCTAAAAGATGTTGTGGAGTTGAAAGTTGAATTTACCCAGGGCAATGCAATTTCATGAAGATTCCCAGTGCTTCGGTGCCAGTCAGGAAATTGAAACCTACATTCCCTGAAGGGTTTTCACTCCCGCTTGCAACAATGGTTTGAATTAAGATAATGCCATTATGGCGCGACCAACCTCAGTTCAATTCCTTCTTTGTCTGTGAGGAGTTTGTACGTTCTCCCCGTAACTGCGTGTGTTTCCTCCCATATTCCGAAGGCTTACAGGTTAATAGTTTAATTTGTCACCTGGGTATAATTAGGCAGACTCTGGGCCAGCAGGGCCTGTAACCGTGCTGCATCTCTAAATTAATAAATAGTACAAAATTCACCCAGTCAGATTTGCAGCCTCACTGACCTAAAAAAATGACACTCTTATTTATTTATATTGATCCATCTCTTCCCAAATTATGCTAAATACCTATTAGACACCTATTGCCACCTACAATCTCAGATATAGGCTTACATATGTTCTCTGTTGTCCACAGAGTTCACGGTCATAGTCACTCTCAGCTCCTCAGTCTCAGAATCACTCCAGGCTGCTGCTGCTAATCTCTCTGCTATATTTCAGGCTCTGCTATTTTGCACTGTCCTGGGAAGGTCACCAAGACTCAGACTAAAGGAGAGGACACTTCTATTTGTTTCTCCGCTGTCAGAAAACAGGCAGGGATATGGCTCTTTATAGATTCCACTCACGTCCTCCCTGTCAGCATGCTGTTGGAGCAGTTAGGTGAGGCCTTGGATGGGTTCCACGGTTCCTTCACTCAAAGAACACACCTCCTCTGAAGAGCATCAACGTTCCACTGTCCCCAGGAAAGGACAAGCATCTATGCTCCACTGTCCATTAGTTCAGTAGCAGCATTCTTCTGTAGCCAGAAAAGTGTTGCTTGTGGCCTGTCTCTTTGATGGTGAATATACCCTGGGCTTCGGAAATTGTAACTTATTAGTAGGGAACACGATGCTGAGACCCTTAGTACCAGTTTTAGGGAAACCTGACTGCATGTTGCACGCTGTTCCGTAAATCTTGAAACTGAAGCTCTGCTTTTTGTGAGGCAGCTTACAAAAACAAAGGCACAGGACAATTCCAAGGCCAGTATCTCCGAGAGTGCTCCATTCCCTTTGAAGAGGGAGCCCAGATTTTGTGCTCATATCTCGAGGATGGAAGTTGAATCCACAAGCTCATGATTCATCAGAGTGCTAACAGCTGCAAACAATGAGATTCTACCTTCACAGAAATTAATTGATCCTTCCACTTTGTTCAGACAAGTGCACATGGGAGTCATGTTGTAACCAATCAACAGTTCAGAAGCATGCAGTCAAGCCAATTTTATATTTCCTGATATTTTGAAATTTGTAACAATAATTTGTAAAGTTACTACTGTCTTAACATTACGCTTGTTCATTAGACCAGCAAACCAGTTTGCTCCAGAGCACAATTTCACAGTTTCTTGCTCCTCAGCTCTACTAAGGGCTTCCTTACTACTGGGCTCAAAGGGGATCCCTGTTGCTGTGAGAACAAACCATTCAATTTAAATTCTCATTACAGACGAATATCATGAGTGCCAATGAAACAGTGGAATCCATTGGCTCTCCTGGATGTCGAAAGTTCATTTCCCTCCATGGATGCTGCCTGACCTGCTGAGTTCCACCAGCATTTTGTGTGTTGTTCAAGATTTTCCAGCACCTGCAGAACAGAACCCCTCGTGTCTCCCACGGTATTCTGCTTGATGCAAAAAACTTGCCAGATTGTGTTGGAAATGTGCGCAGCAATCTCATCTGACTCATTCAGGATCGAAACCAGGTGCAAGGAACCCTTCGCTATTGCCTGTTCCTGAGAGCAATATTCTCTAATCGTTGCTAACTGTGTGCCTGACACTTTGGTCCCCTATCTGAGGACAACTTAGTAGAAAAAAAAGGAATCATGGAGAGTTAAAAACCATATCAATGTTGTGATAATTTATCAAACTGCAATAAGTAACAAGGCAAAATGACCAGAAAGATCAGATGATTTAAGTTCCACTGTTACATGAAATTAAAAATTATCCACAGGCAGTTCTTAAACCTCTTAGTCTCCATTATTTCTCTCTATAGACTGAGGTCATTTTGTAAATCCTATAACCTTTCAATAGCACTCAGTAAATCTTAGAATAATACAGCATTTCCAATTATTTTGGTTCCTAGGTATAACTTGGAGAGATTCCAACAGTCAATATCTAAAATCATACAACTCTGCAATTCATAAGATTGCTCAAAAATGCAGGACAGTGGGAATTCTGGGTGCTAAATTCTCTGGGACTTTGTGGGTTTAGTCTCAGGGTCTCTAAGTTTCATAGTATTATTTACTATATTTGGCAGTCTTAATTGCGGAGTTGTATGATTTTAGATGTTGTAATTATGAGCAGAAGTGATATGCTCATAGAGTCTGAGGTTATGCTAAGTATGATAGGTAAATTGAGGCATGAAGAAAAAGATGCCAAGAAGTCAGACATATCTTGCACAAGGGGTTAGAAAATTTCCTTTCGGAATTCAGCAAAATGGGAGAATGTGGCTCAGGTTTTCACACAAACTTGTGTAATTTGCTAAAAATTAAATATGCCATGAACCAGCACAATCCAGAATAAAAACTGAATCCCTGAGGCTTCAGAAAAACCTCCAGTCTTCCATATTTTATGCCTAACTTCAAACTGTATCTGAACTGGACACGACTGCTGTGGGCACTTGGTACACAAGCAGTGTTTAGGAGCTCAACTGAACATGGTTGTGTCAATTCTGATCAAGTTATGAGTTTCATAATGATGCTGTAGATACAGCAGCTGCCACTTGGTTCCAGCAATCCTGACCTTGACCATGAAATTTATACATTTTCATTGTGACCATCTTTGTTTCCTGACATCTTTGGTTTCATCTCACAATCCAAAGAAATGTTGGTTTTTAAGTTTAATAGGCTATAGAATTTCATCCTTAGTGGACGAGAGTGGCTCGAATATCAGAGAGTGTTAATGAACATGTAAAGGAGAATGGGTTACGGGAAAATAAGTTGGAGAATCGAAAGGAATCCTGAGGAAGGGTCTCAGCCCAAAACGTCAACTGTTTACTCTTTTCCATAGATGCTGCCTGGCCTGCTGAGTTCCTGCAGCATTTCATGTATGTGGCTTTCATTTCCAAAAACTGCACATTTTCCCTTGTAGGAGAATGGAAATTATGGGATTGTCCCAAGAGATAGCAAAAGGCTAGATGGGCCAAATAGCCTTTTTGCAAGGGAAATCAATGAAATAAAGCAACAACACTCTTCTTTCGTGATAGTGATATTTATGGACATATACAACATCTGCCCAAAAGGATTAGACTACATATCTACACTTAATTAGGTTTATAAATATTGTTCCAAATCAACCAAATTAAATAATCAGCATGATTATAACCTAGTTTTTAAAAAAAGATTTGTAGATTATTTCAATGTTTATGATAACTTCGTACTCTTTCATCATTACTGCACCAAGTAGTTATCAAACGTTCTGATAAATCAAGATGAAAAGCAACCCATTATAAATGACTGAAAATAACATTTAAAGAAAGTTACAGAATCATTTGCAATTTATATAGGAGCAGTTTCTTAATAAATTACAATAAGATGTATAATTTCTGTAAATATTTTTATTGGCAGTATTGCTTTAACTTTAGAGCCACTTATAAAAGTTTTTAATGAGTGCAGTTTGTGCAACTCTCAATGGTGATTAATTAATTTACAAGGTTGGGTACTGGGTGAGAATTATAGAGCTTGTTATCCAGAGGTGGTCTGCTTTTGACACGTTGCATTTGAAACTAGTGCAAAGAATTGCAACATCAATTTGCATTAAAATGCATCATTGTAATTTCAATATAACACAAGCAGCAGATCAGCAAGATCACTGGATATTTCTGACAATTTACATCAAAAATAGCAACAAACCAAGCAGAAACATAAAGTCTCAGCATTTTACATATTGGTAGCCAATTACTTCTTGTTATTATTACTTATCGAGCAGTACGGTAGCACAGCAGTTAGCCCAACACTTTACAATACCAATGACCCAGGTCCAATTTCCACTGCAGTCTGCAAGGAGTTTGTACATTCACCCCGATACCGCATGGGTTTCCTCTGGGTGCTCTGTTTTCCTCCCACACTCCAAAGACATACGAATTGGTAGGTTAGTTGGGCATTGTAAATTGTCCCAAGATTAAGTTAGGGTTAAACTGGGGGTAGTTGGGCAGTGCAGCTCGAACCATCAGTCTCTCAATTCAGTGAGTGGGGGAAACAAACTCAAAGCTCCCCAGACTATCTCACTTTGAAATGATATATATTCACGTCTACAATACAGTATGCTTCTGTAAAATAGCAGACACCATGGTGTCAGTGGTACGAAGAAGGAAGGAAGTTCCCAGCAGCCTTTCCAGGGGCAACATCAGGAAAGACTAGAGGAGGGAGCAGATGCAGCGGTGTTATTTACAGCAGGAGAATGATCTGTAGTTCGGAGAACCGTACTATTGCAAATGAAAACAAAAATCACATGATATTTTTATAAGTTCTAAAAATATCAAAGAAAATGAATCTTCACACAGGTCACTCATCAAAATAAAATGTTCCATTGTTTACTCTCTGACATCTCCATGCCCATCTTCGGTGGCTTTGTTTACAGTCAGGCATTTTCCTTCTGCATTCAGGAATGCCTGACAAGACTGGCAGGTGGGGGTGGGGTTCGGGAGGGTGCCTTTAAATGTATGCAGATCTTACTTTTCATTGCTGTGTATCAGTCCACCAATCAAGAGGGTAGTGAACCCAAAACATTGTAAAGGACTTTTTCAAACTATGAAGGCATGGGTCAAATGAGAAGAGCTCAAGAGACCAGTGGAGCCCTGCTGTGTCTGAGTGGAGATGAGCATTCATCTGATCACCTCATTGACACAATCACGTCATTGTATGCAATAGGGCCCTTTGCCTTTCAGAACTCATGGAAAGAACTTTAACCCCTCTGCATTTCAATTTTCACTTTGCAATGTGATGCTGTCTTATTTGTTTGTTTTGTAAAGCCTTTTTAAAAAAAATCAGGAAACCACTGTTATAATCTTTTGGGACATCAATATTCCAAACCTCCTGAGACCATAAAGCTTGATGCACTGTATTTTTAGGATTTCAGATTGAGCCATCACATGAATTTTGTTACAAGGAAAACCCTGTGTGCTTCCTGTGGATTGGATTCAGGACTTCTATTGATTTGATGGATCTATGAAGCCTGTTTCTTGATTATCAAAGTCTATCTCACACTGATAAATAGGGTAATATCTGAAAGAATGAGGAAATTAGTTACATGTTTTAATGAAATATTCACCCATACCTACTGCTGTACCGATGACCAGTTTACTTTCTAATTTGCATCACTCTCCTTCGCTCACTGCAAGCACTTCAACTCTGGATGGATGTATTATAATTTCCTTTCAAGTGCCTCACCTACTCAAATAGCTCATTCCTTACCTCAAGTATTTTTAATAATTATTAATCATACGTTTTATAAAGATAGAAATAAAAATCACATTTTTTAAACATTCTAAAATATTTTTCCCGCAATATTGACAGCAGTTGCAAAGAAATTAATCTTTAGTTGCTGGAAATTCCAGGACAATCCTAAAGACTTGGCAATCCCAAGTATCAGTGTGTAGCAATTTGGCAGGTATTAACTGTGATCACAGGCCTGGCAAGAAAGATATTTTTTGTGTATTGACGCCATACATGGCACTCCTCTGGAGCACGAAATGGTGTTAAAGTGTGTTTCTTCCAAGTTTTCTCCTTGAAGGCATTGAGATAGGAATTTTCTAAACACACATTTTGGTAACAACTGAGTGTTAAACTCTATTTTAGAAATCTGGCTCCACTGAAGTCAGGGTAATGGAATTTTGGGAGTACAGCACATCACAACAAGCCAAAGAGGACAAAATTTCTACTTCATTAACTCTTCAGAGGCTCTGGTTCCTCATTTAAGTGGCTACTTTCCCTAGGCAGCTTGGAAAGCAAGGATAGACAAGTTGATTGACAGTTAAAGTAGTGAAGAGAGCAGGAAGTGGGGGATGTGTTGCAGCTGAGAGTGGCTTATTTTGCTTTTGTCCTATACAGGGTTGCTGACATAAATTGATCTATCCTGCAATATTCTAGTAGACATTAGGGGAGGAGGGGGGGGGTCAAACATGGGACTTTCCTGGATTATATGACACTATTGGAAGTACATGGTGCAATTAGAACAGTAAAACTCTAATAATCCACTACTCAAAACTTTTCTGGTACCAGACTGACAGATTCTGTAGATTATTAGAGGTTAACACTCGAAAACACCTGTAATTTACCTTTTTTAGATGTTACATAGTACGATAAATTTTAAGACCTTGAGCCCATAAGACATAGGAGCAGAATTTAGGCCATTTGGCCCATCAAGTCTGCTCTGCCATTCAATCATAGCTGATTTATTATCCCTCTCAACGCCATTTTCCTGCCTTCTCCCAGTAATCTTTGATGCCTTTACTAATCCAGAGCCTATCAACTTCCACTTTAAATATACCCAGTGACTTGGCCTATCCAGTGAACTTGTTGAGTTGAAAGTGAACACAGGAACAGGGGTCTCGGTGAGTATAAAATAGCTTCAGTACTAGGTCCTCCAAAAGATCGAAGGAAGTACAGGAGCTGGGGTCCTGGTGAGCTCAGAGGGATCAGGGGAACTGAGCACCCCCCCTCCCCCTGATGAATTAAAAGGGAGCATGACAAACATCACTTGGTTAGTCAAGTACCAATCCATCAGAATCTCCAAATAGTCAGATTATTAGTCTTCTACTAAATTGTTTTGGATGGACCACTATAAACAGCATTAATGCTAATCTATTATCCTTAGTACTCTATGGATAGCAGGGGACAGACACAATTTCACATGCAAACTAGGGAGGCCTGATCAGTTTAGCAGATCAGTTAAACCCAAACACTATTAAATAGGCGAATAATCATACACTTTGAGAATATGAGAAGGCTCCATTTTAAAAATCAGAAGAACAAACTTCATCTTTGTATCATTATTTCTGAACTCATGCATATTACACTCTTCAGAAAGAATTCAAATAACCTAACAGAGTTACTTAAATGGCAGCATATAATAAATATACCTAATTGCACTGCAATGTCCTGTGTTTGAAACAAAATCTTCAAAATACATACTCTGTATTCATAATTATTGAAAGTCATTATTTTTAATTCAGTAATTGTCATTCATTGGGAGAGATTTAGAAACCCATGAATAACAGTGAGTTGTGTCTGAGATTTGAACTGACAGCATTCAGCAATTTAGTAAAATAGGATCACCTTCCCTGTATAATGCAGCCTTAGTCTTTTCAAATTACTGTTATTTTGTTTGTAAGGGAATACCTTTAACACAAGCAAATTTCACAACACTGCATCACTGCTTACAGCTACAAAGTTTTCATTTTCACGGGACAATCAATGTGACCGGAATGGAAGACCTCTGTGGGACTGAGTGCCCGTTTACCTACTCCATGCATCTTTATGTCCAGTTGCAAACAATTGTCTTAGAATCTGGACCCACTTACCGTCAGAAATCTACCGAGGTTTTTGACCGCGTCACTGCTTTACATTGTGAGGCTGCCAGGCATAAAAGTAACACAAAAGATGAAAAGCAGCATTTCTTGTTTGCAGCATTTGTATTTATGGGGGAAGGCCTCATTAATCAGTGTCAGCCCTGCCTTCCTCTCGTTTATGTAGGTGGAATTCTTTTAAAGGCCGCATACACAGAGAGAATAAAACTGCTATGCTCAGTGTGGGGACAAATGGCCTAAAAAGGCCTGCAAGTGCAAAACTAAACCTTACTGCCACCCAGCATCTTGCAACCACTCAGTGCCTTATATCTAACTGAATACTCTGGAAATAATATCAGCTTTGTCCAAACCCTTACTTTAAAGACAGATGACAGAAATAAAGTGCTCACAAATTGGATATTAAGAACTTTCATGCATATAAGAAATAGAAGGCAGTCAGCTAATGGATTCCTTCATCTTTTAATAAGTTTATGGCTGATCTTCCACTCAACTCCATCTCCTCTGATTCCCTAAACTGATATAAAACTATCTGTCTCAATGGGGGAATACACTTGCCTGTGTTCCACTGTGCACTTCAATGAAAAGAAAAGCAAAGTGGACAAAATGGCCACTTTGTGTGAGTTGTGCCGTTTGCAATTTCGCTTCTGGCCTCCATACATCTGATGAGGTAACACACATAATTTGCAAGCCACGTCGTGCATGCCTAAATGGTGCTCCCTTTATATGCTCATCCCTGCGCCACTCATGTGGAGCTTAGGAGGCCTCATTCAGCCTGGTTTCAATGGGCCTACTTGATCTACTGGTCCCCTAAACTCCGCATCAGGGTCACTGCCAGCTTGAGACTTTCATCCAACCATCACCCAACCCACAATAGAACACACACAAAAAAATGTTAACAGGAATAGACCATCTGGACCCTCTAGCCTGCCCCACCATTCAATATGATCATGGCTGATCAAAGTTGTCCTTAAATGGTCTTCTGTAACTTGTTTTCCATAATCCTCACTTCTTTCATCTTTCAAATATTTATCTGTCTCCATCTTAAATAGATTTAATGATCCAACTTCCACTACCTTCAAGGACAGGTAATTCTAGCAACTCACTATACTCTGAAAGAAGATGTTTCTATATACCTCGGTTGTAAATGACTAGCCCCTTTATTTTTGAGCTATATCCACTTGCTCAAAACTCTCTGACTTGTAAAAATCAAGTCAAGTCACTTTTATTGTCATTTCAACCATAACTACTGGTACAGTACACAGTAAAAACAAAACAACGTTCGTCCAGGACCATGGTGCTACATGAAACAACACAAAACTACACAAGACTACCCGGAGCAACAAAGGTGAAACAACACAAAATTACATTAGTCTACAGACCTACATGGGACACAAAACAGTGCAAGACAGAATACCTCAACATCTACCCTGTCAAGCATCCTTAGGATCTCATATGTTGGATAATGGTCACCTCTCATTCTACTGAGTTCTGAGGAATACGTACCTCAAATTGTCTAACCTCTCTGCCACAGAGCACTGTGCTTCTCAGGTTTTTGAGCACTCGTATTTATTAATCAAGTTGTTAACTGGAGTTGTTAAGCCCTACAGTTTTCAGTTTAATCTTGTCAAGCTAATTGTAGCTGGCACCTGTTTCCCAGATTCTATGATTATTTAAAGAGGTCAGTGCCAGGGGTGAGGGTGATTGTGTCAGAGAGAATGAAGTGTCTTGTGGTGTTGCTCACTTGCTCCTCCAAGGCTCTGTTGGTATTCTAATGTCTATCCTCTCTTCCTAGGGATCCTGCCATTCCTCCGCACCTGGGTCCAGTCCTTTGTGAGCGCATCATGACCCTCTCTTGCAAGGCAAAACCTCATCCCCAAAATTAGATTGGTGAATCTCTTTTCGGTCCTCTTCAGTGCTACTACAGTACTGTGCAAAAGGTTTGGGGACATATATATATAGTTAAATACCTAAGACATATGCACAGTGCTGTTGTAATTTTACGTATTGTACTGTACTGCTGCTACAAAAATATTATGACATAAGTGAGTGATGATAAGCTTGATTCTGAAATGGGTCCCTATTGCAGACTGAGAGGGGAAGGGAGCAGGGATAGGGGAATCATGGTTGGGAAAAAGGGAAAAAGGGAAGGGAGGGAGCAGGAAGCACCAGAGAGATGTCCTGTAATGACCAATAAATTAATGGTTTGGAATCAAATGACCCTGCCCGGTGTCTGAGGGCTGGGTATGTCTACATTCCCCAGCCTTGGCACTCCTTCTCTGCTATCTGTCCCTTGGGGTTCCACCCTTGCCATTCCCAACATCCTTTACTTTTGCCAGATCTACAACCTTAATCTCACAGCTCCACACTGACAAATATGGTACTGTGCAAAAGTCTCAGGCACCCCAGAGACATATATATCTCTTTTGGTAAAGAGATACTATGTGTACTAGTCCAGGTGTAACAAACCCTCCCTCGTTTTAAACCTCCTTAAAATAAAGGCCAACCTGCTTTTTTAACTACTTGTCGGGCCTGCCTTTTCAACATTTTGTGGTTCATGCACTGAACAGCTAATCTGTCTGACTCTTGCTTTTTCATCCAGACATTAAAATGTAAAATGAAGTATCTGAGATTTCACACAGGTTGACAACCGGAGACAAAACTTCGATCAGAATGACTCATTTGGATAAGATCACTAGCAATTGCTCAGTGAAGAATACTTCCAGCATACTTATCTCTGCCAGTCAATGTCACTGGTCATAAAAATTTTGCTGAGGCCTGTGTCTCTAAATTTAAATAAAGTTATCTTAATCTCTGCCAGTAATACGAGGGTCTGGGGGGCTGGCTGAATAGTCACAGATGAGAATTGGGAAAAAATAAATATCATACATAATCTGGAAAAATCAAAACTACTTCCTAAATTGAGAGTACCACACTCTGTATACTGAGTGGCTTGCTTCTTTTACTTGGGTATTAATAACATTAAACAAATTAAAAGAATTAAAGAGATTCAGATTTTATTCTCCACAAATCAGAGTGTCTGATGTTCCTTTAACTGAGTAACTCCTTCTAGGGAAGCTGTTGAATAGACATAGCTGTCTATTATTATAGCTGTCACTAAAGGTACTTAATTTTAATGGAGTTTTGAACCACAGAGCAGGAGTAACTGATAATTTTACCAAGGCACATTATCAAGACAAAACAAATACAATAGTGAGCTGTTTTGACTCTTCTGGATTGCTCTACTTTTCATTAAGATCATGACTGACCATGGTTTATTCCTAATCTCCAGGACTCCTTTAATATTTAAAAATCTGTTAATCCATATATGAAGTGTAAGTGCACCTGTTTGGATATAGCATACCAAATGATTTGACCATTGATGAAAGTCCAGAGTTATTACTTTCAATAAACAACATCCTGTTGAAAATTCTACTTCTGTTATTTGTGGTTACAAGTGGCAAGTCCGGATTCTGTTCCAAATCTACCTGGAAGTTTGTAGATTATGCCACCGTAGCGTTCCAATCTAAAATAACAATGAGCTGGAGTACAGGAAGGAGATAGAGAGCCTAATGACATGGTGTCAGAGAACAATCTTTCCCTCAATATCAGCAAAACGAAAGAGGTGGTCATTGACTTCAGAAAGTCAAGTGGTGTGCATGCTCCCGTATAAAGTCAAGAAGATTGAGAAGTTTCAGTTTGTAGGAGTGACCTACTCCAACCATAATGATGTTGTGGCCAAGACAACTCACCAGTACCACTTCATTCTCAGGAGACTTAAAGAAATTTGATTTCCTCTGACCATCACAATTTAAAAAAAGAAACAAAATCAATGCACCCACAGCCCCCAATGACCCAACGATATTAGTTTTTGAGGCTGATGTGACAGCAATTTTCAAGAGGCTAAGCCCACGGAAAGCATCTGGCCCAGACAGGGTACCAGGTGGAGTACAAAAGACCTGTGCAGATCCACTGGCTGGAGTGTTCGCCAATACCTTTAATATCTCACTTCAGAAGTCTGAGGTACCCACCTGTATGAAGAAGGCTTGAGAAGGACATGGTAATCTGCCTCAAAGACTATCACCTAGTAGCACTTACTATGCCTATAAGAAGTATTCACCCACCTTGGAAGCTTTCATGTGTTTTATTGTTTCACTACATTGAATCACAGAGAATTTAATTTGATCTTCTTTGACACTGATCAACAGAAAAAGCTCTTTTGTGTCAAAATGAAAACAAAGGTCTATAAATTGGTCTAAATTTAATCACAATGATTAAACACTAAATAATTGATTGCATAATTACTCAGCCACTTCAAGTCAGTATTTAGTAGATGCAACTTTGGTAGCAATTATAGCCTTGAGTCTGTGTGGATAGGTTTCTATCAGCTTTACACTGCAATTTTTCCCCATTCTTTAAAAGAAACTGCTCAAGCTCTGTCAGATTGCATGGGGATCATGAATGAACAGCTGTTTACAAGAACACTGACTTGGCCTCTCCAGGACATTAACTTTGATGTATTTAAGCCATTCCTGTGTAGCTTTGGCTTTATGCTTGGGGTCATTGTCTTGCTGGAAAACAAATCTTCTCCCAAGTCGCAGTTCTCTTGCAGACTGCATCAGGTTTTCCTCCAGGATTTCCTTGTATTTTTCAGCATTAATTTTACCCTCTACCTTCACAAGCCTTCCAGGGCCTGCTGCAGTGAAGTGTCCCCGCAGCAATATGCTGCTGCCACCATGCTTCACAGTAGAGATGCTGTGTTTTTCCAAGATGTGCAGTGTTTGGCTTACACCATACATAGTGAAACGCCTTTCTTCTCAGGCGTTACGATAGTATTTAGTCTGTTGCCCAAAAAACTTAATTTTGGTTTCATCAAACCATAGAATCCTCTTCCAGCTGACTTCAGAGTCTTGTGACAGACTCTAGCCATTTTCATGTGAGTTTTTTCAACAATGGCTTTCTCTTTGCCACTCTCCCTTAGAGCCGTAGCTGGTGAAGCACCCAGGCAACAGTTGATGAATGTGCAATCTCTCCCACCTCAGCCACTGAAGCTTGTAACTCCCCCAGAGTTGTCATAAGTCTCTTGGTGGCTTCCCTCACTAGTCCCTTTCTTGCACAGTCACTCAGTTTTTGAGGATAGCCTGTTCTAGGCAGATTTACAGCATTGCCATATTCTTTCCATTTCTTGATGATTGACTTAACTGTACTTCAAGGGATATTCAGTGACTTGAAAATTTTCTTGTATCCATCTGCTGACTTGTGCTTTTCAATAACTTTTTCACAGAGTTGCTTGGAGTGTTCTTCTGTCTTCATGGTGTGGTTTTTGCCAGGATACTAACTCATCAGCAGTTGGACCTTCCAGATACAGGTGTATTTTTACTACAATCAATTGAAACACCTTGTCTGTACACTGGTGATCTCCATTTAACTAATTACGTGACTTCTAAAACCATTTGGCTGCCCCAGTGATAACTTGCTGTGTCATATTAAATGGGGGAGGGGGTGAATACTTATGCAAACAATTATTTTGTGTTTTATATTTGTAATTAATGTAGATCACTTTGTAGAGATCTGTCTTCACTTTGACACAAAAGTGTTTTTCTGCTGATCAGTGTCCAAAAAAGCCAAATTAAATCCACTGTGATTCAACGTTATAAAACATGAAAACTTCCGGGGTAGGGAGGCTGATTAGTTTATATGGGTACTGTATATCCACTGTGATGAAGTGGTTTGAGAGTTTGGTGATGAAACATATTGTCCTGTCTGAGGAGAGACTTGTTTCCACTCAGATTTGATGATCACTGCAACAGGTCAACAGGAGATGCATTTCAATGGCTCTTCTCTCAACTCTGAATCATCTGGTCAGTGACCTCGTCATTCACTACAGCTCAGTATCCAATACTATCATCCCTCAAAACTAATCAATAAGCTTCAAGACATCGGCTTCAATACCTCCTTATGCAACTGGATCCGCAATTTCCTCACTTGCAGATCCCAGTTAGATCAGTTGGCAACAAGATCCTCTCCACAACCTCCATCTGCTCAGGTGCACCACAAGGCAGTGTGCCTGGCCCCCTGCTCTATATGCTTTATACTTATGATTGTGTGGTTTAGCACTACTCCAATGCCATATTCAAGTTTGCTGATGATATCGCTGTCACTGGCCAAGTAGTGCAACAAGAACATTCCTCACTCAATGTCTGCAAGAACAAGAAGCTGGTTATTGACTTCTGGAGGAGAAACCTGGAGGTCCATGAGCCAGTCCACATCGATTGGGGGGGAGGAGGGGGCTAAGAGGAGGAGAGGGTCATCACCTTTAAATTCCTTGGTGTTATCACTTCACAGGATCTGTCATGGATCCAAGCATGTACGCACAATTACCGGAAAAGCATGACTGCGCCTGTATTTTCTTACAAGTTTGCAAAAACTCAGTTGTCATCTAAAGCTTCGACAAACATCTATAGATGTGTGGGGGAGGGTATATTGGTTGGTTGCATCACAGTCTTGTCTGGAAACATCAACACACTTGAATGGAAAAACCTACAAAAAAGTACCGTAGATGTCGGATTATAAGCCGCTACTTTTTTCCCACATTTTGAACAGCTTTGAACACTGCGGCCTTTAATACGGTGCGGCTAATACATGATTTTTTTCATGCCGCCAAAAACATTTTGCCTCGTAACAGTAGACCAATAAAATTGATGAGTAGTTCACAGAGGTCCAATGAAATTGTACGATAAATCAAGCGCACTTTCACAATTAAATTATTGTAAATCAGTCATTTGTACTCACCCTCATCAACATGGAAAACACTCGAAGAAAAGCATTGTGCTGCCTTTATGGCAGTTATTTAGTTTATAATATTTTCGCTTAGTAATTCATTTTCTAGTTAAAGTTAGAAGTGTTTTAACTATATTTGTTTTCTGTACTACATCGCGGGATGCTATGACGTCACACCCGGTTTTGCCGCGTCTTGTGGGAAAAATGCCGTTTGCGATAAACGGGACGGCGGGGGGCGAGCGGCGGAGCGGCATTAGACCCGAGCGAACGCTGCTTTTAAGTTAAAGGCGATCAATAACTTTTCCTGGTAGGCTGCAGTATATATATTTTTTACCAGTCGTTAGGAGATATTGGAATGTTGTTCAGTAAAAAAGTATACGCAACGTATATTTAAAAGTAGCCGCGTTACAGGCACGGTTCGAAAAAAAGCATTTGCAATATGTATTTGTTTATGTTACCATATGGATTTAATTAAAAGTTAAAAAATCCTCACGTGTAATATCTTTCTGTGTAAATATCTCATATTACAACGTGGGACACCTGCGGCCGAAAATCCGGTGCGGCCTAAAATCCGGTGCGGCCTGTACAAGTAAAAAATTGATTTTCTTTCTAAAATTAGAGCCAGCGGCTTTTAATCAGGTGCGCTCTGTAGTCCGGAATCTACGGTAGTTGATGCAACCCATTCCATCACAGGTAAATCGCTCCCATCACTGAGCACATCTACATGGAGTGCTGTCACAGGAAAGCAATATCCATAATAAAGGACCCCCACCATTTAGGTTATGCTCTCTTCTTGCTGCTGCCTTCAGGAAGAAGGTTCAGGAGCCTCGGGACCCACACCTCCAGGATCACCAACAGTTATTACCCCACAATCATCAGGCTCTTGAACCAGAGGAGAAAACTCCACTCACCCAACACTGAACTGTCCCACAAACTGTAGGCTCATGTACAAGGACTCTAAACTCATTTTCTCAATACATTGCTTACTTAAGTGTTATTATTTTGTTTTATTTTCTCTTGTTTTGTATTTGCAGTTTGTTGTCTCTTGCACCTTAGTTTTTGTCCATCCTATTGCGGTGTTTTTTCATTAATTCTATTGTGTTTCTTATATTTAATGTGAATGCCTGCAAGAAAATGAATCTCAGGATTGTATATATTACACACACGCGCGCGCTTTGAAAGCTGGAAGGTCTGAAGGTAGATAAGTGACCTGGACCAGAAGGATTACAGTCTAGGGTTTTGAAAGTGGTTGTTGAAAAGATTGTGGAGGCATTAATAATGATCTTCAAGAATTACTAGACTCTGGAATGGTTCTGGAGGACAAAAACTCTTTAAGAATGGAGGGAAGCAGAAGAAAGGAAATTATAAGCCAGTAGTCTGACTTTAGTGATTGAGAAGATGTTGGAGTCCATTATTATGAATGAGTTATTCAGGTATATGTAGGCTTGATAAGATAGGCTAATGTCAATGTGGCTTCATTAAGGGAAAATTTTGCCTCTCAAATCTATTGTAATACTATGAGGAAATAACAAGTAGGAAAGACAAAGGTTGATGTTGTTTACTTGGATTTTCAGAAAGTCTTTGACAAGCTGCTGCACATGAGGCTACTTAATAAGTTAAGAGCACATGGAATTACAGGAAAGATACTGGCATAGGTAGAAGATTGGCTGACTGACAGAAGTCAATGAGTTCAAATAAAGGGGGCCCTTTCTAGTTTGCTGCTAATGACTATATGCGTTCTGCAGGGTTTGGTGTTGGACCGCTTCTTTTCATGTTAAATGTTAGTGATTTGGATGATGGAAATTATGGCTTTGTGCCCAAATTTGTGATTGATACGAAGATAGCTGGAGGGGCAGACAGTATTGAGGAAACAGGGAGTCTGTAGAAGGACTGAGAAACATAGGCAGAATGGGCAAAAAAATGGCAGATGGAATATAGTGTAGGCAAATGTATGGTCAGGCACTTTGGTAGGAGGAATAAAGGCATAGACTATTTTCTAAACTGGGGAAAAAATTCAAAATTCTGAGGTGCAAAGGGACTGTGGAGTCCTTATAAGGAGCTTTCCTTATAAAGTTTAACTTGCAAGTTGAGTCAGTGGTAAGGAAATCAAATGCAATGTTAGCATTCATTTCAAGAGGACTGGGATATAAAATATAGACATCCATTAGTCGAGAGATCATGGATTTGTGCCTTGGAAAGTTTCCAGGGTGCAGGCCTGTTCAGGGTTGTATGGGAGCCCGGCAGTTGCCCATGCTGCAAGTCTCCCCTCTCCACACCACCGATGTTGTCAAGGGAAGGGCATTAGGACCCATACAGCTTGGCGCCAGAGTCATCACAGAACAAAGTGTGGTTAAGTGCCTTACTCAAGGACACAACACATTGAGGTTCAAACTAGTGACCTTCAGATCACTAGACCAACACCTTAACCACCTGGCCACGCGCCACCACACTATAACAGCAACACAATATAAGAGCAAGTTGTAATGCTGAGGCTTTATAAGGTATTGGTCAAACCACATCCACAGTATTCTAAGCAGTTTTTGGCCCCTTATCTGAGAAAAGATATGATGGCATTGGAGAGGATCCAGAGGAGGTTGATAAAAATTATTCCGGTAATGAAAAGGTTCATGTATTCCAAAGGTTCTCTCTTCTCTGCCTCTCCCACTTGGCAGAAGATACAAAAGCCTGAAAGCACATACCATCAGATTCACGGAGAACTTTCCTAGCACTGTTACATTTGATATCTCTGGCCTGTACTTGCTGGGGTTTAGAAGTATGAAGGGGGAATCTCATTGAAACCTATTGAATGTTGAAAGGCCTAGATAGAATGGGTGTGGAGAGGTTGCTTCCGATAGTGGCTAAGTCTAGGACCAGAAGGTACAGCCACAGAATAGAGGGATACCCATTTTGAATAGAGGTGAGGAGGAATTTCTTTAGCCAGAGAGTGGTGAATCTGTGGAGTTCATTGCCACAGACAGATGTGGAGTCCAAGTCACTCAATATATTTAAATTGACGGTTGATAGATTCTTGAATAGTCAGGGTGTCAAAGGTTATGGAGAGAAGGTAGGAGAACAGGGTTGAGAGGCATAATCAACCAGGATAATCAGCATGTTGGAATGGCAGAGCAGACCTGATGGGCTGAATTCTGCTCCTATGCCTGATGGTATTCTGACCACAAGAAACTGCAGAGAGTTGTGGACATATCTCAACCCGTCAAGGAAACCAGTCTTCCTCCATGGACCGTCCACAATTCTTGCAGCCTCGGTAAAGCAACCAGCATAATCTAAGACCCTACCCAAACCAGAGATTTTCTCTTCTCTGCCCTTCCCATCAGGCAGAAGATACAAAGACCTGAATGCACATACCAGCAGATTCACTGAGTGCTTCTACAGCACTGTTATCAGACTACCAAATGGTTCCCTAGTAGGATCAGAGGGACTCGACCTCATTATGACCTTGCACCTTATTGTCTACCAGCTCTGCACATTGTATTCTGCATGAAGTTATTATTTTACTTTTAACTACTTCAAAGTTCAAAGTAAATTTGTTATCAAAGTACATATATGCCACCATGTACTACTCTGAGATTAATTTTCATGCTGACATTCACAATAAATACAAAGAAACACAATACAGTCGATGAAAAACTGCACACAGCAAAGATGGACAAACAACCAATGTGCAAAAGACAATTATTCAAATACAATAATAATAATAAATATCTAGATAATAAATGCAGTGTTAAAATCAATTGATCTCTATGGTATGCAAGACCAGTCTTTCCCTGTATCTTAGTACATGTGACAATAACAAACAAATTTGCCAACTTACTTATGTACAGGCATTTCAAGCTATGTCTATAAAGAGAAATGCCACAGAATGGGAGATGCACCATGAGAACATACCAGCTTCATGTATGTTGGTGCCGCTAAGGCCTGCATACAGAATAACTGATGGGCATTTCCATAAAGGAGTCTTCATGTTCCTTGCTTGGAAGAAAATGGGGAAGGAAGAGGAAATTACTTTAAATTTATCTGAAATCATTCTTTTTTCCTACAACCTGCACACAGAACCCAAAGTAATTAAACTACTTATTTGGGAGAGAGCCAGTATCAGGTTTCACTGAAACAAAATAAAAAAAAATACTGGAAACAGCCCATGGGTGAGGCAGCTTTTCTGCAATGTGAACCAGTTATTCTTTTAGTTTGCCTGACCTGCTCAGTATTTCTTTCCATTTGTGAATATAGATTTTTAAAATTGGTAGTTTTATTTAAATTTAGTTTGCAATTGGCATTCATAACCTGTTAGAAATGTTTTAAATAAACCGAGCATCATGAAATTTTATTCCATCAGAATATAGAAATTTCTTCCCCATTTTCTTGCATCACAGAAGGAGGCCAACCTGAGGTGACTTTAATTGCACCTGGAAGTCCATTTCCCTTTGGAAATTCCTGTGTTAAGCTCCTGTTGAATTTCCATTCTACTCTCAGTTTTGTCAATGTACACATTCAGAGCTTATGTACTTAACACCAGTGAAATGAGCATGGATTCTTGGGTTTGCCCAGCTGTGTTATGTACAATGATAACAGCAGCAGCAATTTACCAGTTTGTTAGACAAGTTTTCAGAAAAAGATCTCACAGGAGCGTCTGAAGTACCACTATATGGATGTGAGGATTAATTTTGAAATGACCATCTAAGGAATCAACCCATTTGTTTCACCATCAACTAAATATTTTATCAAAGTCTTTCCTACACATTTTCATGGGGTTGTCAGCATAAATTATTTTTGGCTTGGGCTCTCTAGATTGCACTTGCTTATCTGTAGACCCTCCGGTTTTCATTCACACACCAGTCTATTTATCACAATGATTCAGCTGCTCCAAGATCAGGGTTCTAACAACTCATTTTCTCACTGTTACCATTTAAAAGTTTCCATTTTTCTTGGAAAGCCCCACAATTCTAATTTCCAGGGATAATGAAATCAAAGCAGTTAGGATGCTGAAGTCTTCCCAAATGCTTCTCAATTTTAAAGTACTACCCATTGTAACATCTAAGCATAGGGTCGAAGGATCATAGGTCCAGAGACGTACTGGTTGGCTGGTTAATTAATCATTGTAACTTGTCCCGTGATTAGGCTAGTACTAAATAGAAATTGCTGGGTGACACAGTTTGAAGGGCCAGAAGGTCCTATTTTGTGCTGAATCTCAATAATTTTTTCAGAAGTTTATTTATTAACTTGTGGCTACCTAACTGAAGCAGCAACTAGGTGCTTGTGTTGGCTTTTTTGTTTTAGAAGTAAATTTCGGTCATCGTCCTCCAGGTTTTTTCTCCTTATACAAGCTAGGAATGAGGTGAGGTTAACAAGACAGAATGGAGTTTCATGGTACCAAAATCGAGGAAATCTGCAGATGCTGGAAATTCAAACAACACACACAAAGTGCTGGTGGAACACAGCAGGCCAGGCAGCATCTATAAGGAGAAGCACTGTCGAAGTTTCGGGCCGAGACCCTTCATCAGGACTAACTGAAAGGAAAGATAGTAAGAGATTTAAAAGTAGTGGGGGGAGGGGGAAATGCAAAATGATAGGAGAAGACTGGAGGGGGTGGGATGAAGCTAAGAGCTGGAAATTTTATTTTTTAATTCCACGTTTTAATTCCACGTCCCATTCCCATTCTGATATGTCTATCCATGGCCTCCTCTACTGTCAAAATGAATCCAAACTCAGGTTGGAGGAACAACACCTTATATACCGGCTGGGTAGCCTCCAACCTGATGACATAAACATTGACTTCTCTAACTTCCGTTAATGCCCCTCCTCACCTTCTTACCCCATCCTTGACATATTTAGTTGTTTTTTTTCTCTCTCTCTCTGCCCATCACACTGCCTGTTCTCCATCTCCCTCTGGTGCTTTCCCCCCTCCCCCTTTCTTTCTCCCGAGGCCTCCCGTCCCATGATCCTCCAGCTCTGTATCACTTTCACCAATCACCTTTCCAGCTCTTAGCTTCATCCCACCCCCTCCAGTCTTCTCCTATCATTTCGCATTTCCCCCTCCCCCCACTACTTTCAAATCTCTTACCATCTTTCCTTTCAGTTAGTCCTGACGAAGGGTCTCGGCCCGAAACATCGACAGAGCTTCTCCTTATAGATGCTGCCTGGCCTGCTGTGTTCCACCAGCACTTTGTGTGTGTTGTTTTCATGGTACCAAATCATTTTCTATTTATTTTCTTGACCAATTTTATAACTAAAAGGAAATTACTTAGAAAATGAACTGTGTAACTCCTTTTTTCCGAAAGCAGCATAACTAAAAGTCAATTTAATCCAAGTAAACCTAACTTGAGGTCATTTCTGAATTAAATTTTGCTAAATGTAAAATTTGAGCAGGCATGTCTTTTTCTTAATAACCAATGCAATCCCAAGGCAACTTATCCACCAGGAATATAGCAAATATGTCATTCCTCATGCAGTGATCCTTTGTGGATCTTTGCAGGGAACATGGAAAATGATGTTCTGAAGGTATCCAGGGACAATCTGATTGCAATCTCACAGCTAAATCCTCAAGCTACCAAACTCCAACATTGCATTGGACCTCCAAAGCCTATAACCTCCAACCTGTACTCTAATTGCAGCTTTCCTATCTCTTCCTGCTGCTAGTGACCAACCTTCCCCACCCCCCCGCTCACATTTTGATGATGACCTCCATTTCTGATCACTACCTCCACAGCCCCTCCCTTTCAATGATGCCCTCACCTCTATTCCTCCCACAGTTCTGCCACTGACCTCCCTTCTCTGGGCACTGCTAACCATCCAGAGCAAATAAAAGCCAAAATAATGCTAAGTATCTTTTTTCATCTGCTTGCATTTAGAATAATTACATATCATAAGGTAAATTGAGTAAATCCTAATTTTGAAGTTTAGCTTCAGTGGGCTGCAGAAAAATACTATCATTTCAAACTCCAGGACTCTTAGCACAATTAACATAATTAAAAAACACATGGGAATATTGTTGCTTACTTTGCAAAAGAAAATTATGGAAAAGAACCAGGAAATAGTGCGCAGAGCAAGTGGTCGTGGGCATTGGCCACATTATCAGGGACACAATATCTTTTTTTTAAACTTCTCCCACAGCGTTGTCAGAATGCATGTGTCAATCAACAGGCCTGCTCCTGCCCACCTGTATTTGGTGCCTCCATTCTTCATCAGTCTGAAACCAGAGGACGTAATATGGACACATCGACCATCATACAGGATGGCTATTTTGGAGCATTATGCCAGTGAATGTTCTTTGAAGGAGCTGTACAATTGTTTCCACCAGCCCTGGTCTCTTCTGGTTAAATTCCTTTACAAAAATGCAAGCAACTTCCTTTTGAGCATTACTGTTGCACCATTTTTAAGTTCACGGTGAATCGTTCCAGATCATAACATCCTATGGCAGAATAAACTGTGTTGAAAATGTCTCCTTCCTGTGTGAAAATCTAATCAAGTAAATGAAACTATTACTGGAACAGTGAGACACCAGTCAAAGGTTCATTTCAATGTGCACTTTCAGTACACGTAAACTCTCCGTAGCATATATAGATATGTGGAATTAAGTGAAGAGAGATTTGCTCCTCATCCTTGGCTCAAGGGTGTGGAAAGTATATTTTAAGGATGATGTAACCCTTTTATTTTTTTCTTGAAATGTTTGGTTCCTCTCAACTAAATAGCAAATAGAAAACTGATGTGCTGATAAAAGTTCTTTCAAAATATTACTAATCAGTTAGTATAAACAGTTCATGTCTTAGGAAAATATTTTTTTCTTTAACTTTGCGGAGAAAGAAAGAACATTTATTCAATAACTTATGTCATCATTTCCTAGAAGAGCTATTCAATCACAGAATACTTCTAATGTGCAGTTACCATGATACAGGCACACAAGAAGCCATTTTCGGTGCAACAAACTCCAAACATCTAATGAATGCATGCACGAAGTTACCTGTTTTACTTTGCAACTGATGTGTAGGTGGGTTGTGGAATCCATATTGGAGTTAGGGATTGGATGATGGGTTGATGAGAATGTAGAGAGAATAAAAAGGGATCAATAAACAATTCTTATAGATGGGTGACTGAGAGTCAGCTTGGATTTAATGGCTAAAGGGCTATATGACTCTGATTCCATGACTACCGATAATGGCTGACATACTCAATTGTGACAGGGTCTTTTAACCACCTGGATTTGACAAGGCTGAAGTTAGCAATTTCTTTGTGTAACGGGTGTCTCTATTCAAATGCCTTCTGCATCCCATTGTCTAACCAACTTTGGATCTAGTTCACCAATATGCCTCTGATCCCTTGTGCCTTAACCTTCTAAACTAGCCTACTACAACAGTACAAAGCTCAATCTCATGGTATTCTTGAGTCAGTACCAATGCTCATCTGCATGACTCCTCTGTGAATACAGAATCGGTTCAATAATGTTTGATTTTATAATTTATTTATTTATACTTAGAGAGTCAGCACAGGAACAGGCCATTCCAGCCCAATGAACCCGCACTGTAATTTACATCCATGTGACCAAATAACCTTCTATACCATACGTCCTTGGAATGTGGGAGGAAACCAGAGCACCTGGAGTTAACTCACACAGACTTGGAGAGAACGCACTAACTCATTACAGACAACAGTGGGAATTGAACCCGGTTCACTGGCTCTGTAATAGCATTAAGCTAACAGCTATGCTACCTGGCTGCCCCCGACAGTGCCTTCCAATCAGTATCACTTTGTGAGAAGAATGGCATTTTACAAAAGTAGCAGGCAGCAGACAATTTTGGAACTGAATCCTTGCATTTAGCAGTGTCCTTCACAGACAGTGGTAAAATGAGAAGGGAGACCTCAAAAGTAAAGTCCACAGTAATACCACAAAACAATCAATCAGTAACTCCAATTGACAGAAAAACCCAAGAAAAACACTGGTGATTGAAATATATTAAAATACTAATTAAATAGTTGAAACTGCAATATTAAATTAATCATTGCTGACAACAAAACGACAGAATGGTTCACAATTCACTTCCCCATTTAAGCCTTATCTCATGGACTGATTGCTAAACGATGACATAAGAGAAATGCAGGGAAAGTGCACTGTGACTGCCATTCCACACTATGGATACTTTCCAAATTTGAGCTGGCTCAGGATTACATGTAACTCAAGCTGATATTGACATAGACTTAAAATCTCAGGAATGAACAATAGGCCACTGGTACAATATGGAACTTGAGAAACTAAATATTCCAAACACACACCTTCACCATTCATTTGCTGTTACGGAGCACTTCTAACTTAGTAAATAACTCCTGCACTTGAAATATAAAATACTATTAACCAACACTCAAAAATCACAGCTACTTTTCATCCTTCTTGATAAGAATCTCCTTACATTGCAGTCAACTGTTCTGACCAAAGTATCAGTAGTTTCTGTTAAACTGAAGAAAATCTGACTACAATATGCAAGAGCAATTGGCAACATTAAAAACATGAAAACAGGAAAGAGCTGCCAGAAACATTCAAGAGACAGGCTTTTAATTACAATATTCGATGTAGATATCCTTTCAGAAATGAGGCTATGACTAGTAATTCTTTTAAAGAACTTTATACAAAATTTTTCATTCTCTCGCTGATAAAGTGAGCTGAGTAACTGGAGCAGAAATATATTCTTGGCACTTCCTCCAACTACACTAGTGAGCTTACAAAATATCCCGATCCATCATACAACTTACAATTTATACATGAGTATTTAAACAACATTACATTTGGCAAGTTTCATTTGGTCGATAATATACTTAGACAGAATAATTCTTAATCAATCAGAAATATTCCTTTTTAATGATTTAATATCTGACCATACAAATTTTGTTACAACAGATCAGCAGTGCCTAATAATAGTGTCAGATCCTCAGAATGCCATGCACAACGTATGTGTACTCAGTGAATTTTTAACCTCTGGTGAAGTGTACAGACTGATATGAGAGACAGGAGGAGATCAAACAAATTGTGTAGAAATTATTCAAGTGCTCTTCACAGACCAGTTCTAGAATTTTCTCCATACATCGCTGAAGTTTGGAGAGCAGCTAGTCATATATCTAAATCCCTAAATGGAATGACAGCCTAAAAGCAAGAGTTAACTGTGAATGCTTCCCTTTCTAAAATAACCATAAATTAACTGACTGAAATATGTTATAAACGTACTAAGTCATACAAGTTTGTCTGTTTCCATGAATCTTCCATTTGCAGTTAATGACCTATATGGACTTTTCTGCATTTTTCACCAACTGTCACATGGGAATTTGCATACCTCTGGTAATTTGCTGATATTCTATCTTCTAACCTATATGAGGTCTTAATACTTAATATTTACCGTAGATTCCGGACTACAGAGCGCACCTGATTATTAGCCGCAGGCTCTAATTTTAGAAATAAAATCAATTTTTTAATTGTAAAGGCCGCACCGGATTTTAGGCCGCACCGCTACTTTTAAATATACATACGTATCGGTAACACAAATTACGTTGCATATACTTTTTTACTGAACAGCACGAACAACATTCCAATATCTCCTAGCGACTGGTAAAAATATATATATTGCAGCCTACCAGGAAAAGTTATTGATCGACTTTAACTTAAAAGCAGCGTTTTCGATCGGGTCTAATCGGGTCTGACGCTTGCGCAATGCGATCGGGTCTAATCGGGTCTGACGCTTGCGCATTGCGATCGGGTCTAATCGGGTCTGACACGCTTGCGCAATGCGATCGGGTCTAATCGGGTCTGACGCTTGCGCAATGCGATCGGGTCTAATCGGGTCTGACGCTTGCGCATTGCGATCGGGTCTAATCGGGTCTGACACGCTTGCGCAATGCGATCGGGTCTAATCGGGTCTGACGCTTGCGCATTGCGATCGGGTCTAATCGGGTCTGACACGCTTGCGCAATGCGATCGGGTCTAATCGGGTCTGACGCGCTTGCGCAATGCGCTCGGGTCTAATCGGGTCTGACGCTTGCGCATTGCGATCGGGTCTAATCGGGTCTGACGCTTGCGCAATGCGCTCGGGTCTAATCGGGTCTGACGCTTGCGCATTGCGATCGGGTCTAATCGGGTCTGACGCGCTCGGGTCTTGCTTCGAGTATTTTCCATGTTGATGAGGGTGAGTACAAATGACTGATTTACAATAATTTAATTGTGAAAGTGCGCTTGATTTATCGTACAATTTCATTGGACCTCTGTGAACTACTCATCAATTTTATTGGTCTACTGTTACGAGGCAAAATGTTTACGAGGCGGCATGAAAAAAAAACCATGTATTAGCCGCTCTGGATTATAGGCCGCAGAGTTCAAAGCTGTTCAAAATGTGGGAAAAAAGTAGCGGCTTATAATCCGGAATCTACGGTAATACTTATACCACACAGTTTCTGAGCCTCCTTTTAAGCTATAATTGAAAATCAAAACACTACAGCAGTGGTCCCCAACCTCCGGGTCACGGACCAATACCAGGCCACGGCCCGGAGGCTGGGTACCACTGCATTGCAGATATGAGAATGAAAAACTTAGCTAATCAGATAGCATCTTTGTAAAAAGAAGCAGATTTCACATTTCACAAGTGTTCTGGTGAAGGGACTTTGACTTGAAACATTAACTTTTTCCAAAACTGTTGCCTAATTGGCTGGAGTAATGAGCAGAAAAGACTCAGCCAACCAGGCAACATCTTTGGAAAATGTTAACATCCTGTCATCAGAACAGTTGAGAAATATTAACCGTTTCTCTTTCTGATCAGCTGAGTTTTATTTATCTATCTTTGTAATGTGCTCAAAGGCTCATTTATTATCAAAATAAACAACTCTGAAATTCTTCTTCTCCAGATAGCCATGAACCAAAGAAAGAAAAGGATGGCACCATTTGTGATGTGAAACTTACTCTATTTGAACTGCCTTTCCTCCTTTCATTCTGAATTAGGCTAAACAGGACATAGCCACACCCTAAGTCTCCCGTACATCAGCGGTTCTGCTGTGATGTATTCTGTTGCGGTGTGTGGCACTCTTCTATAGCTTGGAAGTAATGCTGTAAACTGGTGATTTATTGTGACTCATTTCATTGTATAGCCACTCTACTGCCTAGCACGGGATGCTCATCAGACCTCGGGTTACTTTTCTTCTCACAGTTACTGTCATCTCCTGCGATTATCCAATTCTTTGTTGTTCTCTTTATTTTCAGCAGCATTGGATTAGGGAGTAAAGTTTGACATTTTTCTAGGAGTTTAACTTTCTATTTTGTAATTTTTTTTATTTAAGTTCATCAAACAAAAATTTCCATAAGATGTAATTCAGACATTGTACATATACATCATATAATCATATATATTACAAATCTCTATAAAGTATTCATCTGAGGTATACACTTATAGAAAAGAGTGGAAAGAAAAAACAAGCAAAAGGAAAGAACTATGTACAAGTAGGGAGTGAACTTTTTTTTTACAACAGATTCATTGATTTGTGAGAATAAAATCAGGCCTCCTTCCTTCTCCCATTTTGTTTTAATGTATGAAGTCGAATGTGTTTTAAGATTTGACAACCCCTTATACATGCTTGTAATGATTTTACTACCATTATCTGAATTATATGCTTTTCTAAAGAGCTCTATCAAGCATGTATTTGCCTTGGTTACATTTTTAAGCGTCTTATTAACATATTGTCGCATCTGTAAATACCGATAAAAATCTTGATTTTCTAATTAGTGTTTCTCTTTAAGCATTTCAAAACTTTCCTGTACTTGTGTACACTTTTTATATTATCACCAATATACAGTATGTGTAATTGTTCAGTGAATTTTCTAGTAATAGCTCATTTTGTATTTTCTAGATGCTTCTTAGTTTTTATGCAGCAGTTGTCATGTCACTTGCATCTGTCTATTTTATAGGTCACACCATTTATAGATGAGTATGAGAAGACTACAACTTTTTCTTTGTGTAACGTGCTGTAAGGTTTCATTGCTATTGTAATGGTTTCTCTGTAGCAGTAATGTTTGGATTATGACTAGAGATAATGGGGCTTTGGAATGTGGGCTACCCAATGAGCGGGATGTTGTTCTTTCTTATGGGTCTGGGAGCAGGGATTTTTCACGGTCCTTTGCCGGGAAGAGATGAGGAGAGGAGACGCGAATGGAGAGAGCTGGTAGACCACCAGACAGAGAGGACTTGGAGCGAGGGTCTGTGGGTCGGCTACGCTCGGAGGTCAACAGGAAACCAGTGGACTGAACAGTGAACTCCAACATTGTGTATTAGACTGTTCCGTGAGAATGGGCCCTTTTATTTTTGTTTCTTTACTAACCATATAGTCAAATTAAGAATTATAAAGCTCAATTGTTTAATCGCATATTGTGTACTGTTTGTTATTTCATGGTACCGATTTGTAACAGAGGGCACACATCGTGCAGCATCCACCCAAACAAGATTTCTTAAGTTCGGCTGGGCTGAGGGCTGTCTTCCCCTAGATTAAGCCACTAGCCGAACCAAGAGTTACATTTGTTCATTCTTTGTTCTTGTAACACTTAATAAAATGACCAGAACCACCAAGTTTTATGTCTCATTCTTGACTTCCAAAAAATCTCTGGATCAAAATTACCAGATCCAACAGCAGCACTGATGCCCTATTATATATTTTGCTGCATAACTAACAACTCTATAGTTGTTACTACAGGGAAAGAAGGAAGACCGACAGTGGGACCAGGGTCTAGCTGCTTTCTCCACTGGCTCTTATAGAAATTAAACATGACTCTTGCCCAGATTGTGATCTGTGATGCTGAATAGTTTGGTATGCAGTAGCAGTCTAGCATGCCGCATTAGTGCGGGCAACTTTACGCTTTTGAAGTGATGAAGTTGTTTCATATTCTTCAGGGTTATGAGGGTCTGAAACAATATGAAGTTTATGGGTCTGGGGGACCTTCAGAAGCCTGTAGTGTCTCACTGATTTTCAGTGTTGAATTCTTTTGATACACTTTAACAGTGAAAGGTGCTGTATTAGTTTAGGCTTAGCTGTGGATATAAGGTTCTATAAACTGGGTAGTGCTTTATGGATCTGAGGAGCTGCATTAATTTAAGTTGTTTTAAAGATCTCGTGCCCTGATTTAACTTGGACACCTGCAATGCTTCATTATATTTAATTGCTTGATGTACCTCAGGTGCGCTGAGGGTCTGTAATAATTTGAGCTACTTTCTGAATGTACAGTGATTTATTTCTTAATAGCTTTGAGAGCACTAAAACACACCCTTCAGCCTATCATTTCCATGTCAATCATCAGGTAGCCACCCATACTATTCCCCGTTACGGTCTGTAGTGCATTTCTAAATCTTAAATGTTGTGAGTGTCTCTGCTTTCACCACCCATTCAGGCAATGCGTTCCAGATTCTAACCATTCTATGAGTGAAATAAATCCCTCCTTCAATATTTTCCATGCACCTTTCCACTGACTCTCCAGCTTTAGACTTCTCTGTTATGGGATACAGTTTCCTATTAACTGATCTATCCCACTTATAATTTTGTACACATCTATCAGACCCCCTCAACCTCCTCCACTCCAAGGAAAACAAACATACACTGTACAATCTCTCATAATGAGTGGAGCACTCTATTCCAGCCAGCATCCAGGAGAATTTATTTATTTATTGGGATACAGCGTGGAATAAGCCATTCCGTCCCTTTGAGCAACGCTGCCCGTCAATCCCCCGATTTAATCTGAGACTAATCACAGGGCAACTAATGACTGGTACATCTTTAAACTGTGGGAGAACACCGGACCACCAGGAGGAAACCCACATGGTCACAGGGAGAATGTAGAAATTCTGTACAAGCACGGTGGGGATTGAACCCAGGTCACCTGCACCGCAAAGCACTGTGCTAACCACTATGCTACTGTGCAAGAATCTCATCTGCACCCTCTCTCTTGCAATGTCCCTATTTTTCAACATAGTCCCCTCCAACATTTACACACTTAGTCCAGCAGTCGTGGAGCATATGGATCTTGGTCCGCCAGAAAGTTTTCCCAGCAAGGGTGATTGATAAGTTCGTGGCCTAAAGTAGAAGAAGATGAGTTATACAGCTCTCGTTACAAGCACTTGCAATTCAAATCTTTGAGTGAAAATGCAGAAAGTTTGAAGTTAATATTTCATCTCCTTCTACCTCAATCACCCTATGACATGGACCACTTCTGGAGGTCCAAGACGCCAACTTCTACAAAGAAGGGATCCGTATGCTCCACCACCGCTGGACTCAGTGTGTAAATGTAGGAAAAATAAATGTGCTAGATTTTCTAAAATTGACTCCTTCTACTTAGGCCACAAACTTATCAATCACCCCTCATACCGATGATGTATAATTCTGAGAAACCTATGAGTTCTTGAAGTGTTCTGATGTACAGGATGTGAGATAATGCAAGTGAACATTCCTCTTGTAAATCAATGCATGTTAAATATAATTAAATTCAGCCACAAGCATTGTCTGCAAGACTTCTGGTAGAAATTACAAAAACTTGGATACAGCAGCCTCTCTGTGTCCAGCCAAAGGTAGAATTGTCTGTCCTTTATGTGACAAGATCACAAGACATTGCTGGTGTCAAGAACATCAAGCACTGCAGATTAAACCCACTAGTGAGTTGCTCAATTGCAGTGGAATTTGTGGGGCACCATTTTTCAACCTGCCTCCATCAACCAGGGAAGAAGGCACCATCAACGGATGGTGATTTTCTTGGACATTTTTGCTGCAATTGCAAGACCCTGTCTGGACACCAGTAGTGTAGAATATTTCAAGTCCAAGTCATCGAGACTGATGGCGAGGAAGCTGCGTGGTCTCGGTTGTGGCGCAGACCAGTCCTCATTCATGCCCTGGGGTTGCCTGCTATGGCCGCTGAGGAAGCAGACGATGAAGTTGGACTCCATGCTGGGTTGGCGGCTGATTCCTCCCATTGGTGCTGCACTCCAGTGTTCGCTTGGTGGGAGACGAGCTGGATTACATTAGTCTGCAGCTGTATTACACAATATAAAGAACTGCTACTTGCTGTTCTTGTAGGAAGGCCATGACGTTCAGGGACTTGGGCTTTCTCATTGTTTTTCTTTTTTTTTTGCAACTACGTTTTTCTGCTATCATAATTTCATGATTACAGTATATGTGCTGTGTGCTGTGCATGATTTTTGCTTATGTGTTTTGCACTTATGCCCAGAGGAACGCTGCTACATTTGGCTGTGTTCATGTGTATGATTGAAAGACAATTAAAATTGAATTTGAAAACTTACTTCACTATCTGCACAATATATATCAACAAGCTTTAATTACAGGAGTAATTATTGTATGTGCAATTCAAGAGTATTGATGAGACTGGCATATATTCTGCAACAGGGTGAAGAATATAAGAAATAAGAACAAAACTTTGAGAAAGAGAAACTAAATTCCAATGTTGCGGTATTTCTGTGGAATGAAGGAAATTACGATGGCATGAGAGGACAACTGGCCAGGGTTGACTGGAAGGGGACACTAGCAGGAAGGACAACAGAGCAACAATGGCTGGAGTTTCCGCAAAAAAATGAGGGAAGTGCAAGACAGATATATTCGAAATAAGAAGAAATTTTTGAATGGAAGGATGATACTACAGTGGCTGACAAATGAAGTCAGAGCCAAAGTAAAAGCAAAAGAGAGGGCATACAAGGAAGCCAAAGATAGTGGAAAGATAAAGGATTGAGAAGCTTTTAAAAACTTGCAGAAGGAAACTAATAAGGTCATTAGGAAGAAAAAGATGAATTATGAAAGGAAGCTAGCTACATATCAAAGAAGATACCAGTCTAGGAGAGGCAGAACCAAGTAGTTATGGCACCCAACGGCAATTCCTTTGTTTGCATCTTCAAAAACAGTCCTACTTCCATCTTTAATATCTCTATTTTTCCCTTTCAGGGTTCTTTTGAAGACCCTGACCTGGTGTTACGCGCTGACTACAGTTCTTTGTGGGAATGGGATCCGTTCTCGGGGTTCCAAAACGGCCGCGATTCGGCATGCCAAAGTCTCGGCCTAAGATTTTGGAATGGTTTCAGAAGCTTAGGATCTCGAGCAACTGGAGACAGGCAAATTAAGGGTCGGTGCCGCTGCAGGAGACCTGTGTGTCATTGGGGGAGTCGGAACATCTACTGTGTGCCTGGAGACCCAGGATCCTTGCGATCTCCGGGCACAAAGCTCAAGAAAAGCAAAGTAAAGGACTTTTAACATTGTAAACCAGCGAGTTGTTTGCTATCTCTCCCGCTCAGAAAATGGAGTCACCTCTTTCTCCCTTATTAGGAGAGAGAGCCTGCAGCATGTCGAATTATCGGGTGGACAATGTAGTCTTTGGGGTAACTGCAAGTCTGTGTCTTTGTTATTGCTTTGCTCACGCCTGAGTGCTCGGTGGCGGGTGCCAGTGGGGGAGGGGGATTGTTGCTGGCTGCCGCTTACACACAAGAGGGAAGGGAGCTGGGGGTCTTTGGGGTTCTAACATTTAACTGTCATTCATTCTTTGGGGCACTCTGTTCTTGTAGATGGTTGCGAAGAATAAGCATTTCAGGATATATATTGCATACATTTCTCTGACATTAAATTGTACCTTTGAACCTTTGAAAAGCTTTTTTAAGTACATAAAGGTGAAAGAGAGTGAGGGTAGATAGAGGACCAATAGAGAATGACGCTGGAGATATTGTAATGAGAGACGCAGAGATGGCAGAAGAACAGAATGCGTCTTTTCCATCAGTCTTCACAGTGGAAGGCATCTGCAGTATACCAGACATTCAAGAGTGTCAGGGAAGTGAAGTATGTGCAGTGAAAATTACGGCTGAGAAGGTGCTCAGGACGCTTACTGGTCTAAGGGTAGATAAGTCTCCTGGACCTGATGGAATGCACCTTTGGGTTCTGAAGGAGGTAGCTGGAGAGATTGCAGTGGCATTAACAATTATCTTTCAAAAATCGATAGATTCTGGCATTGTACCACATGACTGGAAAATTGCAAATGTTACTGCACTATTTAAGAAGGGTGGGAGGCAGCAGAAAGGAAACTATAGACCAGTTAACCTGACATCCATGGTTGGGAAGTAGTTGGGATTGATTGTTAGGGATGAGATTATGGAGTACCTGAAGGCACGTGACAAGATAGGCCAAAGCCAGCATGGTTTCCTGAAAGGAAAATCCTGCCTAACTAACATACTGCAATTTTTTGAGGAAATTACAAGTAGAGTAGACAAAGGAGATGCAGTAGATGTAGTGTACTTGGATTTTCAGAAGGCCTTTGACAAGGTGCCGCACATGAGACAGCTTAGCAAGGTAAAACCCCATGGAATTACAGGAGAGTTTCTAACATGGGTGGAGCATTAGCTGATCAGCAGAAAACAGTGTGGGAATAAAGGGATCCTATTCTGGCTGGCTGCTGATTACCAATGGAGTTCCACAGGGGTCAGTGTTGGGACCATTGCTTTTTACAATATATGTCAATGATTTGGACTATGGGATTAATGGATTTGTGGCTAAATTTGCCGATGATACAAAAATAGGGGGAGGAGCAGGTAGTGTTGAGGAAACAGAGAGCCTGCAGAGAGACTTAGATAGTTTAGGGGAATGAGCAAAGAAGTGGCAAATGAAATACAATGTTGTAAAGTCATGCACTTTGGTGGAAGAAATAAATGGCCAGACTATTATTTAGATGGGGAGAGAATTCAAAATGCAGAGATGCAAAGGGACTTGAGAGTCCTTGTGCAGGATACCCTAAAGTTTAACCTCCAGGTTGAGTCAGCGGTGAAGAAAGTGAATGCAATGTTGGTATTCATTTCTAGAGGTATAGAATATAAGAGCAGGGATGTGATGTTGAGGCTCTATAAGGCATTCGTGAGACCACACTTGGAGTATTGTGTGCAATTTTGGGCTCCTTATTTTAGAAAGCATATACTGACATTGGAGAGGGTTCAGAGAAGATTCACGAGAATGATTCCAGGAATGAAATGGTTACCATATGAGGAATGTCTGGTAGCTCTTGGGCTGTATTCCCTGGAGTTCAAAAGAATGAAGGGGGATCTCATAGAAACATTCCAAATTTTAAAAGGCTTGAACAGATTAGATATGGCAAAGTTCTTTCCCATGGTAGGGGAGTCTAGGACAAGAGGGTACAACTTCAGGATTGAAGGACATCCATTTAGAACAGAGATGCAGAGAAATTACTTTAGTCAGAGGGTGGGAAATCTGTGGAATTTGTTGCCACGAGTGGCTATGGAAACCAAGTTACTGGGTGCATTTAAGGCAGAGACAGATAGGTTCTTGATTAGCCAGGGTGTCAAAGGGTATGGGGAGAAGGCAGGGGAGTGAGGATGACTGGAAGAATTGGATCAGCCCATGATTGAATGGCAGAGAAGACTTGATGGGCCAAATGGCCTACTTCTGCTCCTTTATCTTATGGTCTTAAATAAATGCAAGAGCAGGTCATATTGTTCATCAAGCAGTTCCTTCATTGGTTGATTTCCCATCTTTGTGCCTCTTCCCAACAATGCTCCCATAATTCTTGGTTTCCATAATGCCCAAAAAGTGTTCTTCCATTTAGAGATTTCCAAAGGTTCACACTCCCTGAGTGAAAAAATTTCTCCTCATCTTTATCATGAGCAGCATACTTGCATCCCCATAGCATTTCTACCTTCTACAAAGCACAAATCAAGAGTATCATGGCATATCCTTTACTTCCCTGAATGAGCGTGAACCTGAAAATTCTCATGCTTAGTACCATCCAGGTCACAGCAGCTGCTAGTCTGCCAATTTAACCTCCATCCTAAAGTGCCACTCTCTCTAACAGAAGTACGTGGCAGCACTCACACTGCAGCAACTCATCAAGGCTTTTATGACTAGACCTTCAAAAGCCCTCACAGGGATAAGGCTGGGCTTCCTGGTTGCCAGTCTATCAACTGGTGGAGGCAGAGAATGGACACTCCAAACCGAGTGACCAAGGTCGTGCTCCAAGACCACCTGGCATTTTGTCTACTGATGGTTATAAATCTCTTTTCACTTGTTTTTTTTCCCAGTACAACAGGGCTGATCTACCAGGTCCTCGGTGTACCTTAAGACTTTTCCAACTATTACCTGATGTACCACAGTACCCTTCTGATGTAGGGGAAGGACTGTTTGAATGTATCAGAGATCCATTTGATCGCATTCTATGAGGGTGTATGACTTTTGGAGCACAGCTTCTACGAGTGTATATATGGATAGTGCACTGGATTCACTGCCCACCTCATCAATCCAGAAACTACATTTTGGATTGCTGTGGAGTCTCAAATGTGGACTCCATAGACTCAAAACGCAAATGATTACAAGCCATGCGTAAGGCTCCTGCATACCTCTCTTTTAGCTGTTTTTCGTGCTCTGCCCTCCCTCTGCTCATTGGTTCAATCATCCTGCATTTCTTAGGAAATAGCTACTAATGCACCTACGTTTGAGATGAAGTAGGCTGTATAGAAACAAAAACAGAAAAGCTAGAGGAACTCGGGTAGAGAGGCAATATCTGTGAAAAGAGAAACCAGTTAATGGTTCAAACTGAAGCCCTTTTCATAGGCTGACAGAGCTTCCAACATTTCTGTTCCTACTTCGTACTCCAGCATATTCGGTTTTATTTGATTTCCATTGAAGACTCGCCAGAGCTACTTAGCTCCTGACACAGAGATTGGAGCTGAAGATCAGAAAACACCAAACTAGCATGCTGATATAGCAACAGCCAGTAGGCATCAGTTAGCAACAACCCTGTCGGTACTTGGTAATTATTTTAAATAGTGCCTGTGGAGTGTTCTTTTCGCTACTGTCCAAGTCTTCATGTTGAATGTTGTAGCCCAATACGATTACATTGGCATCAATCAGCATTAATCACAGACAGATGCTACAATCCACTCACTAAGCCTGCAGAATTCCAGCTGAGTCCAAGGTAATGCTCTCGCCCAGCGATTCACCACAGAGAAAGCAACTTGTCTAACATTGGCATTGTGAATCTTGCAACTTGTGCATTCCTTTAATGACTAATTCAAGATCAAAACACTGTAAATTCAAGATTCCTTGTATTGTTGCAAATACAGGGTGAGGAATAGAAAATAGTTTCCACTTTCTGGTTGTAATTATTCTTCAACAGCTGCTCCTGTATATTCAATTGCCTCAACATATCTTCCTTAAGGCGAGCACGATCTTTTACACACACTATGGAAATAAATATGGAAAGAACATATGCCAAATACACCAATGAAAATCAATTAGATAAGTTGGTTGGGATAGTTTCCAACAGAATAGAGGAGGCTGAGGGAAGACATAATTGAAGAGTACAAGATTATGAGGGGCCAAGACAGAGCAAGAGAGGAAAGATCTCATAGTTGGGTGCGAGGGGTGAATTGAAAGACAGGGACCACAGATTTAAAGCAATCGATAAAAAGGCTAGAGTGAAGAAGAGGCCTAATGTTTCCAATTAGCTAATGGAGAGGGTCTGGATCTCTCTGTCTGTAGTGAAACAGAGGTGGAAACAATCAGCATGTTTAGAACATATTTGAATGGGAGATTGAGGTATAATCTGCAGGGCTGGGATTTTGTACTGGACGATGGTATGAAACCGAGCAACACTTTCCTGACTGGCCAGACATTGTGGGCTAAATGATGCCCTTCTGTGCAGTTAATATTTCATAATTCAACAATTCCTAGAATTTAAAGCAAAATTTATGGTAATTGCACCATAGCCATTTTGATCCTCAACCACCTAACAATTTTCCTCAAAGATTCTTTTTGGGAATTCATTATTAATATCCAAAATATTTTGATATAAAATCATCTCAATTGCCCCTGTTCAAAACTTTAAAAAGTGTAATTCATTCACTTCTGATAATAATATTTGCATTCATAAGTTCTTTGTTCCTTTTTGATCAATAAAAAATATTTCATTCCATCCATTGCGAACGGTTTTGCTGTGCTTAAATATTCCACACAGAAAAATCCCTGTGACCTTCATTCCACCCACAAAGGTATCATTAAATTTTAAAAGTTCTGTCTGTTTTTCAATCTGAAAATTTATTCCCCACTTTCTACCTACGGGACCCCAGACTCTGCACAGTTTTTTGGCTGCTATTTATCTTACCTGGCTTCTCATACAAAGCCTCCTTGTTTTTTCCCCCACAAATTTGATAACTTGTTTTAAAGTTTTACTCTTTAGACATTGACATAGGCCTATTTTCAGAATGTAAATCCTCTGAACAGCTTGTGGTTACATAGTATAGGGAATAAGTTTATTATCAGTGTAGAAACAGTGCCTGTAATTTGAATTTGACTGACCTCTAATGGTAGCTGCTCTACATGTGGCCCACCTCTCAAGAGTCCTGCAGGGATCCTATGTCAGGATTCGTGCTGCAACTAACTTTTTCTACAGACTGAGGAAAGGCAAACCTTACGTTTTCTGTATGTTGAACTGAGATGAAGGCAGGCAGGCTCAGACTGATTTAAGTACATTGAACAAACAGATTCGGGGATAGTCAACATTCTTGAATGTGGATAAAAGCAACTGTGTGAGATAGACATTTTACACTGCAAATTACGAGAGGTATGAGGGTTACAGTTCACAAAGTACTGGAAATAAGAACCAGTGCTGCATACTGCAGTGTAAGAAGTCACTGCGTTAAAGTGTGCCAGGTGAATGTGAAATCACAGATACTCATTTGTGTTTAGCACAAGATCTTGATACAGTCATAGCTAGAACACTACGCCCCATTTTGCTGCCCTTGTTTTGGAGAGGAAGGCTCTGAGGAAAGCCTAAAGAGTACCGCCAGATTGATTTTTGGAACCGCAGGAATCTATTTTAGGCCAATACTTTGCTGAAGCAATACAAAATAATCCCATTGACCTACGTTCTGCACACAGCTTTGTACCATTTACTGCCTCAACAAAGTTTGCTATTTTCTTGCAAAATACCTCAACCATTTACTGTCAGATCATTTCATGCTCTCAACTACATTTTGTGTCTGACTGTTAACTCACCGGAGAACCTTTCCCAATTCACCTTATAAAAAGTCTTTATCACTGAAGGGGAAAAAAAAGATTTTAAATCTCTTAATCTCCTCTGCAGTGAAGTCATCATGCAATTTCTCTTCTCCCTTCATAACCAGTTTCTTATTCAGGTATGCTTCCAATAGCTTTAGTGTATTAATATATAAGAATGATAGATACATACATTAATCTGAGGTAAACCTATGCAATGTTTACACTAATTATCATTAATTTTAATTATTATACTCTGCTTCCATATTTAGAAATTATATCTGATCAGAGGAAAAGTATTTTCCTCATTGAAAACATGCAAACTTTGATATAATAAGACTAAAATGATGAAAGGAATAGACTATATTTGAGCTAATACGGCCGAGAAGGGAGACATAAAAGATTAGATATCAAGAAGTATTTATCTTTGAAGCTTATCACTAAAATCAGATTTCAGATGACTATCAGAACATGTGGTGAATTCAGATTTGTAGCAGGTTTCTAAGAGGAAGCTTCTGATAGTTAAAACCATCTTGAATTGTAGGACACTGTGGAGAATTAGATGGAATTTTGTTCGTAATACCATTTACTGCCTAAAACCTGTTTTCTTGGCTGCAGAGATTGGGAGGCATTTCCTATCAGTTACTCCCTAATCTGGTTTGCATTTTGTCGTATCTTATCACCATCTCATCTGGGAGGAAAGAAAAAGTAAAGAATCCAGAGCTCAGTTTAGGAAAGTATTCAGGAAGGTCTATGCGGAGGGTGGCTCATGCTGAATATAGACTGCACAATGTCAGCATGGGACTGGGTATAGTGATCACTCATTATCTCTTTGCCTTCTTCTGATGCGAGAACTGATTTATCTTTTACAAATTGCAGAGCTATCAATGGGGCTATCAGTTTCAAATAATTAGATTAGAAATCACTATCTTTAGCACCATTCATCTGATATTCAGCCACTTTATTCTCCTGACACTCTGACACAATATTTAGAGTGTGAGTAAGCAGCAGACATTTTCCTTCCGTTTGTTCATTCCAAGTCTGAATCCAGGGATGCGTAGTGGTTGCAGAATCACTTCACAGCCCCAACTAAGGCTCGATTCCAGCCACTGTGTATCAGAAGCTTGTATGTTCTCCCCATGACTGTGTGGGTTTCCTCTGGATGCTCTGGTTTCCTCCCACATTCCAAAGACATACAGTTAGGGTTAGTGAGTTGTGGGCATGCTATGTTGGCACCAGAAGCATGGCGACAGTGCCTCCATGTTCAACTGGATTCTCAATTTCCTCACAGACCCCAGTGAGTGTGGATTGGCAACAATCCGCAATCTCCATCAGCACAGGTGCATCACAAGGTGTTGTGCTTAGCCCCCTGTTCCATTCACTTTATACTTGTGACTGCGAAGCTCCAGTGCAATTTTTAACCTTGTTGATGACACCACTCTCACTGGCCGAATTAGTGGTGAGGCATCAGTATATAGGAGGGAGATTGAAAATCTCACTGAGTGGTGCCACATCAACAACCTCTCACTCAGTGTCAGCAGGACCAAGGAGCTGATTATTGTTTCAGCTGGGGGGGACCGGAGGTCCATGAACCAGGCCTCACAGGGGGATCAGAGATGAAGTTGGTCAGCAACTTTAAATTCCTCAATGCTAACATCTCAGAGGAACTGTTCTGGGTCCAGCACACAAGGACCATTACAAAGAAAGCATGGTAACACCTCTACTTGCTTAAAGTTTGTGGGGATTTAGTATGTCATCTAAAACTTTGACAGACTTCTATAGACGTGTGCTACCTTGACTGGCTGCATCACGGCCTTGTATGGAAACACCAATTTCCTTGAATGGAAAAGCTGACAAAAAGTACTGTCAAAAAGACCCAGTCCATCATGGTTAAAGGCCTCTCCACCACTGCGTCTATCCACAAGGAGTGCTGCCGCAGGATAGCAGCATCCATCATCATGGACACACACCATCCAGGTCAGGCTCTCTTCTTGCTGCCGCCATCAGAAGGTGGTACAGGAGTCTCAGCACAGACGTCACCATTTTGTATTGTGCAGTTTGTAGTCTTTGTCCATCCTACAGAGTGTGGACCTTCATTGGTTCTATTGTGTTATTTCTACTTACTGTGAATGCCCGCAAGAAAATGAATCTCAGGGTTGTATATGGTGACATATATGTACTTTGATAATAAAATTACTTTGAATGGTTGCACGCCGCCCAGTATAGTCTTCGGACTGTCTTGATCATTGATGTAAAACAACACATTTCACTCTATGTTTTGGTGTTTCAATGTACATTCAGGTTCAGATTCAGTTTATTGTCATTTAGAAACCACAAATGCAATGCAGTTAAAAAATGAGACAATGTTCCTCCAGAATGATATCACAAAAGCATATGACAAAACAGACTACACCAGAAAATCCACGTAACATTTGGCAATCCCCAATCCAGTGTCCGGAGAGGCTGCTGCGTATTAATATCGCGCTACCATCCTAGCGCGTTCCCTGGAAAGGAGCTCCAAATCCACCGGACAAACAAAACCAAAAACTAAAGCTACAAGACCTGCACAAAACCACATAGTTACAACATATAGTTACAACAGTGCAAACAATAGCATAATTGATTAAAAACAGACTATGGGCACAGTAAAAATAGTCCAAGATGTTAAAGGACTGTAAATTCAAAAGAAATCACCACAGTTTTCATAAGTCCCTAGGGTCCCGACAGACTCGCCATCCCACGCTCGCGGCAGAAGGAAATGCCCCCGCTATGGACTTCCAAGGCGCCGCCGACTCAGCCTCGCAGACGCAGCACACAATGGAAGCTCCGTCGAAACCAGCCTATCAGACGCAGCACACACCGAAAGCGACCTGAGTCCGTCGAACCTCCAAGCCGACGACCATCCCCTCCGGCACAGCTTCTCCGAGCACCATCCTCTGCTGAGCGTATTAAGACGGCCCCGCCAACGGCCATCGGCAACGTGACCCCGAGGACTGGGGGCCTGTTCTTCCCAGCAGAGTCCCGGACCTCACAGCAGCAGCAGCAACGAAAAAGGTCTTCCTGGAATTTCCCGATGTTTCTCCATGCTTCCACATCAGTTTTCAATCGATTATGATTGCGCACGGCACCCCACTTCACAAATCATCAGTTCCGGAGTGGCCGCTGCAAGCTGCGTCGCGCCGCCATCTTGGATCAGAAATTTGACAAATAAAGCTAATTTTTTTTTTCTTTTCTACCTGTGTGACCATTAATTGTCAACCATCTATTCAGCCAATGAGGCATCAATATTGATGCCAATCTGGAGCAGAATTCCTAGCAAATGCACTTCAGTCCATTGTTTTGAGCTCGCTGGATTTCTGCAGCCCTGAACTACAAGTTTAGTTAACTGCATAGGAGTCAACTTCTGATCTGCTGCCCCATTGAACAATGCATTCAATCCCTACAGCATACAGTTGCTGAATATTAGTTATTAAAAAGTCAACCAAAGTCATGTTGAGAATCTTAAATTGCTTAAATTATAATACAGTCCAAAATGGAATAAATAAGACATTGTCTAGATTTTTGTCTTGCTCAGTGGCTCCTCCACTTATTACCTCAAAGGGTTAAGGTTCAAAACACCCTTAGTCCTTGATTTTTTCCATATATCATTAAGGCTCAGTTCCAGGCTTTGGTTCATTAAGCACACTTAAATGTTAATGTAAAAGCTCTAGAAGGTATAGTGACAACATCCGCCACTTATACAACCACAACCACTGGCACGCAAGTGAAAGGCCATTAATCAAAATGCTATAGCCAGAACTAACCAAAATAATGCAATCCACTTAGCTGAAACTATTCAGTAGTTTCAAGACACTGCACAGGAACCTCACAGGGGAATAAATTCTATTGACCAATAATATCATGAAAGTCACATCAGACATGATTACTTTCTAACATTATTAATCATTTTTTAAAAAAATCTGCACATTTTCCACCCCTGGATGCACTTTCAGGGCCATTTTATTCAAACATGAGCAAGTTCCTGCTAATTTTGTAGGCATCCATTTTGATTTTGCAAGAAGCTTGGAGCCTTAGGTATAATGGATTATAAACATTACTGGGGTACAGATGGGAGCTTCATTGAGACCCACAGAAATGTGTATATACATGCAAATATTGTCGTATGAAGGATTGAATACCTGACTGAACACCCCTCATACTCCCCAACACCAATTATTTATAATTTCCAGTCATTCACATTATGTACAGACACTTCTATGCCATCACTTTATGGACATACAATCTATGTACATAAGCTATCTTAGGTATTTATATTTATTGGGTTTTAACTATTGTCTTCTTTATCTCATTCTGTTTTTTTGTGCTGCATCAGAATCACATTAACAATTATTCTTCTTTAGACTTGTGTACTGGAAATGACATTACAAAATCTTTCTTATTTATTATTTATTATTTGTTATAGTTAAATAATTTTTCTTTTGTATTTGCAGAGTTTGTTGTCTTCTGCAGCACATTTGGACTGCCTGTGCATTGCGTTGGGTGCTGTCTTTCATTAATTTTATTATGATTCTTGGATTTACTGGGTATGCCCACAAGAAATGAATCTTAGGGTTGTATATGCTGACATATATGAGCTTTGATAACAAATTTACTTTGAACTTTGTGTCTTGAATCTGTAAATCACAACATAAAAATGTCAATCAATATCACATTCTATGTAATGACAAGGAAGTATTAGTGAGATGAATAAACTAAATATATTCCAAAAAAAAATCCAATTGTCAGTGGAACACTTTTTAAAGAATGAAACATTTATTATGTCAAATCAACCCTATGCAGGGTGCAGGATTCCATTCTGTCTTCTTTGCTTTTCTTTCTGTTTCTAAAATGAGTTTAAGTGAGTGCTACCTAGAGGCAGACTGTTTTCTTCCTGCAGGCAAGTGCCCAGCCTGCACTTAGCAGAAATCAGAAACTTGGAGAAATGTTTCCCGAGGCAAAATGCTGGTTGATAGTGTGGCCATTAACTAAATGTTAAGTGAAGAATACAACTGAAAAAGATTGTTGAGACTCTCAGCTCAGACATTGTTAGATAAAGCCCCAGTCTTTATGTTCCAACAAACCTGACTGATCAATTTATGAAGTTTTTCCCAAAACACTGCCAAAGTAATGGTTGGGACAGATCACAAACATACCTATTATGGCCTCAAGGTAAAAAAGGGTGGTAACAGACGGAGGGAGATTAAGAGGTGTGTAACTCTTTTACAAGCAACAGTCTGATTCAAAATAAAACAAATGCAACAGAAGTCTCAACTGGATTGAATTTTGTACCTAAAACATTCTTTCCAGTGAATTCATTAGTCCAGTCTTTCAAATGTCTACATAAGTTTTTACTTTAGCTTTCCTTTATCTCGAGGCATTTAGGATCCTTATTGCATTACTTTGAATGAACCTATGTTAGATCAGTGAACACAGACACACTAAAATAGTGGAAAGGGAGTAGTTTATTTAGCCCCTTAAGCCCGTTCTACCATTAAATGAGATCATGGTTGTTCAGCGAGCTAATTCCTTTTACCTGCTGTTTCCCCACATCACTTAATCACCTATAGTTAACAAAGGTCGGCTAATCCCAGATTTAAAATTAGCAATTGTTCAAGTGCCATTTGCTCTTTGTGGAAGAAAGTTTCAAATTTCTAGCTTTAGTACATCTAAGAACATGATTAAGATTATTAAAAAGTATTGTCAAAACTAATGCCAGTATTTTCAAAATGAAAGTAAATTATTTTTTAAAATGAACCTTAATTTGCATTTCCCTTCAATACAGGAGAAACAACTTCTTTGTGCTCAATGTAGATGTGCTCACTTTCTCCTATACATTACAGTTAAACATACTGAGGTATACATGGGGATTAGAGAACAATGTAGATGGTAGGGAGAATATAAAACTGTAAGATCAAAAGAAATGATCAGAAGTAGGCAATTTGGCTCCTCTGCTCTACTATTCAAAGAGGGGTGGGGATATCCCTGGCCTCAATCTATTAGAGATATTCCTTTTGCTCTATCCATCTATCCCCCCACCCCTCTTACAATTTGATACTAACCTATTTTTCCTTCTTCTGTATTCTGACAACAAGTGGTCAGAAGAGGGCTTGAATACAAGAGCATGGCTTTATAAGGCACTGCTGAGGCCTCACCTTGAATATTGTGAACAGGTTATGGCTCCTCACCTATGAAAAGATGTGCTGGCACTGAGAGGGTCCAGAGGCAGATCATAAGAATGATTCCAGGAATGAAAGGGTTATCATACAAGGAACATTTGATGGCTCTGGGGCTGTACTTGCTGGAATTTAGAAGGATGAAGAGGGATGTCATTGAAACCTTTTGAATGTTGAAAAGACCTAGAGAGAGTAGATGTGGAAAGGATGTTTCCCATGGTGGGAGAGTCTAGGACAAGAGGGCACAGCCTCAGGATTTAAAACAGAGGTATGGAGAAATTTCTTTAGTCAGAGGGGAGGTGAATTTGTTACCAATGCAGCTGTAGAGGCCAGGTCATTGGGTGTATTCAAGGAAGAAATTGATAGGTTCTTGATTGGACATGACATCAAAGGTTATGAGGAGAAGGCGGCGGAATGTGGTTGAGGAAGGGAAAACACAATCAGCTATGATTGAATGGCAGAGTAGACTCGCTGGGCCAAATGCCTAATTGTGCTCCTATGTCTTATGATCTTATGGAGTCTTTTACCTGAAATGTTATCTCAGTTTCTCTTTTTCCAGTAGCCATCAGAGCTGCTGAAAGTTTCTAGCATTTTCCCTTTTATTTCAGTTTTGCAGCCTCTGTAATTTTTTTCAGTTTTATCACTGATGGGCAACTTACAGCAGAGCACTCAGTTCAGATAAAGACAGAAAATTAGACTGTTGTTTTTAAGAGGAAAATAGATTTATTGCAGAGTGAAATAGATAGTCTGAATTGCCTAAATTTGCCCCTATATCTTATGGAATCAGAAACAAAAAAAAATTAACGTACAAGTACCTCAAGAAGCTAGTTACTCTTTTTTAACAGAAGGATTGTTGTACAAATGTCCACCTGCAATTATAAAGTGTCTCACTGAGAATGTACTGAGTTTTGTGTACAGTATTGTTCTCTTTAATTGAAAGAACTTAAGGTTCCTTAAGGTTGTTATAGCTGGGAGTGGTGATGGGGACACACTTCCATTACCAACTAAATGCTCCTAATGGCGTGCCCCTCAACTAGCCTCTGACAACCAAGTACAGCTCCTGGCCTTCACATGAGGCTTAGCTACTAATCCTGGCAGAACCGTTTCTACTGACAGAAGGAGCAAAGGCCGGTTACTGTGAATTTAAAACCAGTCACTTTGGGCAGATGGGGCTCGTCTTCTGTGGTTGGCAGCTCATCAAGAAGAAAAGTTCTGATCTCAAACCTCTGCTGCCTTGAGGCTACACCCACTCATGGGAAAGGCTTTGGGAGTAAACAGCGAGGGAAAAATCCAGAGCTGGAGTCCCTAAGGCAGTCCTACATTGAGTTCAATACCAACTGGCAGCTCCTGTGACACTGCTGGTACCATCTGTATCAGTCTCTGCCGTTCTTTGGGTTCATCAGTTGCGTGGAAAGGGGAAGCTTGCTACGTAGGTAACAGTTTGCTCTCCATATCAAACTGCCTAGGCTTGCGTATCTAGACAGGTAGGACACAATATCCATGGTCAACTTTGACCAACGGAGGCCCGAACCTCACAAATCAAGAAAACAATATAGCTGCCTTAGAAACACACACACAAAATGCTGGAGGAGCTCAGCAGGCCAGGCAGCAAAAAGTCCAGTCGATGATTCAGGCCAAAACCCTTCTGCAGGACTGGAGAAAAAAAAGGTGAGGAGTAGATTTAAAAGGTGGGGGAGGGAAGAGAGAAACAAAAGCTGCTGGGTGAAACTAGGAGGGAGAGGGATAAAGTAAAGAGCTGGGAGTTGATTGGTGAAAGAGATACAGGGCTGGAGAAGGGTGAATCCAATGGGAGAGAACAGAAGGCCGTGGAAGAAAGAAAATCTAGTGGGGTGCACCAGAGGGAAGCGATGGGCAGGCAAGGAGATAAGGTGAGAGAGGGAAAAGGGGATGGGGGATGGTGAAGGGGGGGGGGGGGTTGGCATTACTAGTTCGAGAAATAGATGTTCATACAGGCAGGTTGGAGGCTACCCAGACAGAATACAAGGTGGTGTTCCTCCAACCTGAGTGTGGCCTCATTGCAACAGTAGAGGAGGCCATGGACTGACATATTAGAACAGGAATGAGAAGTAGAATTAAAATGGGTGGCCACTGGGAGATCCCGCTTGTTCTGGCGGACAGAGCATTTGTGTTCGGCGAAGTGGTCTCCTAATCTATGTCGGGTCTCACTGATACACAGGAGGCCACACTGGGAGCACTGAATACAGTATATGACCCCAACAGATTCACAGGTGAAGTGTTGCCTCACCTGGAAGGACTGCTTGGGGTCCTGAACGGTAGTGAGATTAGGTGTAGGGGCAGGTGTAACACCTGTTCCGCTTGCAAGGGTAAGTGCCAGGAGGGAGGTAAGTGGGGAGGGACGAATGGACAAGGGAGTCACATAGGTAGTGATCCCTGTGGAAAGCAGAAAGTGGGGGTGAAGGAAAGATGTGGGATCCCGTTGGAGATGGCAGAAGTTCTGGAGAATTATGTGCTGGATATGGAGGCTGGTGGTGTGGTAGGCGAGGAAAAGAGGAACCCTATCCCTGGTAGGGTGGTGGGAGGATGGGGTAAGAGCAGACGTGTGTGAAATGGAAGAGATGCGGTTGAGGGCAGTGTTGATGGTGGAGGAAGGAAAGTCCCTTTCTTTGAAAAAGCAGGACATCTCCTTCGTTCTAGAATGAAAAGCCTCATCCTGAGAGCAGATGCAGCAGAGACAGAGGAATTGTGAGAAGGGGGTGGCGTTTTTACAAGTAACAGAGTAGAAGAGGTATTATACTTCCGGTAATGCCCCCCCACCCCCACACCACCATCCTCTTTTCCCTCTTTCACCATATCTCCTTGCCTGTCCATTGCCTCTCTGTAATGCTCCTCCCCCCTTTTCTTTCTTCCATGGCATTCTGTCCTTTCTTATCAAACTCCCCCTTCTTCAGCCCTGTATCTCTTTCACCAATCAACTTCTCAGCTCTTTACTTCACCCCTCCCCCTCCCAGTTGCACCTATCACCTTGTTCTCTCCACACTCCCCCCCCCCCCCCCCCCTTAACTCTACTCTCATATTTCATTTCTCCAGTCCTGCCGAAAAGTCTCGGCCCAAAATGCTGACTGTACGTTTTTCCATAGATGCCACCTGGCCCGCTGAGTTCGTCCAGCCTTTTGTGGGTATTGCTTGGATTTCCAGCATCCGTAGATTTTCTCTTGTTTGTTATCTGCCATAGAAGGTTCTTTTAATTTATTGGGAATAAGAAAATTATTCTATGAAGAGAGGCTGAATGCACTATTTCATAGAGATTGGATGAATTTGCAATGAACTCTGTGAAACATACAAAAGCAATAGTATAGGGTTATCCTTGGGGAATGATTTCTCCGGCTGAGGATTCCCAAACTATAGGCCAGAATAGTCCAAGAGATGAAGAGAAATATCCTTACTCAGCAAGCTTGCAAGTACAGAATTAAAATTTTTTTTCAAAATGGGAGAATCAAGGGACAGAGCATACCATATGAAGGTGGCATTGATATCAAATGATACCAGTCACAAGACTGCATGGGAGAGCAGGCTCAAAAAGCAAACACACTTACTAATGCTTCTATTTTTCAAGTCTCCACGGATAAAGTGTCACATGATATTGCACATCTAGAATATTTTAAAAGCAACCCAGCAGCACACCTATACTTTTGTCTGTACTTGTACAATAAAATTTAACTGTATTACAACATCAGAAAGATGTTAAATGATAACCACACAGAAGCAACCCAACCTATTATTAAAGCAGTAATTCTTAAACTGATACAGATGTTATTGGTTGATAAGTATAAACTTACTGGATTAAAAAAAGGAGCAATGTCTGACATATGGTTTGAAATGAGTCACAGAGCAGATGACGGTTCTTAGGGTTAAATCACATATACACCATTCTGCATCATTAACAGGCAATAAAGTTGTAAACTGGTTTAAACTACTGCTCAATTAGCACCAGTCTGAGGCATTTAACACTATAATCCCCCTTAAACAATGCTAACAAGAAAATCTAGCAACAGAGGTGGTTACTAAAATAATGGGGTAAAATCACCTGACTGCAGTTTTATTTCTCCTCTGTCATATCAGACTTTGCCCATTGACACACCAGCAAACAACATTTTCCCCACAGAGACACAAACAAAAAGAAATCATTCAGCATTTGTGAGGGGAAGTTGGTATTAACAGTCCAACATTACTTAGCTTGTGCCATCCTGTGGGACATCACTTCTGTTACCCTGAAGCATCAGTGATGTGTCTGCAGGGTCATGGGAAAATCATGTTCCTTCTGCTCCCACCTTCCTTCACCTCACCTTTACCTCCAGAGGCTGAAGCAATTCTGATGGCACAATAATAATTCTTTAATCCCTTAGACCGCTGCAAAGGACAGAACATTAGTTCAGGCGTTAGTATCCTGGATCCTGTCTGTGTCCACTTTAGGATACTGACCAGGTAGGAGCTCAGTTGCATTTTTAATTTCATGATTTTTTAAGAGAAGCCCTTAAAATAGAACATACAACAGTACAACAAATGAACAGGCCCTTCGGCCCATTGCCTATCGTGATGCCAATCTACACTAATCCAAGCTGACATGGTCCATATCCCTCTATTCTCTGTCTGTTCATTTGCCTGTCTAAATGCCTCTTAAATGTTGATATCATATCTGCTTCTACCACCATCACTGGTAATGTGTTCCAGACATCACTGTAAAAAAAAAACTTGCCTTCAAAATCTCCTTTAAATGTTCACCCTCTCACCTTAAAGACCATGCTCCCTTGTATTCACCATTTTCCATCTGGGAGAAAGAAGACCTCTCCTACCTATGCCTGTCATAATTTTATATCTGAATACCTCTATGGTTTCTCATCAGCCTCTGACGAGATTGTCTGGTGTGACGAAAGTCTTATTGGTGCAGTAGTAGCATGCGGCTGTGCTTTTAAAATTGGAATTAATCTAAGTAACTTGTGAGGGCAAGGGTGTTAGCTTGGTAAGAGCCATGGGACAGTTCTTTTATCATCACCTTGATGGATTCAGATTACCAACTTTATCCAAATCCATCTTTCTTTCTTTTATATATTCCTTACAGTTTCAACACTGGAACTGTATAGTCCAAATCTAACTCTTTCAGGCTCCTCCTAGGTGACTTCAAATGTGAATCTCACACACACACTCCAGCAAACAGCTAATATTGATCCTAGCTTTATTTGTATTCAAGGTATTTCAGCATTACTTCCAGATGATCTTTTTTTACTTGCATCTTATCATTAAGCAGGTGACATATTATCAGTACAGCACTGCACCAGACTTACGTTAGTCCTACTGTTAATATCTTGCTAGGTTTCTCTTGGGCAGCTATCCTGTCCTAAGTTCCTGATCTTTATTTATTACAGCTCAACATCTAACACCATTATCCCCTCAAAACTAATCAGTAAACTCCAAGACCTGGGCCTCATTACTTCTTGTGCAATTAGATCCTGGATTTTCTCACTTGTAGACTCCAGTGAATTTGGATTGACAAAAACACCTCTTCAACAATCTCCATCAGCACAGGAGAACCACAGGGATGTGTACTTAGCCCCCTGCTCTACTCACTTTACACCTATGACTATGTGCTAAGTACAGCTCCATATACAATTTTACTGACAACACCATTCTTGTGGGCTTTATTAAAGGGGGTGATGAATGAGCACACAGGAGAGACACTGAAAACTTGGCTGAGTGGTGCATTAACAACCTCTAGGTCTTGCAAAACCTGGGCCTCTGTAGCTCCCTCTGCAATTGGATCCTCGATTTCCCAACCAGAAGACCACAATCTGTGCGGATTGGTGATAACATATCCTCCTTGCTGATGATCAACACAAGTGCACCTCAGGGGTGTGTGCTTAGCCCACTGCTCTACACATGACTGTGTGGCTCAGCATAGCTCAAATACCATCTATAAATTTGCTGATGATACAACCATTGTTGGTAGAAACTCAGATGGTGATGAGAGGGCGTACAGGAGTGAGATATGCCAACTAGCGGAGTGGTGCCGCACCTGGCACTCAGTGTCAGTAAAACAAAAGAGCTGATTGTGGACCTCAGAAAGGGTAAGACAAAGGAACACATATCAATCCTCATAGAGGGATCGGAAGTGGAGAGAGTGAGCAGTTTCAAGTTCCTGGGTGTCAAGATCTCTGAGGATCCTACCTGGTCCCAGCATATCGATGTCATTATAAAGAAGGCAAGTCAGCAGCTATACTTTATAAGTAGTTTGAGGAGATTTGGCATATCAACAAATACACTCAAAAACTTCTATAGATGTACTATGGAGTGCATTCTGACAGGCTGCATCACTGTCTGGTATGGGGGTGGGGGGGTCTACTGCACAAGACTGAAAGAAGCTGCAGAGGGTTGTAAATTTAGTCGGCTCCATTTTGGGTACTAGCTTACAAAGTACCCAGGACATCTTCAGGAAGCGGTGTCTCAGAAAGGCAGCGTCCATTATTAAGGACCTCCAGCACCCAGGACATGCCCTTTTCTCACTGCTACCATTAGGTAGGAGATACAGAATCCTGAAGGCACACACTCAGCGATTCAGGAACAGCTTCTTCACTTCTGCCATCCAATTCCTAAATGGACATTGAACCCTTGGATGCTACCTCATTTAAAAAAAATATACAGTATTTCTGTTTATTCACATTTTTTAATCTATCCAAGATACATATACTGTAATTTATTTATTTATTGTTTTTATTTTTATTTCATTTATCATTTTTTTTTCCATATCATGTATTGCATTGAACTGCTGCTGCTAAGTTCACAAATTTCACGTCACATGCCAGTGATAATAACATTAGCCAGTAATCATCAGTGGATCAGAGGTGGAGAGGGGTAGTACTTTAAATTCCTGGGTGTCACTATCTCAGAGGACCTGTCCTGGACCATGATATAAATACTATTGCGAAGAAAGCTCAACAGTACCTCTACTTCCTCCGGAGTCTGCAGAGGTTTGGCATGTCATTGAAAACCTTGGCAAACTTCTATAGATGTGTGGTGGAAAGTGTGCTGACTGGCATTACGGCCTGGTATGGGGGCAACAATGCCTTTGTGTGGAAAATCATGGATTTGACCCAGTACATCATGGGTAAAAACCTCCCAACCATTGAGCACATCTAGATGAAATGTTGCTGTAGAAAAGCAGCCTCCATCGTCAGAAAGATCCTCACTACCCAGACCATGCTCTTTTCTCACTGCTACCATCAGGTAAAAGGTATATGTACCTCAGGACTTGCACCACCAACCATCAGGCTCTTGAACAAAAGGAATAACTACACTCTTTTAAGGACTCTGTCGTATTGTTATCTCATGCTCATTAGTATTTATATCTTCAACTTGCACAGTTTGTTTACAGTTCCTGATGTTTACTGATTACAGTTACTGTTCTACAGATTTGCTAAGTACGCCCACAGAAAAAGAAATCTCAGGGTTGTGTGTACTCTGACCTGTGTCATGTCCTGACACTAACAGCTAAACTGCCACTCCCACAAAAGTTAGTCTGGGTGAAGAACACGAGGAAATCTGCAGATGCTGGAAATTCAAGCAACACGCATAAAATTCTGGTGGAACTCAGCAGGCCAGGCAGCATGTATAGGACGAAGCACTGTCGACATTTCGGGCCGAGACCCTTCGTTAGTCCTGAGGAAGGGTCTCGGCCCGAAACCTCGACAGTGCTTCTTCCTATAGATGCTGCCTGGCCTGCTGCGTTCCATCAGCATTTTGTGTGTGTTGTCTGGGTGAGGAAGATGTGTGGGCACCGAAAGTGTCCCGACAATGGCAGGGAAAGCTCCATAGCAAGTTAATGTTTATCCATAGCTGGAGGGAAATGAGTGTTATCTGGTCACTGACCATGGTGTGAAACATCTCAACTAACCAATCAGATCACTGAAGCATGATATGATAGAGAACATTTGATTGTTTGCAGTTCAATGTGAAGCCCTGTAAATCATGCTTTTGAAAGAACAATGTCTAGAATAATAAGTATACATGAAAAATTATTCCTTCACAGTGTGGGATTAAAAACAGCTCAGCCAGTTCCACCATGGGAACAACCTTCCCCACCTCCACCACTGAGGACATCTTCAACAGGCAGTGCTTGCAGAAGGCAGCATCCATCATTGTGGTCACTCACCTTCCAGAACTTGCCCTCTTCACATTACCAACATCATGGAGGCAGGTACAGGAGCCTGAAGACCACACTCAATGTTTCAGGAATAGTTTCTTCCCCTCTGCCATCAGATTTCTGAATGGTCCATGAACCCAAGAACATGGCCTCATTGTGGGGATAAGCTCCCACTATTTATTAAATGCTCCCAATGGTGTGCATCTTAAATAGCCTCTGACAACCATCTAGCTTCCAGCCTTCAAGGGTGGCGTAGTTACTAAACCCAGCAGAACCATTTCTACTGACAGAAGAAGGGCCTAACCTGGGTACTGCTACCTTAAAACGATTCGCTTCAGGCAGATGGGGCCTTACAGTAATTTGTATGTCTTGCATTGTACTGTTGCTACAAAAAACACATTTCACAATACGTGTCAGTTATAATAAATTTGATTCCGATTCCGACTCCGATATCATACGCAGCAGCATTTTAACACACAGTGTGGTCTAACAATAAAGATACAATTAAATAATGCCAGAAGTTGTTGTGTTGTGATGCCTCAAATCCAGCTGATGAGCTGGAGTGGATAGTGGCATGAATATAACATAATCAGCAACAGTTCAAAGCATTGAGCCATTAATTCTTCTTGAGAAAGGGTTTGATGTAAACAAAATCTTCACAGGAACAAGAGTTACAGAAGGCTACATGGCATGATAGTAGTCAGTCAGTTTGCTGCTGGTGCAGATCTGTGAGCTCTGTGTATGAAAGGCTCACTGGTTAGATGGTCCAACTGTTGTGGTATGGAGCCATGTGGGTCAGGAGAATCTCAGAGTTTGCTGCCAATTGGTTAATTAATCTAATTGTGTATTCATAGGGTATTTGTTGGCTAGGCTTGGATGACCAATTTCAAATTAGCCAGAAATTATTTCTATAAACAAAATGCTTATTATTAGTTTATCTATAAATTGGCCTCTAATGAACTTGAAATACACCTGCTCCAAGAGGGACAACGATGTTTATAGTGGGGCTACATCACAGAAAGGAGCTTTTCAATCAGCACTGACTTCTCTAATAAACTCTTTTTGTATTTTCTCCATGTCTCTCTTAAATAATAATGCACAGAATTAGACACAATATACAATAGTACAAACAGAAATTTAAAAAATGATCCCTGTGCACCATTCTATTAAATTTATTTTACTTGTCAGACTTTGCAGCTTTTGCAAATATTTTACACAAGTTATCAAACCAGACAAGTTGTTAAAAAGCTCCAAAATTAAGTGATGATTTCTCAATGCCCGAGAATGTGGTCTTGAATCAGGGATAGCAAGTGAACATTTCAATTAAAGTTCGAAGTGGATCCATTGATACCTCCTCAGAAATAACCATAGAAGATTCACTATAACTGATATCCTAAGCTAGTTTTATTTAATGATTTCACCCTTGTGGTAGGATAGCTTACAGTGAATCTACCTAACTCAAGATTGTAGAACAAAATTTTAAACATTTTACAAATTGAAGAAATTATCTTGAAAATGAAATTAATATATGCAAACTTTATCTTTATTCCAAAGAAAAACTCCAGTATATTATTGAATATCTGGAAAAATACAAAAATTTTATTTGCTGCTTTCTCCCTGCTGTTCTTTTCAGATACTTAAAGCTGATAGGATTCAACACACTGGCATCTGGACAAAATTATAGAAATTTCCAACATATTTAGTGGCAGCATGTGAAAAATATTTCAGACATTTCTCCTTCTGAGAATAATAGAGTTATATTACAGGTGGAAGAAAAAATACATTTGGTCCCAGCATTAACACCATAAGCATAACAGTAACTGGCTGGATAAGAGATTTGCCAGGTGACAGCTAGTTGCATCTGGAGAGTAATGAGACCAACTTACATGACACAATGGGAGTGTTAAAGTTTAATATCCTCCATTAAGACTAAAAAAAACTCAAACCTCATTTCAGCAGTTTTGTGACATGTTATGCTATAAGGTGACACATTGTGCACATGTGCTAAAGATATTTCACCAGCAGTGAGGTGCTGATGTCAGTGATGTTAGGTGGAAATGACATTGAGTGAAAGCGAGGTATGGTCCCTATAGAATCCATAAAAGGTAAACAGCAGCTACATCGGAAAGCAGGTTGCACAGCTGTTTGTTGTTTGCAACAGGGAGCCTTTGTAAAAAACAGCATCAAACTAATTATTTATCATCAACTTCATTATCACACACTGCTCTAACAATATCAGAGGGTGCTTGTACCGTATATTATCAAAAGTTATTACTTACAAATAACAGAACATAAAACATAGCACAGTACAGACCACTTGGCCCATGATGTTGTGCCAACCTTTTAACCTAATCTAAAATCAAATTAACCCTTCCCACCCCATGGTCCTCCATTTATCTTTCATTCATGCGCCTATCTGAGTCTCTTAAATAGCCCTAATGTATCTGCCTCTACTGAACTCCTAGCAGCGCTTTCCACACACCCACCATTTTCTGTGCAAGCAAACTTTCTCCCTATACTTCCCACCAATCATCTTAAAATGATGTCCCTCATGTGATCCATTTCCATCGTGGGACAAGGACTCTGGGTGCCCGCTCTTTTAATGCCTCTTATCATATTGTACACCTCCACCAAGTCAACTCTCATCCTCCTTTGTTCCAAAGAGAAGGGCCCCAGCTCACTTAACCTAACCCCATGAGACATGCTCTCCAATCCAGGCAGAATCCTGGTAAATCTCCACTGCACCCGCTCTAAAGCTTCTACATCCTTTGTATAAAATTGAACACAATATTCCAAATGTAGTCAAATCAGAGCTTTATAGAGCTGCAACATTACCTCATGACTCTTGAATGCAATGCCCCGACTAGTGAAGGCCAACAAGCCATACGCCTTCTTAATCACCTCATCAACTTGCACATCTTTGAGGAATCTATGCACATGGATCCCAAGATTACTCTGTTCTTCCACATTGCTAAGAGCCCTGCTTTTAACCATGTACCCTTGATCCAAGTTCGACTTTCCAAAGTGAATCAAAAAAAAATGATTTACAGGAAATTAAACTTGGAACCCAAGTGCCCAAAAGTTGTTATCTATGTAAATGTGAGGCCAACATTAGTTGCCATTACTTATAAATTAAGCATCTGAGCTCAAGAAAACAATTAAGCATTCAAGTTACAAAATGCTGTTGGAGATACCAGGCTCTCTTTTTGGCTTCAAGAAAACAATATCTCTTTGTCTGGTACCCTGCTTAAATACAACAAACAATATAAATTCCAGTAACTGCAGAAGTAAAATAACTGTAAACTAGCCACTGAAAGTCAATATAGATTACAAGTCAACATGACTAATACTGCAAGTTAACTATTCAATGTATGGCATGTCAATCTTCCAGATTTTAATGTTGAAGACTTTTAAAAAATGAAGTATTTTTGACATTTGTATTTTTTCACACTGAATCCAATTTTTCTTTCAGCCACTTTGATTCTGCACCTGATTAAACCTTATATTCATCCACTACACCTTACACTTGATTGTGTAGATCCTGGTCAGGTCACCTCACAATCCTTTAGTTCGATGGGTTACAAAGAAACAGGGCTGCTGTTTTAGTTCACTCATCTTCAGCGATGCAGCCACATTATGCCCATCGTGTTCTTACCTCAGCAATTTGCTTTACAAAAATATTATAAAGAATTAAATAGCAAAGCCAGGTCTAACATCGTACATTGTTGGTCGGTTCAAGAGTTCTGGGTCAATATCTGACAATTATCTTTGTAGATCAGGTACATCAGGACATTCGTGTCCTTTATACTGAGTCAATGGATTAAAGATGGGTCAGTAGTTGGGCTGTCAATAGGTAATCAAGAGACTAAAAAGAAAAATGAAATCTATGTAATTGCTGTATTTGGAAAAAGTACACATATCCGCAATTCAGGTGAGAGACAAAATGAAGTTGGTTGCAGTGTAATCTGCATGGTAGCAACACTGCAACTATTTGCTACCTGAACTTATATATGAGAAGTGTTTGCAACAGTCCAAAACACACTTTTTCTTTTTGTTCAACTAAATTTTCTTTTGCATACCTTGGAATAGTTCAAATACATTCATTCAGTGGCCACTTTATTAGGTACAGCTGTACACCTGCTTGTTAATGCAAAATATCCAATCAATCAAACATTTGGCAGCAACTTGATGTATAAGATTATGCAGACATGGTCCAGAGGTTCAGTTGTTATTCAAACCAAACATTAGAATAGGGAAGAAATGTGATTGATTCATTACATACAAATATGCAAGACCATGAGACCATAAGACAGAGGAACAGAACAAGGCCATTTGGCCCATTGAGTTTGCTCCACCATTCAATCATGGTTGATCCTTTTCTTCCCTATCCTCAGTCCCACTCCCCAGCCTTCACCTCATAACCCTAGATGCTGTGGCTAATCAAGCACCTACCAATCTCCACCTAAATACACCCAACAACCTGACCTCCACAGCTGCCTGTGGTAACAAGTTCCACAAATTCCACCACCCTCTGGCTAAAGAAATTTCTCTGCATCCCTGTTTTAAATGGACACCCCCTCTAACCTGAGGTTTGACCTCTTGTCCTAGACTCCCCCACCATAGGAAAAATCCTTTCCGCATCTCCTCTGTCTAGGCCTTTTAACATTTGAAAGTTTTCAGTGAGATCCCCCCCATCCCTCTAAATTCCAGCGAGTACAAGGTCCTCATCAAACGTTCCTCATATGATAACCCTTTCATTCCCAGAATCATCCTTGTGAATCTCCTCTGGACCCTCTCCAAAGCCAGCACATCTCTTCTCAGATAAAGAGCCCAACACTGTTCACAATACTCAAGGCAGGGCCTCACCAGTGCCTTATAAAGCTTCAGCAGCACATGCCTGCTCTTTTATTCTAGACCTCTTGAAATGAATGGGAACATTGCATTTGCCTTCCTCACCACTGACTCTACTGCAAGTTAACCTTTAGGATGTTCTGCACAAGGACTCCCAAGTCCCCTGGCATTTCAAATTTTTGGAACTTCTCCCTGTTTAGAAGATAGTTTGCACATTTGATTCTTCTAACCAAGTGCATGACCACGCATTTTCCAATGTGGTGTTTCATTTGCCAATTTCTTGCCCATTCTCCTAATCTGTCTAAATCCTTCTGCAGCCTTCCTGTTTCCTTAACACTACTTGCCCCTTCACCAATCTTTGTATTTTCTTCAAGCTTGGCAACATCTAAATCATTGATAAAAGAAGCAGTCCCAACACCGATCCCTGCAGAGCACCACGAGTCACTTGCAGCCAGCCAGAAGACGATCCTTTTATTCTCACATGCTGCCTCCTACCAATCAGCCATGCTAGTAACTTTCCTGGAATACTATGGGCTCTTAACTTGGTAAGCAGCCTCAGGTGTTACACCTTGTCAAAGACCCTCTGAAAGTCCAAATATACAACATCTACTACATCCCCTTTATTTACTCTACTTGTAATCTCCTCAAAGAAATCCAATGGTTTGTCATGCAAAATCCATCTGGCAATCTCATCCTTAACAATTTACTCCAACTTCATCCCAACCACTGAGTCAAGCTAACTGTTCTATACTTTCCTTTCTTAAAGAGTGGAGTGATATTTGCAATTTTCCAGTCCGCTGGAACTATGCCAGAGACCAATGTTTCTTGGGAGATCATTGCTATTGCTACCACCATCTCTACCACTACTTCTTTCAGAACCCTAGGGTGCAGTTCATCTGGTCCAGATAACTTACATAGCTTTAGGTTTTTCAGTTTTTTGACCACTTTCTTCCTTGAAATTGTAACTGCACTGACTTCTCTTCTCTCACACCTTTCAACACATGACACACTGCTAGTGTCTTCCACTTGATGCAAAATACTCATTTAGTTCATCTGCCATCTCCTTGTCCCCCATTATTATTTCTCCTGCCTCATTTTCTAGCAGTCCTATATCTACTTTCATCTCTCTTATTTATTACATACTTGAAAAAGCTTTTTCTATACACCTTGATATTGTTTGCAAGCTTGCTTTCATATTTCATCTTCTCCCTCCTAATGATTCTCTTAGTTGCTTTCTGTAGGTTTTTAAAAACTTCCCAAACCTCTACCTTTCTGCTAATTTTTGCTTTGTTGTATGCCCTCTCTTTTGCCTTTACATTAGCTTTGACTTCCCTTGTCAACCACAGTTGTACTATTTTGCCCTTTGAGTATTTCTTTGTTTTTGGAATACATCTATCCTGCACCGTCCTCATTTTCCCCAGAAGCCCATGCCATTGCTGCTCTGACGTCATCCCTGCCAGCTTCTCCTTCCAATTTACTTTGACCAACTCCTCTCTCATACCACTGTAGTTTCCCTTACTCTACTGAAACACTGCTATGTCAGACTTTACTTTCTCCCTATCAAATTTCAAGTTGAATTCAATCATATTGTGATCACTGCCTCCTAAGGGATCCTTTACCTTAAACTCCCGAATCGCCTCTGATCATTACCCCACCCAGTCCAGTATAGCTGCTCTCCTAGTAGGCGCAATGACAAACTGCTCTTAAAAGCCATCTCATAGGCATTCAACAAATTCACTCTCTTGGGATCTATTACCAGCTGATTTTCCCTTATCTTCCTGTATATTAAAATTTCTCATGACTATCATAACATTGCCCATTTGACACAACTTTTCTATTTCCCACTGTAATCTGTAGTCCACATCCCAGCTGCTGTTTGGAGGCCTGTATATAACTGCCATCAGGGTCTGTTTACCCTTGCAGGATTGAACATCTTCCAATCCTATATCTCATCTTTCTAATGATTTGATGCCATTCTTTACCATTAGAGCCATGTCATCCCTTCTGCCTACCTTCCTATCTCTCTGATACAATGTGTAAACTTTGGACATCCAGCTCCCAACTATAGCCATTCTTCAGCCACGACTCAGTAATGGCGACAACATCATACCCAACAATCTATAAAACTGCAACAAGATCATCCACCTTATTTCTTATACTCCATGCTCTGAGTACAGTGTTTGCTACTCTTTTTGATTTTGCATCCCTAATGCACTGATACTCACCCTGCTGGCTGCAGTTTTGTCCTATCATCCGGCTGCCTTTCCTAGCTGTCTATCTTTGCCTTTTTACCATGCATCCTATCCTGAGTCCCTTCATTCTGGTTTCCATCCCCCTGCCGAATTAGTTTAAAACACTTCTTAAGAACTATCTGTGCATGACTCTGCGCACCACATTGCCTGGGAACCTTCCCAACGTCTTGTGGAATTTTCTACTTGTGACATCATGTCAGCATTCAAAACATTTTGGATTTTGGATTTTTGGGATTAGGGATACTCAACATTCAACAGGCAATCACATAGATCAAAGAAATACAATAGAATCAATGAAAAACTACACGCAAATAAATACTGAAAAACAACCAATGTGCAAAAGAAGACAAGTTGTGTCAATGCAGGAAGAAAAACAAAATAATAATAAATAACTATAAAGGTAATACTAAGAACATGAGTTGTGTTGCCCTTGAAAGTGAGTCAGAATCAGAATCAGGTTTAGTATCACTGGCATGTGACATGAAATCTGTTAACTTAGCAGCAGCAGTTCAATGCAATACATGATATAGAAGAAAAAAACAAAACAAATAATGGGTTATGGAATCATTTCATGTTGAGTTTACTCTTCAGAGTTGAAGTTACCCTTATTCATAACTACCTTAACACCTATGTATATGTTTAGCAATTTTAAAAAAAGCTTAAACAGTGATTTGCCACTGTTATACAGATGGACGTATTTCAACAGACCCAAGGAGCATTACATTTCTCAAAGTTAATGCACTATAGAGAAGGGAAAAGCAAACCAATCAAGTTTCCCAATCTTAATCTTCACTGAAAAAAATTACGTTATTAACTATAACTTCCACCATCTTCAATTAGACTTTTGCCCTTTCAGAAAAGGAAAAGAAAAAATTAAGTTTCACTTTCCACTGTTGCTGCCTGGTCAGCTGATTGGTTCCAATATTTATGCTTTATTTTAGATTCCCAATATTCTTTCATTTTCATTGCCAGGTACTGGATGAGCTCATAAGCTCATTTGAAGACAGTACTAAGAAAATGAATTGTGGAAAGCACTTGCAAAGATGCACTGCAACATATATCAACTGTTTCTAGGGGATTAAAAGGATGGTGAAAATTGGCAAAAGCACAAAGCAGCAATATTAGTCTGGATTCTAATACCAAAATAACATTGTTTTATATGTAAATCATTCATCATTCAGAAGATGCCCCATGAATTGGCTGCTGACTATGTGTGTGGCACTGCTCTTATCCTCATGAAATTGGCAGCATACTTAAAAACTTGTCCTGTGGGTTTAAGAAGTTTCTAGCACTTGCAGATTAATTGCATGTGAAGCTTACTGCTGCAGTGGAACACATTTTCCTATTGCATTCTGCAATGCCAATGGAGCCCAAAAGAAAATAACAAAAGCTTCACAGACACATTCTTACAAGTAGTAAATTGTTATTGGAAATATCCATTTTTTATTTTTTCTTCATTTTTTTATTCATTCCCTTTTTTCCTTGTTTAAATTTTTCTTGCCCTCTCATTTTCCTATATTAATTTCATTTCATTACTTTATCAGTCATTAAACTTTGTTCGTTTAGGACACTGACATTGTCTTACAAAATTAATGTGACCTACTTCAAGATGTCTATTGCCACAAAATATGGGCCATTATGTTGTCAAAGTAGGAAAAACTATCAAGATGAAGTAGGACTTGAGATAAGTTATAAATTGAAATATATGTGTTGCTAATTTAACAAACTCTTAGAAGGTTTTAGATCATTCCACTATTTAGAAGAACTGCATATCCACTCTGACAACTTTCTTACTTATTCATTCATAACATGTGACCATTGCTGCCCCAGCGTAATTGCCCTTTCATCCAAAAGGATTGCTTGGGCATTTCAGAAGATGATTAAGAGTGAACACCACTTAAAATAAATGTACTAATGCTAGTTTTATCATGAATAGTGAAGTTCATAAACAAATCACTTTTCATCTGCTAACAACATGAATTGCAATTTCCCGGCAAATGTTTAATTGCTTTTTTCAAAGTGGAAAACTGGAAAAATCCATAGCTTATTTTATAGGCTCATACAATGACTTGAAGTTTGTATTTGTGTTTTAGTCTAGGAAAATGCCATTCATTGGGAAGACTTACTATTATCTGAATTTGTAATATCAGCAGCCATACCAAATTCTCCCTAAGCATTTGATCTGAAATATACACTTCTCTGTAAACTAGCTTTCCACTTTTCCGTGAATGTCACTTAAACATCACTTGCACATCATAGTCATCCCATTTTGACTTAGTTTTTATTACAGTACTTGCTCTTACCACTATTTTCATTTCCTAATTGGATAAATAGGAGTTATTTTGCCAAATTAACACATTTTCCCAGTCAGTCTTACTTACAAGCACTCTTTTGTAGGTATACTTGCAAATTTGCCTTGAATTTCAAATGCCAACAATTTTTTATAACACCTGTAACAGTAATGAATATTAATAAGAGCCTATTAAAAAGTTAAAATTCTGTGAAAAGTTGAAAGATCACATTGATTAGCTGAATTATCAAAACACTACCCTGGTCAGAGCCAAGTGTTTTCCTTTGCCATTTCTATAGTTTTTTTTAAATTTTGAACACATGAACAGGATGGACAGAAATTGTTTCTATATTTTATGTAAGCTGAAAATTATCACAATAAAGTAAGGACTAACAGAAACTATGTAAAAAAAAGATGTGTGACAGTGTCACATGTCTCAATTGTCTCTCAGGTGAAGGCGGTGACATGCACTGGTACACACTCTAGCAGCTGCATGCCTCTGATGCCTTGTTCATGTTGTATTTCTGGCATAAAACTGAGTTTGGGATACATCAACCAAACAACAATGGCTCAAGTCCCATGACCAATCTCCTATGCTCACGCTTAGTTTGATGATGGGGTGAGCCATATGATCAGCTTTCATATAACACCGACTAATACAATACCTTTATCAGAGAAACATGCTTCAGTATTTCTAACGAGCTGCCCAGCATGAGCATTGTTTATTCTGTTTCTTCCAAGCAGGGTTAGTTTGACCTGCTTTAAATCTAGTTCAAAGCAGATATATTCTTTACATCATTCACATCATGATCAGAAATCTGAATCACTGCTGAATTTACATAACTTTAAAGCTGTGTGTGCAACTTCAACAGATGTTCCAGTACAAGGAAGGGGAATCGAGCCACACAGATTAGGACCAGCCAGCCAGCCAAGTTTATGTATTTATGCTGGGTTGGTAGCAGAACAGTGACCATTTTCTTTGACACTGCCCTCCGAAGCAATAGGACTAAAATAACCAAGGTCTCTATCCCTGTTTTGATATCCAGTGGTCCGAGCTGCCAAATTCATACAGTGACCTCTCACATGAACAAAAGCCAGGCTTAACTGTGAGGCTCCCTGTTGTCAGATAGTCAGTCAACATTCAATCTCCAAATCCATTAAAATATTAAAGACAAACAATATTGTAACGCATATGACATTTTATCATTACTGAGTACAGAAGGTTGGGAATGAAACTTCTTCAATCAACACCAAATATCTGTTATATGTTTTTCTGCAAGTTCGTTCAATTTAGTTGTGCACATTTGGATTGAAGGGAGATTATGGGGAGTTTAGTGCTCTGGAGCAGTAGTTCAATAGACAAGTGTATGGGGGCATTTCATAAAGTCAGTAAGATCCATTTTATATTTATTCCAGTATCTCAGTAGAATCAACCCTGTGCCCAGGAAGAGAGGCCAGTACCTGACCATCAACTAACAGCCAGCCTTCAGCATCAAACATTCTCCATGACATTTGATTATGCAGAGTCTGATATGTCGGCAGAGGCAGGACTGTTCCCTTCCCTCAGCTTCCCTCTTCACTTTCCTATTCATGAACCTACCCAAAGACTAATGCCAGTTCACCATTGCATTTAAGAAAATCATGACTAGACAGCGGCTGACATGCATGTAGATACTATATGTTAGATGTGGATAAATAATACTGAGAAAATACATTATTGTCTCTTAATCTGCAGACAAGCCTATTCCAAATATGTTGAACTGAGCAACAGTTCTGTGGCTTTGAATGTCACTCCAGAACCTGGTTAATAATTCTTCCATGTCCTCCTCAAACAGAGTTTTAAAGTTAAAGAAAGACTTTTTCTACTTTAACATTAATTTTTAGTTTAGAAATCATTATCTTGGAACAGGATTGAAAATAAAATGCTGCAAATAGTTAAAGCTTCACTAAAGAATGATTGACGGCTGATGTCTACGGATGACCAGTGCTTATACACTTCTATCCCCCATCCAGAAGTCCTTAAGGCACTCCATTTCTTTTTTGACAATACACCCGGCCAGTTCCCATCCTCTGTCTGGCAGAACTGGTCCTCACATTCAACAATTTCTCTTTCAGCTCCTCTCAAATCCCCCATAATGTAGCCATGGCCCAAGTACATTTGTCTTTTTGTCAGCAACGTGTACATTTTCTAAGCCTTCATTGGTAATGTTCCCCAATTCTTTCTGCACAACATTGACAACTGTACTGATGCTGCTTCATACACCCTGCTGAGCTTGTCAATTTCATCAAATTTCCCTCTAACTTCCACCCTGCCCTTAAATCCACTTGGTCCATTTCTGACTCTCTCACCTTTCTCAATCTTTCTGTCTCCATCTCTGGGCACAAACTGTCTACCAATAAATTTTATAAACCTACCAGCTCTCACAGCTGTATTAATTATACTTCTTTCCACTCTGTCCTGTAAAAATCCCATTCCCTTTTCTCAATTCCTTCATCCCTGCCACTCCTGTTCACAGGATGAGACTTCCCTTTCCAGGAGAGATGTCCTCCATCAAAGAACAGGGTTTCCCTTCCTCCACTATTAATGCTGCCCTCACCTGCATCTCCTCCATTTCACAGATATCTGCCTACCCCCAGCCCTCCATCTTCCCACTGCCATAACAGAGATAAAATTCCTCTTGACCTTACCTACTGCCCCATGAGCCTCCACATCCAATACATCATTTTCCACAACTTCCACCAACTTCAGTGGATCCCTACCACCAGTTGCATCTTTATCTCCACCCCACTCTCCGCTATCTACAGAGATTCCCTTGTCCATTCGTCCCTCCCCACTAATCTCCCTCCTGGCACTTATCCCTGAAAGTGGAAGAAATTAATGGTGCAAATGTCATGTTCATTGCCAAGTCAGATAGCATGTCTGAAAATGGCCAGATCTGTTGGTTTAGTTCACACTAGGACTCACATCATTTGTTAAGACAATTTGTTATTACTGCTCAAGATGTTATCCATGATTTATAACATAGTCACCAACTTCTTTATTATCCCTTCAGTTTATTTTAGTGCTTTCACAAAATAAATGCATACGATATTATGCCTACCAACACACACACAAAATGCTGGAGGAACTCAACAGGCCAGGCAGCATCTCTAGAAAAGAGACCCTTCAGGTCTTAGCCCAAAATGTCAGCTGTTTATTCTTTTCCATAGATGCTGCCTGGCCTTCTGAACTCCCCCAGCATTTTGTGCGTGTTGCTTAGACTTCCAGCATCTGCAGTTTTTCTTGTGTTTGTGATATTATACCTAAAAACTGGTTTCACGCGAGCTACTGATTTAATCTACCACTTGCTGTAAATTTCTGAACTCCAGCAGACATACTGAATGCAATTATCCTAGGAAATTTTTCAATGTAAACTGCACATTATGCCAACATGCTTGTTCACTAATGTAATTTTGTCCACATTCTGGATTTTTCACATATATGATGACGAGGAAGGTGGAGTGAACCTTGGCGATAATCTGGCACGCCTCACTCTATGCAACTGAAGAAGATGGCCCCTACATCACTCTTAAGGACACAGTTAAGTTAAAGCTAGTTATTTTACAGGATTATTCTGCTTTGCTTGGTCCGTTGTAACAATTGAATGACCACCGTTCCCAAGAGTGTGTATGATTAATGAGTCCGTTCCAATCTAACTGAATTCCTCTGGACCAGTGATCCGTTTCAGTCTAACTGTGTACCACAGGACCAGTGATCCGTTTCAGTCTGTGTACCACAGGACCAGTGATCCGTTTCAGTCTAACTGTGTACCACAGGACCAGTGATCCGTTTCAGTCTAACTGTGTACCACAGGACCAGTGATCCGTTTCAGTCTAACTGTGTACCACAGGACCAGTGATCCGTTTCAGTCTAACTGTGTACCACAGGACCAGTGATCCGTTTCAGTCTAACTGTGTACCACTGGACCAGTGATCCGTTTTAGTCTAACTGTGTACCACAGGACCAGTGATCAGTTTCAGTCTGTGTACCACAGGACTAATATGAAGATGAAGATTTTAAGATCAAACCAAGTGATAATCGGATCATGGCAGGGAAAGTGGAGAGGGACTCAGCATGCCTGAGATATACGGTAGCATCTCCAGTAGAGAAATTGAACTTGGCCTTGCCTCCTTGGAGAGATGGAAGATGAGAGGTGACCTGACATAGGTGTATACGATGAGAGGCATTGACCGTGTGGATAGCCAATGAGTTTTTCCCAGAGCTAAAATATCTAACACGAGTGGGCATAGTTTTAAGGTAGTTGGAAGTAGGTACAAGGGGGGTGATGAGGTAAGTTTTTCCACACAGACAGTGGTGGGTGTGTGGAATGCACTGCCAGCGAAGGTGGTAGAGGCAGATACAATTGGTTCTTTTAAGAAACTCTTAAGATTGGTACAGTACATGGAACTTAGAAAAATCGAGGGCTATGCGATCGGGAGATTCTAGGCAGCGTCTAGAGTAGGTTACAAGGTTGGCACAACATTCTGGGCCGAAGGGCCTGTGGTGTGCTGTAGATGTCTATGTTCAATGTTATAGTTAAACTTATTGTACCTGCCATTGAGATTTTAACTCCCTTAATCATTTTCTGTGTTGTTTCTGATTGCTATGTTGTTGCTTTTGCAATATGATTCAAAATTCCACAAGGAAGTTGATAACAGAGAATTTGCGGCTGGTGGAATATGTTGAGCCATTCTGCAAGACATTTAGCAGCAAAGATCGATGAACCAAGGGCAAAAGTAGTTGCAACACATCCACAGAGATTTAATTAAACTCTGCAAGTCTATTGGTACCTCACCATTAACTGCATTGTCATAAACATAGCCTCTGTAGTCATCATACCACCATCATCCATTGATCTAACCCAGTGAAGAAGTTAAAGTATTCATCAAACACCTTCTGCTATATTCATTGCACACCAACTCAAGACACCTTTCAATGTGTTGTTCTTGGACTACAGTTCAGCATTCAACACCATAGTTCCATCCAGGCTCGACAAGAAGATCAGAGACCTTGGCCTTGACACTACTTTGTGCAGCTGGATCATGAACTTCCTGTTAGATCACCAGCAAGATTGGGCTCCCTCACCTCTAACCCTGACTCTCAATACAGGATCCCCTCAGGGCTGCGTACTGAGTCCCCTCCTTTACTCCCTGTATACCCACAACTGTATCGCCACCCATAGGTCCAATCTGCTAATGATATTTGCCGATGACACTAAATTGATTGGCCTTATCTGAAACAATAACGAGGTGGCCTACAGGGAAGAAGTCATCTCTCTGATACAGTGGTGTCAAGAAAACAACCTCTTCCTCAATGTCACAAAAACAAAGGAGCTGGTTGTGGATTACAGGAGGAATGGAGACAGGCTAACCCCTATTGACATCAATGGATCTGGGCTTGAGAGGGTAAACAGCTTCAAGATCCTCGGCATCCACATCACCGAGGACCTCACATGGTCTGTACACACCAGCTGTGCGGTGAAGAAGGCACAACAGCACCACTTTCACCTCAGACAGTTGAGCAAGTTTGGTATGGGCCCACAAATCCTAAGAACTTTCTACAGGGGCACAATTGAGAGCATCCTGACTGGCTGCATCACTACCTGGTATGGGAACTGTACCTCCCTTAACCGTAGGACTCTGCAGAGAGTGGTGCGGACAGCCCAGCACATCTGTAGTTGTGAACTTCCCACTATTCAGGATGTTTACAAAGACAGATGTGAAAAAAAGGCCCAAAAGATCATTGGGGACCTAAGCCATCCCAACCACAATCCATTCCAGCTGCTACCATCTGGGAAACAGTACAGCAGCATAAAAGCCAGGACCAACAGGCTTCAAGACAGCTTCTTCCACCAGACCATCAGACTGATGAACTCACGCTGATTTGAGTGTACTCTATTTTACATTGACTGTTCTATTTATTGTAAGTTACTATGACTACACATGCCACATTTAGATGGAAACATAACAAAGATTTTTACTCTTCATGTATGTGAAGGATGTAAGAAAAAGTCAATTCAATTTAATATGGCTAGGAGGAACACTGGTAGCAATAGGATGGCAGGATGGGGGGTGGGGTAGGGGTCAGGTGGCTTATTTGGGTGTGGGGGAAAAAAAAATCACCAATGGAGAAATGAATCAGCTCATGTTCTCGATATTTACTGCCTTTTTTTCTTTTGTATTTGCACAATTTCTTGTCTTTTGCACATTGGTTGTCTGTCTGCCCTGTTGGGTGTGTTTTTAATTGATCCTATTATGTTTCTGGATTCACTGTGTGTACCCGCAAGAAAATGAGTCTCAGGGTTGTACATGGTGACATACGACTACCTTAAAAAATTTACTTTGAATGTTGAAGAGCTGATTATCTGGGTATGGCATCAGGAATCCTTTTAAAAAGATTGGACGTGCACAGGAGATGAAGGTTTATGTGTTTTCCCTCTCAGTAGCTTTTGCAATGCTTTCTTCCAGCCCTCAGTTAACCCAAACATAATTATACTAATTTTAATAGTAATGAGCCACCAGCAATGCAACTCCTGCTCTATTTCTCAGGCTGACATTAATTGGTTTCAAGTAAAACTGAATACTGAGAACACAATTAATTTTTTTCTCTTTTAAACAAATAATAGTTCCTCTCAAATTAATACTCTTCTTCCTTGCCAGCTGTAGTACGATGAGTTCTTGTGCCTACTGTGGAATATAACAAAGCCACTTGGCTTAGAGCATCAAGGGATTTGTCTTTATAGTGGCATTTGACTCTCTAAATTGAACAAAGATACATACAATGATACCGAATTCACACATGATACACTTGACACAGCTTAAGGAAGCAGTGAAACCACCAACCTTGAGGTAACAATTATACATAGTTGTTAGTCTACATGAGCCAAGAAACAGCATACACACAGCACACCTTCATTGTTCCTCCAGCACTTTGTATGTTGCTCAAGATTTCCAGCATCTGCAGAATGTCTTGTGTACTCATTGTTTCTCCACTCAGTATGCTTATTCCCCTGCTTCCTTCCTCACGGGGTTAAATTGCTTCTATTTTACTTTTCACTCTTTCCTCCTTTTGCCTGCCCTTTCTGCTTAATTCAGTCAAATAAATTATATACAGATCTCAATAGTATGATTGTTTTCAGATGAGTGAGCATTGAAATGCCAATTACTATCACTGTTCAACTGCTCAGGAAAAGTCTGGTGCTACCTCCACAGTGAAGATAACACTGGGGATCCATGGACAATGCAAGACTCCACTTCAGTAGTAAACTTGTGCCTGATTCAGCTGCATGCTCGAGCTGCTCTCCAGTCAGCCCTGAGAAGCTAAAAGCAGCACAATGACTTTGGGACAGTCAGCATTCTGCGCATGCCTAGGTAGCAAATTAAGGCAGTCGCGTTACTTGATAAGCTGTGTGAGGGTATCACTAACCCTTATTAAGCAGAGGCAACTACCACTTCCATAAATGAACTCTCGGAACGTTGAAAGTGCATGGAAATACTCACAAACACAGCTTTGTTTGCACAGAAAATTATTGCTTTCTAAACTTGTATTTTACATAAATATATATCCTATCCTAGGGCATATTTGGCCCTTTACAATTTTAATATATGAATTTAATATTTAGCAGTTTCCCCTTTTTAAATACTTTTATCATCTGGTCAACCACTTATAACATAATATACCTGGCTTCTTTTTGTAAATAAAAGACATGATATATTAGTCTACTGGTCTGTCAATGAGGGGGAAAAAGCCTCCATGCCCATTGTGACAACATCAGATTACAAGAGTTATTTCAGAACCCCACTGACTAAATGATCATAAATAATTATATTACTGGTGGATAGGAGTGGGAAATCAAGTTGTGACTATAAATTTTCAGCCTCCAGTGGCTTTTCCTTCTGCTGCTACTGTTTACGGTAATACAAAAACAAGATCAGATGTAGCAGCTAGAGACTCTGAGTTGAGACCCACAGAATATTACAATTCAGGCCACTTTTTATGGCACTTATAACATTTACAATGTGCAATAAGAGCCAAATTACACATTCACTGAGCTACTGTTTGTTATTTTGAATGGACCATGCTGCTCATTGCCTGGGCTTAATGGACAGAGACTCTAAGGACTAAACATAACTCAAGTTATTTAAAATATAAGAAAAAGCTGCAGATGCAGGAAATCTGAAATAAAAACAGAAAATGCTGGAAACACTCATACTTCCTGACCCACAAAGAGTATTTTCTATTATAATTATTGAAGCTAAAATCTCCAAGTAATAGATGAAGCATGAAAGATTAATTGGACGTTAGGTTAGTAGTATGGATGACATGGTCACATGGGTGTAATTGGGCAGCAGGAGATCTTTGGGCCAGTATGGCTGTATCTCTAAATAAAGTAAATCAATAAAGACACAGGAGATTCCGTAGATGCTGAACACCCACACAAAATGCTGGAAGAACTCAGAAGGTCAGGCAGCATCTGTGGAAGGGAACAAAGAGTCGACATTTCAGACCAAGACCCGCTCCTGATGAAAGATTAATTAGTAGTTTAATTAAGATTTTCAATACTTTGGCTGAAACTGGGGCTAGATTACAATAAAAGCTCTAGGACCTATCAAAACTTTCGTAACTTCAAATAAATTACACAGTGTAACTTACATTTGTCTCCATTAATCTTCAGCTAAAATATTTCTGTAGCTTACAAACACAATAAGAGATACTTAGGTCACAGAATTGACGACACATGTATAATCTTAAAAACCTAGTAATTATAGACCTGTGAATAACAGGATTTATCCATCTGTTGGTTTGCATAAGGTTAAGTAGAACATTTTTCCCCACAGTTTTGCCTGTGAAAGTTTGGAATCACATAGGAGGAAGCAGAATTGGTAAGGACTTGCTGCAGATGAACAGCAAATTGAAGGCATTCCCATGGCTCCATTGCTAAAAACATTGCAGGTGCACTGCTGGACCACACAGACTAAAAAAAAGCCTTCATATAACTCATCTATATACAAGCTGAGGCATGAATAGTATAATTGTTTAGGGATGCTGAATACACATCATCCAGCAACCCTGTGATCTCTGTCTCGGGGGCTGATATCAGAACATCCTTCAAGGTTGTGAACCCTTGCAAGGTGTCAGGCCCTGACAGTGTGAATGGCAGGTTGCTGAAAACCTATGCCAACCAACTGGCAGCAGTGATCAAAGACTCTGACTGCTGCAGCCTGACGTTCCCATCTGCTTTCAAAAGGACAGCAATCATACCAGTGTCCAAGAAGATTAGAGTGAGCTGCCTCAGTGACTGTCAACTGACAGCATTCACATCCACTGCGATGAAGCGCTTTGAGAGGTTGACATGGCCAGAATTAACACCTGTCTGAGCAAGGACCTGGACCCGCTGTAATTTGCCTACCGTCACAGCAGTTCTTCAGCAAACACAGTCTGTCTCTCTACTAGGCTTTGGAGCACCTGGGCAACAGCAAAACATATGTCAGGCTGTTCATTACAGCTTGGTGCTCAATGCCATCATACCCTGAGTATTAATCACCAGGTTTTTAAATACTGTGTCCCTTAACTCCATCTGTAACGGAATCCTAGACTTCCTCACCAGCAGAGCACAGTCAGTCAGATCAGTGATAACATCTCCAGCCTGCTGACAGTCAACACGTACACCTCAAGGATGCATGCTTAGCCAGAAATTTCTTTAGCCAGAGAGTGGTGGATCTGTGGAATTCTTTGCCACCAGCAGTTGTGGAGGCCTAGTCGTTATGTATATTTAAGGCAGAGGCTAATAGATTTTTGATTGGTCAGGGCATGAAGGGATACAGGGAGAAGGCAGGAGATTGGGGCTGAGAGGGAAATTGGATCAGCCACAATGAAATGGCGGATGAGCCAAATGGCCTAATTCTGCTCCTATATCTTATGGTCTTAGCCAACTGTTCTACTCTACACTCTTGCTATTGTGGCTAAGCACAGCTAAAATCATCTTTAAATTTGCAGATGACATCACTGTTGTTGGTAAAATCTCAGGAAGCATACAGAAGTGAAATGGATAAGTTGGCTGAGTGGCCAGTGGTTCTGCTTTCTTTGGAGTGTTTTAGATTTGGTATGTGATCGAAGAGGCTGCAGAGTGTTGTAGACTCAGACAGCTCCATTATGGAGCAACCCTCCCCATCATCAAAGAAACCTCCAGGAGAATGTTCTTCAAGAAGCAGCATCCAACATTAAGGGCCCTCACTATCCAGGACATACCCTTTTCTCATTATTACCATCAGGGAGAAGGCACTGGAGTCTGAAGACCCACACTCAATGATTCAGTAACAGCTTCTTCCTCCCCACCATCAAATTTCTGAATGGCTAATGAGCACTGCATCATTATTCCTTTATTTGTACTATTTATTTATATTGTCTTTTATTGTGATTTTATCTCTTTGACGATTTGTTGCAAACAACACATTCCATGAAATATATTGTACATCAGCGAAAATAAAACTGATTCTTATTCTGACATGTGGAGGTGGCGCAAGAGTGAGAGTAATTCTGGAATCTAAATCCTCTGGATTTGTGAGGCATTAACTTCACTTACAGAAGTACTGTGCAGAGATGACCAGCTAAGGATGTTATTGTGCTCAACTGTTATGCAGAGTGTATGTTCATTCTCTTCTGTCAGAATATTCTCCCGATTCACTCCAGAAATGCTGGGCTGAACTAGCTGTACCTGAAGATGAACCTTTTCATAATCTGCATAATACTCTGTGTGTTACACACCTGCAATTTTACTGATCAGACAAAGTTACAGGTTCAAAACCCAGCGTGTGTCAAGTTTACAGACTGTATGTAGGGTGGCATTAGAATTGGTAAAACTGACCTCTCTGCAGAAGCTGGGGAGAAATATTAAATATGCTCCCAATTTCTTCAACAAAGTGGGCTACAGTGACATTGTGTATAATAAATATGTTTGAGTTCAGAAGAATTGGATATCTTTATGTTCAAAAGCTCTTACAGCTCAAGTGAAGAACAGTGTTTTCTTCATGTGACATAGGCAGTCAACATTTGTGGAATCAAACTGGGCAGGCTTCATTAGAGAGAAATTCTACAGTAAGGAAAGGAAGAAAGTGAGAGGTTTTCTAAAAATAATAAAATCAGTAGAAAGTCCACAGTAGAAGTACTGTAGTTGTCATACTAGGCTTTTCATCTTTAGGATTTAATCATGGTTCTCTTTGGTTGTTTTACTCACTTCCTACTTTCAACATTTGTATTGGTTTCAGCTTTACACTGAATATCATGTGATATTATTCACATTGTTATTCTCAAGGCAACAGCCTCTTTCTGCTTTATGTCATGGTGGCTACTTCAAATAACATAGTTCATCTTGAATATGTAGTAATAGATTATATGAATTCACAATAAAGGATACCTTTAAGCACAACATGGCTTCATTTAAATCATTCACAATTATCAGATCTGGACCTGAAAAATAGAAAGTCTGAATTGTTCGCTTCAGAAAGTGTTGTATTAGCATACAAGAGCAAAGTCTTAATAATAAAATTGTTTCCTTCACCAGATCCACAGGGAGCAGTTATAACCTCATACTCCAATGAGCTCATCCATTGGATATATCACTTTGTCATGTGGCATCCCTTATATTTTTGAATATGACCACACAAGTAGGCTCTCTGAAACTCTCAGAGTGAAGATTGGCCAGCTTCATGAAATCTTTCAGTATGGATTCTAAATTAATTCCAGATTAAAAAATAGAGCCAAGATCGTAAATCCATTTAAGGTCAAAAGGAACTTTAAGTTCAAAGTTTCATATGGTCCTTGGGAACAAATATCACACATGAAGTTCAAAGAAACATGTTTAATAATTTAAGAATTAATGGTGGTAGAAGGCAGATGATGTGACTTGATTCAATTTAACATGCTTAAGGGGACAGGAATTTAAGCTATCCTGGTAGACACTTATATATTTAGCATTTTTAAGATGAATTTCAATTAGATTATTTAAATGATTTCCTGTGCTATAGTGACTATGTTCATTTTTTCAATTAGCTGGCATATTTAACAGATCAATTAAATACTCTTTGCTGCAAGCTTCAATTTTACATGGATCTATTCGACCTTAATGAAGAAAGAGTCAGGCAACTGACTGGAATAATTTTATCAGAAAGGAAATAATTGTATTTGGACTGCAGTGGCATTGAGCACTAAATTCAAAATTTAAATTTAAAACTAGAACAATACTGCAATCCTATTTAAAACATTTTTGCTTCAATAAGTGAGATGCACAGGACAATTTGCAACTTCTTGAGCTAGCTCTGTCAGCATCTATGTTAACATGCAAAACTGGTGACTGCGAATGGAATTTCCCACATTTGTACACTCACACGTGCCCAAACCTCATCCATAGAATCAGTGACACATACTGCATCCATAATATTTTCTATTCACTCAATCCAATTCTGTCTCTCCCATAACCATTGCCCAAATTACTGTTATTCAGGTTTCAAAACTTCAGGCTTAATCAAACTCTCTTCAAACTACCACCAAATTGTAGAATCGCAAGAATACATTTTGCTTTCATTTTTATTGCAATTTTCTACACATTTAAGAAACATCTCCTGATTGAGACCTGCTTTGTATTTTCTTTTTCTTGTAATCTTAAAAAATCTAAAAGCTTTACTGTAAGAGTCATTAATCATGATGTGCCCAGTAACATGAGCCATGATGGAAATTAGTTGTTATTTCCATTCTTAACCCCCCCCCCCCCCCAAAAAATGCATTTCATGCATCTGGTACTTTTGCCTTGTGCCTTTATCTCAATTTCTATATTTGCATGGCTAAATTCTAATCAGATTAATATAGCAAAGATCCTGACCTTGAACAAACTTCTGTGTGAAGGTTGCACGTCGTCTCTATGACCCAGGTACTGCAGTTTCCTCCCATATTCCAAAGACATGTTGGTTCGTGTTGATGGGTGGCAAGAACATCAAAAGGAATTGATGGGCTCATGACAGAGAATAATTTAAACAAATGGGGGAATTAACTGATAGGCAAGCTCTGAGAGAGCCAATGGACACTTCAACATCAAAAGAACAGACAAGGATATATAGGAATATGAGAAATTTGCAGCAAATGTGAGCATAACCTGACATAAGAATGGGTGCAAATTTTGAGGTCAACTTCTAGGGGTGAACATTTGTAAAAAATTCCAATCCATAGCTTCTAACAATATGTTTTTACAGACTGAACATATTCAAACACTGTTTTTACAGATTGCCTTACAGATATTAACTTTTGAAAACATTCATCAAGAAATTTCAGAAATAATTTTTTTTTAAAACTTGGATATTGGAATGACATCACATTCAATGCTTCAATTTAATTATCAATGTGAGTAAAATCAGAGGTCATTAAGCCAGGTATTAAAATAAGCATTTGTAAATTTGGAAGATTAGTATGAGAAATGCTGTTCTGTGTTTGTTGTTGCAATAACTTTGCTGGTAAAGCCTACATTGAACTGAACTACATAGACCAGAAATCAAGATGATCAATTCTTGGTTCAAAGATATCATGAACAGCAAAACTCCATTCCTGATTCTCACATAATCCCCTCAGCCCAGATTGAATTGAAGGTCAAAAAAATGGTAATTCCCAGGTTTATTTTTAGAGATACAGCATTGTTACAAACCCAACGAGCTCATGCCGCCCAATTATACCCACGTGACCAATTGACCTACTAACCAGTACATCTTTCAAATGTATGAGGAACATGGAGCATGTGGAGGAAACCGTGCAAACAGGCAGCAGTGGGATTTGAAACTGAGTTGCTGGCGCTGTAAAGCCTCATGCTAACTGCTACACTACCATGCCACCCAGGGTTCAGGTTGACCGTGACAGTTCAATTTTGAGTCACCTTTTAGTTTTATAAAGCACATTTAGTATGAGCAATAAAAAACTCAAACAAGGTCTACGGCACTAAGGCCAGTGCATATGGATCAGAAAAAAAAGGTAAAAAAAAGGCCCAAAGAAAATGTTGCTTTCTTTTTGTAATCATGAGCAAGCATTTTAAATTGAGCTATTGAAATTTGCTGCGGAGTCTGGAATGAATACTTACCATAGCTGTCACTCATTGAACTTCTGTGTGAAACTAAAACATTAAAATTGAAGTGTGCAGTCAGGAAAGATCAACATCTTCTATTGGAATTTGCCAGTGACTGTTGTGACAAAGCATTACTGTTCATGGAGATCCCTTGCCTGTGTTGTGACTGCAATTCACAGTAAAATTTTGGAACGAGATCAATTCCATCTTTTCTGCTACTGAAGCCAGAAAGGTGAGAAGCAGTCAGTGCTACTGGTTAATGGTGCTTGATTTAAGTCATTCAGTAGAAATGAGTAATGATTCCTACACCTGGAATTAAGTAATTATAAACTGTAACATTAAATTTTCTGTTCAACATGATGAGGGGTGACAAGTTAAGGGATAGAGAGTTTTGCTTTTGCTGCTATTTGCATTATGATTCGTATTGTACTGTCAAATCAAATAAAGCACAATTCAAGTTCACTTTGTACATCTGTGCTAATGATGGTCAAACTTTAACCGAGTTAAAGGTAATCTTTATGGTGCAGGCCTGGAAAAACTGGGAAGGGAACTGTTACCCAAAGTGATTCCAAGTAAGGTGCTGACAGCACGAAGAGTGACTTTCACATCACCAGCCTATACTGAAATCAAAGCCAGGTCACCAAACTTTTGCAGGAATTCTCTACTCAGCCACTCATTCCCTTAAATAAAGATTATTATAAAATAAATACAATTCTGCAATGAACAAATAAGGTATAGATGTCAGTGTGCATGCTTCAAGGAAAAGCGTGAGTAGAAAACCATAAACCAACATGCTGAATTTATTCCATAAACTCGGCACTTCAGCATTCTTAGACTGATCCTGGAAAACACTGCATGTTTGACTTTCATGATCAGATTTTCCGTGTCAGTTCTCTGAAACATGTTTGAATTTCTGAAATAGTAGTGTCAAGCAAAAAACCCACAAATGATGAACAAGCAAGATGATGGATGCATGAATGAACAAGATGACAAGAATCAATCACCCAGCGTGGAGTGCAGGAAAGAATCAGTACTGTAAATGTTTTGAACAGAAGTACGCTCTGTGACTCAGGGGTTTCGGCATCAAATGAATGCCGGACACCAAGGCAGTAAAGTAAATGCACTTAATTAGAAATCTTTTGCTAATGAGTCTGCACGACTACACAACCAATCACAGGGACAAAGACCTGAAAGCTCTGAGTTGACCGTCAAGTATCAAATGTGCTGGTAAATACGGGCCTCGAGCAGTCATGAATCTTCAGCTGAAACTAAGTTTTGTCTATATTTTTATTTCATTGTTTAGTCCCCGTCATGCTGTATGCAATAATACAATCTCTACACAATGAATACAAAAGGACCTTGATGCAAGGAACATCTGTGTTTGAGCAGATACTGCATGGACTTATTAAACAAACAGCTGACACAGCCCGGAGGATCGGGATCCTCATAATGTGCACCATGTGTATTGGTGCATCTCAGGAAACTTTAGACAGGAAAAATCAATCAAAACGCTATCTGTCTTTCATGAAGCTTGTGCTGTATAGGATATAGACTGGTATCCTTCTCTGATGCAAAGGAAAATTATAGAAGGGAAGCAAAACAAATAGAAATCTAATTAATTCATATTAATTCAATATTTACCATATACAATACAGATTTAATAGAAACAGATAAGGCGGAAACTGTTCTCTGGTGTGAAAATTTCAGTAAAAGTTGTGAAATGGGTTCACACTTCTTACAGGAAACTAAGTCTATTCAAAAGATACAAATTAAGTGTTATTGATAAACCCCTTCCTTTACCATAACAAGCTACAACATTTCTGGTCAGGAGAAGAAAGACATAGGCAGCACTACACTTCATAAACTAATTTTCAGAATTTCCTGTGTTGTTAAAACTGTATGCAATATATGCTTGCTCAGAAACAGGGGTTCCTAACCTGGTCCATGAACCATTGGTTAATGGTAGGGGTCCATGGCATAAAAAAGGTTGGGAAGCCCTGCTCAGAATTTTGGCTGATGGAAAGAGAAACGGATATTTGTGCATATGAATGCAACACAATGCGGGTATCATCAAAATTAGAAAACTTTTTAAATTAAAACACAAAAATATTCCACCAAACTCATCAGCTTAGCTGATAAACCTGTCACAAAGAGCAGTAAAGTAACAGGCCTTGAAGAAAACTTAAAAGAATATAACAATTCATATAAATTATAAATTTTAATATAAATCTGTGGATTTCCATCAGATTTCAGCCATCCAGACAGCCTTACACCAAACAACATTACTTTGCCAATGTTATTCACCTGAGCAATCAAAGACAAATGGAGCAAGATTCCAGTTTCTCCATTACTATCCTGTAATTCTTGCCTACAACGGTAAAATGTAATTGATGCCATATATGTCATGAGGGCTGTGATGCTCACACTAAACAGGGTGTGTACAAGAATGTAACTTTAACCACACACGCACACACAATGATTATTTGAAGTAGAGGTTAGATTTGTGTTGCTGCTGCTGCTGTCTATCTCCCGAGCATGCCCCTTCATTGCTGTTGCTTGCTTAACTCTTTAATCACACACAGAGGACCATTTCTTACTCTTATCTGCTCAATGACTGAGGAACTGCTTCCTTATTTAAGGCCTGCTTTTCTTTCACCTGCTGCAGCACTAATGGTTTTTGACTTCAAATGAGATGAATAAATCAGCAGCTCTGCAGAAGCAGAACAAATTTAGTTTCTCACTTCTCGGTGACACTGTACATTTCTGCTTCAGTTGGCACCTCAAAAATATTTGAACTATACATTGCAAGTTCAATACCATACCAAAAAAAAATTACAAGTAAGAATAGGGAAAGGAAATATACTGTAAAACATAAAGGATTAAAAAATGTCAATGTTAGATTAACCCTTGACTGTCAACTAGTGCAGGCTACATGCTAAGTTTGGAAGGCTAACTAAATATTGAGACATACAAAAAAGCTGGATGAATTCAGCAGGTCGGGCAGCATCCGTTGAAAGAAGCAGTCAACGTTTCGGGTCGAGACAAAGGGACGAAGGGTATTTTTTCCCCATAGGTGGTCATGAGTCATAGGAATTCTTTTTCTCAAAGCATGGATTTTAGAGTCTTGGAACATTTTTAAGGCGTAAAAAAATGAATATGGTTGATATTGAAACATTAGAATATAACAGCTACAAACAGCAATGAATAGAATTATATCCAATACAAAACCACATTATCACTTGTAGAAACGTGGACTTTTTGTTCACACAAATATTTGCCTAAAACTGTACAAATAGATGAAAATAAATTACACTTTCTGTGCCAGAGCAGCACAAATATTCTTCTTTATTTAACTCTACAGACATAACCAAGTTCAACTTGCCAACACATAAATACTGAACTAATATAGGCCCCTGCAAAATTCCAAAGGAATGCGAAACAAGGCAATTAATAATGAACAAGGGACCAGCCACATTGGTAAATAATAAGTCTAAGGATTTGTTTGGTCATTTGGCTGTATTTCATGTGCAAAGGAATGTTTCTAGCTTGTATAATTACTGACTCATAAGACACTCCAAAGAAACAAAACCAGAGATCAAGAAAAGTTCAGTAATTCTTATTTCCTGCATGCTGCCGAACAGTTTACCATTCATGTAAACACCAATACACTAATGTGCAACTTGCTATCTATGGATATGATCACTGAGAAGATAAACACAGAATACATCTTCAACTAATCAATATATAGAAGCCTGGCAGTAAGATGTCATTTTGTATTAGGTAGTTCCACCCTGGGAAAGTCTGGCTATCCTGTCGATCTCTTATCTTGTATACCTTTACTATCAGAGATCCTGTGCTAGATACATTTCAGATTCCCTTTTCAATTTTAGCAGTGCACATCACAGACAAGGCAAACAACAAACTGCAGGAGTGACTCAGTTGGTCAGGCAGCAAGTATTGTTTTGTTCCACTCATTCCAGAGAGGAAGAAACGTGTTGAATTGCTTTAAAAGTGCAAGGCTCTTGTTTACACACATTAGAAACATGCACAAAATATTGCCACACAATATCATTTTGTATAACTTACTCGGCACAGAAGAACTTGAAGACCATGGGATCCTGAGTTTCAAAAGAGACAAAATGCAAGAAATGATAGATTTTCATAAACATTAGTTCAGGGCCAGATAAAGGATTGTGTTCATTTCTGAGCACCTCACTTTAAGAAAGATGTGAATGTTTTGAAGTCATTTACCGAAATGTTCTCAGTGATTATGACTTTCAGATATGTACCTCAGCGTGGAGAAGCAGGATTGTTCTGGTTAGAGTGCAGGAGGCTGATGATATGCCATAGAGCTAAGTCATGAGGGTTTCAGATGGAAAAGGTAGAGAGCATTAAATTCAACCTGGAGAAAAAGTTATCCGAATGAACTGCCTAAATATGTGGTGAGTGCAAGGTAAGTTGTCGCTTCCATAAGAAGACTGGATAAACAAATGTCAGAAGAAAGCCAAGACAGGTCAAATCACCTTTTTATTGATACCATCAGATGATGCATAATATAGAAATTAATTCTCAGACACTTGGGCTAAATTTGAAAGTATGCAGTAATTGCATTCTGTTTCTGAAATTTAGATGCATTGACTTCAACCTATCACAGACCCTTCCTTTTATTCTTGCCTCCTCTCCTTGCTTAATCTTCACCTTCAACTTTCTAGATCCAAGGAATGACCACCAAACAGACATGTTAAGTGTCCCGCTGAGGATTTCTTTCAGTTTATCTGCATATTTTTTGCTTCTTAAAAATCTGCAACAAATTGATCAGATTGAACTCTGATTAATAACTAATCTTGCCTTGCTATCAAGCCAAGAAACCTCTCAGTTTGTTCTCACAGAACAAGCTCCACTGCAACAATTTAAAATAATAGTAAAAGCATCTCCAATTATAGTAAATAAAATTTTAATATTTTAAGGTACAAAATACTCAGGATTTCTTTACTCAGTCTGTGGAGAGTAATGGAAAAAAAATGTGGGTAAATGTTAGGATTCAGAAACTTTCACTGTTCCTCTCGGGAGTGTTTCAATTTTTAGATATTTCACCCTCTTAAAATGTTTTTGTCCCTGTCTTGCTGCCTCAGTTTTACCTTTAATAGCCATTTAAAAAAAACAGAGTGAATTGATTTTCCATTAACATGTTTGAAAATCACTTAAAAATGTGGACTAAGTAAGCATCGCCAATGAATATTCAGGACAGCAAAGTTCAAACCTTGCAGTAGGTAACGATGCCATCCTGAAGCCAAAAGATTCTTAAAGCAGTTAAATTAGTTTTTCTAAAAGTTTCATACTCAAACTAATTTTGAGTACCTATGTACCTGCAAACGTGTGTCAGATATTGAAAGTGTTTCTTTCGTAAAGTACAAGCATTTTCATTGACAGTGATAAGAACTAGTCTTCTACAGACCTTCCATCAGTGAAGTGACAAATCACAAACTAACTCTCAAAACCTTCCGCTCATCAACACTCTGACTCACACAGTAAATTCACAGTTTGAATGTTTATCCACGTTTGAAAATGTATTGGAACCACTTGAAATAAATGCATAAGAAACTGTTGCATAAATGGATTTGGCTGTACAAATGAAAAATGGCTTGAGGTTGTGGCACCCTGTATGCATCTGTTTATTATTCATTGTAAACTTTCATGTTATAATGATGAATTGTTTTATTCTCCATATAACATTGTCCCCAGAGGGTTCGTCTGAGTTTGAACTGTTTTTGGCAGCATCTGCTTTTGATAAATGGAGCTCTAAATGCTTTATGTGATCAAGCTCTTCAGAATGCAGTTCCAGGGAATCTTTCTGCTAAGGATGTTGTACACTTTCTCAAATATATAAAAAATTAACTACCCTCACCATTTGCCTTCAAGTTAAAAAAAAAGTAACTATCTTTCAAAACAAACCAAATATTTGATATGATCAAACTTTACCCAAATTCTTTCTGCTGAAGGTTTTTCCTAAAGGTTTGTCACAAAATATCACACTTCTTTGTCTAAAAATCCAACACAGAATTCACAACCTTTCATGAATGGAAATAATGTAACATTTGTTACACTTCCCAAATTGACACCTGCCAGAAATATATTTTGTATTTTCTGAGCAATTAACAATTTTCAAATTAAGTCCTATCAAACGTGCTTTTCTGATACTATGACTGTAAGAGAAGATTGCCGTTAATTAAAAGGCTGTTTCCATTTTGTTGGTTACATTCATCAGCTACTGTTTTCAACAGCACAGATTCAGAACCAGATTTTCAAGGCAGACACTCTAAGCCATCTGTAATGAATTATGGTTGTATGTAGACATGCGGTGGACCAAAATCACTGCAACATTAACAGAACTGAAAAATACACCACAACCCAATAACATAGGAATCTTATGGGTGGTGTATTCAAACCAAATGCTCAGCTCAACTCCGGTTATGTGGCAAAAGCAAAACCAGAAACAAATTGACATACAGCACATCTCCTCCATTAGAGATTATTAACCTTACCCTTGAATGCCACATCTATCTGTAAATACAGCACTAGAAGCAGATGCACTTTGAAAATACTGTATACCTTTCTAACTGCACACCATTCATCAATAGATAAATAATATATCAGAAGGGCTCCTTATTGTTGACTAGATTAAAGTTCACGTATTCTCAACATTAGAATTCTTCACATTCTGTCTCATGTTGGAGGTGAGGTGTATGTAAAGTCATACTTGTAGATTTCCAACTCTATATTACTCCCTCTCTACCATGCTCTCTCAAAAGTTCTGAAGTTTTGTATCCTCAACTAAATGAAAAACATTGACATAGTGTGCGTCACCACAACAATCAAAACCAATCCTGTAACCACTTTCCACAGGCACACTTTCCCTCTCAGTTCACTGATAACAATAAGGTCCTTAAACACTGCAATTATTTCAGCTTCTTAAAACGGAAGAATACAAGTCTAATTTCAGCATCTTTATTAATGGTTTTGCTATGTTAACTTATTTATCTCAATAAGTAGATTAAACATATGAAGCCTCTGGTTGCTTTGATTCAAATCCATGTAGGACAACATTATTAGGTTATTTAAATAATTGAAACTGCTGGAAATACTCTGCAGATCATGAAGCATCTACAAAAAGAAAAAGAAAAATACTTTAGGCCCAAGAAAGCTTTCAGCCCTAACACTCCTTTATTGGGGGAGTACTCATTGAAAGCAACTTTTCACAGAAGATATGAATCTCTGGAACTCTCTCTTCTAGAGGATATTTGTCAACATTTAAAGAGGAAGTTGAAACATTTTTGAAAGATTAAAGCTGTTGAGACAGTTGGAAAGGAAATGAAGCCTAAGGTTGGTCAGAAATGATCACACTGAATGATGGCGCAGGTTGAGGGGATGAGGGCCTACTCCTGCTCCTATTGCATCATGTCCTCATATCCAAGACCCTTCTTCTATCAAGTGACATTTGATAAGGAGTCTCAGATACGAGATGCTAACTGCTTTTTCTTTCAACCGATGCTGTCTGACTTTCTGAATGTTTCCAGCAGCTTCTGTTTTTATTTTTGATTTCAGGTATCTGCAGTATTTTTCTTTATTTTCATAGCCTTTCATTTCATCTGTTTAAATGGCAGCATGGTGTATCAGGAAATCAATAACATTAGCTTGGATCTAATCAGTGTGCTGAGATTGATGGCTGTCTATGCATTTTTGACAGTGGTGCTTCCAGCATGGTCCAGGCCACAGCTTTCCACTATTGTCCCTTCCATAACTCTGTCTCTCCTCTCTTGTCCCTATCAAACTCATTACGCTCATTATCATTGCTTTTATTTAAAAAAAACACTAGAAGTGAGAAGAGGTCAGAAGAAATTCCTGATCTACAAACCTAAAGGTCCATCGCTGTACAGTAATTGCATTGGCCCTTCCTCTACTAAAGGGTGATCCAAGGCAAGCTGTCATGAAGTGGAATTCCGAAATTCAGAGCAATGCCTGACTGTACAGTGCCATTGATTTAATCACTGAGCCTCTGCCAGCTTTTATTCATGGACTTAAAACGATAGGATCTATGTAATTATTTGTGTAACAAACAATCAGTCCTTCAGTAGGTTAAATTACTATCAGAAATGGAAAGGCACAACAAGGTTTGAATGACAATTTTATAATAGAAATTTGTTAACTGCTTAAAATAATATAATTACTTACACAAATCATTCAAAACTTATCATCAAAATGTGAATTTCCTTAATTTTAATTAAATAAGATTTTAACGAATTAGATGCTATGAATAATTGAAAGTCCATTTCTGGTAGCTCATGCTAGTCTGAAACACTTGGCATCACAGCAGATTAGTGAGGTCTCCACTTTGTTCCAGTTGTGCTGTGGCTCCCTTCTTCTCCCCTCTTTGCAAAGAGAACATGTAAACATGGGACTTCTTAATGAATTAAAATTGAAATCAGACCAATTGCAAAACAGAGCCAGCAGTTTTTTTTGGGGGGGGGGGGGGTTAAACTCACAAATGTCACTTCTAATTTGAATCAAGTAATTTTTAACAAGTCTGATAGTTGCGGTGTAAAGATAAAATACACAAGCAATCAAATAACTGCAGCTTGGTTTGACAAATTGTATGTAACAATTAAAATTCTCAGCAATATTGTGCTTAGATTCTTATTAGAGCCCCCAAAAGACTCCTGATAATATTGACTCAATTTAGTTTTGGCAGGGATGAAATGTGCATTGCTCAATGATTTCCAGCTTACACACTAAGGTCCACTTTGTTTATCAGTAAGCTGGAAGGGTTTTGCTCGTAGTTTAGCAGTGTCCATTTTTTACATGTTAGGTGTGGACGGTACCAGGTCTGCTTCAGTCTCAGTTGTTAAGTCAGCTGTCAGTTTCACATGAGGAGAAAGCAGCTCCTGATTCCCTCCCCATATGCGATATCACCTCAAGCCTCTGACACTGAGATATTGGCACGGTTCTAGTCTTTTGAACTTCACCCGTTTTAATCAGTTCACCACTGGCCTCCCTGCCTACAGCTGTCCTGGGCTAAAGGTATGCATTCCCTTTCCCCAACTCACCAAAACTCTCCATCCTTTAATACTCCTTGAGCTAATGGGTGTTTCATAATCTGCTTTCATATGATTCATTGGGCCAATCTTTCTAAAAATGCTCCTATCTACCACATGGAGGTGTTTATCCACATAAAAGACAGGGTATATAAATGCGAATTATTCGTGTTATGCTACTCAGATTACAGGATAAAGTGAGAAAATAGCTATGTTAACAACAGAAAGATGCCTAACACAAAAACAATTTAAAGGTTTATTTTCAAAGCCTAATATGCAAGGTGCTGTACTTCCTCTGCAAAACATCCCATTATAAATAAGTGCCAGGAGTAATCCAAAAGCAAATATACAGCATTTCTTTATATCTCATGTATAATGTATCAAAGGAGAATAGGAAGACAAATAGATTTGTGATCTGATACACTTCTGCTGAGATCAACTAACTCCATGCGAGGCAGCAATTCAATTAACTCAGTAGCACAGTGTGCAGTATGCAAAACATCGGACAAGACCACCCCTTTGCAAAATCTGCTCAGGACAGTATTATTTCTATGAACCTTTCTAGTATTCAGATAAAAATCACTTCCAAAAGCTAGAGATATCCACTTGGAAACTACAATCACCCACTGTTCAGCACTGAACATAAAGCTCAGATAATGAACTCAACATTTTCCTCTTCTTGACAGGTCAGCGGTACATCAGTGCCAAGAGTGGATACTGAACATCTCCCTCATTTTTACAGAATTGCAGACTACCCTATGTTGGGAACTTAAGACACGATAATTGTTAACGTTCCATAGCCATAGTCTATACCTGCAACTATGCTGACAGAGGTCAGCAACTGCTTTTCATTTCTGTTTTGCGTGGATAGGAAGTATACTTTCTATTAAATCAGAGATGGCAACATGCATTGCAAGAAAGCTTGACCCATTGCTGCAAATCATTCTCCCCCCCCCCCCCCCCCCTCCCACCCACCTCCCAGAGTCCAGGCACTGATTTCAATTCATCCATTTTTGACTCTGATTGGGAACTGTCCTTACAGAAAATATAGACCAGAGTAGCACCTTTATATTCATTGCTCAAATGAAATGTATCCAATTACGCACTCAGTTTGGAAAGCTTCAAGTTATTGAACTGAACTCATGGTTTTGCTTCAAGTTTTCTGTTCATATAAGCACTTGTGGTGGTTCCAATAAATGGCATAATCCGGTCCTGAAAAAGGGTCTTGGCCCAAAACATCAACTGTTTATTCATTTCCATAGATGCTGTCTGACCAGCTGAGTTCCTCCAGCATTTTGTGTGTGTTGCTCTGGATTTCCAGGGTCTGCAGAATCTCTTGTGTTAACAGTGTGTATCTGCATTTGTTTCCTTATTCTCTCACACTTTCTTTCAAGTAATTTTAATCCTTTTTGCTCTTTTAATGTGATCACCTCTAATCTCCACATTGGATTCCTTTCCTTCAACATCTAATGCTAGTTGATCTATCCTGGTAACTGCCCACAGACAGCCACGACGTTAGTCATCAAACTGGAGTGAAACACTTTTAATTCAAATCATTGCCTTACTTACCTTGGTTAAGATGTTTATGGTAATATAGTTCTTAGGACTAAAATCAACATGTATTTTAGCAGATGTAGTAAATTATTTAATGCTAATAATTATTAAGTTTCAATTGTTTTTCCTTTAACACCCTGAATGAACTAAAACTGAACAAATGAACCCCTATGTTGTTCACATTGTGATCCACTACTCTAAAGACTGTAGAAAGTACAAGAGGGAAGGAGTTCTGCGACCGTGACATTCGGAGACGGATGGAGCAATTTAGAGTGTGATCGATGCTGAGTTTTGATTGCAAAGCAATGACAGATAATAATCAGGGTTTCAGGGTAAGCAGTGAATGAATGACACTAATTGTTTGTTATATTTGCAACAGGCATTTCTTTTTATATCTGTATTTATTTATTGAGATCAAACGTGGAGCAGGCCCTTCTGGCTGCACCGACCAGCAACCAGCCAAATCACGGGACAATATACAATGACCCATTACCCTACCAAGCGGCAGGTCTTTGGACTGTGGGAGGAAACCCACATGGTCACGGGGAGAACATACAAACTCTTTACATACAGGCTGCAGTGGGAATTGAACCTGGGCCACTGGTACTGTAAGCATTGTGCCAACCACAACACAACCGTGTCGCCTCTATTGTCTTTTGTGCTAGAACACAGCTATAAATTCGAAGAACGGAAATGTACTGTTCCTTTTCTGGGGTACCTAGACCTATGTGAACAGTGTGTACCTCAAGCCATCAAATGGAAATTCATTAATGAGCATTTCTGTCTGAATAAAGATGTGTCAGAATGCTGCATTCAACACCAAGTCAGCTGCAGAAAATGACAAAGAATGGAAAAAAAGAGACTGGATTAATAGAGAGAGGAAAAGGAGAATAGTTCAACAAAAAACCATAAAGATTAACTTTATATGTCCTATGTACATCGAAATATACAGAGAAATGCGTTGTTTGCATCAATGACCAACACAATCTGAGGATATGCTGGGGGCGGCCTGCACCATTATTAATACATTGTATTTGTGCTTTTAAATTTCTGAAGGAAATTAAACAGAGAAAGGGTGAAGCTCTTTCATCGTAAAGGATGATTTTCAAAGCCAGAGAAATTACTTGACCATAATTAAGATTTACGACATTGTTAACAGGAATGGGCAACCCCAAAGTTCTGCAAGTGGATTTGGTACATAATAACCAGTTAAATAGAACAACCTCATGCCATTCAATGTATTCAGAAGATGAATCTTTTAGTGAGGTGTCATCACACAGCTTCTGAGGGATATTTTAGATAGCACTATTCCTATTTCTTCATTTAACCACAGTGGTGCAATTACTTAAAATGGCTTTTGTTTTCAATGCAAATTATTGATAAATAATTAGCTGTGCTGATGTTCTTGCTATTTAATTCAGTCCATTTTGACAAGTACAGGATAAGTTTCTTAAAAAGAAAGGTGAAATCAATAAATTTGAAGTGAGGTTACTGACCTGAATTTTTAATTTTCAAACACAATAATCCTGTGGAGTGAGCTGGGATATGCTTAGTTTCCGCTGTATTCTGTAATATTTAAAGCAACAGCATTTCACATTTTTGTACTGATCTGATCAAAGTGTTTTATGGATAAACACAATTCCTCTACACCACAAACATCTGGAATTGTAAAATATTTTACAATAATTGCCACTCAGTATGTAGCAGCTGGGAGAACCATCAGTGTACAGAAAGAATGAACAGCACTCTATGGATGAATGTGTGGTTGAACAGAATGAAAGGTGGATTCTACCGGAACAGTACAGTGAATTGATACATCCAATTGGTAGTCTGTTCAATATTTGGAAAATTCTTAATTATAATTTCTCAGAAAAACTACCACAGGAAGAAGGAGATTTCTCCTTAATCCCCTTTCCTGTCTTCTCAATTTTATTACCTTAAGCTTACCTCTTCCTCTAATAATTTCTAGTGGTACATTGAGTGTGCTTTGTAGTCCAGTCTACATACCCCATAAGCAACATTTAGAATGGTCAGTGTTATCAGAACAAGAATGTTGTGCTGCACGTTTTGTGTAGTGAAGAACAGTAAAGCCAACAGCAAAGGTCATTGCTTTTACACACAGAATCACATATCAGCTTCCAAAGCCTACACAGCCAGTATGAACACTGAGATCAAAGTGTTGTTGAAAGAGACTTCATTCTCCTGCACAATGTCCACTGCAATGCACCTTGTCTTTAGACTTGGCTCTGGTTTTGTGTAATTGATAGAACTGCATGTCCTGTTTTGTCATTTCACAGAGTTGCCACTTCACATTTAAGAAGTTTGATGTTGATTTTTGTCCCTTGATCTGATGAAAATCATAGAGCAATGAACATGCTATCCATAATGTTGCAGATCTATCAGTGTCAGTTTCCCCAGCATCTCAAGGATGCTTAGGTTTGATCTGAGTTCTGCCTTTCTGACACAATGGTCATTCTACACAGCACAACAACAGAGTCCTTAACATTAATTCAGGCTTTTATCTCCACAAGAAATCACATCAACCAATACTGTTGTGTATCATCTATAGATAGTGTTGAGGTTGAGGGAGATACAGGTATACTGACAGCCTACCATGGACTGAGTGTGGTAGCTCTGAGTCCATCAAGATTCTGCCAAGTTGGTTAGTAGTAGTTATAAATTATGCTTCCAAAAACTTCGTACAAGTAAAATATCAACAATCTGAATACAGGAGAGCATGTCTGGTATTGCTTTGAATACATCTCCTAGGCAACAATTCCCATCTCTGACAAATCTGTGCCATGGAGTCAATTCTTTCACCTCCTTGGCCTGAGAGTTTTCTTCACATCTCTGCTCATCCACTAAAATTGATCATTTTCATTATGGTGATGCAGCTGCTGTCTCACAGCTGCGGTGATCCAGGTTCAATGCTGACCTCAGATATCTCCATTTTCTTTTAGAGATACAACGTGGAATAGGCCCTTCGAGCTGCGCTGTCAGCAACACACTGATTTAACCCTAGCTAATCACAGGACAATTTACAATGACCAATTAACCTACTAACCGGTACATTTTTAGACTGTATCAGGAAACCGGAGCACCCGGAGGAAACCCACACATTCCACAGGGAGGATGTGCAAAGTCTTTGCAGAAGACGAAGTGATTGAACTCAGACCTCCAGCACCCAGAGCTGCAGTAGTGTTGTGTGAACTCCTACGCCACCGGCTCTTTATGGGGTTTGCATCCTCTCTCTGCAACTGAGTAGCTTCCTCTACTTCCAAACAAAAGAATTACTGAGCAACTAACAGTGTTCTGTAAAGAGCCTCAGAAAATTTATAGATCTACACGTGTCACTGGATGGTGAAATCATTACATTAGAAAAATTAAGGATGTATGCAATCCATATGTGCTTATGAGTTGGTGAGCCACCTCAATGACTATTGCCCAGTGGCACTCACATCTACTGTATTGAAGTGCTTTGAGAGGTTGGTCATGGCTAGAATCAAATCCTGCCTAAGCAAGGAGCCAGACTCTTTGCAATTTATCTATTGCCACATTAGGTCTACAGCAGATGCAATCTCACTAGATCTCCACTCAGCCTTGGCTCACTTGGACAACAGTAATGCCTAATATGTCAGACTGCTGTTAATTGATTACAGGTCAGTGTTGATTACTCTCAGTTCAAACCAACAAGCTCCAGAACCTGGGTCTCTATACTTCCCTCTGCAACTGGATCCTTGGCTTCTTTACTGGGAGACCGCAGGCTGTGCGAATCAGAAATAACAATGGTGAACCTCAATGATGCACGCTTAGCTCACTGCTCTTCTCTCTCTGCACCTACTACAGTGTTGCTAAGCACAGCTCAAACTCTATCTATAAATTTGCCGACAACACAAATATTTGCAGAATTTCAGATGAGGAGGAGGTGGAAAACAGGAGCGAGTTAGATTAGCTGGATGAGTGGTGTCACAGCAACAATCTTGCACTCAACATCAGGAGCTGATCGTGGACTTCAGGAAGGGGAAGTCGAGAGAACACTAGTCCTTATCAAGGGATCAGAAGTGGAAGGGCTGAGCAGTTTGAAGTTACTGGATGTCAATATTTCTAAAGATCTATCCTGGGCCTAATTTTCTTTTGATTATTCATCATTTACAGGATGTGGGCATAGCCAGCTAAGCCAGCATTTATTGCCCATCCCTAGCTGCCCTTCTTGAACTGCCTTCTTGAACTGCTGCGGTCCCTGAGGTGTAGGTACACCCACACTGCTGTTAGGGAGAGAATTCCACAATTTTGACCAAACAACAATGAAGGAATGGTGATATGTTTCCAAGTCAGGATGGGGAGTGACTTGGAGGGGGATTTCTAAGTGGTGGTGTTTCCAGGTATCTGCTGTTCTCATCCTTCTGGATGGTAGTGGTCGTGGGTCTGGAAGGTGCTGCCTTAGGAACTGTGGTGTGTTGTTGCAGTGCATCTTGTAGATAGTACACACTCCTGCAACTGTTCATCGATGGTGGAGGGTTTGGATGCTTGTGGAAGGGGTACCAATCAAGCAGGCTGCCTTGTACTGGATGCTATCAAGCTTCTTGAGTGTTGATGGAGCTGCACTCATCCAGCTGAATGGCAAGTATCCATTACTCCTAACCTGAGCCTTGTAGATGCTGGACAGGCTTTGGGGAGTCAGGAGGTGAGTTACATGCCACAGAATTCCTAGCCTTTGACCTGCTCTGGTAGTCACAGTGTTTATATGGCTAGACCAGTTCAGTTTCCTGTCAATGGTAACTCCCAGGATGTTGATAGTAGGGGATTCAGCGATAGTGATGCCACTGAATGTCAAGGGATGATGATGAGAACCTCTCTTGCTGGAGATGGTCATTGCCTGGCACTTGCATGGCTTGAATGTTCCTCCCCACTCTCAGCCCAAGCTTGGATATTGTCCAGGTCCTACTGCATTTGGGTATAAACTGCTTCACTATCTGAGGAGTCACAAATGGTGTAGAACACTGTGCAGTCATCTGCAAACGTCCCCACTTCTGACCTTATGGCAGAAGGAAGGTCATTGATGAAGCAACTTAAGATGGTTGGTCCTAGGATACTTCCCTGAGGAACTCCTACAGTGATATCTTGAGGATGAGATGATAGACCTCCAACCACCACAACCATCTTCATTTGTGTGAGGTATGATTCCAACCAGCAGAGGGTTTTTCCCCTAATTCACATTGACTCTGTTTTAACTAAGGAACCTTGATGCCATGCTCGGTCAAATGCTGCCTTGATGTCGAGGGCTATCACTCTCACCTCACCTCTGGTATTTGGTCCATGTTTGGGCCAAGGAGGTGATGAAGTCAGGAGCTGAGTGGCATTGACAGAACCCAAAATGGGCATTGTTAAGCAGGTTGTTGGTGACTAAGTGCTGCATGATAGCACTGTTGATGACCCCTTCCATTGCTGATGATTGAGAGTAGGCTGATAGGGCAGTAATGGGCTGGGTTGGACTTACATTTACAAATTGATGTAATTACAAAGAAGGCACATCAGTGACTATATTTTATTAGGAGCTTGAGGAAATTTGGTATGTCACCCAAGGCTCTTGCAAATTACTATAGACGTACCATGGAGAGCATCCTAATTGATTGCTTCACTGTCTGCTGTGGAGAGGAAACTGTACACGACTGGAAAAAGCTGCTGAAAGTTGTAATTTCAGCCAGCTCCATCATGGGCACTAGTCTCCTTAGCAACCAGCACACCTTCAAAAGGTCTCAAAAAAAGGTGGCATTTATCATTAAGGAGCCTCTTCACCAAGGACAGGCCCTCTTCTCTTTGCTACCATCAAGGAGGTGGTAAAGGAACCTGAAGACACAAACTCAACGTTTCAGGAACAACTACTTCTCCTCAGCCATCAGATTTCTGAATTGACAACGAACACATTCATTCAATATTTTTCCTTCTCGTTTTTCACTACTTATTTAATTTTCTTTTTTATATATGTACCTCATTGTCATTTATAGTTCTTACTATGTATTGCAATGCACTGCTGCCGCAAAACATCAAATTTTATGACATATGCCAATGATATTAAACCAGATTCCGATTCTGATTTATTCAAGATCTGCTATCCATTTAATAATAGTTACATCAGCACATGCTGCTATCATAATTCAGGGGATACTTTGCATTTTTCTTCATCATGCAAACTGAACTAGAGCTGGGAATGAGCCAGGTTTCCTGCCTTCTCTGTGGGGAGCGGACAACCTACTGCTTATGACTATGCCGAGTACACGACAAAGGGACATATGCAGAATCTTTGCAAAATTCATCTCTTTACAGGCCGAGGATGCTTTACAGTACTTCCCACACACTTCAGAAATAAATAGCATTTATCCATTTTCCACTATCTACTCAAGTTGAGGGTTGAAGTTAAATGGAACCGATTTTAATTGGTGGTGAGGGGTGAGATGGGAGGAAATTACTTCTTAGTCCTTCCTGTTCTAATTTTATTGACTGCAGTTTCAAAACAAGGAAGGATGACCCTGAGGAGGCAGGGTCCTTTCTAAATGAGTACCCAGCTCCAATGACATGCTCTGAGCCTGTCTTCTTTAATCATGAGACTGCTTGGGCACAGAGGTGACTTTCTCACCAGTCTATCCTGTCACCAAAAGAATGCGAAGCTTGCAGGTGCAGCATGAAAACTTGTAAAGGTTTCCTTGTAATTCTGTAGCATATGTGCTTCTATAGATCCAAACCTTGCCCTCTTTTGCCCTTACCTTCTGCAACACTCCCTCATCTCTGGAGTTCTATTTCCCTCTTCTGCTCTTTGTAGGTGCAGATCATGTTAAAACATACATCTCACTGGAGTGAATTCTGAGCTAACAATTTTCATTAATTGCTTATTGTAACCATAGTTTTAAATCACAGAAATAATGGCTAATTTTTTCCCCCACAGGCTTTTACCACTACCTTGGTTGAAATCCAGTCTAACACAAGGGACTTCACTTTGCAGCTTAACTGGCTTGCTGTCAATATGCATTGTGATAAATCTGCTTATGACATTCGAATTTGAGGATCTGGTCTAGCCATGAGAAGAGAAGTAAGATGTGTAGAAAATTTTCAAAGTGCATCTGTGACACATAATACCAAGCTATTATGCAAAATACGACTTGAAATTTGCTATTAGCTCCTGCATTTGTAGAGGCACACGGGCAAAATAAAAATACACTTACCGTAGATTCCGGATTATAAGCCGCTACTTTTTTCCCACATTTTGAACAGCTTTGAACTCTGCGGCCTTTAATCCAGAGCGGCTAATACATGGTTTTTCTTTCATGCCGCCTCGTAAACATTTTGCCTCGTAACAGTAGACCAATAAAATTGATGAGTAGTTCACAGAGGTCCAATGAAATTGTACGATAAATCAAGCGCACTTTTACAATTAAATTATTGTAAATCAGTCATTTGTACTCACCCTCATCAACATGGAAAACACTCGAAGAAAAGCATTGTGCTGCCTTTATGGCAGTTACTTAGTTTATAATATTTTCGCTTAGTAATTCATTTGTTAGTTAAAGTTAGAAGTGTTTTAACTATATTTGTTTTCTGTACTACATCCCGGGATGCTATGAAGTCACACCCGGTTTCGCCGCGTCTTGTGGGAAAAATACCGGTTTGCGATAAACGGGAAGGTGGGGGCATTACGCGAGCACATCAGACCCGAGCACATTAGCCGAGCTCATTAGACCCGATTAGACCCAATCGCGTTACGTGAGCTCATCAGACCAGAGCACATCAGACCCGAGCACATTAGACCCGAGCACATTAGCCGAGCTCATTAGACCCGATTAGACCCGATCGCGTTACGCGAGCTCATTAGACCCGAACACATCAGACCTGAGCACATTAGCCGAGCTCATTAGACCCGATTAGACCCGATCGCGTTACGCGAGCTCATCAGACCCGAGCACATTAGCCGAGCTCATTAGACCCGATTAGACCCGATCGCGTTACGCGAGCTCATTAGACCCGAACACATCAGACCCGAGCACATTAGCCGAGCTCATTAGACCCGAGCGAAAACGCTGCTTTTAAGTTAAAGGCGATCAATAACTTTTCCTGGTAGGCTGCAGTATATATATTTTTACCAGTCGCTAGGAGATATTGGAATGTTGTTCGTGCTGTTCAGTAAAAAAGTATATGCAACGTAATTTGTGTTACCGATACGTATGTATATTTAAAAGTAGCTGTATTACAGGCACGGTTCGAAAAAAAGCATTTGCAATATATATTTGTTTGTTACCATATGGATTTAATTAAAAGTTAAAAAATCCTCACGTGTAATATCTTTCTGTGTAAATATCTCATATTACAACGTGGGACACCTGCGGCCGAAAATCCGGTGCGGCCTAAAATCCGGTGCGGCCTGTACAAGTAAAAAATTGATTTTATTTCTAAAATTAGAGCCAGCGGCTTTTAATCAGGTGCGCTCTGTAGTCCGGAATCTACGGTACTTCCTTGAACATCAGTATAAAAATGGTAGGAAAATACATTGATGTCATACATATTCACTATTCAAGCATTCACAGTTTTCTAGAGGAGGATAGAGAAGCTAGATCAGATATATTTCCCGATAAAAATCGTAACATTTAGTCCTTAGTCACATTTACTATATGCACAGCAGAGTCGGGTCTCTACAATGCAGTAGAGCAGAGTGCACTCAGCTTCCATGGATTTTGGAAGCAGGGAGTAACATTCAGCTGCTGGGCACATGGACAATTTTTCATTTATGTTTCTTTAAAATAACTCAGTTTCCTGAAAGAAATCTTCAGTAGAAAACTTTAGAAAAGGTAAAACCAATAGTGCTTGCTATTCTTTCACCAATTTGCAATAATTTCTGCTTAAGTTGGTTCATTCTGCTATGAGATGCTCAAGTTATTTTTTTCGTTCTTTAATTTCTTTGGTCATTCTCATTTAAGTTAAAGACTTGTTGATATACAGAAGCTTGAATATGGGAAAGATTCTTTATAACTTCAGCCTGGATTTTACCAATACAGTTCCAGGGGAGATTTGATCATGCTCTGTCAAACTAACCTCTCCTCACAACATAATAATGCTAAGTTTATATTTACTGTATATAACATCCTTCATGCAGCTAAATACTTGAAGGAGTAACAGAGGGAAAAAACATTGATCAGAGGAATACAAAGAGATCTTTGGTCAGGTAACTCAAAATTTCAAAGAACATCCAACAGAAGAAAGGACAATTAGAGTTTTAAAGAGGTATCAGCAGAGCTTAGAGAAATGGTTGTTGAAGGAGAAGTGTTTAAATCAAGAATGTGTAAATGGCCACACTTGAAGGAGCTCAGATTTTCAAGGAGGGGTGCAGCTGAAGCTATGGGAGAACTTGGAATCAAGGACAAGAAGTTTAAAAAAACAGGTATTGCTTAATGAGGAGTTAATGGATGTCAATGAACACATAATGAGAGAAAAAAGACAGTAAGAGCCAGGACACATGCCGCAGAAGTCTGAACAATTTCAAACTTTCAGAGAACAGACTGTGAGAAGTTTGCTAAGGACTCATAGGAACGGTTAAGTAACAAGATCATAGTTACTGTGCCAGTGAACACATGGAATATGACAGAACAGTGGAGAAAGAAAAAGAAAGGAGTCTGGGATAGATCCTATAACACCCAAAGATGTTTTAACATTTTTAAAAATATATTTTCAAATAAGTTTTAGAATTATTTAAATTCCTTGAAAATGTTTTAAAATGTCTTCCGTTGATTCCTCTAATTCTTCTTTCTTCTTTTAATAAATATCTCTTTGAAACTTTGAGTTGCCTGACCAAAGATCTCTTCATATTGTTCTGATCAATGTCTTTAAGGCAGTCCCAAGTCCATTGGCAGCAACAAGATATCATAGGCCATCACAAGCAGTGCAGGAACTGGTCTTAGAATTCCCCCAACTCAGAAATGGGAATAGTGTTGAGGGGTAACTATAGACAGTAAGCTGGATTGTGCACCATTGTGCACAATCAGGCTCAATAAATTATGGGGGTGGGGTGTGTGTGTGTGTGTGTGTGTGTGTGTGTGTGTGTGTGTGTGTGTGTGTGTGTGTGTGTGTGTGTGTGTGTGTGTGTGTGTGTGTGTGTGTGTGTGTGTGTGTGTGTGTGTGTGCGTGCGCGTGCGTGTGTGTGTGTGTGTGTGTGTGTGTGTATATAGAGAGAGAGAGATCTGCTTTCACTTTGACACGAAAGAGTCTTTTGCTATTGATCAATGTCAAAAAACCAAATTAAATCCACACTGATTCAATGTTGTAAAACAATAAAACATGAACACTTCCGGGGGTGGGGGGGGGGGGGGGGGGGGAGTGTGGCGAATACTTTTTATAGGCTCTGCATGCATGTGTAACATGCTGTAATGTTTCACTGCTAATGTAATGGTTTCCCTGCAGCAGAATGTTTGGGTTATGACTAGAGATAATGGAGCTTTGGAATGTTGTTCTTTCTTGGGAGTCTGGAAGAGAGTTTTTCATGGTCTTTTGCTGGGGAGAGATGAGGAGAGAAGACGGTAATGGAGAGAGTTGGTAGACCACTGGATGGAGTAAACTTGGAGTAAGGGTCCGAAGGTTAGTGACAAATGAAGGTCAATGGTGGACGAACGGCTCATCAGTGAGCTCCAACGTTTGCACATTAGACTGTTGCATGAGAATGGGTCATTTTTGTTTTTTTTTTGTTTTCTTTACTAACCATATAGTCAAATTAAAAATTATAAAGCTCAACCGTTTAATCACATATTGTGCACTGTTTGTTATTTTGTGGTACTGATTTGTAACAATTTTGTACCAAGATCTCAGATAAATATTCTTTCTTGTAGCAGAATGAGCAACATGTACTTGCAGCACTGGGTCACAACCAAGAAAGATTTGAGATTAGTTTCTGAGCAGAGTGGCAGAAACCATTTTTACTGGAATGGTGGCTCAAGTATGTAGTCTCTTAGTTCCTCATGGTAGGAGGGAGAAAAGTTAACTGAAGTATCTACACAACTAAAGGGTAATCAAGTTCACACTCTGCTGAGACCTGTACTCTTCTCTTATCAAATAATATTCATTCAGATTTTTACATGAAAAATTATCTGCTCAGCCAAGATAATTCCCATTCTTCTTCGGCAGTATCTTAGAATGAAGGATAACTTGCTTCCACTGCAGGTCTGTAGATTCAGAGGTGGTTTTTGAGACCAACGTGGGACACACAGGTTTTGCCACAGGTGGGACAGGAGGTGTTTGATTTACATAGCAACTTCTGTATTATGTAATTATGCTGTATTACAAGTCAGTTTGCGTTGTGAAGTTGCACTCACCAAACTGATCATACTTCTTTCAATTCCACAAAGGTTCTTATTCCATCATTTGGGGCTGGTTCAGATCCAAGCAAAAAATACATTGTTTTTTCTTCAAACATACTACAAAATTAACTTCCTTAGGCACAATAATTTAAGTGTCATCTTTCAGGATTGCATGTTGGCCAAAAATGTCATGACATTTTCTACTATTTAGCAAAATGGACGAATACTGACAGAGGGCTACCTGCCAGTAGAAACACAATATAAAATTAGCAGGTAAGGTTATGAGAGGATAATGAGGGAGAGGGATTGCAAAAACAAAATTCTGATATCTTTTATTCATCAGAGAATGTAGTTGTTCCACCAATTAGTTACATCTAAAATATTTAGAAATCCATACTTCAGAGAAAAATACGTTGAATTTATAATGTCATTGTAAATCCCCAAAGAATTCACTAATGTCCTTTGCAAAGAAAAATCTGCCATCACTTACAAGTTTGGCCCATAAGAGGCATAGATAGAGTGAATAACCAGAGACTTTTTCCCAGTGTGGAAATAGCTAAAACAAGGGAATAGAATCTTAAGCATGGAGGGGATGTCAGAGGCAAGTTCTTTACACAATGAGCAGTGGATGCATGAAACTCTCTGCTGGGGTGGTGATAGAGGCAGATACATTGGGGCATTTGAGAAACCCTTAGATAGGCACATGAATGATAGAAAAATGGTTACATAGAAGAGTTAGATTGATCGTAAAAGGTCAGCACAATGTTGTGGGCTGAAGGGCCTAAACAGTGCTGTAGTGTTTGACGTCTATGTGTAGTTCTACTACCACATTAAGGTAGCTAACCCTGGTTTCTGAAGTGGCTTAACAAGACATTCATTTCCATAAAACTGCTATTACTGCACAGATTGAAACAGTTCATAAAGAATGTTTGTGATAGTCAAGAATTGAAGTTGCTGCTATACACTTAGCAATTGTTTTTAGTTTGATTATTTAATTTCTTTATAAACAAAACCATTTAAAAATAGAATATTCATCAAGAAAATCAAAAGATTTTCTTCTAATCTTTTCCAGTTATGTGATAGTGGCTGCAATTTACTTGCTATAACATGGCTTATTTGCACACATCAAGATAGCACCATTAAATATAATTTCAAAGCTCAATTTTTGGCTTGCAAATAATCTTAAAATATTAACTAAATGGCAGCAGATGACTGGCAATGGATCACTTCTAAAACCACATCAATGACTCCTTTCCAATGTTTGGAAAGGAATTAAATAATCAGACTGAAAATATATTTGCCATGAATATTTCATCTGATTATACTTGAATTTCTAACTGTATCACACATACACTGCAATGGTTTGATACTTCTCAGGGCAACTAGCAACACACAATAAATGCCAGCCTAGCACATTCCAATAATTAATTTACAGCAAACAAGCTAAATTAAATAGCGTCAGCATTGGCATGAGTGTCTGTGGGGGTGTGGGAGGGTGTGTGTGTGGGGGGGGGGGGGGGAAGAGAATAAACTCCCTCTATTCTATTATTATAAAGTTGAGCTTATCAAAAGGACAGCAAACCCATTTTGAGATCTATTCCTAGACATAAACTGTTTTGTCAGTTTGCTAAAATCAGGGACAATCGTTTAAGTTAATAGTTTCCTGAGAGGAAGGATTTGTGTCAGAGCATGCAGACACTGAATCTAACTCAATTTTAAAAAAGCTGCCACTGTATCAGGTAAACACAACAGAAAAACGTGATCATGTCATTTAGGATCCATAAAAGATTGATAATTTATTATGTTCTTAGTTGTGTGTGAAGGATAGGTCTTATTTCTTTAAACAAACGAGGAGCACTCTGGAGATTAGCCGAATAGAAACAAACCTCCCAATTAAATCCAGCCTTTCCAAAGTCAAAGCTGTAATTTTGCATTCAATATATAAAGAATAGAGATTGCAAAATCTACATACCTGTATACTAAAAAATTATAATGGCAATGACAATGAAAATGAAAAAAGAACAAAATCAATGCTGAGAGATGAAGCTGAATGCCAAATCATGTTATGTAAATGTCTCTATTTTTAAGAAATGGGTTTCTTTTAAATTAAGTGCTATGAACAAGCTGAAGCTTACATCAGTGCCTGTAATTTTTAAAGTGTACTCCCCAATTGATTGTTCATTTTTGAACAATGAATATTCTTCTCTAATACTGTAAGATTATTGGGAACTTTATTAAATCAAGTACATTGTTTTATTTCAACACTGAATACATATATCATAACATTTTACTCTTTTTTTTAACCTTGCTAACTCACTAAAGAAATTATTAAAAAATCAAAGTAATCATGTAAAATACCCTGTAGAACAACTTTAAATAAGACCAGAGGGATTAATCTCTCACCTAACACCAGTTATACATTACCTGGCAATTATTGCAGCTAAGTTTGTGAGAAGTTGCTGTGTGCCACAATTCCTACTACACAATAGTGAGTAAACTTTAATAGTACTCATTGGCTAAAAATTTCTTTAGGATATCTTGAGGGATTCTCGATAAACGTAACTCTTCCTGAACTTACACATAATGTCATATAAAATCACTTTGAAATATCTCAAATCACTTTGTATAAAGTGTGGAAATAGAGAAGTTGTTAATGTGTTGACCAATGGGTCAGCTATTCTGCACACATGACTTCCATCAAGCACAGAAAAATGCTACGACTAGTTAATCTGTTCCTCATGATGTTAAAGTGAAAAAGTATACAAGATAGCAGAGGTTGTGACTTTTCAGATCTATCTCAAATGCTTCGGTTTCTCACTCAGCTGAAGTGCAATGCCCACTATAATGCAGTACTACACAGAAATGCCGTATGTTTAAGTGGAATTAGGGCTTGAATTCACAATTCTCCAAGTATAAATCACCAATACTACCAAATGAGTTAAATTTGCAAATACAACATCACAAGAACTGCTAGCTTCAACGTCTTATAGATTCATAGATGTACACAGCAAATAATGAGGCCATTTGGCCTGCCACATCCATTCTGACCAGTAGGCACTCAACTACACCAATCCCATTTCTGAGCACGTAGCCCATAACCATTTATGGCTAAAAAGATCAAGTTCTCATTTAGATACTTCTTAAATGCCTCTTCCACCATTCTCTCATGCAGTGCATGCCAACTATTCACCACTTCATGTGTGAAGAAGGCCCTGCTCATATCCCCAGTGAACCTTTTCCCCACTGCTCCACTCTCTGTATACACATGACTGTGTGGCTAGGCATAGCTCAGATACCATGTATAAATCTGCTGACTATACAACCATTGTTGGTAGAATCTCAGGTGATGACGAGAGGATGTACAGGAATGAGATATGCCAACTAGTGGAATGCTGCCGCAGCAACAGCCTGGCACTCAACATCAGTAAGACGAAAGAGCTGATTGTGGACTTCAGGAAGGATAAGATGAAGGAACACATACCAATCCTCATAGAGGGATCAGAAGTGGAGAGAGTGAGCAGTTTCAAGTTTCTAGGAGTCAAGATCTCTGAGGATCTAACCTGCTCCCAGCATATCAATGTAGGTATAAAGAAGGCAAGACAGCAGCTATACTTCATTAGGAATTTGAAGAGATTTGGTATGTCAACAAATATACTCGAAAACTTCTATAGATGTACCGGGGAGAGCATTCTGACAGGTTGCATCACTGTCAGGTATGGGGGGGCACAGGACCTAGTAAGCTGCAGAGGGTGGTTAATTAGTCAGCTTCACCTTGGGCACTAGCCTACAAAGTACCCAGGACATCTTCGGGGAGTGGTGTCTCAGAAAGGCAGTGACCATTATTAATAACATCCAGCACCCTTTTCTCACTGTTACCATCAGGTATACACTCAGTAATTCAGGAACAGTTTCTTCCCCGCTGCCATCCAATTCCCCAATGGACATTGAACCCTTGGACACTACCTCACCTTTTTTTAAAATATACAGTATTTCAGTTTTTTGCACATTTTCAATCTATTCAATATATGCATACTGTAATTGATTTATTTATTTTTTCTCTGCTAGATTATGTTTTGCATTGAACTGCTGCTGCTAAGTTAACAAATTTCACATCACACGATGGTGATAATAAACCTGATTCTGATTATCCTAAATCTGTGTACTCTTCTTTTGTCTATTTCTAACTTGGGAATATGTTTCATGCTGTCTAACCTATCTATACCCAATATTTTTATATCTGTCTATCATGTCCCCTCTTAACCTCCTCCACTCCAGACCTAGCTTCACCTAACTGAAATCCTCCACCCAGGCAATATCCTGATAGTTTCAGCATCTCTTCTATACAGTATCATTTTTGTTTATCTATACCTTATGAAATCATTTCAAACCCGTCCAACCTATTTTTACAATGTTTGAATAGCAAGATGGAAACCTGATAATGGCATAGTAAAATGTCAATTCTGGAGCTAAAAATCACATGTGATGACGTAAGCTCAGCTCCCTACCACTGCGAGTTACACATTTTTAAAGGTGAAACATACATTTTGAATATTCACTTTTGAAGGTACAAAAATGAACATGTCCCTGTCCTAATGGCTACAATACAGGCCGGCTGGTGGTGTAGTGGTATCAGCACTAGACCTCAAGGCAGACGGTCCTGAGTTTGAATCTGTCTGGGTCCCACCCTGGGAGCAATAGTACCTGTGTGGCAGAAAGGCCTGGCACTCTACTTCTGAAAACCCTATGGAGAACTACACTATCCACAGGGCTGCCATGAGTCAACGACAACTCAACAGCAGCCTACAATTACTCAAACACCCCTGACTCCTGCTTCTTATTCCACAGCTAATGATTTCAAACACATCATCACAAATATTAAGTAGCCTAAATAAGCATTTACTTCTGAGTCAATTCACAATAAAGCCATATATTTAAGTTAACCAAAAATCTATGCTGAGATTTATTTAACGTCATACATAGTCAATAAATTTCATTACTAAGAAAAGATGAGGCCAATCTAAATGTTCATTTAGCTTTTCCTCTCTCATCACAATACATTCACCTGCACACTTAAATACAGATGATGCCTTTAGATGGTGCCTTTCACATTCTCAAAGCATTCCAAGTCCCAAGTCTTATTTTTTTTATATAAGAAAATGCTGAATGTCACTTTGTTAAATAAGTGTAGCATATGTAAACATCCCACAAAGCCCTAAAGTAAATGACCAGCTGCAGAAAGTTACTGTCTATTACATGTGCTAAACTAGAGGCATACGACTCATATCCAGCCTATCAGGATGATGTCAGGTTCAGGATAAGGTTGGGTCATGTATCAAAGTATTGTAAGTCCTCAGGCTCAGTCCCACTAGACTAGACAAATGCTTTAGAAATGAGGATATTAAGGCTCAGAATTTCATATAGTTAGCTAAACTAAACCAAACAGGACCTAACCATGTGCCAGGTTCATATCAGGCTTGGACTCAAAGCTAAATACACAGTGTCATGGTATATCCATATAAAACTCCATTTCCAAAATTCTACTAACTTCATTGAATCAGAGCTCAGCACATATGTATCATCACATCACATGCTTAACATTGTGATACAAAGGATGGATTCCTACCTCCTATTGATTGAAGTATGATGGTCAGTCAGGAATCTTGAATTAAAACTGTGGATTTTTAGAAGAATAGTGCCATGACTCATTTGTTCTAATTTTCTGTATTCTGTTACAGCCAATTCTATTTATGTTAATATACTCAGTGGCCACTTTATTAGATACCACCTGCACCTAATAAAGTAGCTACTGAGAGTACGTTCACAATCTTCTGCTGCTGGAACATTGTAGAGTAGTGGTTAACACAATGCTTTACAGTACCGGAGCCACACCACCCCAAGCATCCGCCAACAAACCTGATTAACCCTATCCTAATCATGGGACAATTCACAATGACCAGTGAAGCTAGCTTTTGACACAGAGGAAACAAGAGTACCCAAGAAAAACACACGCATTCCACGGGCAGGATGTGCAGACAGCGCCAGAATTGAACACTGAACTCTGGAATGCACCGAGCTGTAACAACATCATGCTAACCACTTCACTACCATGCTGCCGTGTCTCTCTCTGGAAATCCAAATACACTAATTCTATTGGCTCCCCTTTATCCATTCTGCTCAGCATGTCTTCAAATAACTTTCAAACGCAAGTTAACCTTCACTTAAGACTCCAGCTCTGATTAATCTACACGCCATGATTAATGATTTCAGCACTTTTCCAGTAAATTGCTTTCAGTCTCTCTTCTTTCTAGAATAGGGCCTAATGTTTGCATTTTTCCAATGCACTGGAAACTTTCCAGAGTCTAGGGGGATTTTGGAATCTTCAACCAACTCATCCACTGTCTCTGTTGGCGCTTATATAAAGACCCTCTAATGTGAGGCAAGAGGTCTAAGGGACTTCTCCACCCTTGGTCCAATTTGTTTGGCAGGTATTTTTACTTCTACTTAGTCACATTCACTCTCCTTGATACCAGTGAAATAAGACTCCACTCCCTCAAATTATTAAGTGACTGTTGAAAAGTGTCCTTTCCTCAAGAGTGGGAACACAGGGTAATTTCCCCTCCTTTCTAGTTTCAGGGACACTGAGGAAAAGTCCAGAAGTTGATTAGGCTGTGATCAGCTGATCACCAGGCAAAATGGCACCAGTGAACCCTGATGACATGTTGCAGGCAGCTTTAAAAATTCCTTAATATACTTCTTCTGAACTACTCTCACTGCAAACTGCAAAATTACTGTAACCTGTAATTTCCCTTTAAGTAAGGCAGTTCTGAATCATCTTAACAAACTAGTGATTTCACGATCTTCTAAAGGTCTTGGCAGACTTAACGCTCAAGAATGCAGTTACAGCATCTTTAAATGGATGAAATATATCACCATGGCCATGAGAGGGAGGAGGACAGGACTCCAAGCCAGGCTAAAACACTGAGGCAAGAAATATCCATTTTCATTGCAGATGTACAATTGTTGGAGACTAAGGGCAAGCTGGCTGGATTAGAGAGAAGTGAAGAATGGATACATTGGTAAGACTTGAGGCTTCTTGATTCACAGGATGGACTGGGCTGCTGATACAGAGATTTTCACAATAAACTCTTTGTGGTGCTCCAATTCAGCGATCTTGCCACGCTCTTGTTCCCCAGACCTGGAGTATCTAATGATTACGTGCTAACAGTTCTACTTACCAAGAAAGTTCTCCTTTGTGATCCTGACCACAGTTTAAATACCACCAAAGGCAAATGTTAAACAGCCACTCACAACACTAATTACCATGATCAGCAAACAAGAAACAGCCTACCAAACATCTTTCAAATCATTATCAGAGACTTCATTTAGGCTTATTTGAAGAAATCTCTGCCCAATTATCATCAACCTATTACCTGCAGCACCAAGGTCCTAACACAATACCACTGCTATAATACAATTGGGAATGTATTAACTGCCTAGACTGCATTTCAGGAAATTTGGTCACTTAGCTGGCCTCCTCCTCCTACTACATACAGGCAGAGGCTAAACAGCAAGTCTCCAGAGGAAAAGGACAACAAAGAAGTGGTCGTGGGAGGCAGACAAGTGGCTGCAGGATTGGTTCGAGTCAGTGGACTAGGTCTCATTCAAGGACTCAGGGGATTTGAACAAATACACCATGGTTGTCACAGACTTTGTAAAAACAATCATACATGAGTGTGTCCCCACAAAATTATTCAGAGTTTTCCCCAACCAGAAGCTCTGGATGAACCATGAAATCTGCAAACTGTTCAGTAGCATTCAGGCCTGGTGGCCAAGTAAAACACTGGAGGTCCAGAAAGCCATGTCACGTGCCAAGTGACAATTCTGGACCACACTTGAATCACTGAAGAATGCTCGACAGCTGTGACAGGGCTTGAATGCTATCACCTGCTAAAAAGTGAAACTAAGTACAGTAGGTGACAACAAGGCTTTCCTCCCAGATGAGCTCAATACCTTTTATGCTCGCTTTGAACATCAAAATATCAAGGCACCTTCATGACCTCCCAGAGCATATAAAAAATCTACTTCGAACTTTGAATTTTGACTAAACTTACGTATTAATTACATTTCTGGCCTGTATGGTTACATATTATACTGGCAAAATGTTTTAGTTATTGAAAGTCAGAACAGAACCACTTATAAATTTTTATTTAGTTAAATTTATAAGAGATCTATAATAGTGTTCTGCATTCTGTAATACTGTTCTGTATTTCTTGATAACCATTCTTTTAATGGTTCACAGGTGTACAATGCTAGACTGTCTGAAGTCTATATTCTTGAAACAGAGGAAACTATCTCCAACAAACATTCCAAAAATGATTAGTGACACACCTGCTTCTTCATTGTATTGACAGTTTGCTGGGCTAAAGCTGCATAAATATGTACATTAATGGAGAGTACTTCATGGTATTGGAATCTTAAGCACTCTTCTAGAAATAAGAATTAAGTAACTTTTAAAAAGCTTTTCCATCAAACAGCAGTTCTCTCTTAAACACACAGACACATTCAAATACAGCTCACATAAAACTTTCCTGAAGACTGCCAACAGGAAAAATGTGAGGTATTTAAATGTTAAATTGTTTCGGTCAAGAGCATTTTCTCTTCTCAGACTTCAACTAAACATGGGATTATTGTCGAAAAAGTTTTGGTGCAATGTATTTTACTTAGTGGAAGTTCTCAGCCAAGAAGACGATTGCAAGAAACAGAAAATGTTGGAAAAATTTAGCAGGTTACATAGCATTTGTGCAGAGAGAAAGAGTTAACATTTTGGGTCCAGTTCATGAAACTTCAGCTCAGGTTTGAGAACTGCAACCGATCTTCACAAGTTAAATTAATTTCAGTCAGTGGAAGCCAAGATGTGGCAAGAACAGTGGACAATAATTTCTTCCCATTGATATCATGTATCACATTGCCAATCAACTTTTTATCAACAAATTAAAGCTAAAATCAGACCATGGATATATATGAACAAATATTAGTTTTGTATTTATAATTTTTCAAAGTATAGTCCAAATAGATTAACCTAAATTAACCTGACTTCCTCATGTAAAATACTTATTAGCAAGTACTCAAGATAAATTCAGCAGTATTGTTCACCACTGCATGAAGACTATACAGCCAGTATCAGGGCATCAGCTGGTTCTGCATTTGCAATCTGCACAACTAAATTCTCAATACACAAGATAACATCAGACCCTCCAATGTTTGCTATGATTCAGTAGACATTTCTATGCATAAATAGGATCAGTGTGACATTAGGTGCAAATGTTGATGGACAATTTACACAGAATTATCACATTTTCAATTTCTCTTTTGCTAAATTTACAAGGGTTCCCCAGGTTACAGAAAATATGACTTATGGAAATTCTTCCTTGAACCCTAGTATTCAGGAACCAGTGACATTCTCTCCCTTTTTCATGACACCTTCTGATATAAACACACGTGATGCAGCCTCTGCTAATATTATCATTCTTGCCATTCATGGTCAACGAGGACCCTTCTAGATGGAACAGACTTGCATGTTCTTCCCCAAATTTAGAATTCAGTATTCACAGTTCACAATGGAGTTTCCTCAAGAACAAACAACTTTGTCCCGTGTGCATGTTTGAGGCTGAACTGCCAGTCAATTGTAACTTGAACTTTTTTTACCCCACTCCCAAAGACTTCTCTGCAATAGGCCACTGACACTGTTCAAATGGTGCTCAGAGCAAGTTTGAGTGTATCACCTCGTCTTTTGATTGAAAACTTTAGGAACTTTACAATTGAGCAGTTTTGAGTATAACGGTTTTCCTGGGTGGCAGCTATTGGCACAGATTTTAGCATGTTGTATAAGCTTGTGACTTTGCCTCACTCTAACACAGGCATGCAGTCTACGTCACCATAAGGCATAGGAGTAGAATTAGACCATTCAGCACATCGAGTCTGCTCCACCATTCCATCATGGCTGATCCTGGATCCCACTCAATCCCATACACCTGCCTTCTCGCCATATCCTTTGATGCCCTGACTGATCAGGAAACTATCAACTTCTGATTTGATAATGACTTGCATGGGTTGGCCTCCACTGCAGTCTGTGGCAGAGCATTCTACAGATTTAATACTCTCTGGCTAAAAAAATTCCTCCTTACTTCTGTTCTAAAGAGTCACCCCTCAATTTAGAGACTGCATCCTCTCCACATCCACCCTACCTAGTCCTTTCAATATTCAGTAAGTTTCAATGAGCTCCTCCCACATTCTTCTAAATTCCAGTGAGTGCAGGGCTAAAGCTGCCAAACGCTCCTCATATGTTAACCCCTTCCTTCCCAGAATCATCCTCATGATCCTCCTCTGGACTCTCCCCAATCACAACATTAAAAGAGGAACTGACTGATGTAATGGACAAAGAAAATGCTGCAGCCGCTGGAGATCTGAAAATAAAAATGGAAGTTACAGGAGACAGGTAGTGGGCAAGGTGACATCTTTAGAGGTGAAACATTTCAGCCCAATGACCCTTCCACACTGAAGTGTTAATAATCTGCCCCTCCATAGATACTGATGTTTCCAACTTCTAGGACCAAATCACAGCCTTGGAATACAAGAACGTCCCTTTAGGACAGAAATGAAGAGTAATTTCTTTAGCCAGAAGTGGTGAATCTGTGGGATTAATTGGCTGTAGAGGCCATGGTATTGGGTGTATTTAATTTAGAGGTTGAAATATTCTTGATTAGTAAGGGCGCCAGGTGAGAAGGCAGGAGAATTGAATTGAGTGGGAAAATAAATCAGCCATCATCAAATGGTAGAGCAGACCTCATGGGCCAAGTGGTCTAATTCTGCTCCTCCATCTCATAGTCTTACGTGCATGTTCTTCTGTCCTCTGCCTTTTGTCCTAACACTGAATTTTCTTGCGTTTTTCCTTTTGACATTCCCTTTCCCTGCTTTGTGGCATCTTAAAATGTGTAATGGGTCTAATTTTTTTCCACTTCTAATGAAAATGTTTTGACATCAAATTTTAAGTTGGATCCTCTCTTCAAGACAGCTGTCCAATGTTGTTGCTATTTCCACCATTTTTTACTTCCAGTCAAGATAAACCAAAATACCCTTGCAATACCTTAACTCATCGGTGTGCCATTGTTGTCAATCTCCATAAATATTTTCAAATTAAAAACCTACAGCAGACGGAGTAATTATTGTCCCTATAGTATCAAGCCACCAGTGTCTACAAAACTTAACAGATCATAATTCTAAGTTTCAGCGTCAAAGTTTTAATAAACACATCTTTAAGAAAGAGAAGGAATGGAGAATAATTAGAAGGCTATATTTATATTAGACCTAGAGGCTATATTATTCTTTCATTCTGGAATCATTTTAAGCACTATCTGTAGATATATCCAAGAAAATCTTTAATATCCGTGTCTTCTTGCTTCAATGTTGAGTGTATATGTACCTGGTAAACCATACCACACTCAGCTTAGCATTAATATCACCGGCATATATCATAAAATTTGTTGTTATGCAGCAACAGTAGATTGCAATCCATAATAAAAAACTGTAAATTACAGTAAAATATGCTTGCTTATTCCCTTGAAATATTTCTATAATTATCTAATCCAGAATTAATATGTAGTCATGAAAAATTGTTCATAAAATTCAATGCATTTACGAATAGGAGAATTAGTTATTTAACTCTAAGCAATGTAGCAGTTACAAGTTTAGTATTTAGGTCTTATCTCTTCTTTGTTGTTTTCTTCAAAATGTCAACATTTCAGATTTATTTAAACTTGCTGCTGATTTGACCTTGGGCAAAAGAAAAACTATCACGCAAGGAAATATTTGCTCGGCACATATTGTTACCAAAGTAAAATATTTGTTACTCAGCAATTTGAATACAATGCAGTCTAAACTTAAAAACTGAAATGATTCAAACAGGATTCTTACAATGTGCTCTTTGGTCAAGATCATTTTTCTTTCCATCTATTCTGATCCATTTTTAATAGCGAGCCAGTGATTGCCTTGTCACCTGGGTCAGTGTATTTATTACACAAGTATAGCCCCTCTCAGGTTGCTGGCATATGTGATCTTCTCTTCCCAGATGTGGGCAATTTATGACTAACGTTTTAGAGCTTTGGCATGGATACTATCTGCACTCAAAGTCTTGTTTTTGTTGCATATGGCCTTCTTGATTTCTTTTTGGTCAGGAGTAGTGATAAGGTACTACCAATTAGTTTCCTTTTGGATGCCATCAAGGGCAATCACAACAACAGGGACTGAGAAAATCAAAGGTACTGGCTGCTTCTTGATCTTTAATAGGTTTGCTGCATTCCTGGCGCTGAGTGGGTTGGTTGCCTGCGGTTTGGGTCATACAGGGTTTTGAAAACACTTAAGAACCCATGCAAGTCATGATTGGTGCCGAGTACTGAATTATCTTTGGCATCTGCTCTAGCACCTGCGATGCAGATATCCTTTCAGTCTTTCACTTAAGTGACGATGTTATCTAACAGGTGATAGAGTCTGGGCCACGAAATGCCACGAAAACTTGCATTTGCCTCACTGATGTAGGTTATGGAAAGATAATCGTCCAAGCAGTAAACATTGATGGAGGTGGCCTTCCCAAATCCCTCCATTCTGATTACACTATGTTAGAGGATTGCATTTTTGCACTGGAACTGCTTGCCCCTCCTGGATGCAGACCAGGTTTTTTGTGAGGTTGGCAATAAAGTTCTTTTTGGCCTCCACTAGAGAACAGAGATGAGCCAGACCTCAGTGGCCAAGCTGCAGGATGCTCATTGACACTCACTTTTTCACTATTCCAGTCTCCAAGCCATGGTGACTCGCTCACTGGTGAATGCGATAAATCATTAAAATAAACGTAATCTACCAATCTGGCCCTGCTGTACATTACAATTTTATCAGCAACCTCTATCCCTTATCCCACCACATCGCCACCACCACCCGCCACCAAATAAGTCTAAAACAAGACCCTGGAAAAAAATTCTGAGGAGCCACTTCGAAGCAAAAGCAAACATTGGTGATGAAATGTACCATCTTGTTCAGAGTGCCAGCATAGCCTTTGGCCTTCTGGGCCAAATACTGTTTGAAGCCTGACTCATGGTAATCCCAATCCCTTGACCAGTCATGGTGGAGTTGGAACTCAGAACTTTGAGTCTACATGCAAGGAGATATGCATAAATAGCAGAACAACTGTGCCAGCTCACAAACTACTTGCCCCGATGACTTGCTGGGCACATCCTGTCAGGTGTGGCAGAGTCTGAGGATCCCACACTGGCCTTATCAGTTACCTCAGCGCTCACAGAACTGGTGTGACAGTGGATAGAAACAAGTCACTCTTGATCAGAAAGGTCTATGAAGAATTAGCAAGAAAAGTAAAAACTATAGCCTCCTCATTATTACGTGAACACTTTTTTAAAAAAGTCTATCAAATTACACTGTGGCCCTCAATGGCACATTTAACACTGTCATCAACATCTAAAATCAGCACAGCCTTCATTGTTTATTACTGAAGACCAACGTATATGTAGGTGGCCTATATATCTAGACATCGATATGGGTATATGTCAGGACGTCATCAATGATGAGATGAGATTCTCTGAAAAGACATCCCTGCAAACCATACCTTTCTACCCCCACCATCTTGAACTACAAGAAGGATAAGAGATTTAAATTTCAATGTAAATCTTTAATAATCAAATGAGTTAATCAAAATAATAATCCTCTATATTGACAGATCTATAAGTTGACATTAAAGTTAGAAACAATACATTTGGGCCAATATTATCAAAATATATTATAAAAAGTTGGAGGAAAATAAGTATAAAAACTTCAGAATATAAAATAGAAATTCTCAGGACAGAAGTTTTCTTTCAAAATAATAAACCACATCTCACTTAAAATAAATGCTCTAGAAAAGTAAGATCTCATCTATATTGGAAAAATATTTAAGTATTTTGTAATTCTTCACTGGCCTATATTACCACAGGGATCATCTTCCTCAGTTCCACACAGCTAATTCTAAAACTGGAATTCCACAAAGTACAGTTGTATGTTTTTTTTTTGTTATTTTATTAAGATACTACTACAGAATCCAATGTTCACTGTGAAAGTCTACTGGAAGCACAGTTTGCAATTGTCTGGTGTCAAACAGTAAACACTGATGTTAAGATGTATTTACAGTACAACTTCAGATTTTGTGCTGCCAGAAACTGCATTCTGAGTGTGTATTGCAATAACAGGACAAATCGTATACTGGACCAATGTGATACTATTTACATTACTGGCACCTCTTGGCTGGAACTTCAACTGTTTAGTTTATGCTTGAGAAGATCTAACTCCCAAAAATTAGAAATGTACACATTTAGAGCTGGTTCCTTTCTCTAAATATTTTGATCAAGGTCAGGCAGGTTTATATAATGCCTGTGGTTGGCTCCAACTGACCTTTGAATATTTGCAATTTGGATTTAAGATTGCAATTCATTTACACTCCATGTGTCAAACTGAAGCAATGAAGGACAGCCAGCATACTGACCCGACTACAGGGAGCATTTCTGCAAGGTTAATTCAGGGCCTGACCCTTGGATTAATACTGCCAAAATCACATCATTGCAATGTGAAAATATATGTTGGTTATGAATAAGTGAGGGTGCAGATGGAGTGAATTGAACATCAAGCAAATGGGTGATGTTTACTAAAGAGAGCCAAGAATAAGACAAGAATACAATAATAAAATATGAGGAGGGAAGTTAGAAATAGGCTGGAAACTTTTTCAGCTTGCTGAGTTTCTTCATGCATTGGGTTACATTCAAACCTGAACCGCAGGCATCCCTGGGCCTGGAGTGAGGTTAGAGACAACACTTGTGATGGTGTTTGAATGCACCCATACATTTTGTCCTAACATCTTTACCCTACAGATCCTCAGAGCTGATGTACACACCTGGCGTGCTGGCTATTGATACCAGAAGTAACAGCAGGAAAAGTTTTACAACTGCTAAAATCACCAGCTAGAGCAAATTGCCTTCACACTTATTATTTTGCATTTCTGGGTTTTCATTTCTGCATGGAAACGGCACTGAAACATTAGTAAACAGTCAAAATTACAGGGGTCTTCAGTGCAAATCCAGAGGTTACCAACTCTGCCATTAGTTCAATCATACTGAATTTAATAGGTGAGGTAAATTGTTCCTTTGACACCTGCACCAATGGCTAATGGGACAAGGGGTATAATTATCACAGCTGTGAACTGCCATTGGCTGTCCCCTGAGACCTGTCAGGCCATAACCTGCAGGCTTCAACCCATCACAGGTGCCGTCACAACATTGTCCCTGGGGCGTGCAAAGTGCAGTGACCCAGAATTCACTCGAGTTTCCAGAGCCCTCCTAATTTTCAAAAATTAAGAGTCAAATCTGGAGTTCATAGGGATGCTAAGGAGTCCCTGAAGACAAGCTCATGAGAGCTGGATTCAGGAAGTAAGTAGCCTTCATAATCAGGTGAGTATGCTTCAGACAGCTCCACATTCTGGGGCATTTCTCTGTGCTGGTCCTTACCTTAATGGTCCCTCACAAATTAAGTACATTCTTGCAAAGTGGTCCCACTGGATTCCCTCAGTTGCTCTGTCACATTTGACAGACTGAGCACCTGTATAAAATGGGCTCTGGACTTGAACATCAAAGAACTCCATCGTTTTAAGTTACTCTACCATTTGAGGAGGCTTGAATGCTGGCAGCTGTTTCTGACTATAGCTTTGTGCCTCAGAGCAAGGCAGTTTTTTTCCCCCATACTGTTTCCTGTTGTTTTCCTTCACTTTAACACTTCTTTGATAGCATCGCTGGCAGTCCGCTCCTACAGCGTAAACAACCAGAGAGTTTCCAGCACCTTTGCTGGATTTGGAGGGGAAAGAGAATTTTCAGAGCAGCAAGAAAAGGCAGCTGGGCCAGCAGCAGTCAGTCCAAAAGTTACACTGATTAGCCCAGACACTGCCACTTGAGCTGCGGAGGAGGAGAACTACGTTTGGCATCTCCAATTCACTAAGACTGCTACAAGACACTATGATGATATCCAGCAAAGCTCTATTTCCATAGTATTTGGTGACACAGATTGCACATTTCAAGCAATTTCTGGAATTATTTATAGATCTGCTGCATATTTTTACCCCCATTAAATGAGCTTCTCTGATTCTGTTTGGAAAGTGAGATGAAGGTCGGTTTTCTTTTGAAAAGATGAAATACCAAGGGCAAGTCTCAGCACTTCCTATAGGGTTCCCAGAAGTGAACCAATCCCTAGCTTTAATACAGATGTTGTTCGAAGAATTACTGTTGGCCAATATTCACATGAAATTGTTGAGTGAGGACTGTGTTTAACATTTCATTTGAAAGCCAAAGCCTATGACAATACAACACTCTTTAGTGCTGCTCTGAAGGTCAAGACCACCTCATGAGCTGATGTCAGAGGATTGGTGTCTGAGCTCTTGAGCTGCTAATTCTAAAGTGAATCTTTGACCACAAGAATCCACAGCTGATCTAAAGACTCTGTGGAGTGGATATCTTTAATTTCAGGAAACAGAGCTGGTTTTGGATTAGATTTTCCATTTAAAATATTTTAATAACCTGTTTCTCTTCCAGCTGATCTGGGAGATTAGCTCCACCCATTACATCTAAAAAAATACAGAGTGCAATTCAACCAACTTGAGTCCTAGAGAAAAACAGCATAGGGACTGGCACTTTGTCTCGAAAACTCTGTGCTAACCATCCAGCACCTGTTTTGACATAATCCTGTTCTACTCCATTTTATCCTCCCCATGATCCTGCTATCATGATAAGGGGTTTGTACAGTCTCCCTGTGAACGCATGACTTTCCTCCAATTACCCCAGTTTCCTCCCACAATCCAAAGTAGTACCAATGGATGGGTAATTGGTCATTGTAAACTGTCCCGTGTTTATGTTACAGTTAAATGAGGGGTAGCTGCTGTCATGTCTCAAAGGCCAGAAGGACCTATTCTGTGCTCTATCACAATAAATAAAAATTTTTAAAATCCATGATCACTTATCCCCAGGTTACTACAACTCGCCTATACACTTAGGGACTTAATGGCTGCTAATTAACCTATCAACCCAAACATTTTTTGGATGTTGGATTCAACTGAAGCATTCAGAGGAAGTGAATGCAGTCACAAGGAGAACATGCAGACTCCACACAGACAGCACCAAAGGTCAAACTTGAACCCAGGTCACTGGAGCTTCACGCTCAGCGTCACTGTTGGTAAAAGATCAGAATTAGGCAGCTACAAAAGAAACTACACGGAAACAACCAACAATGATGCTTGGGATTAATTTAACTTGTGTACCTTTGGGGAAAGAGCCATGCATAGATTCAACTTTTAATGACAAGCCAGTCACAATCATTTGCCTGTTTACAAGTTCTAAAGACAAATATTTCCAGGAACCAGTGCATGAGTTGAAATCGTAACTAATACACTTCTCCACTTCAGTTTCAAGCATTGCTGAAAGTCATCGTGTAGCCCTCAAGACAAGGATGGCAATGCAGATTTAGGATTGGACACCATCTCACTGGTGGACACTAGAAAGAGCCCAGGCCACTGGACAGAAGGATAAAAGCGATGGGAGGTAACAACAATATAATAGCAGCTGATGAACTACTGACATTGAAGAATTTTGCCTGACAACAACTAGCCTAAATCCTGGAAACTCCCCAGTGGTAGAAGTAATAACTGGAGGAGAGCCAGGCTGTGGAAGAGCCAAGTCGGTTTGCTTAGCCTCTTTAAGCAAGGCCACCCATTAGTGATCTTTCCTGCAAGATCTATTTGAGGACAACAGGGCATTCTACAAACAAACACAAAATATGTTGGAGGAACTCAGCAAGTCAAGCAGCATTGATGGAGGAAAATGGACAGTTAACATTTCAGGTTGAGACCTTTCTTCTGTACTGGAAAGTATGAGGGGAGATTATCCTCCCCTCTTGCTGGAGAGTGGAGGGAAGAGTTGGTAGGTGGTAGGTGGATCCAGATGGGTGGCTTCTGATGGCCATCGGAGGTCAGGAAGTTGGGAGGTGATAGGTGGAAGTGACAAAGGTCTCAAGATGGTGGAATCTGATAGGAGAGGATGGAGTGGTATGGACTAAATGGAGTGAGGATGGGAGGGGAACCAGTGGAGGAGTGCATCAGTGGTGGACAGATGGAGAAAGGGGAAAGATGCAAGGCAAAGGGCAGGGGTTCCCAACAAGGAATCCACCCACCATTTGCTTAATGGTATCGGTCCATGGCATTAAAATGGTTGGAAACCCCTGGCATAGGATGGTGTGGACCAGTCGGATTGTGTCTCAGTTTTACAGACAAGGATTGTTGTGCATGGACAACAAGATGCTGGCATTAAAAAAAACAACACATGAAATGCCTAACTCCAACATTAAATAAGATTTGTATGAAGACCTTACGTCTAGCTTTGGAGATGATAGTAGGCAGAAATAAGCAATCATGGAGACAATAATGATTAATGTGGCAGATGGTGGTTGATGAGAGAAGGTGAGTGCTGCCTTCATTGCTTTCGATGAATTGCTCTGGTTTGAAAGGACCTTGAGGGGTCCAACAGGTTATTATGACAGTAGAAATGGTCTTGTGGGGCATAACTGTTCAGATCTCTCTCAGGATGACAGCATACATGCCCCCCAGCACTGCCAAACTTCCTTGTTTCCAGTCAACAGCTGGTCCATATGATTAACATTGTTTCCAAAAATAAACCCTGGTAGTTACCATTGCAATAATCAAGAGTCAAAAAAAAATTGCTGAGCAGCATCCATGAGATGATAAGTAGTTAATTTTTGTTTTCACTTGGCTGGTTGAATGTTTAACAAAGTGGTATCTTGCTCACTAGGTGTTAACAGCTGTGTTAGAACATTGCTCTCAATTATTTACATACCTTTCACATTTTTTTTAAAAAGTGGTTGCTCTTTAAACATACAACGTTTAAAGTAGCAAAAACGTCTTTTGATTCCTTTGCTGAACCATTTAAGATGGTGCAATAATGTATTTAAACAATATACAACTTTATGGCAAATTTTAAAATGCTGTCATGCAAAGAAGAACCAGCAGTTGGATTGCCCTGACATTTGAACTGTGAGGCCTTCTCTACACATCATCCCAGCTGTCTCTTGCAAAGAGTTAAGAAATGAAACCATTTTTGGCTTCTCTGTATTCCTATCATATTTCTGTCGTACAAGCTGATTTATTTTATTTAACATACTCATGTCAACATAACAGAACATGTTATTACTTCTTGTCAGAAGACAATTGACTTAAATAATTAGAGCAGACAATGAACCTATCTTAAATGCTGCAAGCATGATAATATATTCCTCCTGATCCTTTTTGACCAATTTACAGCCACTTCAACTTGCAAAGTTGATCACTTCATCTTCCTCCTTCATTATCCAGATTCTAAATATCCTTACCTGCTTCCATTCATCTCCAATCTGTCTTAGTGGGAAAATGAACCTGCACAGCCATAGCTCTGCTACCAGTTTCTAGACTCACACTGCCTTTGCCATCACTCTTGCGCTCCCCGTTCAACATTGTCCCAACATTACAATTCTCCTCCTTTACAAATCCCACCACGGCCTCACTTTTTCATAATTCATTCCCTCCCCACATTTCTCCAAATATCTGCACACCAACTCTGAACTTTTACAGATTCACATCATACTCCATTATTGCAGGCTATGCCTTCAACTATTTAAAGCCCTAGGACCTCCTCTCTCAATCTTACCTCTTTTAACAAAGTACTTTTTGACCAAGTTTTTAATTCCCTGCACCATTATGTTCTGATTTGCCTTGGCTTTCCATTTTGTATGATAATATTCCTGTGAAGTGCTTCGAGAGATTTAACGGCATTAAAGGAACCATAAAGTTTGTCCCAAGTTGGTAGTTCTTGTCTGCTATTGGCATAAATGACAGCCAGCCTGCTGTTTACCTTCCTTTGGCTTTGCTGCCTTCCTTTCTCAGTCCTGCAGTAGCCACAGAATTCAGAAATTGGAACATTGGAAATTATCAAATCCATTCACCTTAACTAGATTTGTTTCTTGAGAACCATTCACTACTATTGTTCCTCCATTTAAAACATCCAAGTGGCCATTATCATGTGTGTGTACACGTAGAATCGCCCCTTCAACTCTGGCAGTGCAAAGCAGGTAACAATTCCCTCACCAACTTCACGTTTCATAAAACTTCCTCATGGTTAATATCCTTCCATTACAATTGATCTGCTCACTTTCTGAGTAACATTTATCTCACCATTAACATAACTTTTGTCTTCTGACAGAATTATAATTAATTCAACCTTCAACTCCAAAACCACAGTGAATCTGGTACCACAATCTGACATTCCATCAACAACATATCTCTATGTGAAAACAAAGATTTTCTTTTGTGCTGGGTAAAACAGGATTATTCATTTTCCTTATTTTATAGTTTATCCCATAGTAATCTTAAATTACTAAGATGGCAGTGTTTTATAATGCTTCACACAATGTTATCACCATATAATTCTGCTTCTAAAATGGAGTTTTGATTAACCACATCTGTCTACATAAAGCCAGAAGGTCTAATTGCTATAAATCATGAGGTCAATTAAAGGTTAATTGTTGCAGGTGATGAAAGTTCACAGATTGGCAGGTGCTTGCAACTTTCTTTCTCCAGATCAGATGTTCTTTCTTTCTCTTTTGCACTTGTGATAAAGTCTAATGTCTGAAGTGCAACTGATACAAAAAAGACTTTCACATAAGGGAGCATGAGGGCAGAGATTTGGTTTGTGCACAAGGACACAAACAAAAGTTTGGTCCATGTTATATGCAGAGGACATCACATCTTCTTCCAAACACATTTATCTAATTACACTTCACTTGAAAAGGGAAACAGAAGCAAATTGTAATAAACAATTTCAACCCAATAATCCCATCCAATGAGTAGGAAGTAAATGAAAGCTATGTATAATCACAACAACCCTTCATTTCATAAAACTTTGGAAAAATATTTTGGGACTGGGGGGTGAACAGCACAAGATGAAATAAGCTAAATCACAAACAACGGAGGAAAACTCAGAAAATCCTTCTGACAGGAGGTACACAGTTCAAATCCCAGACAATTGGACTGAGATAACTTTAGTGCTACCGATGTAGAGAGGTCAGCAACAACATTCCCTCCAAGGTGGACGTGTGTGTGTGCATGCACGCACTGAAATTGTGCACACAAAGAAATTTAAACTGCACACACAAAAGTTGTCATCCTCTACCTTGCTGGCATGTTAAGTGTATTTCTCGGTCGTACAAAATCACATTTCCTTTTTCAGTTTCTGATGCGGGCAGTGTTGACAACGTGGAGTTTGTGATGATTTGCCTGCAGATTTTGGAACAGGCTTATTCATACTGTTCTTATTGATGAAATTATTCAGTGCGCACTGGGTAAAAAGTTGCACAGCACAAGATTTTTGTGCAGACTGGTCAAGGGAACATTTGTCAGCAACCTTTATTAGCATAATCCTACCACACACGTTCATTATATGCACTCAGAAAAATAATCAAGCAGCAGCTAGATCAATATTTTGCTCTCCACTCTCATTGGTTGATTTCAACCAGCTGAACCCTGCAGTTATACAAACACTTTTCAAGTGAAATGGATTTAAATAGTCAAAATCAAAGTATTTATCCGGAAAGGAGTGAAAGGAATTAATAGAGTAAAACTAGAATTCAAAGACATTTATACTACATAAAGCTGACAAACAGTCATATTTACTGGTAATTATGGAATAAGCAACTAAGCACACACATAATGGTTACATCGTTTCTCAGGAAACCCAAGAAAGACTGACACAAAAATAAAATGCTTCTTCAAGCCACCTGAACCACAAATGTTATAATTCAATCTGAGGATAAATCTTTTGGTGTTGGTGGAGTTTAACTTCAAATGGCTAATGGCAAGCCATCTCTCAATGTCCCACTTTATAAAAACGTTTATAAAGATTTCACTACAAAACAAAGATAAGTACTTTGTCCTGATGAAGGGTCTCGGCCCGAAATGCCGACTGTACTTCTTCCTATAGATGCTGCCTGGCCTACTGCGTTCCATCAGCATTTTGAGTGTGTGTTGCTTAAGTACTTAAATGCTTAAGATGTTAGCCAACAAGCATGATGATTAATTTTACCTCCTAACTCTCACCTGCAGCATTTTAAAATCGGTGGACTGTGTGCGTGCGATGGATGAAGGTCTGGTCAGCAGAAACTCTGCCCACTTACGCTTTTCAATCAGTAGTTCAGGGACGGCAACAGTTGGAAGCAACAGTTATTTTGTCTACAACACAAGGGTAAAATTTGTTCATCTTTGCTCTCAACTGCTATCCCACGACTACTGCTTGAAATCAGCTCCAGAATAAGGATTGAGCATAACAGTCTTGCTTTCCCTAATCTAGATATCTGCTGTCTCTTGAGTTTACATATGAAAAGTGGCCACTGATTAAGCCATCATTTCATCACAATGCAATCCCCTCATTAAAGGTACTTAATTTCCTACAGAAACTTGTAAGACTTTCTTCCAAACTGAGTAGAGCTTACAGTACATGTCAAGAAATTCACAGGTTCATAGTTGGTACTGCAGTGCTCTGGGTCCTTTCAACTCAAAGCACAATCTAACCTCAACTCTAAATGCATTCTCTCTATGAAAGAAAAATGTAGTGAAGCTGGTGTTGTACCTCACAGCGCAAAATGCTACATTAAAACTGCTAAAAGAAAATAAGATTCATTAAACTGGTGACATGATATCATTCTTATCTGATTTCAAGATAAGTGAGATGGCTCAAAATTGTTTAACTCTCTACCCATAAAAGATATTTAAGTAAAATTGGTTTGTATTTAAACCATACATGTAATGCAAAAGGAAAGCATATATACATATAAGTGAAATAAAATGGTCTCACAGTTAATCTGCACCAATTACCCAGCACTGCAACAGTAAGCAAGATAGAAAGAAGGGGCAGGAGTGGAGCAGTCAGCCACAGTGGTGTCAGGATAAACTACCACTCTCACTGAGTTTGCAAAGCACTTCTATTATTTTGATAAAGTTAAAGCTTTGTAAGCTAATTGCTCCACTGCCTTTAATTATCTTTTCCTCCCAGCTTGTCACTCCCCTCTCCTGAAGGTGCTGCCTTCTGCAGGTTTCGATCCAGGGCACCCTCTGCCTCCTCTGAATGTTGGAAAGCAAGCTTAATCACATTCTCCGCCAATCTACCAGGAATCTTTAGCTAGCAATCGGGAATAGTACTTTAGCTTCATCTCAAATAAAAACAGAAAATGTGGAAACATTCAGCAGGTCAGGCAGTTTCTGCAGAAAGAGAAATCAGCAATTAGCTTCAAAACTTTTAATGTTATACAGATAAATAAAAATGAGGTATAAACTGCCAGTGAAATAGATGGAGATGCCCCTCTATAGCTCCTGGTGATTCCACTTGCCAAGAGGTGGATTTTCTTTCTTCACCAATAATGCGGATATCTCTCTATAGCTCGTAGTGACTCCATTTGGCAAGTGGTGGATCTTCTTTCTTTACCAAATGCAAAAGCCCAGAAAATAAACTGTAGGTTCTTTAAGATATTTCAGAACAAACAAAAGGTACAAGTCCATGCACACTGAGTAACTGGAGTGTAAAGCACATAAAATGCTGGAGGAACTCAGCATCTATGGAAAGGAATAAACAGTTTACGTTTCAGACTGAGACCCTTCATCAGGACTGTAAATTTGTTTTCCCTCTTTCAAAAGGCTTGGTCATCTCACTAGGTGAAATATCACAAACAGCCAAAGCCTGGATCCACATCTAGAGTGCATAAATGTATTCAGTGACCATGAATGTCCATGAACCTTTTCCCAGCAGTGTTGCCAGCAACGTAACAGCAGCTCAGTAGTTCCATAGCTGTACGCTCACAGGATCAGACAGAGTTAAAAAAAATAAAAGCAGCTCAATGAGTTACCAGCACTGCTTTCCCTTTGCAAGTTCTGTTCTTGCAGTAAAGTGATATCATTGTATGTTGATTTAATGACAGCTAAGTGCATTATACCACTTACTGAGTGACAAGGTTTATAGTTTTCATATTTTAAAGCGGAATGAGAAATCCACAAGGTTCAGAAAGAGATAAGCTAAGGATGTGGCACCAAAAATGTGACAGCGCACACTATTTTAAAAGGTTTAACCTCCATTCATTACAAATTACTAACATATGTTTCACAAGGTTACCAGGCCTTTATAAACTGGTAATAGATCTGCATTAAACAGCTTTCTGTATTCTCAATTAACTGGGTTTCGTAACTTTACAGCAATAAATATACATTTGTAAAATAATGCTCCTTGTCAAATGAGTGTTGCATACATTGGAGCTATCTGACTCTGTTAAATAATTAAGTGTTCATTTATAATGGACATTTATAACGAATGATAACAAATGTAAGGTTTGAAGAAACCTCTGCGAAGTAGAATGAAAACACATTGTACTTTTCTATTAGAATCATGGTGTCAGGTGACTGAACTCCAAAGAATTACAATGATTGTAACAATGTGCTTTTGCATTGTAATTTTTGGGAGTTTTTCTTCCGGTAATATACCATATCCTGTTGCCAGTCTATATACAATATAGTTAAACTCAGCAATTAGATGCAGAGTTTCCTATATCTAATAAATGTCAAAAGAGGCACATAAAATATACGTTTTTAATCAGGCAAGCATAAATAAGAGCATCTGGAAGTTCTTTCCATGTAGAGCACATTCCTTTTTTTTAAAAAGAAAGTCACCTGAAAGGCAAATCCAATATTAAAAATCAATGTTGGGCATAATATGATTGTCAAAGTACATTTTCAGTCAGATTATGAAAGAATGCAACTACTTGATGAATCAGTTTCTTGCAACAATTTTATATAACCACTAGTATATGAAATGACATCTTGTTTAATAATGTACTGTATTTGTAGAGTTCACCATCATGTTGTTCAAATAGTTTGTAATGATAGTTGAAGTTAAGATTGTACTGCAGTGGTTGTGGGTGGGATGCTGTTGGAGGCTACTTGCCAATTTTATTCCCAAAAAGTTAGTGAAATCAAGAAGTTGGCGATAATATTTGCTTTTAACTTAAACAGTGCAGTCATTCATTCTATGACAGCTGCCCTAGATCTGGTTCAGTTCCAAAACATTGAAATAGGATCAAATAGAATTCTATCGACCAATAAAAGTGATTTAGCCCAGGTTCTATCACCCAAGCACCTATTGGACAATTGGACCAAGCACCTCAGTCCAGTATCCACACTGGACATTAATGTACTTCTATCATCAGAGGTTCACTCGATGATGTCACTGTCCTTGCAAACCCAATTTTGCACTTACACACTGCTGGAAACATGTTAGACAGAAGGGAAAGGAGAGGGAGGAATTTCTAAAGATCATAAGACACAGGAGCAGAATTAGACTATTTGGCCCATCGAGTCCACTGCCATTTGATCATGGCTGATTTATTTTCCCGTGCAATCACATTCTCCTGCCCTCTCCCTGTAGCATCTGACAACTTTACTAACCAAGAACCTATCAACCTCGGCTTTAAATATACCCAATGATTAAGCCTCTACAGCCACTTGTGGCAATGAATTCCACAAATTCATCACCCTCTTGCTGAAGTCCCTCTTTATACCTGTTCTAAAGGGATGTCTTTCTATTCTGAGAATATTGCTTCTGGCCCTAAACAGTCCAGCACTGGAAACATCTTCTCTACACCCACTCTATATATGCCTTTTAATATGCAGTGGATTTCAATGAGATCCTGTCTCATTCTTCTAAAGTCCAGCAAAGCTATCAAACGTCTTTATACATTAACCCTTTCACTCCTGGGATCATTCTTAGAAACCTCCTCTGGAAGCTCTCCAGTGCCAGCACATATTTTCTTAGATATGGGACCCAAAACTACTCACAATATTACGGATATGATCAAACCAATGCCTTATAATGCCACAGCATTACAACCTTGCTTTGATATTTCAGTCCTCTTGAATTACCCGTTGAGGGAATAGTTAGCAAGAGGTGTTAAGTACAGGAAAAATACACTGAACCATTATAGAGCTCTAGTTAAGGCACAACTAGAATACAGTCGGCTCCCCTTATCCGCAAGGGATTGGTTCCAGGACCCCTCGTGGATACCAAATAACGCGGATGCTAAAGTCCTTATTCAACATGTCTCTATGTGGTGGACCTTAGGACCCAGCGGAACCCCAGACCTTATTTAACCTGTCTCAGTGTGGTGGACAATAGGACCCGGTGGTCGAGCTCTGAATCTGCAGTGTTCCTGTTCACGAAAATAATCACGATCATGATTGAAAATAAAGTGGAAATAATAAAGTGATCAGAAAGAGGTGAAACGCCATCAGTCATTGGAAAAGCAATAGGCTACAGTCGGTCAATGATAGGAACAATTTTAAAGGATAAAGTGAGAAAGGCCCTGCCCCGATGAAAGCTAAAATTATTACTAAGCAACGCAGTGGTTTAATTATTGGGTTATTGGGTTTTGGGTTTTTGATCCTCCACATCAACCAGGCAAGTGCAGATAATAAATAATAGCAATAAATAACGAGAATGAAATGACAATGTAACAGAGTCCTTAAATGAGTGTGGCTATAAGCAACGCAGTGGTTTAATTATTGGGTTATTGGGTTTTGGGTTTTTGATCCTCCACATCAACCAGGCAAGTGCAGATAATAAATAATAGCAATAAATAACGAGAATGAAATGACAATGTAACAGAGTCCTTAAATGAGTGTGGCTATTGTTCAAGAGCCTGATGGTTAAGGGGTAGTAACTGTTCTTGAAACTGGTGGTGGAAGTTTCGAGGCACCTGTACCTTTTACCTAATGGCAGTAGCAAGAAAAGAGCATGGCTTGGGTGGTGAAGATCTTTGACGATGGAGGCTGCTCTTCTACGGCAACGTTTAATGTAAATGTGCTCAATGGTTGGGACTGTTTTACCCGTGATGTACTGGGCCAATTCCACTACCTTTTGTAGGAATTTCCACTCAAAGGCATTGGTGTTCCCATACCAAGCCGTAATGCAGCCAGTCAACACACTTTTCACCACACATCTATACAAGTTTGCCAGGGTTTTTGATGAAATGTTGAACCTCCACAGCAGATTTCTGAGGAAGTAGAGGCGCAGTTGTGCTTTCTTCAATAATATTCATATGATGGGTTCAGGACAGGTCCTCTGAGATAGTGACACCCAGGAATTTAAAGTTACTGACCCTCTCCACCTCTGATCCTACGATGATTGCTGGCTCATGGACCTCTGCTTTCCCTCTCCTGAAGTCTATAATCAGTTCCTCAGTCCTACTGATATTGTGTGAGAGGTTGTTGTCATTACACCACTCAGCCAAGTTTTCAGTCTCCCTCCTATATGCTGATTCATCACCACCTTTGATCAGCGCACAAGAGTGGTGTCATCAGCAAACTTGTGTATGGTGTTGGAGCTGTACGTAGCCACACAGTCACAGGTGTAAAGCGAGTAGAGCAGGGGGCCAAGTACACATCCCCATTGGGCTCCTGTGTTGATGGAGGTTGTGGAGGAGATGCTTTTGCTAATCCGAACTGACTGGGGTCTACAAGTAAGGAAATCCAGGATCCAATTGCACAAGGGGATATTAAGGCCCAGAAGTTTATTGGTTAGTTTTCAGGGGATGATGGTGTTAAATCCGAGCTGTAATCGATAAAAAGCATCCTGATTTATGCATCTTTGCTGTCCAGGTGTTGCAGGGTTGCGTGAAGAGCCAAGAAGATGGCATCTGCTGTAGGCCTGTTGTTTGATTAAAGCAAAGATGGTTGAGGGGATGCTTGTTAGAGATGACAGGATTATGACATGTCTAGATGAGGATGCCTATTCTGATGGTAAAACAGTGAGGGGCACATTTTATTCAAAGTATAAAGGAAGAATGAGAGCTTTCACATGGAATTAGGAACTTGCTATAGAAAACTCATTTTTGGAAATCTCGTGGTTTATTCTCCAAATCACTTTTCTCCAGACTTTTACCACAATCTGTAACTTCTGACAGACTCTTCCTATTCTTTTCCTCATGCGCTGATCTAAACATCTCTTAAATGTCACTATTGACTTTAATCTCCTGCCTGAAACTCATTATCATTCTTCCACAAGTCACATGTGGATCCAGTTCAGTAACTCCAATGACCAAACCGTGGGTAACTACTTCAGCCACATCTTCCAGGTTTTCTAAAGCTTGCATTCCTGTTTTAACTTACACCTACTTTGTTGCTGACACTGACAAAGAAAATATCCTGAAATTATTAAATAAAAATACAAACTGTTACGCAAGCTTTTAGCTTATCCATGAAATTTTCACCTCAAAGAGGAATGTTTTTGAAACTTGCATCCATTTTGTACAAAATATTTCCTTGCTAGTATTCACTGTATCAGTTTAATTAGAATTACAGAATGAAGGATGGGTTATGGCAAAGATATAAAAATTAACTGTAGCTTATGAAAATCTTGAACCAGCCATATAATTTGGTGGCCACCCAGTCCTGCATTTCAGAGTATTCAACTACATCAATCTGTCACTACCAATCTCAATGTAATCTCTCAACCCAGGCTAGGCCCCAGCTATAAGCAGAATCAAGTTGGCAGGCAATTCTTAGTCTTAATAGCATACAGCAACGTGAGTAAGTACAGCTAAGAGTTGGTTTGTATGGTCCAATTACCAATTTATTAGCGGCACTGTTCTTAACTTCTATTTTTTATAGAATACATTTTCTCTTTTCATGTAAAATAACAAACGCTAACCATTCTTCACATATGAGGAAGACAGTGAGCACTAATCCATCAGGGAGAGTCACATCCTGCTCCCACTTGACATTCACATGTTCAATGCCGAGCAGCCATAGCGAATGAGAACAGAAGTCTTTGGCTGGTCTTTCCTCTTTCAATACCAGGTGCACACGTATCATGTGTGGTACCCCTACTGTCATCCAGCTGGGAGCAATTAATTCAGCACTGACCATACACCAATGCTGGAACCTATTGGGTCTGCTTGGTTCAGTTCCAAATTGGGCAGCAAACATTTCCACTGAAATTATTGCAAGACCAATCCAGTTTTATTGGCATGTAGCAATTTAAGTCAGCTGGTTGGTCTCTAGTTAGTATATTAGTTAGACGTTTCCCACTTCCCTTTTTTTCCCTGACAATAAGACACAAGATTACAATTTTGTTAAAAATATTCAGAACATTTTCATTTCATTGTAAGAGCTCTGTGATGTGTTCAAGTATAAAAAAATTGAAAGTTCAGCATCAGTTGGTTTGAAAGAGAATCAAAGAACTGTACATAGCTTGCTGCTTCTATATTCTAATAAGGGGAATATTTGACTATATTAGGACAAGACGCAATCGAACAAAAGTTGTTTTCCACTGATTTTGTAACAACTTTGTGATTGCATATGCCACTGGGAGTTTCATTTGAAATGAAGTGAAATATTATACACGAGGCATCGTGAGGTGTACCATAATTCTAATGAAGCAGAACTTGAGTAAAATTAGTGTTTTAAAATATATTGTATCAAATTGGCACAATCTCCATTAGGCAATCAGTGATTTTATATAACTAAGGATACCCAAATTAAAGTTGGGCAAACCCCCCCCCCCCCCCCAGTGAGAAGCACTGATGAATTACACTGAATATTAAGAATTTTCAGGACTTAATAGTGGACATTGGCAGAATTAGAGCCACAAAATTTGCATCTGTCAGAGATAGTACTAACTGACAGCTATATGTTGCACTCTTTTTTATTTAAAGATGCAGCACAGTAACAGGCCCTTCTGGCCCAATAAGCCTGCGCTGCCCAATTACACCCATGTGACCAATTAACCAACTAACCTGTAGCTCTTTGCAATGTGAAAGGAAACCGAAGCAACTGGACGAAACCCACACAGTCACGTTGAGAGGGTACAAACACCTTACAAACCAGGGCGGAATTGACTTAACTTCACTGGCGCTGGCTCCAACGTTCATTTCTATTAGTGTAGCATACATTTAATGTCACCAAGGAGGGATTGATTTCTTGGTATAAAACATGAAACCTTTGCAGATGTAAGATGGCTCAGGAACATGACTGAAACACATGCTAAGCTGCCTCTGCCCGTTTCCAAAGTACACAAACTTCCCCACGTGAAGGTTATCCAAAGTAATAAGTTCGTGTTGATTTGGCATCACTGCCTCATTTGCACCCGGCTCATAAAACGCCCATTTTAAACCAGATGAAAAATATTATCACCATAACATGGACACCAGCAATTCAAAGAGCCTTTGAGTGGCATCTGTAATAATGACAAGCCTGGCCTCCCACAAAGTACATCTGACATGGAATTGCCAAAGGTTAGCTGACTGCCACAACATGCACACAGCTTTCTGCAAATGCTGTTTCCATAGCCCTATTTTGCTCGTAGGAAATTATGTACAAAAACAAATCAGAAGTTGTATATTGATAGTAACCTGAATTTAAATCCATAGGCATAGAGTCTGTGCTATTAGCAAAAGTGCAATAAAGGATGTTTAGTAATCTACGTTTAATGGTTTAATGAATGTTGACTCCATCTGAAGTAGAACATTTGATGCCCTAGTCAATAATGTCCCTCACTATTAAAAGCAGCCTAAAATGGGGTTGCTCTTAGTGCTGTTTCTGCAGATTTGTAATGTGTAAAATGGCTGCGATGATAGCTTACAAAAGCAGTCGCCACATGTCAAAGCAATTCGTTGCAAAGAACACTTTGAAATGTTTCTAAAAGATGTGATAAGGTGATTACATAAATGTAATTCTGTTTCCGTCTTTCAGCTCTGCTCATTGCCCCTGTGGTTTTTAATGATTGGAAACAGCTGATCGGCTAATCAGTTCTTTTCAATAATAAAATGTGAATAATGGTAAACAGGCTGCTAGAGTTTGTTTTAACTTTGAAAACACAAACCTTTTTGGCAGTGCCTTCTACCTGCTGCGTTGTATAATGTTTCAGACCATGGCCAAGAAATTCTATCACATAGCACAACATTTTTGTGGACAACATGATTGGCTTTTATCAGAAACTCAATCGCATTTACAGTTCATCAACAGTACATATGGAGGGCATTGGACATGCAAAGCTACGTTAAACAGCACGTTTTGATGTCCCTTGTACAAAATACTTTCTTGATGGGTTGTGACCTGCTCCTGTTAGTTAGCAAGGGTCAGTCTTTCTTGGCCTGCTGCCATGGTGTCTTAGGAAAGCACCATCTTCAGGAAAGGTCACCTTTCTTAATGATTCTGTCAAAAGTAACAGTGCCATGCCACTGCCATCTCTTCAGCTCCTCCATCACTACATCACCTGAAGTCTCTGCTAAACCCAGTCCCACCACTAGTTTCCAACTGCCTACCTTTTTCCACAGTCCACTGATCGTGATCCTACCAGCACCCCTCACAAATGTCTCCACGCATCCTGGGATTGACAGCCCTACTCTGAACGTCTTGTCCGCGCACAATTATACTGACCAGGGAGTATGTTGGGCTTGTAACAATCTCCTTCCTAATCTATTATCATCTAGAAGACCTCCTTGAACATTATTTTGTTCTTGTAGTTACAAGAATATCAAGACACTCTGGAAAGAGAGACCACAATGTTCATATTTTTATAGAGAATTCTAATGTGATGCTTGGAGGGCATTGCAAAGTGCCAAATGAAACCCACTTTGCTTTGGAAAGTGAAAGCAAATTGATTTTAGAACTCATTAACTCTACATTATAAGATTGTGACAGATAACTGCAACAAGGTTCTTTCTTCAATGAATGACCCAGTATTGGTGTTGTTTATCATAGCTCCTAAACTTCCCATCATAGTTTGCTCAATATTTGATTCATCAGGAATCAAAGGAGTCATGCATTAAGAATGCAAAAAATACTGATGATGCCATAAATTATGGCACTGAAATAAATATGTAAAAGGTATAAATCAAAACAACAGACCGATGGTTCAAAGTTGAAGTCCGATCTGGAAAGTCAGAGGATGGTTATAAACTCAGGAAAGTCTTGACAATCTTTTAATTCAATTGCAAATCTTTCTCATGTGATTCTTGTTATTCGCCACACGTTAAATCAAACCCCATTTGTCACAAATAACAGTTAGAACAAATATTTAAGCAACAAGTAAGTGGGATGTGAAATGAAAATAATATTCTGAGCCAATACAGCTTAGGATTCATTTAGTAAAAAAATGCTACATTTCCTTTTATAGGTGGTTTTATTCAGTTATAGAAATTAAGAGAAAAGCACTAAAAATGTGAAGAAGTTAATTATGGAGTATATTACCATTTCCTTTAAATATTATGTATGTATTTGTCTTACTCTTTTATAGGTCACACTTCCTTTTGAAATGTGTTAGTTGGATAGGAAAGGCTTGTACATTTTTTGCCAAAAGCCCTCAGGTGTTCATGGCAACAGCTCCATCAGACTGGAACATTTTGTAGCCAAACCACTGAAGCTAATAAAAAAAAATTCAAAGCGAACTCAAAGTTCTTTCAGGAAACTGGCAAGAATCAGTCTTCCTGTCAGGCTGTTAAAGCCACAAACTAAACTACGAGCCCAAACAGTCACACCCACTTGCAGAAATGGGTACAATTTAGTAATCATTCCTCTTTTTAAGCTTTACACTTCCCATTTACTTGAGTGATGCCACAGGGAAGCTGTGCTTGGAGTTAATGCGAATCTCCTCACCAAAACCACATTAGATTCTGAATGCAGCACGGCATGGCAGGTAGTGAATTTGCTGTCTGTCAGGGTGAAAAACACTCACACGTGGCTTTAATTTGCCATGTGTTTACAGCCATCACTCACTGAAGTGCTAGGATACCAACCTGCAAACAAACTCCTAACAAGAGCCAGGAAAGTAGAAAATAGAACTCTGCAAGTCTGAATTAAAAGAATACTATTTATTTGAACTAATTCTGGAACCAGACCAGGAAAGCAGTTTACATTCTTTGGATCAGTCATGGCTCTGGAACCTTCTCTTTGGTTCCCTCACAGCTACAAGGTTTCTAAGATTTTAACACTAAGCATATCTTCCCTCCCCTCCCACTTTCCACTTTCCACAGGGATCGCTCCCTATCTGACTCCTTGTCCATTCATCCCTCCCCACTGATCTCCCTCCTGGCACTTATCCTTGCAAGCAAAACAAGTGCCCTACCTGCCCCTACACCTCCTCCCTCACTACCTTTCAGGATCCCAAACAGTCCTTCCAGGTGAGGTGACATTTCACCTGTGAGTCTGTTGGGGTCACCTACTGTATCCGGTGTGGCCTCCTGTATATCTGCCAAGCACCTACACTCCATTCACCAGAAAAAGCGGGATCTCCTGGTGGCTGCCCATTTCGATTCTACATCCCATTCCCCTTCTGACATGTCAGTCCTTGGCCTCCACTGCTGCACTGAGGCTATATCAGGTCCGACGATCTTATCTTCCATCTTATATTCCATTTGGATAGCCCTCAACCTGATGGCATCAACACTGATTTCTTGAACTTCCAGTAACTAACCCCCCCTCACCATTCCTGTTTCCCTCCCTCAACTCATCTCCTTATCTGCCCATCCTCTGTGCTCCTCCCATTTACCTCTCGTCCATGTTCTTCTACCTTCTCCTGTCAGACTCCCCCTTCTCCAGCCCTTTATCTCTTTCATCTAACAACTTTGCAGCTCTATACTTCATCCCTCCCCTTCTCTTGGTTTCACGTATCACCTATTACCTTCTACTCTTCCTCCCCTCGCCCACCTTCTTGTTCTGACTTCTCAAATTTTTTTCCATTCCTAATGAAGGGTCTCGACCTGAAAGGTCAACTGTTTACTCTTTCCATAGATGCTCCCTTGCCTGCTGAGTTCATCCAGCATTTTGTGTGTTGTAACACCCACCTATCCACTTTATCCCTTAATTCTGCTCATGCCAGGAATGCATAGTATTGCCTCTTCATCTAATGAGAGTTTGCCTTTAATCACATAAATTTAGCGCATTTTTGTTTTATATAGAAACATGCATGACTTCAACATAAACAGTAATTTCAGAAGTTCAAGAGAAATAAAATATCAATGAAATTTTATGTGAGAAACACAGCACTGATTTCAATATGAAGTGAAATTTTTATTTCAATCCCATTACAATATCTTGCTGGATTTAACTCAAACAAGTGATTCATGTTGGGAAGGTACCAAGGACAGGACATACACAGAGAATGGCATGGCTCTTTGAAATATTGTTGAACAGGGAGAAACCCAGGGATACAACTAAATCATTACCTGAAATGGGAAAAAAATATTTACCTAAGGTGGTGAAGAAGGCCTCAACAACCAATGTTGAATGCAAGAATTGAGATGTTATGTTACAAACTTACAAGATGTTGGTGAAGCATTTTCTAATGTTTGCGCAGTTCTTGTCACCATAGGAAGGGTAAAGATAAAACTAGAACGGATACAGAAGAAAATTCACAAGATATTTGCCAAAACAGAGAGCTTGTGTTATAACGGGAGACTGAATAGGCTAGGACATTTTTCCTTTGCGTGAAAGAGGCTACAGTCAAACATTATTGAAGTTCATAAAAAATTTGATGGGCATAGATAAGGTAGATATCTTTTTCCAAGATATGGGAATCTAAAATAAGAGTGTACATTACAAGTTAGGAGGGGAAAGATTTAAAGTGGACTTAGGGGCATTTTTTCCTCAGAGTGCATGGAATGAGCTGCCAGAGGAAGCAGCAGTTGTGGACACAAATAAAACATTGAAAAGATATTTGGACAGGTATATGGATGAGAAAGGTTTAGAGGGACATGGGTCAAGCACAGGCAAATGGGAGGAGCTCAGGTAGGCATTTGAGTCAGCATGGATGAGTTGGGCTGAAGAGCCTGATCTCAGCTGAAGAACTCTAGGACCTGGAAGCACTTCTCAATATTACAAAGGTATTACATAACTGTACAATGTTTCAGTTGAATTGTTGGACTACACATGTGAACAAAACGAACAAAGCAAACCTCAGCAAAAATAAATGATAATGAATGAATAATGAATGGACAATGCAGAAAGTGTAGGACTTAGTAGGCTGGTTTGTGCTACCATTAATTTTTGTTTCTATACTGAACTGTCAGCTTCTAAGCTCTGGGTTAAAACATAAGTGCCCATTCCAGTGACCTCCATGTGCAAAATAAAAATCAACCAGGTCTTGCTCAGCAGGACCATGTTATAAATGGCCATCGGTAATGGTTCTAGACAGCTGTTAATACTTGTTTTTGATTTCTACTCATTTAACCGAAATGCCTTTAAGCACTGCATTTATGTATATCAAATTAAGCGTGCTTGCAGTCCAAGAATTTCTGGTTGCAAATTGCTCGTTGTTTCTATTTAAATAATTTGGAATTAAATTCAACTAACTTTACTTGTTGTAAAAAGAACTGCCGACAAAACATCTTTCTGAGTTGTCCAACTAAGAAAATTTTCTTTTTCCTGTGTCTGGGAAACAATAAATGATCCCTTCAAATTTATAGTCACTGCCATTAATACGTCACACAAGGAAGTCTGAAGAATCCAGGAAGATTACATTATATATTCAAATAACATTCCAGTATGGATATTCAATAGCAATGGGCCTGCCTATAATGCTACATACATGGCTCCCAGTTATTAAAGATCGATTTGGTGGAAGTGACCCCACAGACGCAGAGATATGAAAATATTTTATGTTCCATTTTCCTCTATCCATATTAACTGCAAATGGACCCTTGTCACTTTACAGGAAGGCAAATTCAGTATCTCCCAGAATCAATGTTTTTTTAATGTAATCTTACATTGAAGATTGTGTCTTTTGTACAAACACTTATATCACTTTCCAACAGCTCCAAGAATGAAATGAAACGTGCCAGATCGAATGGCAATACTGGAATCCTTTATGATTTTGGTTCCCTCAGGGGAGAAATTAATCTGTAACTTTCCCATTAGACATTAAGTTCCAGTCACATGAAAGAGCAAAGGGGCAGTGTGCTGGTGATTTACCCAACTCAAAATCCATGAAAAATAACCTGGACGAAGTATTAATATACTCCCTTGGGATAAATCTGTCTACGTGCCTTCAAGCTTGCATTGTATTCTTGGGAATGAGCACAAGAGAGGCGCCTGTTCAAGGACGTGCAGCACCCAAGAATTCAGGCCAACTCTATAACTCTGTGGCCTCATTCCTCCATTCTTCTTCCCTGACTTGATCTAGCTCTTGTGCCAAGTGCATTCAGGCTCCTGAGAATTAGATTATTTTTGCATCTGGTATCCACAAATTTCATACTAAATTCATACCCAGAGTGTAATAAATTTGATGCAAAAAAGCAGCACACAGCAAGTCACACAGCTATTCAAATGTCTCCACCCAAACTCAGAGTTGGAGGGGAGCCCACTGTAACAGCAAGAGTCACCATAGCAATGTGCAATATTCCATGACATCAACAATGCACAGCAAGCATTGATGATGGAAGGGACACCTTCCATCACTCGCTGGGCACAGCCAAAATGGAAAGTCAACATGTAAAAGAGTGTGTGATTTTTAGAATATTGAACGATACAGCACATACAGGCCCTTCAGCCCAAGATGCTGTGCCAACCCTTTAACCTACTCTATGATCAATCTAAACCTTTCCTCCCTCATAGCCCTCCATTTTTCTTTCATCAATGTTCATTTTTTAAAAATTGAAATACAAATTTGGCTCTGGAATTTCAAAAGTCTGGATTTAGTAGGTCCAATGAAAGTTTGATTATATTGCTTACAAGAGTAAGTCATGCAAAAATTGTAACAGTTTACTTCAGATCAGTGACTATTCACTGTTAGATACAGCGCTGAAATCTGGAATTATTAACTGTTCTGGATCAGCATGTTAAACTGAAGGAGCTAATCCAAATGGTGCCCCTTGAAGACAACTGCTTTGTGGCTTTCTGGCGATGTAGAAACCCAAATACATTACAATTTCATTGTTTAATTCTGATTAATTTTTAGCTCATTGTTTTCTTAAATTGATTATTTCCAAAAAAAAATGTTTCAATAATTTCCTAAAACTAGCTGTTGGGTTAAAGGTCTAGAGGCACCAGCCAACACTCCAATTTTGTGGCTGCATTTTCAAAAAAAAATATTGAGCTAAGATCACACCCAGGCAACAAGAGCCTGAGTAAGTGTCTGAAACCTTGGGCTCTCACTGCCTGGGTGTGAACTTCTTAGATTTACATTTGCACATTATCCACTATAGTGGATGAAAGTGAATTTGGGCAAGAAGATAGACCAGACACAATTACTCTTCCCACTTACATGACAGGTCTGATGTCTGCTTTGATTAGGGTCAAGAGAATGGAATTTTGCAAGGTGTATATGAATTTTGCAAGGAATGTGTTGATGTATTAGCAGATGTCCTGACAGACATTTTCAACATCTCCCTTAGTCAAGCCATTGTCCCCAGATGCTTCAAAACCTCCACAATCATCCCTGTAGCAAAGAAATCAGTTGTAGCCTGTCTGAATGATTACCATCCTGTTGCCCTGACCCCCATATTGATGAAATGTTTTGAACGGCTTGTCAAGCCTCAAATCACAGCCAGCCTCCCCTCATCGCTGGATCCTCTACAGTTTGCTTATCGTCCAAATCGCTCTACGGAGGACGCAATATCAACCACACTGCACACAGTTCTCTCTCACTTGGACAATAAAGACACTTATGCCAGAATCCTGTACATTGATTTCAGTTCAGCGTTCAATACCATCATCCCGCAGAGACTAGTGGAGAAACTGTCGCTGCTTGGCCTTAACACTGCCATGTGTCACTGGATTCTGGATTTCTTGACAGAGAGACCACAGTCAATCCATGTTGGCAGGAACATCTCCGACTCCATCACACTGAGCACTGGATCCCCACAAGGCTGTGTGCTTAGCCCATTGCTGTTTACACTGCTAACACATGACTGTGCAGCCAGACTCGAGGAGAACCTGATCATTAAATTTGCTGATGATACCACAGTGGTGGGGCTCATCAGTAAAAATGATGAAACAATGTACAGGGAGGAGGTCAAACACCTAGAGAGCTGGTGCAGTGACAACAACTTGATGCTTGATGTCACCAAAACCAAGGAGATGATCGTCGATTTCAGACGGTCTCAGCCTGAGCACATACCCCTCAGCATCAGCGGCTCCACAGTGGAGAGAGTGGAAAACATCAAGTTCCTTGGGGTGCAGATCTGGGACAATCTCACCTGGTCCAGGAACACCACTGGGATTGTGAAACGAGCCCAGCAGAGATTGCACTTTTTGATGAAGCTTAAACAAGCATCACTCCCCACTAACATCTTAACTACATTCTACAGAGGCATAGCTGAGAGTGTGCTGACCTTTTGCATCACAACCTGGTACTCCAGCTGCAGTGCTGCCGACAAAAAAGCCTTGCAGAGGGTGATTAGGGGAGCAGAGAAGGTTATTGGGGTCTCCCTACCTTCTATCCAAGACCTCTTTCAGAGTCGATGCCTCCAGAAGACACGGTACATCATTAAAGACCCCTCACACCCTCTCCATGAACTGTTTGTTCTTCTGCCATCAGGTAAACGTTACAGGAGCATCAAAACTAAAACCACAAGGCTACGAAACAGCTTCTTCCCACAGGCAGTCAGACTGCTAAATAGCTGCTCTACCTGACTCTGCTTTGGACACTTTTAACTTGCACTGGACACTTATAACTTGTTTTTAACTGACATGTGGCTGTTGTGTTTTACTATTTATTGTTATGTTTATTATTTAGTGTTGCGTTTGTTATGTTGTGATTGCACTGCTCCTGGGAAACGCTGTCTCATTCTGCCCTGCAGAGCTGATGTATGGTTAGAATGACAATAAAGTTTTTGAATCTTGAATCTTGATGTGCACCAAAGCTACAGTATCAGCTGTCACCCATTATGTGTACCCGATTAGGACCTACTTGGGCCTTACTCACTTCAAGTTCAAGTTTATTGTCATTCAACATGTATGCAGCTAAATAAAACGTCAATCCTCTAGGGACAATGTACAAAACACAGTGCCTATAGTTACGATCCAGCACACACAGTTGCAAAAAGATTTTAGCAGAAGTAGCTGAGAGGCTCGGCCTGAAGATCAACAGGTTGACATAGAGTGAGAGGTGTATGTTTATGTAAGACAGTATAATGTTACTGGCACTCAATGTTCCCTCTAATTTGTAATGACCAGTGCGCGTGAAAATCTTGTGCTGTGAAATTTTTTTGCCCAGTGACAACAACGTGTGCACTGAATAATTTCTTCAATAAATAAGCCGGTTCTAAAATCTGCAGACAAATCAGCACAAGCTCCATGTTGTCAACACTGTCCGCATCAGAAACTGGTAAAGAAAATGGTGTACGATCATGAAATGTACTTAACATGCCAACAAGGTAGAGGGTGACAACCTTTTGTGCGCTGTTTAAATTCCTTTGTGTGTTAGTAGCAAAAGATTAGTGTGCACACACACCTTAGAGGGAGCATTGCTGGCACTATTATAATAAATCAAACAGTAGTCTACACATGTGAAACAGCAGCAATAAAAGATGAAAAAGTGACTAGTCGATCAGTGACCAGGGCATTCAGACAGGGTGTACATTCATGTGTGCTGAGTGGCAGTGGGATACTATAACGTTTAACAGCCTGGCAGAAGAAACTGTTACCCAGCCTGACAGTTCTGATGCTGTAGTACTTTCTGCCTGACAGACAGCAGGAGATCAAAGAGCTTGGGGGAAGGATTGAGGAGGGGGAGGTCTTTGACAATTCTTAAGGTACTGCATATGGATCATTTCTGATCTGTCTCCTGAATGGCGGAGGGAAGGGAGATGCCAATGATGTTTTCAACAGTCCTCACTATCCGTTGCAGGGTCCTGCAATCTAATGCATTACAATTTGCATACCAGACAGCTGGTCAGGACACTCTAAATGGTGCTCCAGTAGAATGTAGTGAGAATTCGCTTGCCTCAGTCTCCTCAGGTAGGAGGGGCACTGCTATCCTCTCTTGGCTAAAGAGGTGGTCATCAGTAACATGCATGCCAAGAAACTTGCTGTTCCTGACTCTCTCCACAGAAAACTAGTCAATTTCTGCCTGCCTGGCCCAGAACTGGTAAAGTCAAGCGCCTTTCAAGGAACCACAAGCCTTTCTGAAATGTACAGTTCAATTTGTAGTGCTTTTAGCAGCTGAGACTGTCTCTTGTTTGTAGCTCTCCCCCCTCCTCAAAATATTTAAATGCTAAAACTAAAGTAGTAAATAAGATTGTGTTTGCAATGTACCTGGTATCTCAATGAATAAGAACACACTGAGAAGTTAAACCAGAAAAAGACAAACGTAGTGAATGGCAGGACCATGCAAGGGTGCCATTAAACAGAAAAACCTAGGGGTAGAAGTACACAATTCCCTGAAAGTGTCAATGCTTTTAGGCAGGGTCTTGAGATAGATAGATAGATAGATACTTTATTCATCCCCATGGGGAAATTCAACTTTTTTCCAATGTCCCATACACTTGTTGTAGCAAAACTAATTACATACAATACTTAACTCAGTAAAAAATATGATATGCATCTAAATCACTATCTCAAAAAGCATTAATAATAGCTTTTAAAAAGTTCTTAAGTCCTGGCGGTAGAATTGTAAAGCCTAATGGCATTGGGGAGTATTGACCTCTTCATCCTGTCTGAGGAGCATTGCATCGATAGTAACCTGTCACTGAAACTGCTTCTCTGTCTCTGGATGGTGCTATGTAGAGGATGTTCAGAGTTATCCATAATTGACCGTAGCCTACTCAGCGCCCTTCGCTCAGCTACCGATGTTAAACTCTCCAGTACTTTGCCCACGACAGAGCCCGCCTTCCTTACCAGCTTATTAAGACGTGAGGCGTCCCTCTTCTTAATGCTTCCTCCCCAACACACCACCACAAAGAAGAGGGCGCTCTCCACAACTGACCTATAGAACATCTTCAGCATCTCACTACAGACATTGAATGACGCCAACCTTCTGAGGAAGTACAGTCGACTCTGTGCCTTCCTGCACAAGGCATCTGTGTTGGCAGTCCAGTCTAGCTTCTCGTCTAACTGTACTCCCAGATACTTGTAGGTCTTAACCTGTTCCACACATTTTCCATTAATGATCACTGGCTCCATATGAGGCCTAGATCTCCTAAAGTCCACCACCATCTCCTTGGTCTTGGTGATATTGAGACGCAGGTAGTTTGAGTTGCACCATATCACAAAGTCCTGTATCAGTTTCCTACACTCCTCCTCCTGTCCATTCCTGACACACCCCACTATGGCCGTGTCATCAGCGAACTTCTGCACATGGCAGGACTCCGAGTTATATTGGAAGTCTGATGTGTACAGGGTGAACAGGACCGGAGAGAGTACGGTTCCCTGCGGCACTCCTGTGCTGCTGACCACCGTGTCAGACCTACAGTCTCCCAACCGCACATACTGAGGTCTATCTGTCAAGTAGTCCACTATCCAATCCACCATGTGAGAGTCTACTCCCATCTCCGTTAGTTTGTGCCTTAAGATCTTGGGCTGGATGGTGTTAAAGGCACTAGAGAAGTCAAGGAATGTAATCCTCACAGCACAACTGACCCCATCTAGGTGAGAGAGTGATTTGTGCAGCAAATACGTGATAGCATCCTCCACTCCCACCTTCTCCTTATACGCAAACTGAAGAGGATCCTGGGCTTAATGAAGAAGGCCTTAGTCAGTCAGGGAATTGAGTACAAGAACTGGGACATCATGTTATAGTTATACAAATTGTCCTTGGAGGAATGGGTACAGTTCAGGCTGCCACACTACAGAAAGGATATGATTAACCTAGAAAGGATACAGAAAAGATTCACAGTGCTATTGCCAGGACAGGAGAAACTTGAGTTACAAAGGAGAGATTGGACAGGCTGGGTCTGTTTTTGGAGCAAATGAGGCAGAAAGATGTCCTTACTGAGGGTTATAAAATCATGAGGGGCATAGACAAGGTGGATGGTCAGAGTCATTCTCCCAGAGTAGGAGTGACTAAAATTAGACAGCATAGGCTTAAGGTGAGAGGGAGGAGGTTTAAAGGCGATCTGAGGGTTAAGTTTTTCACACATTTTTCCAGTTGGTATCTGGAATAAACTACCAGAGGAGATGGTGGAGGCAGGAAGTTGCAACATTTAATAAGCATCTGGACAGGTACTTGAATGAAATCAGCATATAGACATATGGAATTAATGCAGACAAGTGGGATTAGTATAGATAGGCATGTCGGTTGAATTAGATACGTTGGGCCGAGAATCCTGTTTCTATGCTGTACAACTCCTATTCTGACTCTCATGTCTGTGCCAAAAAGAAAGATTTACTTTCTGAAGATTTAGACAGCTTGATTATGGACCTCTATTTTCCATTAGCTTATGAGAAGTGCTATCCTGTAATCTGCTTCCATTTTTATAATGTCGAGGAGGGTCCAATCTTGTGTAAATTTGACATCACATTAATAACTGTCCTTGTCCTATCATATTTGCATCTGTATTGAAACTGTCAGAAAGTGACTGGACATATCTGAAGTATTTAACTTAACCTGGACCCGAGTTATGGCACTTAACAGCCCCACAACCGAGTTCTGCAATCGGCCTCTAAAAGCTGCACAAAGGTAATTAAACATACACACTGCCAAAAAAAGGACTTATCAATTAGCTCCATATCAAAAGTAATTACTACAATAACACGGCCTTCTCAATAACTAACAGGGTCACTGCTATTATGGATAACACATTGCCACCAAAGTAAAATTAACTGCAGCCATCAATTTTAAAGGTACTACCTCTATTCATCCCTTTAATATGAACAGGAAAGTCATTAGAACATGCCTCATTCAACATGGAATTTAAAATAACATTTCTCAACTGCATACATATAAAGTATTCAGTTGAAAATTAATGTTGTATTTCAGAAAATACTTATTTTGTAGAAACAAAAAAAAAATAACGGTTAAATAATTGTGCAGTTCTTTACCACAAGTTTCTTGAAACTTAAGGTTGAAACTAAGGTCATGACAAGAAAATTTCTTGATGTTATTAGTAACATCAAGAAGAAATTATTAGTAACAGATTATTGATGTAAAAATTACATGAGAGAAGAATCTTACCCAAATAAACAATCTCCAACAGAAGTCATTTCATAGCAACAAGGAGCAGGATTGATTTTCCTTTAAGTTTTTACAAATAAAGGATTTCTTCTACTACTTAGTTATCAAATAGCTCATCACATTCACAGCACTTCTAACGCAGGATCCTGTATGATTATTTTAATATTTGTAGATCACTGAAGACACATAGGATCCATCTCTTCCTCCATTCCTGCTCTTTCATTGACTAGAACTCATATCTGTGCAACCCCACCAAAATTTTCACTCCCTTTTTTTTATTATACTTTTAAATCAATATATAGAAGGGAGATTGAAAATCTGGCTGAGTGCCACAACAACCTCTTGCTCAATGTCAGCAAGATGAAGGAGCTAATTATTGACTTCAGGAGGAGGAAATCAGAGGTCCACGGGCCAGTCATCATCAGAGGATCTGAGGGAGAGGGTCAGCAGCTTTAAATTCCTTGGTGTTGTCATTTCAGATGTCCTGTCCTGAGCCCAGCATGCAAGAGCCATTACAAAGAAAGCACAGCAATGCCTCTAAGCTTCCTTAGGAGTTTGCAAAGATTCAGCATGACAAATAAAACTTTTGACAAACTTCAATAAATGTGTGGTGAAGTATATTAACTGCTTGCATCACAGCCTGGTATGGAAACACCAATGTCCTTGAATGGAAAATCCTACAAAAAGTTTTGAATTTGGCCCGGTCCATCTCTGGTAAAGCCCTCCTACCTATCATTAAGCACATCTATATGGGAAAGCAGCATCCATCATCAGGGACCCTCACCATCCAGGCCATGCTCTCCTCTCACAGCTACCATGAAGGTACAAGTGTGTCAAGATGCACACCATCAGGTTCAAGATCAGTTATTACCCCTCAATAATCAGGCTCTTGAACCAAAAGGTGATAACTTCACTCAACTTCAATTACCCCATCATTGAAATGTTCCCACAACCTATGGACCCACTTTCAAGGACTCTTCCTCTCATCTTTTTGATTGTTATTAATTATTTATTTATTACTATTATTATTTCTTTCTTTTTGTATTTGCACAGTTTGCTGTCTTTTGCCTGCTGGTTAAACACCCAAGTTGGTGTAGTCTTTCATTGATTCAAATAAGGTTATTATTCTGTTATGGATTTATTAACTATGCCTCCAAGAAAATAAATCTTAGGGTTGTATATGGTGTCATAAATGTACATTGATAATAAGTTTACTTTGAACTTCGACATTGCTTTCATTAAAATATTATAATGTCAATAACTTGTTAATATGATTTTGATATGAGCACAAGAACTGGGGTACCAAACTTAAAAAGGTTCTCAGCACACAAATTAAGTGGATGAAGGTACAGTGCCATGGCCGAAAAAGAGGGAGGAGTAGACAACTCCAAGGTAGGCTGAGATCCAGAAGAACGAAACTCCCTCTACCCAGCAACTTGTTAGCAAACGTATGTCACTGGAGAACAAGATCGACAACCTAAGGGCAAAATTGCTGTTATGGAGGGAAATGTGGAATTGCTGCATTCTGTGTTTCACAGAGACGTGGCTCATTCCGAACACGCGTATTCAGCATTCAGACCCAAGGGCTTTTCAATACACAGGCTGGACTGAACTGCTGATTTGGAGAAGGCAAAAGATGGGGTGGGGGGGGGGGGGGTCTGTGTTTCATGGTTAACTCTGTGGTGCCCAGACCTAACAAATTTGTCATACTCTTGTTCCCCTGACCTGGAATATCTAACGATTAAATGCTGACCGTTCTACTTACCAGACAGTTCTCCTCTATGATCCAGACTGCAGTTTACATGCCATCAAAAACTGACACTAACCAGGCACTCAAGATACTGCATGCTGCCATCCTGCAGCACCAGGGGTCCCAACACTCTCAACCACTGCTATATTACGATAAGGAATGCCTATGGTTCCATGCCTAGAGTGTATTTTGGAAAGTCTGTCCACTTAGCTGTCTTTCTCCTCCCTGCGTACAGACAGAAGCTCCAGAGATAAGAACAACAAGGAGGTTGTCCAGAGAGGCAGAGGAGCAGCTATGGGATTTCTTCAAGCCAGTGGACTGGGCTGTGTTCAAGCGACCATCAGAGGATCTGAATGAATACACCACAGTTGTAGACAAGTGTGTCCCCACAAAATCATTCAGAGTCCTCCTCTACTGAAGCCTTGGATGAACCATGAGATCCACAATCTACTGAGGTCCAGATCAGTGACATCCATGTCTGGCAACCAGGTAATGTACAATAGGTCCAGGTATGATTTTTGGAAAGCTATCTCATGGGGAAAGTGGCAATCCTGGACCAAACAAATTACTAAAGGATACTCGACAGACCTGGCAGGGTTTGAATGCTATTAACTCTGACAAAGTGAAACCAGATGACATAGGTGTCAACAAGGCTTCACTCCCAGATGAGCTTAATGCCTTCTATTCTCACTTTGACCATCGAAACATGGAGTAACCATCACAAACTCTCACAGTCCCCACTGACCCTGTGATTTCAGTCTCAAGAGGAATGTGAGAACATCCTTCAGGGAGGTGAGCCACAGAAAAGCAGTCAGCCCTGTTGGGTTACCTGGCTGAGTACTAAAGACCTGTGCTGATCAACTGGTTTGTGTGTTCACTCTAATTTTTAATTTCTCACTTCAGCAGTCTGAGGTACACACCTGCTTCAAGGAGGCTTCAATTATAGCGGTGCCTAAGAAGAACATGACAATCTGCCTCAAAGACTATCATCCACTATACACCCACTATAATGACGTTCTTTGAGAGGTTAGTAAGGAAACATACCAACTCCTGCCTGAGAAATGACTTGTTTCAGCTCCAATTTGCCTACCAGCACAACAGGTCCGCAGTAGATGCTATTTCATTGGTTCTTCACTCAACCATGGAACCTCAGGACAGCAAAGATGCATACATTAGAAAAACCATTAACACCTACAGTTTGGCATTCAATACTATCATCCTCTCAAATCCAATCAATAAGCTTCAAGCCCTTGGCCTCGATACCTCCTTGAGCAACTGGATCCTTGATTTCCTCACTTGCAGACCCCAAACAGTTTGGATTAGCAACAGCATCTCCTCCGCAGTCTCCATCAGCACAAGTGCACCACAAGGCTGTGTGCTTAGCCCCCTGCTCTACTCACTTTACACTTTTGACAATGAAGCTAAGAACTACTCCAATGTCTGGTTGTTGATGACACCACTGTCATTGGCCAAATCAATGGCGGTGATGAATCAGCATAAAGGAGGGAGATTGAAAATCTGGCAGAGTGGTGCCCAACAGCATCTTATTCGATGTTGGCAAGACCAAGGAGCTGATCATTGACTTCAGGAGGAGGAAAGTGGACATCCAACTCCAGTACTCAGAGGATCAGTACCTTGAAATTCCTCAGTGAAACCATTTCAGTGGATCTGTCCTGGCTCCAGCACACAAGTGTCATAACAAAGAAAGCACAGCAGCACCTTTACTTTCTTAAAAGTTTGCGAAGATTCAGCATGGTATCTAGAACTTTGACAAACTTCTTTCAATGTGTAATGGAGAGTATATCGACTAGTTGTGTCGTAGCCTGATATGGAAACCAATGCCCTTGAATAGAAAAGCCTACAAAAAATAGTGGATACAACCCAGTCCATCATGGATAAAGACCTCCCCACCATTGAGCATGTCTGAATGGACCAATGTCGCAAGAAAACAGCATCCATCATCACCCTGGTCATGCTCTCTTCTCCTGATGTCACCAGGAGGAAGATACAGGGGGCTCAGGACCCACACCACCAGGTTCAGGAACAGTTACTACCCTCAGCCATCAGGCTCCTGATGGTTAACTGTGGATAACTGCACTCAGCTTTACTCACCCCAGCACTGAACGTTTTGCAGAACTTAACTCACTTTCAAGGACTCTTCATCTTATCTTCTTGATATTTATTGCTTACTTATTTATTATTATTATTATCACCTGTTTTTCTTTTCTATCTGTACAGTTTGTTGTCTTTTACACAGTTGTTTTTGTCTCTCCTGTAGGGTGCAGTCCTTCATTGATTCTATTACATTTCTTGGATTTTCTGAGTATATACAATGCTCTGAGAAGTGTGGATATAAATCTTACATTTACTCCATAATGGCATACAAGCCTTGATGTTAACCACTGGATCCATAACCATTCTCAGAGATGACTGCTGTAAAACAACGTTGTGTAGCGATGTGCTACACACAGCACTGAAATAACGACACGCAGTCGGTAAGTCGTTTCGAGACTAGTTTATTCAAACTTCGCAGTGCTGGCATTTAATCCCTAGCGCCCGCCCTCTCCGGGCGGAAATGACATCAGAGGTGCATTACCAAAGTCTCCCCCCGCACACTGGCTATTTGTGAGCCGGTTTGCCTGCGCAGAAAGTGGGTCGCCACGTAACCCCCCCCCCCCCCCCAGAACCGGTGATACACCCCCCAATGTCCACAGTCTAGCATCAGCTTCTGTTTGGGAGGTCTGCCTCTGCGCCGCGGTGCCTGAACCTCGACCGGCTGCGCCAAGTCCACATGGGCTGGTTTGAGTCAGTCCACCGTGAAAACCTCCTCTCTCCCCCCAATGTTCAGAACGTACGTGGACCCGTTGTTGTTGATCACTTTGAACGGCCCCTCGTACAACCGCTGTAGCGGTGCCCGGTGTCCGCCCCTTTGTACAAACACAAACTTACAGTTCTGCAGGTCTTTGGGTATATGGGTCGGGGTCCGTCCGTGCTGTAAAGTCGGTACGGGGGCCAGGTTGCCGAGCCTTTCACGTAGTCTGTCCAGGACTGCTGCAGGTTCTTCCTCTTGCCCCCTTGGGGCTGGTATGAACTCTCCCGGGACGGCCAGGGATGCGCCATACACCAACTCCGCCGACAAGGTGTGCAGATCTTCTTTGTGTGCTGTGCGAATTCCAAGCAGGACCCAGGGAAGATCGTCCACCCAGTTAGGTCCTCTCAGGCGGGCCATGAGAGCCGACTTCAGGTGACGGTGGAAACGCTCCACTAGTCCGTTTGACTGTGGGTGGTAGGCAGTTGTGTGGTGCAGCTGCGTTCCCAACAGGCTGGCCACAGCTGACCACAGGCTGGAGGTGAACTGGGCGCCTCTGTCGGAGGTAATGTGGGCTGATACCCGAAGCGTGCTACCCAGGTTGCGATCAGTGCTCGGGCGCAGGAATCGGCAGATGTGTCGGTGAGCGGGACCGCCTCTGGCCACCTCGTGAACCGGTCTACCATAGTTAGGAGGTACCGCGCTCCTCGGGACACTGGTAGGGGGCCCACGATATCCACATGAATGTGGTCGAACCTCCGGTGGGTGGGTTCAAACTGCTGTGGCGGGGCTTTAGTGTACCGCTGCACCTTGGCTGTTTGGCACTGCGCGCATGTTCTGGCCCATTCACTGACCTGCTTGCGAACTCAGTGCCACGTGAACTTGCTGGAGACCAGCCGGACGGTTGTCCTGATAGATGGGTGCGCCAAACCGTGTATGGAGTCGAAAACTCGCTGCCTCCAGGCTGCCGGGACGATGGGGCGAGGTTGGCCGTTAGCCACGTCGCACAGGAGGGTCCTCTCACCTGGGCCTACGAGAAAGTCCTGTAGCTGCAAACCCGAGACTGCGGTCCTGTAGCTGGGCATCTCGTCGTCTGCCTGCTGCGCCTCCGCCAGTGCTGCATAGTCCACCCCCAGGGACAGGGCCTGGACAGCTGGTCTGGAGAGTGTGTCCGCCACAACATTGTCCTTTCCCGAGACATGCTGGATATCCGTCGTGTACTCGGAGATGTAGGACAGATGTGGCTGCTGGCGAGCCGACCAGGGATCGGACACCTTCGTGAACACGAAGGTCAACGGTTTGTGGTCCGTGAACGCGGTGAACAGCCTGCCTTCTAAGAAGTACCTGAAATGCCGGATTGCCAGATACAGTGCCAACAGCTCCCGGTCGAAAGCACTGTACTTGAGTTCGGGTGGTCGTAGGTGCTTGCTGAAGAACGCCAGGGGTCGCCAGTGCCCCTCGATGAGCTGCTCCAGCACCCCACCGACTGCTGTGTCGGATGCATCCACCGTGAATGCAGTCGGAACGTCCGTTCTGGGGTGCACCAGCGTCGCGGCATCTGCCAAGGCTTCCTTAACGAAAGCGGCCGCGGCCTCCTCGTCCCAAGTAATGTCCTTGCCTTTACCCGACATCAGGGTGTACAAAGGGCGCATGATACAGGCTGCTGAGGGGAGGAAACGGTGGTAGAAGTTCACCATACCAACGAACTCCTGCAGGCCTTTGACCGTGTTGGGCCGGACAAGGTGGCGGATTGCGTCTACCTTGGCGGGCAGAGGTGTTGCCCCGTCTTTGGTAATCCTGTGGCCCAGGAGGGGTGGTCCCTTGGTCGGGATGTGGTGCTGAACCCCGTGTCTGGGCATGGCTGCTGTGAACTGTGGTGCCAGAATCGATGGAAAGTCCACCAGGATTCTGGTGAATTTGGTGTCCGACAGCGTGATGGAGTCCAGGTGTGGGGCCAGCAACTTGGCTTCACCCAGGGAGAACGTCTGGAAAGTCTCGGCATGTACTAGTCTTTTCCCTTGCAAGTCAACCAGCAGGCTGTGAGCTCACAGGAAGTCTGCACCCAGGAGTGGTTGGGCCACCGCGGCCAGTGTGAAGTCCCACGTGAACCGGCTGGTGCCGAACTGCAGCTGCACTGTGCAGGTGCCGTAGGTCCGTATCGTGCTGCCGCTTGTGGCCCTCAGGGTGCGTCCTGGCTTCCTGTTGCGGGTGTCGTACCCCGTCGGGGGCAAGACGCTGATTTCCGTTCCGGTGTCGACCAAGAAGCAGCGTCCCAACTATTTGTCCCAGACGTACAAGAGGCTGTCCTGGTGGCCAGCCACCGTAGTCATGAGCGGGCACTTGGCCCTGGCCCTTGAAGGGCGGACGACAATGGCAGGCTTTTGTGCCCCACCGCTGGTGGTAGAAACACCACTGTTCACTGTCTTCCTCACTCCTGCCTCTGTGTTGTGTGACTCCTGCTGGGCCTGGTCTGGTCCGCTGTTGGGCGCGTGGCCTGGTAATCTGACCGACGGATGCCACGCTCTCCCTCTTGGCTTTCCACAGCACGTCTGCCCGGGCCACCACCTTCTGGGGGTCGCTGAAATTTGCGTCCGCCAGCAGCAGATGTATGTCCTCGGGCAGTTGCTCTAGGAACGCTTGCTCGAACATGAGGCAGGGCTTGTGTCCGTCAGCCAGGACAGCATCTCATTCATCAATGCTGACGGCAGTCAGTCTCCCAAACCGTCCAGGTGAAGCAGGCAGGCATCCCGCTCACACCGTGAGAGGCCAAAGGTCCCAATGAGCAGCGCTTTGAATGCTTCATATTTGCCTTCTTCCAGGGGCGACTGTATGAAATCCGCAACCTGGGCGGCCGTCTCCTGGTCAAGGGCGCTCACCACGTGGTAGTAACACGTGGAATCAGAGGATATCTGCCGAATCTGGAACTGGGCTTCTGCTTGGCTAAACCACACGCGTGGTCGCAGCGTCCAGAAAGTCGGCAGTTTTAGCGAAACTGCGTGAACAGATGAAGAGTCGGTCATCATTGGTCCAAATTCCGTTTGGACTGTCGGGGTCACCAATGTAGCGATATGCTACACACAGCACTGAAATAACGACACGCAGTCGGTAAGTTGTTTCGAGACTAGTTTATTCAAACTTCGCGGCGCTGGCATTTAATCCCCAGCGCCCGCCCTTTCCGGGCGGAAATGACGTCAGAGGTGCATTACCAAAGTCTCCCTCCGCGCGCTGGCTATTTGTGAGCCAGTTCGCCTGCGCAGAAAGTGGGTCGCCACAGTTGCATCATTACCCTAACACTTCTCGCAATCTTTCTTGCACAATATTCCTTCTCACCTCCATCAACTTTCCATAAGAGTGAAGCTAATCTTGAAAACCAAAGGCAAGCTGTTTGATCTATGGCAAATACCCTCCAGAATCAAGATTGTTCAAACTTCAGTGGTCAAATGCAGAAGTACTCGTTCTTGTGTTTGTGCATAGTTAGAGACTGAGTCCAAGTCATCATTGACATGTTCTCTGAATCGTACAAGATGTTGCCCCAACACTCAATATCTACAACACAGAAATCCTCAAGCAACTTCCTACACTTTGCCACACAGCTCAGTAATAATAAAGTTCATGGTAAGGTCCTGAAAAGTGTGGATCATTTCTTTTTTCTCAGGAACTTGCTTCTCAACAAAGGCAGGCACTGATTATGAAATTCCTCAGCTTTCAATTCACCAGCACCTCCTTCACTCATTTGAGGAAAAGATCAGGACCTCAGTTGTGGCACAATACTCAAAGTGTACCACGCAAAGGTGATCCAGATGAAGGGCGTCGGCCTGAAACGTCGACTGCTTATTTCCCTCCATAGATGCTGCCTGACCTGCTGAGTTCCTCCAGCATTTTGTGTTTGTTGAGTGATCCCTATACTCCAACATGCTTCAGACACAGGACTACCTACAGCAAATATCAATCAGAATCAGACTTATTGCCTCTGACATATGACATGAAATTTGTTGTTTTGCAGCAGTAGTACAGTGCAAAGACATAAAAATCCATAAAGTATGAAAATCAATAAATAGAGCAGAAAAAAAGGAATAACAAGATAGTGTTTGTGGATTCATGGACGATTCAGAAACCTACAGAATCCCCAAAATTTAAGTAAACCTGTGTCCTCTCCCAGACCGGTGTTCCTGGCACTGAAGATCTGATTACACCCATCAGCAGCATTGGGGAGCTTGTTCACCTTTTATATATGACATCAGACAAACACTACTGCAAGCTCCTCTGTGAGAGCGGACTACCAGGTGGGCAAAGAATAAGATTTAAGGATATGCTCAAAGCCCCATTAAAGAAATGCAACATCCTTGCTGTTTCCTGGGAACCTTTAGCCCATAACCACTCAAGAAGCCTTTGGATGGTATTGAGAAATCCAATGTAAGGGGCAGAAGAAATGCACCACCTTTCAAACTACCATCCTATGTCCCAGATCCTTCTCCATCTTATTAGCTATCTCAGCAACCTCAAATCAGCAGTAGAAAAAGTTCACCTTCAGTCCCAAGAGGAAGATTGATGAATGAGGCATATTTGTTCCAAGCTGAATATGCTAAGTAACCTTAAGGGGGTGATGAATCGGCATATAGGAGGGAGTTTGAAAATTTGGCTGAGTGGTGTAGTAATAACAACCTCTCACTCAATGTCAATAAGACCACGGAACTGATTGTAGACTTTAGGAGAGGGAAACCAGAGGTCCATGAGCCAGTAATCATCGGAGGATCAGAGGTAGAGAGGGGCAGTAACTTTTAATTGCTGGGTTTTATTATTACAGAGGACCTGTCCTGGACCCATCATATTGTGAAGAAAGCACAACATTCACTCAGGAGTCTGTGGAGGCTCGGCATGTCATCATAAACCTTGGCAAACTTCTATAGATGTGTGGTGGAAAGTGTGCTGACTGGCTGCATTACGGCCTGGTATGGGAACACCAATGCCTTGAGTGGAAAATCCTACAAAAGGTAATGGATTTGGCCCAGTACTTCATGGATAAAACTCTCTCAACCATTGAGCACACCTACATGAAACATTGCCACAGAAAAGCAGCATCAATCATCAAAGACCCTCACCACCCAGGCCATGCTCTTTCCTCGCTGCTGCCATCAGGAAGAAGGTACAGGAACCTCAGGACTTGCATCCCCAGGTTCAAGAACAGTTACTACCCCTCAACCATCAGGCTCTTGAACAAAACTCATTTAAGGACTCTGTTATATTGTTATTTCACGCTTGTTATTTATTGCTATTTATTTATATCTGCATTTGCACAGCTTGTTTATAGTTTACAGTTACTTTTCTGTAGATTTGCGAAGTATGCCCACAGAAAAAGAATCTTAGGGGCATATGTGGTGACACGTACAGTGTGTACTCTGATAATAAATTTCACTTTGAGCTTTAACTGCAAGTTGCTGTCTGGAAATATATGTTTCGAAATTCTTTCTGTATATTTATAAATTTATACATTGCTGAAATACCACCTCTTCAGGAAAACCAGCTCCTCCAAAATATTTCTATACGTCTTCCGATGTACTTCATATACAGTATCTTTTCCATTGATACACATTCCTAGATCTGAAGCACAGCAGATGTTGGCAGGTATGTCTGCATTGCTGCACTCTAAAAAAGAGCCAACTTCTCTGACTACCTGCAAACCCTTAAGATTTGCTTTCCTGATAACCTCCAGCTATTTACTGTTGATGCTCCACATGGCCTCATTAAGCAACTATTAGTACATCATTATATCAATGTGCCTCCTTTATCTCACTCCAATTGTTAAGACAGTCACATTATTCCACATGCAGGACTTCCAAGGCTTCCTGCCATTCACGGAGGTGCAGAAAGAGAGCAAACAAGTAGGAAAGTGGAGTTGACATTATCAGTTAAGGACAATGTAAACAGAGAAAGCAACAGCACCAAGAGAACCCCGGAGAAATCTATGCGAGACTGGCACCAGGTTTACAAGACACAATTAATTCTGAAAAAAATACCAATGGGGACTCTGCACAAAGACAGTTCATTAAAATGGAGTTTAAGAAATCTCACAGATTTACATGAAAAAGGGAACAACACTAAATCCTTGTTTATTCTCCACTGAACAGTATTTCCATAAGTCAATGCTGTATCTCCATATTAAAAACAAGTTCCTTCCTTCAGAAAGCAAATTGTATAAACTCAAATACTAGATAATGAGGTTTTGTGAAATCTCTATGCTCAGTTTATAAATTGAGACCGTTAACAATTATTTCATCCAGTTTACATTATACCTGCCAACAGCTATAATGTACATCTGATAAACACCTCAATTCTGAGAAATAAATATAGCCACTTCCTCCAAGACAGTATTCATTTTTATATATTCAGATCCAGGATTTGATGAGAAGATCTAATCAAACAGAATTGTTTAATTCAACAACAGGAGATGTATTTGCCATCTATTCCATTTAAATTAGTCACTTTCTTTTACAAGAAATTGAATTATTGCTATTTGAATCATGCAACCAATTATAAACAACAAAAAAATCTGGCACTGATATTAGTTCAAATTTACAGACAAATCAAATAAAATTGGCTAGCATTAGTAAAATATTTGGATTATTTAAAAGCAGAAGAAAATGTAGGTTTCATTAAATATTAATAATTGATGGTAACATAGCAGTTAGTGTGAATGATCACAGCTCAGGGCATTGGAATTTGGAGTTCAATTCCGGTGGAATGAGTGAGTTCTCCCTGTGTGCTCCGGTTTCCTCCCACAATCCAAAGAGGTATCTTGTAGGTTATTGGTCAGGTAACTTGTCCTGTGGTTAGGTTAGGGTTAATTGTGGTTGATGCCAATTGCTGGGGAAGTGTGGCTCAAAGGGCCATAAGGGCCTGTGCAGTATCACTAAAGAAAAAAAATCAATTACTGATTTAAGTATTATCCTTCAATAGATGTAACATTTCACAGCAACAAGTAAAGAATATGGTTTTTTTTTTGTCCAATAAAGCAATTTACTTCAGGACTCTCTTCCATTCCAATGCAAACTTCAAAAGTGATTGCCCCCCTTCCCGGTTCATTCCACACACATTTGCTCCACAGATTTGGTCTTTGGTTACCACAGACTTGCAAATTCTTACAGATGTTCAGTGGAGAACGTTCCATTGGTTTGGAGATTGCAGAGGTTTGTAGACTCAGCCAGCTGTGTCCCCACCATCAGGGACATACTCAAGAGAAGGACCCTCCCCATCCAGCAAATACCCACTTCTCAATACTGTACTACCATAGGGGTGGAGAAACCAGAAAACCCACACTCTACATTTTAGAACAATTTCCCCTTTGCCATCTGATTTCTGAACAGTGGATGAACAAAATCGTGTTATTCCTCTTTTGCACTATGAATTTATTTTTTGTAACTTACACTAGTTTTAAGTCTGGTTCTGTACCTTTTCAAGACACAAAGTTCACCTTGTGTCATTGACACTGATTCTCACTTCGCTAAGGAGGTGGGTGTGGACTGATGGGGCAGGATCCTGAAGACACAAGAGATGAGGTATGTTGGAATGGGAGCAACAGAAAAAGTGCTGGAGGAATTTAGCAGGCTGGAGCAAAATGGACAGTCAACGTTTTGGTGAGAGATCTTGACAAGATTGACCGGAAATACAGAATCCCAATTTACTTATAGATGAGTTATGGTAGTTATGGTGTCGTGGTTGAGCTGAATCTTGCCCTTTCCCAATGCCTGACAGTAACACCATAACCTGGTACAACTTGGTGTTAATTTGCACATTTCCTCAGCTCTATTGCTACTCAGTAATTTGAAATATGCCATGTTAAAGATTTTACAACAAATCCAAAAACAACTAAAATAGCGGAAAAAAAACTTTGGCTCCCCCCATCAATCTACCAGCAAATCTCAGACACGCAGTTTGTGGATTGCAGTCTCAGGAATGTTTGGTCTTTACTCACTGGGGGATAAAAGAAAGACTTGCATTTCCATGTTCCATTTCACAGCCCCGTCGTCCCAGGGTGCTTGACTATCCGTGAAGTGCTTTTGAAGTGCAATCACAGTTAAATTTTTAGGAAATTTCTGCATGGCACAATACTACAAACAAGACGTGATTATGGCCATCTTAACCTATGTTTGTTATGCTGATTGATAGAGACAAATTAACTAACAACACCTCCCCAACGGTGCCATGAGTATCTTTCGCATTCAGCCGAGACATCAGATGAAGTCTCGGTTCATGCTCTGATGCAAACAACGGAGCCTCCTACAACGCAAAGCCACCTCAGCGCTGCGTCTGCAGAGTTCAGTGCCCATCTATACCCGGAGAGAAACTTGAGCCGTCACCCCTCGATTTGGGCGGCAAGATTGATGACGCACCCCACAACAACTTTGAAACACAAAAAAAGTTACAACCCCTGCAAAGTAATTATAAGGTGTTGAAAGGAAGTGTTTGCTGATCTGAAACCCTTCCTTCAGATTAGATCATTAATCTTCACACCGGAACCCAGAAGTCATTTTATAGAGCCTTGAAAAAATTTTGCTCTGGTGTCCATTCACATAATTTACTTCAAGGTCCCGAAATTCAAGGCACGGCAGTTTAATGGGATTTTTTTCTGCTTCTCGATCGACTCGGAAAATTGAAGTTACAATTTCATAAGAGTCTATCGAATTTAGGGGGACGCATCTGATTTATAAAATAAATCTATGCCGCTGGAAAGGAGGCAGTTTCCTCTCCAACGAGCAGATGCTCCAGAAAACAATGAATCGACGTGAAGTGATGGGATTGTTTTGAAAATGGGAACGTGCAACTTGCCCAGGCAGCCGAGTGGGAGAGAGATGGGGCAAGAGGCACGCGTCCATCAGACACAGCCGAGGAGAGGACACATCATCTCGACAGAGGGACAACCCTGGCCCACACCAATCCTGCAGCGGCACAGAAGGCGAGCGCCGGTGACAGCGCGTCCAGATGCGAACGCCGCATTCACCTGCTGCCTGCGGGCTGCACTCGCATCCCAACGCGTGTCTGTTGCAGACCGCCCCTCCGCTCTTACCTGGGAGAAATTGAGGCCATTGAGCGGATGGCACTGCTCCTCCACCCGCTCCACCGCCCCCGTCCTCTTCTTCATCCTTTCGGCCTCCTGGGCCAGGTAGAGGTCAAGCACCGGTACCCCTCTGGACCTGATATCCGCCTCGGTCAGCGAGTTCACCATCAGCATCACCCACACCGGCCGCTTCCTCTCCCAGTTGCCGGCGATGGCGTTGAACAGGTAATCCGCGTATAAGCCCTTGCCCCTCTGGTCCGGGGTCATCCACAGAGGCATCATCACCTTCACGTATTCCAGGTGGCGCTTGAGCCTCCTGTACAGATCCCGGGGCAGGACGTCCTGAAGGTTCTCGCCGTGAGGCAACATCTGACAGCTAGTGAGGGCCGAGATGGTGTAGGGGTCGGTGAGGTCCAGCTCGAAGTACACGCTGTTGCTGTGCTGGAAGGCTCGTTTGCAGTTGTCAGCCACGAAATCCCAAACCCTGGTGTAGGGCACGTGAATGGTCCCAAATAAATAAGCGGGGGGCTCCCGTCTGACCGTCCAGAGGAACGAATTCATTTCCCTTTGCTGGTTAAAAACAATGAAAATATTCTGTCGATACACATATTTACTAATGCAACGAAAAACAGACTTATAAATACAGGGATGGTTTGTTTAAAATAAGAGATCTTTCATCTCCTGATAGCCGCGGAAGGTGGAGGTGCTTTGCCCCTCTAAAGCAGGGACCAGACATTAAAGCACTCGCCCGGAAAGGTGAGCTCCGCACAGTGAATGAAATCCGACCAGTAAAGTCAAAATCGATTGGCGTTTCTTTAAACCGAATCGAACTGCTCCCGGCTGGTGAGTCTCGGCATTTAGCAGAACTTCAGTCAGAAGTTCTCCGCAGCCTGGGGAGCTGATCCCGCAAGCACGACTACGAAGCGGACACTCACAGAGCAAAAGTTGCAGAAGTGACATTAAGCGACAAAACAAAGTTACTCACCGACTTGGGAAGTTCACAGTGTCCCGTGTCTCGGAGATTATTCTCCTTGGAGCTAACACTTTGCACAACTATACTCACAACAACCCACAGCAGCCCGGCGTTAGCCTGCATCGTGCCTTCCATCGGACTTGTTGCTAGATATTTATATATTAGTGCGGCGCGAGTAAAAGGCTGCTGAAAATGCGGCGAGTGAGATCGCGGGATCATAAAGCCCCTTGATCTTGGATGTTGCGATCACTGTATACAAGCTGAACGCCACAAGCCGCCATGCTGCCCCAGGAGCACGGCCGATCGTCCCCCAGAAAGTTTTCTTTTATTGAGTGAGGTGATCGTGATGGGAGAGTGAAGGTTTTTTAAAAGCATCTCCCCCCTTGGCCCTCCCCGCGATCGCACATGAGGCAGATGCTGAGCTCAGTTACTAAGCTTGCTGACTCTTATTTGCACAAGCCGGGGAAGGCGGGTACTGCTCGGCATGTCAGTATGTCACTTCAGTGGCGAACTCTCGCAACTTTTAACTGCACCGGAGGGCGAAAGGAAACTTTTTTTTTCCCCTTTTCCAGCCGTCCTTCCTGGTGCAGCCCGAAGGTGGCGCCGCACACGCGAAAGATCAAAAGCCCGGAGCCGGTCGAGGTGACAACCACCAAACCTGGGAGCGCCTGTCTCACCGCCCCGTGTGCTGAGGTCGAATTTTTCTTAAATACAAAAAATTAGTGCTACCCGATTTCTACTGAGAGCTTTTCATTGTCCAAGTAAGTCGGAGGAGGAAGGGATAGCAATTGAACTGAAATAAAAATTCCCCGCTCCATGGTCAACCGTATGAATAAATGATATTTTGGGGTAAAAGGCTGTAGCAGGAAAGTAAACTGCAGGGACCTTTCCCAAAACTGCTGAAGTAGCTTACACGGGCAATTTAATTCAGTAATTTCTATAACTATTAAACTTGAACAATTGAAAGAAACATTGAGACCAATTCTCCTTATTGCTGTTTACTCTCCTTGCCAGAAGTGGATATACCGGTAATCTTTAATCCATCCTGATTGGACATCCTATTATCACCTTTCCTTCAATCCTGTATCTAATCTATTCTTAAAATATTGACATGCTCCTTCTTTCGTCAATGTTGTTGCAGCCTCCCAGGCAAAAATGTTGCTCCTGTACTCAGTCACAGAACCATACAGCGTGTATGGCCATTGGCCCAACTGGACCATGTCCAGACAGGTTAATTTGTATCACATCCTTCTAAACCCTTCCTATTCATGTACCTGCCAACTGGCTTTTAAAAGTTGATTTTTTTATCTGTCTCTGGCAGCTCATTCCATATATTTATCACTTTCTGTGAAAAAAATTCCCTCTATTAAACCTTGCCCCTTTCACCTTAAACCTATGCTGTGAGATTCTCCAACCTTTCTAAATAGATGGACTACACTCACCCTTATCTATGCTGCTTATGATTTCAGGCACCTCTGTAAGATCATGGCTCACTCTTCTGTGCTCCAGGGAAATTATCCTATCCTGCCGAATCTCTCCGTCTAACTCAATCCCTCAAGCCCTGGCAAAAGTCTTGTAAATATTTTCTGTACTCTTTCCAGACTAATAACATGTTTCCTATCTGAGAGGATGTTCACAAGAATGATCCCGGGAATTAAAGGGATAATGTATGAGGAGTACTTGAATGCTCTTGGCATGTTTTCTATGGAGTTTGGAAATATGAGGGGAGATCTCATTGAAGCCTATTGATTACTGAAAGGCCCAGATCAGTGGTTCCCAAAGTGGGTGATTTCACCCTCCTCCCCCCCCACCCCCACCAGGGGCAGTGGGAATTTCTATGGGGGCACTGTAGAAAAAAAGGGCAGTAGGGGACACTTAGTAGCAGTGGGGGCAGCTGAGGGATTACAGGTTTGATTTAAGAAATTAATTACTTATTATAAGTATATGATCCTCAGTGCTTCATAATTGAGTGCAATGATCATGTAATTATTGCATCTCTTGATGATTCACTGTTGTCTTCAGCTTTGCTCAAAGCATGATATAGTTGTTGAAAAGCAATGTGACATTTTTGTATTTGGCATATTATGAGAAATCTGGACTGAAGAAATCATTATTTCTGGGCCCGGTTCGCACACCATTGCCATTCACTTCCCATACTCTAATTTAAACGCAGTGACACAGTTCCTGTGAATTAAGATATGGCATTCAATGGGGTAAATGTTCAGAATCTGCCCTTTACAATGGTCTTGACTGCATTTCTCAAGCCCATGGTCCAACCGAGATATTGCTGGCCGTCTTGGTGTTCCTTCAGGCAAAGCGTCAGGTTTTGCCTGAGATATGATAACTTTCCACTATTGATTACAGCGTTTGAGGCGAATGACCATGGGTGTTAATCCATAATGAAAGCGGCAGAAGCAAACCACACACAAAAAAAAGAGGTGGAGTATCTGAAATATGGATTTATACCAGCAGCAAGCAATCAACTGCAGCATATTGCAACATAATTAGGACAACAAAATTTGCCCTGCAGTTGGAGGAGTTAACTTTGTCAGGAAACAAATCTTTGCTTGATTATGTTTGCTTCAAAAAAGATGAAAGCATGGTTCAAGTGTTGTTATTTGTAAGGGGTCTAGAAACAGATTATGACAATATTTTAGGTTGCTGAGCAAGTTTTCCAAAGCTAATGGCACTCTGCTCATCAATATTCCTGCTTGTGCAACAGATGGGGCAGCATCAATAACAGAACGCCACGGTGGGGTTATTACTTTCTTGAAAAAATCTGTACCTAACATGAAAAAATCTGTACCTAACATATGTACCATTCATTGTCAAATTCACAGACAACATCATCCCATTAAAAAACCCACGTGATCAGCTGAACAAATCATTAAGTACCGCTAACTGTCAAGAACTTTTCCGATTTACGAGCCTCTCTAAGTTGGAAGAGAGAAAGAATACTAGATGATGATCTTTAAGTACTGTGCCCACCTGGGTAAGCTGCATAAAGACACATCAGAGAGATTTCAGGATCTTCTCTCAATCCAAATTCCAGATTGGGTAATAAGTCCATTCCTGAATTCTTGTAATGAGGAATTAATTGGAAGGATAGGGGAAGGACTGATCTCACTACAAAAAGTCTGAGCTGAAGCAGATATTCGGCACTGTTGGAAAAAGATCAAGGTGTTCTTTATTTCCTTTCCAACAGCATATTTGGTGGAGCACAGTTTCAGTGTAATTGCCCAACTTCTTTCAAAGCAGTGAAACAAACTGCAAATTACTGGGTATGGGGATCTGAGACTGCTTCTGAGTGACATTCAGCCTGATGTTGAGAAGCTGATATCACTGCACCAAGCCCGTCCATCTCATTGAAATGTGCAAAAGCAATGAAGTAGTGAATAGCTGGGCTGCTAATGTACACTCTAAAAATTGTTGATGAAATTGTTTTTACTATAATGTTTTTGTAGCTTTAAATAGATTTGAATATTTTTTTGCAGTTATTAGTCACTACTTAGAATTAAATCAAAATTCTTTATAGTTTTTATGTAACAGCCGGAAATGGAGAGAGGGTACTGGGGACGAGGTCTGGGAGCCAAGGGGGCAGTAACCCAAAAATGTTTTTGAACCACTGTTCTAGTGGATGTGCAGAGGACGTTTCCAGTAGTGGTGATGCCTAGGACCAGAGAGCACACCCGCAGAATAAAAGGGCCACCTTTAGAACAGAGACCAGGAGGAATTTCTTTACCAGAGGGTGGTGAATTATGTGGAATTCATTGGCACAAATGGCTGTGGAGGCCAAGTCATTGGGTATATTTAAAGTGAAAGTTGATAGGTTCTTGATTAGCAAGGGCATCAGAGGTTACAGGGAAAAGGCAGGAGAACAGTGTGGAAATGGATAATAAATCAGTCATAATAGAATGGTGGAGCAGTCTTGATGGGGCAAATAGCCTGATTCTGCTCCTTTGTTGTGTGGTTTATAGCTGGGTGACTAAAACTGAACACAATACCTGAAATGTGGCTTCATCAGTCTTGTACAATTGCAACATAACCTCTAAACTTCTGTACTCAGTGTCCTAACTGATTAATACTAGTGTGACAAAGCCTTCTTGACCACCCAATCTACCTGTGACTCGATTTTCAGAGAACCACATACTTGAATTCTAAAGTCCTATAGAAAAGTATTCACCCTCCTTGGACGTTTTCATGTTTTATTGTTTTACAACATTGAATCGCAACGGATTTAATTTGGCTTTTTTGACACTGACCCTTTCATGTGAAAGTGAAAACAAATTTAATTTTATACAAATACAAATTGGTCTAAATTTATTACAATTATTAAACACAACATAATTAATTGCATAATTACTCACCCCTTCAAGTCAGTATTTAGTAAACACACCTTTGGCAGCAATTACAAACTTGAGTCTTTGTGCATAGGTCTCTATCAGCTTTGCCCTTATGGACACTACAATTTTTCATCTTTCTTCTTTACAAAACTACTCAAGCTCTATCAGATTACATGGGGATCATGAGTTAACTGCCCTTTTCAAGCCCACCTCAAATTCTCAATTGGACTGAGGTCTAGTCTCAAACTTGGCCACTCCAGGACATTAACTTTGTTGTTTTTGAGCCATTCCTGTATAGCTTTGGCTTTGTGTTTGGAGTTTTATGCTAGGTTTACACCAAACCTAGCATTTAGTCTGATGGCCAAAAAGCTCAACTTTGGTTTCATCTGACCATAGAACCTTCTTCTAGCTGACTTCAGAATTTCCCACATACCTTCTGGCAAACTCTAGCTGAGATTTCATGTGAGTTTTGTTTCAACGGTGGCTTTCTCTTTGCCACTCTCCCATAGCTGTGACTGATGAAGCACTCAGGCAACAGTTGTATGTGCAGTCTCTCCCATCTCAGCCACTGAAGCTTGTAACTCCGCCAGAGTTGTCATAAGTCTCTTGCTAGTCTCCTTTACTAGTCCCCTTCTTGCACAGTCACTTAGTTTTTGAGGACAGCCTGCTCTAGGCAGATTTACAGCTGAGCCATAATTCTTTTCCATTTCTCGATGATTGATTTAACTGTACTCCAAAGGATATTCAGTGACTTAAAAATTTTCTTGTATCCATCTCCTGACTTGTGCTTTTCAATAACCTTTTTGTGGAGTTGCTTGGAGGGTCCTTTTGTCTTCATATCATAGTGTAGTTTTTGCCAGTGTACTGACTCAGGAGTATTTTTACTACCATCAATTGAACACCATGACTGCTACAGGTGATCTCCATTTAACTAACTGTGTGACTTCTAAAACCAATTGGCTGCACCAGTGATGATTTGGTGTGTCATAAAGGGGGTGAATATTTATGCAATCCATTATTTTGTGTTTTATATTTGTAATTAATTTATAGAGATTTGTAGAGGTTTATAGAGATTTGTAGAAATCTGTTTTCACTTTGACATGAAAGCGTCCTTTTCAGTTGATCAGTGTCAAAAGAGCCAAACTAAATCCAGTGTGATTCAATGTTGTAAAACAATGAAACATGAAAACCTCCAAGGGGCTTGAATACTTTTTATAGGCTCTGTATGTCTTATGGTCTCATGGTCTATAGCAGCGTGACTAAAACTGAACACAATACTCCAAATGTGGCTTCACCAGCATATTGTACAATCGTAACATAACCTCTGAACATCTGTGTTCTGTGCCCTGATTATTGCTAGTGTGCTGAAACATTCTTGACTACCCCAGTCTACCTGTGACTCAACTTTCAGGGAACCATACACCTGAATTCCAAATTCTTTCTATCCTACAATGTTCCCCAGGTCCTACCATTTACTGTGAATGCCCTACCAAAATGCAAAAACTCGCACTTAGCTAAATTAAACTTACAGAAGTTCTCACATCCATATCCCTGTTTTCAAGACCTATAAAGGAAATATCCTTTTTGTCTTAACAGTCTGTATTTTGTAATTACCCTTCAATCTCTATGGTTCTTAAAATTGTACTTCACTGCATCATTCTCTGAATAGATGTATTTGAGTTTTTGCCTTGAAGTCGTTTTCTTCTTTTTTAGTGTCCACTTGGGGCCAAAGTTGCTCTCATTTCAGTTTTGGGATTTCTTAGGGATTGCAGAGTTCTATGTGGGATCCACAGACTCTACCCCCCCCCCCACCCCGCCCCACCCCTGTGGGGCAGGAGGCAGGAGATGTGGGTGATGTTTGGCAGGTAGGTCATTTCTGGTGTTGTTCCATTATCTTCTCTAGGTCTCCGTATGCTCCCTCATGGAGATTCAAGATATACAGAGTGCTAACAGAATGTCCTTTCCTGTATTGATTGTTCCCAGGTCAGGAATGCCACAAGTTGTTGGGGATGTTCCAAAGAGATTATGAGAGCATCTGTCTTAATAGAAATCTCTTCTCATGATGGAACTTGGAATAGAAAGCTTATTTCTCAAGGCTGACAATGTGGCCCAATTGCCAGAGCTGGTTAATTGTGATCAATGTTCAAAGAACATTTTATTATCAAAGTGTGTATAAATTATTCAACCTTGAGATTTTTCTGCTGAACAGGTAGCCACAAAACAAGAAATACAAAAGAACTCAAGTTAACAAAAGACCAACACCCAATGCACAGAGAGAGAAAAAACAAATCAAAGCAAATCTGCAAACATTATAGGCATTCAGAATGAAATTGAGTCTATAAACCCGAAGCTGAGAGCAGCCAGAGTGGCCCATAGTCTCAGTCCCTCACACAGAGGCAAATCACCGTGGAGTTTGCAGACACTAAGCTCACAGTAGCCGGGGCATGACACAGCTCAGTGCTGAGGATAGTGGAGTAAAACATCATGGAGCAGAACCAACTCGGCCCTCGCCTCCAGTCCTGACACCTTGCCTTCTGGCCCGGTGTTTAAATTGTCCAAGGACCGGGTCGTCCCCTGAACTTGGGCCCAGGTCCCGCTGCATCGATACGCTCTGGGCCGCTTCCAACCCCTACTTGGCCTTTCCAAATAGGTGCGGCGATTAGAGAGATAGAATCATGCTCCCGGTTCAGGTGGGCAGCCTCTGACCCAGCTCCACTTCAGCTTCTCTCCGCTCCGCTCACGCCAACTACGCCTCCAATCAGAGCTGTGATGCTGGAAGCGTCAACTTCGGCAGAAATTTTTTCTCCCCAGTGATCTGCAGAAATTGTTAATAAGTTGCTAAAAACTGAATGCAGGCTCTACATCTACAAATATCCTCAACAACATGAGTTACGTAATAAGAAAAGAGATTTATTCATATCACTAAAACACTTTTAATAACCATCAGCCAATCAGGTAAGTGTAAACTACACTGTCACTAATTCATCTCATCCAAAAATGTAAAATAAAAGTACAACCCTATTAATGGTGAGACACTCAGAAAAAAATTATAAATGCATCCAGAAAAAAAGACAGCCAAATGAAACAAATGCAGTATTTCTGAAAAATCAGGTGATTTCTTTAGTAGTTCTAATATGTTGTTATTATGAAATATGTGTTGTTTCCATATTTAGCAGTGGTATTTTACCTCTTGTCCAGTTAACAGACTTTGTTTGACCATAATAACCACTGTTATCCTGCTGGGAGAGTCTGGTTCCACTGTTGGTCATTCAGTTGTTGGTAAAGAATCACCAGCAGCAGTTTCTCTTCCTCTGGCTGGAAGGTTATCTTAAATATCCACTAAAATTCATCTTACTCTTTCTTTAAATTTGCACTCAGCCACCATCGTCTAATAATGGTTCCTATGTGTACTGATGACACCCTCCCTCTCATCACCTTCCTCATTCCTTCAAAGTCTCCAAATTGTATATTGTCAAATTGATTGACACACATCCAGCAGAAATCCCTTCTTTAAAAAATCGAAAATTCAGACAGAATGTACTGGAAACTCTCGTCAGATCAGACCCCTGTGGGAGGAGAAAGAGAGTTAATGTTGCAGGTCAAACATCAGATATGACAAATCGTGTTTGACCCGGAACATTGGCTGTTTCTCTTCCCACAGCATTTTCTGTTGCTGTTTCAGAAATGTTCTTGACCTAATATATTGGCAAAACACAATATACACAAAGCACAAATTCTATTCCCTGGAGAGTACCTCAGTCCCACTCTCTGGCAACTGTCAGAAACATAATCAGGCTACTCTCCAGGATGAGCTTCAGAACCAAGATCCATATAATTACTGAAACTGATTGTTTCCATCTCTATCGCAGAGTCATAGTGTAGTCTCCAAGTTACCGAACTGGAAAGGAATCAGTTTACAGTACCTAGTCCAAATCTGCACTGCCTCTACTTAACTGCTGCTGAAAAGTGTATCCACCCTATTCCATGTTTAATCCCCACAAGACTCTTCAGCTAGTCTCCATCTTTTATTCTTTATAAATCCTAAATCACCCAAATTCTGTTGCCTGCATCTGAATTCCAACTATGAACAGTCCCAGGCAACAGCATTCCATCCTCTGAAAGGCAATATTATGTCACAAAAAAGACAACGTGCATCTAAAACAATTTCTGTATGAGGAGGGATCAACTATACTGGGTTGTATACTCGAGTATTTAGAAAAATGAATGGTGATCTTGTTAGATGTTATAAAATTCTGACAGGACTGGTACAGAGACAATGTTACCGCTGGTTGAGCTGACTAGAACCAGGAGTCACTCCCAGAATGAAGTGAGGGGCATTTGAGCCCGAGATAAGGAGAAATTCTTCCATTCAGAGGGTGATCCTCTACCATAGAACCATAGAACATTACAGCACAGAAGCAGGCCTTCTGGCCCTTCTTGGCTGTGCCGAACCATTTTTCTTCATAGTCCCACTGACCTACACCTAGACCATATCCCTCCACACACCTCTCATCCATGTACCTGTCCAGGTTTTTCTTAAATGTTAAAAGTGAGCCTACATTTACCACTTCATCTGGCAGCTCATTCCACACTCCCACCACTCTCTGTGTGAAGAAACCCCCCACTAATATTCCCTTTAAACTTTTCCCCCTTCACCTTTAACCCATGTCCTCTGGGTTTTTTTCTCCCCTCGCCTCAGTGGAAAAAGCCTGCTTGTATTCACTCTATCTATACCCATCATAATTTTATATACCTCTATCAAATCTCCCCTCATTCTTCTACGCTCCAGGGAATAAAGTCCTAACCTATTCAACATTTCTCTGTAACCCAGTTTCTCAAGACCCGCCAACATCCTTGTAAACCTTCTCTGCACTCTTTCAACATTATTAATATCCTTCCTGTAATTTGGTGACCAAAACTGCACACAATACTCACCAATGTATTATACAACCTCACCATAACATTCAAACTCTTATACTCAATATTTTGATTTATTAAGGCCAATGTACCAAAAGCTCTCTTTACTACCCTATCTACCTGTGATGCCTCTTTTAGGGAAATTTGTATCTGTATTCCCAGATCCCTCTGTTCTACCGCACTCCTCAGTGCCTTACCATTTACCTTGTATGTTCTACTTTGGCTTGTCCTTCCAAAGTGCAATACCTCACACTTGTGTGTATTAAACTCCATCTGCCATTTTTCAGAATCTGGTTGCAGAATCTATAGATTTCTGATACCAGAATCAGAGTGAGGTTTATTATCACTGACATAAATTTGAGAGCATAAGATTGTAAGAATTATGCCATACAACCCATCAAGTTTGTTCCACCATTCAATCATGGCTGATGTATTTTCCCTCTCAAACCCATTCTCTTGCCTTCTCCCATAGGCTTTGCTATGATATTTGTTCTTATGTGGCAGTGGTATTGTGCAAGATATAAAACTACTATACTTTACAAGGAAGCCAAGGATCCAGTTGCAGAGGGAGGTACAGAGGCTCAGGTTTTGGAAATTATTGACTAGTACTGTGGGAATAATGGACACTAAGGAAATCGAGGCATTTGAAGATGATGCAGCAAAATGTTGTTAAAGTAGATCAGTCATGATTTTATAAAATGGAAGGGCAGGATTCAAGGACCAAATAACCTAATCCAGATCCTATTTCTTACATTCTTAGCCATTGTAACAGTCTACTGTTAACATTGGTACTACTATTGGAACTGCTGCCAACTTGACAAGGTTACAAATAAAAGAAAGTGTCAAATTAACTAAACTAACACGTCAGACAGAAGGAAGTAATTTACAAAAACAACTTCCAGCCTCTAGCCAACAACTTTATTCCCCAGTCTGAAGAGATCAGAGTTAATCAAAGATCATTGCAGGTGTGTAGACACTGGTTAATCATTAGTACCATTATCTGCCATCCTTGGACCATGAGTCATTGAGGCAACAGCTGTCCTGGATGTTGAACATTCCTGAAGAACTTTTTTTATTTCAGAGTCTTGATCCTGCTCTTTTGTTTGGAGTATCCCATCCGACTTTTATTTGGTTGTTTGTAAACTTTTTGTGTACCTCCCATTATCTCCTGCTTTGTAAGGTTCAGCACACCACTTGGCACGGATGTCCCATCACTCGTTCACATCATCTTTTCCTGTCACAGTTCCAGTATTGCACAAATTGAGTGAGACGAAAACCACCAAAAAGGCAAAATACCACTGTGGAGCATACAGTGAAAGAGAAGTGAGGGTGAGAGAATTCAAAATGAACCAGGTGGCAATTGAAAGGAGAGAAAAGAACATACAAGGTATGTGGAGTGGAGTGAGGGACTGAGAAACAGGAGTTAGAAAGCAAGATTAACATGAAAACATAGGAAGGAAGTAGGAGAGAATACTGATGCAGGACATAGATCTGGAACTGAAGGAACTTATTGAGAGAAAAACAAATGAAGAGTAGAACAAGTCGGAAGGGGAAGAGCTGATAGTTAGGAGATGGAGTTAGTGATTTGGCACCAACATTAACAGCAAATCAAATCCAACAATTTCATCCACAGATGCTGCCTGACCTGTTGATCTCCTCCAGCATTTTGTGTGTGCTGATCCTGATATCCATCATCTGCAATCTTTCTTGAATCTAACAGTCTTGTTCCTTTTTTTGGAGTTACTCTGAATTGAGTGTGATTTGCTTTCACTCAAGTTCTGTGATCTTGGGGTGACTGATGAATCCAATGTGGGATCTGCAAATGTTGCCATTGGAGGGGTAAATGGTGGTTGGAGGGGCATGGGATGAGTTATTTGGATTGGGGTGCATTCCTCTTGCTATTTATGTTGGACTCCTGGGTGCTTTCAACACACCTGGCTCTCAGTGTCATCCCATTTTTGAGAATCAAGACATCAAACCCAGCACAAAACTCAAGATCTGTGAGACAGTAGTGATCTCTCCCCACATGTATGACTCTGAGAAGTGGACTATCCAAAAAAACTGTACAGATATCGACAACCTTTCAAATCAATTGACAGGATAAGCCAAGTAAAATTAACATCTTTGCGCTATCATTGACGCCAAAGTTACTCACAGTTGACCACTTTGAGCGGGTCACCTTATTCACATTCCTGACATCAAACTTCCAAAACAAAGGATCAGAAAATTGCATCCATCTGTTGTATTGCTGAAGAAATTCCAACTAGTTCCTGAGAAATGAGTTCACTGGTGTTATTTCCAATGTTGTCAGAATGATTATTTAATAATTAATATTTTTGTATTCAATCTACATTTTCTTATTCCTTTCTTAAGGTTTCTATGTCATGCAAAATTGTCCATGTTATGCTTTGGACAGATGTTAAACCTTGGTTGCGCTAATTACATGCCATAGCCTTCCAATAGCATATATCTCAAGGGCATCCCAAGGTGATTCCCGAGAACCTTGCTTTATTCTCTGAGTTCAGGGAATTTTCATCCATCAATTTCTAACAATTAGGAATATTATCTGACCAAGTTGTAAAAAATAGCCCAAACCTGCTCCTGGCACTTTTATGCGGAACCCTAACATGTTGTCCTCTTATGCCACCCTCCCCATTTAATTCTCTAACTGAAAAGTCCTCTAAACGCATTTCCTTTTTACTCCTGTGACCTGTGAACAGATGTGGAAAATAATACGTCATGCAGGTTGGCTGCTCCACTCTGTAACAAATTGTGGATGATAGCAGCAGACACATTCCAATTTAAATGCCCAAAAACTATTTTAATACCAATTGAAACGGAAAAGTGATCAATTTGGCAGCAGCTGCAAAAGCTAAGCTTCAAAAGGAAAAACTGTTGTACACAATGTGATAGGGTGTCGAATGGATCAAGCTCGCCTTCAGTTTGATTTTCGCTTCACACTGAGATACTTACTCTTAGTCAGAGTGGAAGTGTTACAGTTGGCCTCAGTATCAATAAGAAAAGAGGAGAAAATTAGAGTCAGCACAAGACCCCACCTAATCACCATTTAGTAAAGCTTGTTTGGAATACAGTATCAGTATCTATGTGGACATCGAGTAACTGGAGTGAGAGTGTTGAACACAGTAAATAACACTCCACACAAATTAAAAATCCTATCAAGGAAAACCGGAGGTGTAACTTTAGGTATTGTTAGTATTACTTTTTGAGAAAGGACAGCTGGTAAATTTGCTAGGGTGCTGGTTAAACTTTACACTTCTGCATTCTGCTTCTACTTTGCCCTCCAAAAAGCTGGTGTTACACTTCAGTAGATATGTTTTTATCCTCCTGGAAGAATCTTTAGTAATAGGTGAAAGATTTGTAGGATTTGAAGAGAAAATCATCTGCTTTTGTTTCTCCAATTCTGTCCTGCCTTCTGCTGTCTGTTGATGTTCATCAAACAATGACCCACTCCTTGTTTATATTTGATTTTCACCTCCAGACAATTGTCCTTTTATTTTTAATCAGACAAACCATCACCATTTAATGTGTTAAATCACTTACTTAAATATTAGTTCATCATGTACCATCAACGCAGGGCAAACTAGCTTAGATTTGAAGAAATAAAATGTATTCCTTCATTTTAACAGAAGTGATGAGAAAATGTAAGCACAGCTTGAAAGGTGTGGCCTTTTATACAAAGTATATTGGTGAGACCCGACGCAGACTGTGAGACTGTTTCGCTGAACACCAACGCTCTGTCCGCCAGAGAAAGCAGGATCTCCCAGTGGCCACACATTTTAATTCCACGTCCCATTCCCATTCTGATATGTCTATCCATGGTCTCCTCTACTGTCAAGATGAAGCCTCACTCAGGTTGGAGGAACAACACCTTATATACCGGCTGGGTAGCCTCCAACCTGATGGCATGAACATTGACTTCTCTAACTTCCTTTAATGCCCCTCCTCCCTTTCTTACCCCATCCCTGATGTATTTAGTTTTTTCCCCCTCCCCTTTTTTTTCCTCTCTTTCTGCCCATCACTCTGCCTGTTCTCCATCTCCCTCTGGTGCTCCCCTCCCTCTTTCTTTCTCCCTAGGCCTCCCGTCCCATGATCCTTTCCCTTCTCCAGCTCTGTATCACTTTCGCCAATCACCTTTCCAGGTTTCAGCTTCATCCCACCCCCTCCGATCTTCTCCTATGATTTCGCATTACCCCCTCCCCCTCCTACTTTCAAATCTCTTACTACCTTTCCTTTCAGTTAGCCCTGACGAAGGGTCTCGGCCCAAAACGTCGACAGTGCTTCTTCCTATAGATCCTGCCTGGCCTGCTGCGTTCCACCAGCATTTTGTGTGTGTTGCTTGAAAGATGATGCCCATTTTTCACTGGCACTCTCATTTGCCTGCTGAAACCTGCATCCACTTAAGAACTTTTTAAAAGCTATTATTAATTGCTTTTTGAGATAGTGATTTAGATGCATATCATATTTTTTACTGAGTTAAGTATTGTATGTAATTAGTTTTGCTACAACAAGTGTATGGGACATTGGAAAAAAAAAGTTGAATTTCCCCATGGGGATGAATAAAGTATCTATCTATCTATCTAGAACTAGCTGTCTTCTTCTCAACCCCACTAATTCAGTGTGAAGTCGTCCTGTGAGATTATAATGAGCCCCAAAATTTCAAATGCCACAGGCCTGACATGTTCCTGTGTGGTTGAGTTTTGCAGCACAACTCTGTAAGACTTCAAAAGTAATTAAGTCTATAGTAAAGCACCTCTAGGGCATCTTGAGGTATCAGCATGATAGTGCAGCAGGCAGTGTGTTTGCCCATAGCTCTAGCAGTCCAGATTCATTTATGATTCCTGGAGCTGTTCTATTTGGAGTTTTCACGTATTCCGTTTGCCACGAGTGTTTCTTTCCATTTCCCAAAGATGTACATGTAAGCGAATAGGCCTCTCTCAATTACATCTCAGAATAAACTATGTAAATCTTAGGAAACTAGAATATACATAAAACCTGGATGAAAATGTAGATGGGCGGGTTAGCATATGATACGAAGATTGGCGGTGTTGTGGATAGCGTAAAAGACTGACAAAAATATAGAGCGGGATCTAGGTCAGTTGGGGATATGGGCAGAGAAATGGCAGACTGAGTTTAAGCTGGTCAAATGGGAAATGTTGCACCTTGGTAGGTCAAATGCAAAAAGACAGTACACTGTTAAGAATCAACACTGTTGTGGAGTTTGCCCTTAGGTGCTTAGCTCCCTGAAAGAAGCTAAACAGTTTGATAGGTTGGTTAAGAAGGCATATGGCATACTTCTCTTTATTAGTTGAGTTCAAAAGTCAAGAAGTTATGATACAGCTTTTTAAACCTAGTTATGCACGATCTGGGGTATTGCATACAGTTCTGGCTGCCCCATTATAAGGTGGATGTGGAGGCTTTGGAGAGGGTGTAGAAAAGAACGTTGCCTGGGTTAGAGGGTATGTACTATAATGTGAGGTTCAGTTGTTCTCTCTGGACCACCGGAGGTTGAAAAGGGTTCTGATAGAGGTCTATAAGGTTATTCTTCTTATTATAAGAGGAATAGATAGAGCAGGCAATATACTTTTCCAAGAGTTGAAATGTACAATACCAGAACACATGCATTTGAGGTAAGAGGGGGTAGGTTCAAAGGAGATGTGAGAGGCAAGATTTTTATACAGAGTGCTGGCTGGGGTGGTGGTAGAAGCAGATATATTAGAGATTTTTAAGAGATGTTCAGCTAGGCATATGCAGGTAAGAGAACTGAAAGGATATGGAGCTTGTGCAGGCAGAAAGGATTATCTTAGTTGGCCATTTGATCTCTAATTTTATTGGTTCAGCGCAACATTATGTGCTGAAAGGCCTGTTTCTATGCCACACTGTTCTATGTTCTAGACTAGAACACCGTCACTCACATGCCAAGTTGAAATACTGGCATTATTTTCTTTGGGGAACAAAACTTAATTCTAATAATTTATCTGTAGTTAACTGCATTCATTTATTTTGCTGATGTGGAACTAGCTTTGCACATGGAAAGCAGAAATGTGCCCCTCCAAATGATCCTGCATAAAGAAATTCAGGAAACACAGGGAGCTTTTTCACTTAAAAACGTTTGGCCGTGGGAAATGCACAGCTCTCTCAGCTGAGAAATTTTATTGCAATCACACAATTTCCAGGTCAATTTGTGTGTTCTGGAAGAAATCCATCCACCTGGTTCTGAAATGAACCCATTACTGGGTGCCTTCAGCCCAATTAACTTTTAACAGATTTGCCATCCTCACAGCTGCAAGACTTAAAGGAGCTTGCACTGTGAACCCACTGACAAATTCTGCCAAATTTATTTTATCCCTTCCTCTCTGTTGAGGCCCCAACACTGCTGATTGGTGTTCCCAACTATAAGCTCAAACTGCACCCCCTCTTGCTGCATTTAGCTCCCGACAACCAGGCCTTGAACACCTAATCCAAACCAGTCACTGCTTTTTCTCTGACTTAACAAATTCCATCTGATTTCATACTTCATTTCTGACTCAGATGCAGCTCAGCCACCACCTACTTTGTTAATGGGACATTTATAAGTAGGATAGATAAAGGGGATGTAGTTGATGTTGTATATTTGGACTTTCAGAAGGCCCTGGACAAGATGCCACACATGAGGCTGCTTACCGAGTTAAGAGCCCATGGTATTACAGGAAAGTTACTGGCATGGTTAGAGCATTGGCTGATTGGTAGGAGGCAATGAGTAGGAATAAAAGGATCCTTTTCTGGTTGGCTGCCAGTGAGTAGTGGTGTTTTGCAGGGGTTGATATTGTGACCACTGCTCTTTATGCTGTATATCAGTGATTTAGATGATGGAATAGATGGCTTTGTTGCAGGTTTGCAGGTGATGAAATGATTGGTGGAGGGTTCAGGTAGTGTTGAGGAAACAAGTAGGCTGCTGAAAACTTAGATTAGGAGAATGGGCAAATGAAATACAATGTTGGAACATGGATGGTTATGCACTTTGATAGTAGAAATAAATGTGCGGACTATTTTCTAAATGGGGAGAATATCCAAAAATCTGAGATGCAAAGGGTCTTGTGCAGGACACCCTAAAGGTTAACTTGCAGATTCAGTCAGTAGTGAGAAAGGCAAATGCAATGTTAGCATTAATTTCAAGAGGTCTAGAATACAAGAGCAGGGACATGATGCTGAAGCTTTATAAGGTACTGGTGAGACCTCACCTTGAGTATTGTGAACAGTTTTGTGCTCCTCATCTAATAAAAGATGTGCTGGATTGGAGGGAGTTCAGAGGATGTTCACAAGGATGATTCTGTGAATGAAAGGGTTGTCATATGAAGGACATTTGATGGCTCTAGGTTTGTACTTGCTGGAAGTTAGAAGAATGAGGAGGGATTGCATTGAAACATTTTGAATGTTGAAAGGCCTAGCCAGAGTAGATTTGGAAAGGATGTTTCCCATGGTGGGGGAGTCTAGGACAAGAGGACACAACTTCAGGATAGAGGGGTGTCCATTTATATCAGAGATGCAGAGAAATTTCTTTCGCCAGGAGGTGGTGAATTTGTGGAATTTATTACCACAGGCAGCTGTGGAGGCCAGGTCAATGGGTGTATTTAGGGCAAAGCTTGATAGGTTCTTGATTGGACATGGCAACAAAGGTTCCAGGGAGAAGGCCAGGAAGTGGGGTTGAGGAGGAGAAAAAATGGCTGAACAGACTCGAGGTGCCAAATGGCATAATTCTGCTCCCATGTCTTATGGCCTTATTTACAGTATTCTATCCCTCACTTCATTGAACCTTCTACTTCACTCTACCTGCCAGCAATCATAGATCCCACCAGCTCCAATCTTCAAACCCAATTTGTATGTAAACCTGACTCCTCCTCCCTGAGCTTTGTTCCACCAGCCTTGGTCCAGTGTTTTACTGACACAACACATAGAAGATAGGACTTCTTCTCACAAAATGTTGATTGAGTTGTTCCTGACTCCTTGGGCCTCAGGCACCCTCGGATTTTAACTGACAGTCTCACAACCACAAAACATTATTGGCACACCTTTGTGAATATTTGGTCCATGAACTGCCTGACTGATTTTTGGAAAGTGTTGTCTGCTTGAAATATAAATTCAAACGGCACATATTACCAAATACAAGTGCAGAAGAGCCTGTTGCTTTGTCTTTAGCTCCTTTGCCTTTCCTTGCAGATTTCTCCTTTGCCTTTCCTTGCACTCAATGATTAATGCTGAGATACAGTTCACAGGAGAGGGCGATATTGGCTGTTCTGTTCTGGTGCCTTACCCGCCCTCATGTGAATCTTCTGAATGTAAATGTTGGATGACTGTGGAGGCCATAACAAATGACCCTAATAGCATATGGCCCAACATGCTCTCTTCAATCAGTTGGTAGTGGAGGCTCTGACAGCCGGAAAGGTCGAGTATGATGTTCTCCCAAGGGCTTATTCCCTTAATGGAGAACAGCTGTGTGTGAATTTGTTTAATGTGGGGAGGCAATATAACTACCTCTGTGAAGATCCCTGCTGCGCCCAGTGACCCTGTGATTGATGTCCTGGAGGTTGATGTCAGGCTGTCTTTAAGGAGGTTGAACCCTCACAAGGTGGCAGGCACTGATGGAATACCCGGTATGGCTCTGAAAATTTGTGCCAACTAACTAGCAGGAGTATTCAAGGACATTTTCAACCTCTCACTGATAAGGCTAGAAGTTCCCACCTGCTTCAGAAGGGCAACAATTATACCAGTGCCCAAGAAGAGTAGAGTGAGCTGCCTTAATGATTATCATCAAGTAGCACTCACAGCTACAGTGATGAAATGCTTTGAGAGGTTGGTCATGGCTGGAAGCAATTCCTGCCTCAGCAAGGACCTGGACCCACTGCAATTACCCTACCGCCACAATAGGTCTACAGCAGATGCAATCTCAATGGCTCATCATCACAGCCTTAGATCACTTGGATAATACAAACACCTACATCAGGATGCTGTTCTTTGATTATAGCTCAGTGTTTAACACCATCATTCCCACAGTCCTGATCGATAAGCTACAGAACCTGCATCTCTGTACCTTCCTTTGCAACTGGATCCTCAACTTCCTAACCAAAAAACCACAATCTGAGTGGATTGATAGTAATATCTCCTCCTCACTGACAATCAATACTGGCACACCTCAGGGGTGTGTGCTTAGCCCACTGCACTACTCTCTCTATACCCATGACTGTGTGACTAGGTGTTGCTCAAATGCCATCTATAAATTTGCTGATGATACAACTATTGTTGATGAAATCTCAGATAAAGACAAGAGGGCATACAGGAATGAGATATACCAGCTAATTGAGTGGTGTCACAACAACAACCTTGCACTCAACATCAGTAAGACCAAAGAGCAGATTGTGAACTTCAGAAAGTGTACAACGAAGGAACACAAACCAGTCCTCATAGAGGGATCAGAAATGGAGACAGTAAGCAATTTCAAGTTCCTGGGCGTCAAGATCTCTGAGGATCTAACCTGGTCCCAACATATCAATGCAGCTATATTGAAGGCAAGAGAGTAGCTATATTTCATTAGGATTTGGTACGTCCCCTGAAACACTTGAAAACTTCTATAGATGTACTGTAGAAAGCATTCTGATTGGCTGCATCACTGCCTGGTACGAAAGTTGGGAGGGGAGGGGGCTACTGTGAAAGAAGCTACACAAAGTTGTAAAATTAATCAGCTTCATCTTTGTACCAGCCTCTGTAGTATCCAATACATCTTCAAGGAGCAGTGCTTTGGAAAGGCAGCATCCATTATTAAGAACCCCCATCACCCTGGACTTGTCCCCTTCTCATTGGTACAATCAGGAAGGAGGTATAGAAGCTTGAAGGCATACACTCAGCAATTCAGGACCAGCTTCTTCACTCTGCCATCCAATTCCTAAATGCACATTAAACCTATAAATGCTACTTAACTGTTTTTAAAATATATATTATTTCTGTTTACACACAATTTTTAATCAATATATATATATATAAACTGTAATTGCTTTACTTATTTTTTCTATATTATCATACAATACATTGTACTGCTGCCACTAAGTTAACAAATTTCTCGACATATGCTGGTGATAGTAAACCTGATTCTGATGCACAGGCAGCCACCATACAGTCTTTAACTGATTGGGGTCAGGGTCCAGTAACGAAGAATGCAAGACGATTGGGGACCCTACTCTGCTGCAGCCTTCCTCTGCCTTCGCTTGTGTTCTGATGTGTCATCATTTTTCATCAGCTCCACCATTAAGGTCTTGGTCTGGAACCTCCCTTTTGAACTTTACCGCCATGGGTGACCCTCCCTAGAGCGACCATTCCTGGAGCTAATCACTAGCACTCTCAGGATCTTAGGAACTCACAAGCCTCTTCACCATGATGATCCTCCTTCATCAACATACTCTTTCTTGCCTCCAATGAGCTTCCCACAGAAATGAAACCGAAACACAAAACCAATCAAAAACTTTTCAGTCTGCATTGTCACCATCTCAGAACCAAGGTAAACCTAATGTCAATCATCGGGATGCAGTCCACAGATTAGACTTGTGCATGCACACATCTGGACGATGAGCTTCAGACATCATCAGCTTGCACATTAAACTATAAGAAAAGAATGGGTCCAAACGTACATAGATGGATAGACAGACAGAGATAGATAGATACTTTATTGAGCCCAAAGGAAATTACAGTGTCACAATAGCATTACAAGTGCACAGATATACAAATATCAGAAAAGAATTAAGAATAACAATAACTTATCTTAAACAGTCTGACAGGAGGGAGTTATCATTTCCCCAGCTATAGGTTGATCCACTATAAGCCTAATGGCCGAGGGTAAGAATGACCTCATATAGCGCTCTTTGGAGCAACGCAGTTGTCTTAGTCTATTACTGAAAGCACTTCTCTGTTCAGCCAAGGTAGCATACAGATGGTGAGAAACATTGTACAGAATTGCCAGGATTTTCCGTAAGGTCCTTTGTTTTACGACAGCTTCCAGTGTGTCCAGTTTGACTCCTATAACAGAGCTAGCCTTTCTAATCCGTTTATTGAACCTGTTGGCATCACCCATGTTGATGCCATTGCCCCAGCTCAACACCGTATAGAAGACTGTACTGGTAACAACAGAATTGGTAGAATATGTGAAGGAGATACCTGCAAACTCCAAAGGACCTCAGTCTTCTCAGCAGGTAGAGGTGACTCTGGCCCTTCTTGGGCATAATCTCTGTGTTGGTTCTCCAATCAAGTCTGTCATCCAGGTGCATCTGCAGGTACTTGTACTCTTCAACACATCCATATGTTCGCCATTAATAGTACAGGCTTAGTGTTCTAAAATCCATCATCTTCTCCTTTGTCTTACTGATGTTGAGCTACAGATGTTTCAGCTTGCATCATTCGATAAAGTCTCCCATCAGAGCCCTGTATTCTTCTCCTGTCCTCCCATTATACACCCAACTATTGTTGAGTCAGCAGAGAATTTCTGCAGATAACAGGATTCAGTGTTGTATATAAAGTATGAGGTATACAGGGTAGACAGGAAGAAAGTCAATACACGCTCCTGTGGGTCCTTAGTGGTGCTTATAGCCATGTCTGACACACAGCTCTGAAGCCATACAAACTGTGGTCAGCTAGTCAGATAGTCCATTATCCAGGATACAATGGAAGTGCCAACCTGCATTGAATGGAGCTTTTCCCCCAGCAATGAAGGCTGTGTGGTATTGAAGGCACATCTGCAAAAAAAAAAAAAAGACAACTTGACTTGATGAAAACAACTCCTTGATAAACAAAGAGCTTTGTGAAACTCTGGAAAATATGGATCACTCACATGTTTCAGGAACCACCAATCAGCAAAGACAGATCAACAACAGAATTTCTTGTTCCAGCACAGACTTTGACTATCTGAGGTGAAGAAAAATGTTGATGAAGACTACAAAATTGACACTAAGCTCAACGTCTTCCAAGCAGCAACGATCATTGTCTTCATGTAACTTTCTGAAACATTGACTACCCACATCAGGTACCACAAGCACCGAGGGATGTCACCAACACTATTTGCACAAAATCTTTTAAATTCATTGGCAGGAAATGCAGGTAGGCATCAGGGCCATCTCCCAGACAACATCCTGCATAGTGAGCCCTAATTATGCTCACTTAGCTCCAACAGACATGCCTGATATCAGACTCCAAAAATAGAAATGCCATTCCAAGATTTGACACAGCATAATATTAGAAGGTGACAGAGGAAAAGAATTAAGCAAGTTCTCAAAACCTCCTTGTAAAATGAAAAAAACTGTAGTAACTCTGGAAATTCCTGTGCATGAATATTCAAAATGGAGAAAGTTTGGGGATGGGACGGAGAGTCACAAGTCCATTTGCTGGGAGTGCACAGAGGCCCACTCCAACATTAATACTGGAAGAAGTGTATTAAGTTTGTTCTCAATAAAGATAAGCTTAACACTAGAACATTTTATTTACAGAAAATTGCTTTAGCTCAACATTGAGCATATGAAATCAGCTTCTCAATGTTATTCCTGGTTCTGGGGTGAACTGGCCACATTGCCTACTGGAATTGAAGTTCTTCATTATGTACACACATAATAACACATCATCTCCCTTTAAAGAAAAACAAACACATTACTATGTCCTCATAAACCTACAAGGAGTAATAATCCTTTTCAACAAAGATATCTACATTGATTTAAATTGTAATGAGCAAATACAGTGCCTTATTCACTTATCAACTTTCAGTCAGTCTCTGAGGAGGTTTGATGATCCTTTTTGGTTTGCATTTTGTTTCCACTGATGTATTGATTTCATTTGCTGCATTAATATTAGTGTCTCTCTGAGAACTCTGATCAACATGTTAATTTCTTTCACATCCTACTGCCAAGATCTTATTTGTTCATCTTCATTCTTTTTCTTGCTGTGTGATGATAATTCACTGCACATTCCCTATAATGGTGCCCTGGACTGCATCCATGTGATCAGTGAATCGTTGCACAAGTTCAAACTGATTCTGTCGCAATTCACAGAGCTTCCTATGTTGACTGCATATCATAGATAGCGACTCCTCCTGTTGGCTTGTGTTGAAATGTTGCTCTTGTTTTTAACCTTGGGGACTGTGTGGTCTCCCCACTTGCTTTTTTTATTTTTTCTCTCCAACTTCAGAGAGGATTGCGGAGATAGTTTGATTTACAATCTTTAACTGTATGCTGATGAGAGGCAGATTTTGAAGTAAACCTGCATGACGTGGAAGCAAGTCTGGTGACTTCTTCATCATGATCACTCCATTCAGCACTGGCATCCTGACTGTCATGCTGGTGTAGCTGGTATGGATGTCTATGGAAGAAGGAGTTCTTGTGCTTCTCTTGCATAACCTTTCCGGAGCTCTCACAGATGCTGTTCTGAGTTTTTCAAGATACCTCAGGTAAGCATCCGAGCCCCTCAAAGATATCTGCATACTCTTCCATAAGTATTTTTCTTTACACCAGGTTTAGCTTTTCATGTGCACTCATACCAAATACTGGCTGTACTCCCTTGTCGATAATCAGTAGCTGTGACTTTAGGTGCTGCCCCTTGTGCTTGAAGCTCACTATGCAGTCATCTTTTACTGGAACGCTCTCTCCAGTATAGCTAGTTACTTTTAATTTCACTTGATAAATCTTGCTCTTTACTTTGAGAGTTTTGTAATCATCCATGGATACCAGATTCACCTGGGCTCCAGTGTCAAGTTTAAATGGAATTACCATCTCACTCACAGTCACTGAAACAATCCATTTTGTTTTATCAGCACCAGCAATCCGTAGACAATCCACAAAGACCTCCTCTATTTCCTTAGCAACCACGTGCATCTTTCTCTTGGTAGCCCCAGCTTTGAACCTGGTGGTGTGGGGCCTGAGGCTGCTGTACCTTCTTCCTGATGGCCCTCGTGAGAAAAGAGCATGGCCTGGATGGTGGGGTCTTTGATGATGGATGTTGCTTTCCTGTAACAGTGCTCTGTGCAGATTTGCTCAATGGTGGGGAGGGCTTTACATTTGATGAACTGAGCCATTTCCACTACTTTTTGTAGAAATTTCTGTTCAAAGTCATTGCCGTTTCCATAGCAGACTATAATGCAACCAGTCAATATACTCTCCACCACATATCTACAGAAGTATGTCAAAGTTTTAGGAGTCATGCTGAATCTTCGCAAACTTCTAAGAAAGCAGAGGAGCTGCGATGCATCATCGTAATTGTATTTATGTACTGCACCCAGGACAGATCCTTTGAAATGATAACTTTGAGGAATTTAAAGTTGCTGACCCTCTCCACCTCTGATCCCCTGATGAGGACTGGCTCATGGTCCTCTGGGTTCCTCCTCCTGAAGTCAAAATCAGCTCCTTGATCTTGCTGGCATTGAGTAAGAAGTTATTGTAGCACAACTCAGCCAGATATTCAATTTCCTTCCTAAATGCTGATTCATCAGCATCTTTAGCTCCATCACACTGAGCACTGGCACTTCCCAGGTCAGTGTGCTGAGCCCACTGCTGTTTGTGTTGCCAATGCATGACTGCATTGCTAGATTCAGTTCAAACCGAATCATCGAGTTCGCTGATGACACAGCAGTCGGTGGCCTAATTAGCAACGGCACCAAGGCGGTGTACAGAGATGAAGTAGAGCGACTGGTAGAATAGTGCAGGCACAACAACTTGAGTCTCAAAATGGACAAGATCAAAGAGATGATTGTGGACTTTAGGAAGGCGCAGGCTGACCGCTCCTCACTGCACATATACGGCTCTTCTGTTGAGAGAGTTAGGAGCACCAAGTTTCTGGAAGTGCACAGAACAGATGATTTTACCTGGTCCCCCACACAACCACCTCGTTAATCAAAAAAGTACAGCAGCATCTCCACTTCCAGATGATTGGGTCCAGTGAGGTTCACCCCACCCCTGATTTTAACTGGAATTTTACAGGAGCACCATCGAGAGTGTCCTGACCAGCTACATAACCATATGATACAGGAATTGCAAGGCATCTGACTGCATGTTCCTGCATAGGATTTCAAGGACTGCTGAGAGGATCATTCGAGTCTCACTTCCACCCATTAGAGATATTTATCAGGAGTGCTGCTTTGCATGGTCAATGATCTTTCCCATCCGTCCAACAATCCCTTTGACCCACTACCATCAGGCAGGTGGTACTGCAGCGTGAGGATGGGAAACAGCTTCTTCCCTCAGGCTGTAAGATTACTGAAATCCCTGCCACCACCCAGGTCTCATCACCTCTGAAGAATCTGTTGCATTATACTATTTACTTTTTAAACGTACTGTAAATGCTCATTATTTGTGAATTTATTTGTGGTAATATTACCTTATATGTTATGTGTGTGATTTATATTTCAAGGAGCATATGATAATGAAGGGGGATTTGATAGAGGTATACAAAATTATGAGGGGTATAGATAGGGTCAATACAAGCAGACTTTTTCTGCTGAGGTTGGGTGAGACTGGAGGTCATAGGTTAAGGGTGAAAGGTGAAATACTTAAAGCAAACATAAAGGGGAGCTTCTTCATTGTGGTGAGAGTGTAGAACGAGCTGCCATTGGAAATGGTGGATGGCATGCTCGATTTGAACATTTAGGTGAAGTTTGGATAAGTACATGGATAGGAGGGATATGGAGTGCTTTAGTGCTGGTGCAAATTGATGGGACAAGGCGGAAGATTTGTACAGCATGGACTAGATGGGCTGAACGGGCTGATTTTGTACCATAGTGCTCTATGACTCAATAACTGTGTAAGACTCCACTGTCAGGGACACTGAACCGTCTCTAGCTCACACTTTATTTCTCTACTCCACTCTGCCTCCCAAGTTATTCTTCCACATTGTAAGTCTAAACTCAGTGGGTCATTAGCAACACACACAAAATGCTGGGGAAACACAGCAAGTCAGGCAGCAGCTATGGAGAGGAATAAACAGTCAGCATTTCTGGAAGAGTATAAGCTCAAAATGTCAGCTGTTTATTCCCTTCCATGGATGCTGCCTGACCTGCCGAGTCCCTCCAGCATTTTGTGTGTGTTGCTCTGGACTGCCAGCATCTGCAGAATCTTTTGCATATCAAAGGATCATTATTTCTTGCGCAAACACAAGGAAATCTGCAGATGCTGGAAATTCAAACAACAACACACACAAAATGCTGGTAGAACACAGCAGGCTAGGCAGCATCTATAGGGAGAAGCGATGTCGACGTTTTGGGCCGAGACCCTTCGTCATTATTTCTTGCACAGTTTTTTCATGTCAGTGGACCTTTTTTATTCTTAGTTTGTCTGTTTACTCGGGGTCTCTGACTATTTACACTGTTTTTAAACTCGGAAATCTCTGAATTTTGCACTGTTAAAAAAAATTGGCAGGATCTCTGTCTCCAGCACCTTTTTACAAATTCAGATGGGTCTGCCTCCCACCTTCTTTTCGCTGTTTTTAAATGTGATTTTGCACATTCACACCAAGGATGACAGTATTCCTTAATGATTTTGAAAGGACATCGATAGTTCACATCTGCCATGCTCTTTGCAATTTTGTTGCATGGAAACACACACAAAATGCTGGAGGAACTCAGCAGGCCAGGCTGCATCAATGGAAAAGAGTACAGTCGATGCTTTGGGCCAAAACCCTTTGGCAGTAGTCCTCCAGTATTTTGTGTGTGTTGCTTGGAATTCCAGCATCTGCAGATTTGCTCTAGTTTAGTGTTGCATGGAAAGCAGATTTTCCTGTTTGTCTGCAACCACTTGCACTGAATCTCATTTGCCAAGGGTCTCTTTTTATATGACTGTGTACACGACCACAATGGCTTAGTAATTTAAGAGTAGGAATTGGAGTTGTAGCATCACTGGACCATTAACTGGAATGACACAATATACCTGCACTGAATGGCTTCATCATGGGCTTTGGCTGGTTTAATCATGGCCAAAAGCATTTCAGTTGGTACAATAATCAGATGTGTTCTTAAAAGCAAACAAAAGAGCAGGGACAGTCGGGACTTTTTGCCCACTATCGAGGAGACATTCGATTGCATAGAGAAAGAGAAAATTTAAAAGAAGTGAGTAGGGGGCAGATGACACATTTTGCAAGCCACAGTTCCCACAGAGACATCAGATTGTGTAGATGCAGAGCGAAATTAAAAGAAGCGAGCGGGGCAATTGGTACTTTTTGCACACCGCAGTTCCTGAGGAGACATCAGATTGCGTAGAGGGAAAGTGAGTTTAAAAGAAGCACGTGGGGGCAGTCAGCACACTTCACGCACCACTGTTCCCGAGGAGATATTGGGTTGTGGAGAGAGAGTTTAAAAGAAGCAAGCAGCCAGTGGGCACATTTTGCGTGCCACATGTCCCAAGGAGATTGCGCAGAGGGAGAGAGTTTGAAGGAAACGAGTGGGGTAGTCGGCAAATTCTGAGTGCGATAATTCCTGAGGACACATCGAACTGCGTGGAGGGAGTGAGAATTTAAAAAAAACGGGACAGTCTGCACATTTTGAATGCCACTGTTCCCTGGAGACATTGGATTGTGCATAATTAGGCACTTGGCAATGTCCAATAAAAAGTTATGTTTATGCGGAGTGGACTAGTGTTAGCACAGGAAGTCAAGGCTTCTGTGACGAGAGGCAGAGGTAAGATAGGTATATTTATTCTTTCTTTCTTGTTGTTGCATATTCAGAGCAGTGGGAGATCCAGGCAGGATTCTGGAATGTATCTCTTGCAGGAGGTGGGAAGGCAGGGGGATCTCCAGTGTCTCTGATGACCACACCTGCAAGAAGTGCATCCAGTTACTGCTTCTAACAAACCGCATTTAGAAGTTGGAGCTGGTATGGATGAACTCCAGGTCATTTGGGAGGTTAAGGGGTTGATAGACATGGAAGCGGTTACATCCAGGTAATTGGGCGACTGTCAGGAAGGAGAAAGGTGGTAGGCAGTCAGTGCAGAGTACTCCTGTGGCCATTCCTCTCAACAACAGGTGAAGGGCTTTGGACACTGTTGTGGGGGTGTTGACCTGGCAGAAGAAAGCCACAGCAGTCAGGTCTCCAGCACTGAGTCTGCCTCTGTGGCTCAGAAGGGAAGGGGAGAAGAGGTGAGCTGTAGTGTTTGGGAATCTGGTGTTTAGGGGAACAAAATGGAGGTGTTGTGGACAAGATTGCGCTTCCTGGGTGGCAGGGTCAGGGACATCTCAGATCGAGTCCACTTCATTCTTAAATGGGAGCGTGAGCATCTTGAGGTCATGGTTCACATTGGCACTAATGACATCACAGTAGGGCTGATGAGGTACTGCTATGTCAATTCAAGGTGTTAGGCGCTAGGTGTAAGGACAGGACTTGTGATCTCAATATTCTTACCCATGCCACGTACTAATGGGGCTAGAAATAGAAAGATCATACAGTTTAACACATGGCTAAGGAGTTGATGCAGGGCAGAGGGCTTTAGATTTTTGGGTCATTGACTCTCTTCCAGGAAATGTGGGATCTGTACCTGAACTGCTACGTTGCAAAGTCAGCCTACGACCATCTTAAAAATATAGTGAGCATTAAAGGGCTTATGTCTCAGCAAGGTCTAAAAAAACTCGTCCGAGCATTTATTTTTAGTAGGCTTGACTAGTGTACGTGTCTATAAAAATTCCCCCAGACAGCTGCAATTCATTTAATAACGCTGCTGTTGGAATCCTCACTGAGATCAAGAAAGTAGAACACATCACTCCAGTTCTCAGATCACTACACTGGCTTCCTGTCCATCAGAGGATTGACTTTAAAATATGTATACGGGTTAATAAAACATTGAGTGGTCTGTGGCCAAAGTACATGTCCGATCTCTTGGTGTATTATGAACCTTCCCCAGCTCTCAGGTCATCTGGGGTGGGTTTGCTTACCGTCCTCAGGGTCAAAACTAAAAACGGTGAAGCAGCTTTTAGTTACTATGCTCCACATATCTGGAAAAACCTTCCAGATGATCTGAAGTCTGCACCAACTTTAAGCTCTTTTAAATCGAGGCTTCAAACTTCCCTTTTCGCTGTAGTTTTAGTTAGAATCTCCTGCACTGTAACTTTCATTTCTTAATTTTTATGTGTGATTTTATATTGCCTAAGATTTTGATGTTTGATTTTTGTACCTTGTTTTACGTAAAGCACTTTGAACTACCTCGCGTTTGAAAAGTGCTAATGAAGTAAACTTACCTTGCCTTACAGAAGGATGGTTTGCACCTGAACTGGAGGGGGATTCATATCCAAGTGGGAAGGTTTGCTAGTTCTGCACGGGGGGGGGGGGAGGGGCGGTGGGGGTGTTAAACTAGATTTGCAGGGTGTTGGGAACCAGAGTGCCAGAACAGATAGTGGGCAGATTATTTAAGATGTTGTTTAAGCCTACAGTACCTACAAAGTCAGGAATCAAAAGGCCGAGCATGGTGGGACTATTGTACTAAGTTGTGTACAGTTCAATGCAAGAGGTATTGTAGGAAAGGTGGATTGGCTTAGGGCATGGATCAGCACTTAGAATTATGACATTGTCGTCATTAGGGAGACTGGCAGCTTAGTGCTCTAGGGCTCCATTGCTTTAGATTTGATAGAGTGAGAGGGATTAAAGGGTGGAAGGTGGCATTACTAGTGAGGGAAGATGTCACAGCAGTGCTCTGTCAGGACAAACTGCAGAGCTCATCCAGTGAGGCTTTATGGGAGGAACCAAGGTATGATCATGTTAATGGGACTATAGGTCACCCAACAGTCTGCAGGATTTGGAGGAGCATATTTGTAGAGCGATCACAGACAGTTGCAAAAAACAAAAGGTTGTGATAGTAGGTGATTTGAACTTTCCACATATTGACTGGGACTCAAACACACTGTAAAAGGACTGGATGGGAAGGAGTTTGTAAAATGTGTTTAGGAAAGTTTCCATAGAAGTCCCAACTGGAGAGAGTGTGATACTACATCTCCTATTAGGGAATGAGAGAGTGCAGTTGACAGAAGTACGTGCAGGGGAATAACTACATTTGTTTCAAGGTCATTATGGAACAGTAATAGGCGTGGTCCTCTGTTTAAGGTTCTAAATCGGAGAAAGGCCGATTCTAATGGTGTCAGGAAGAATCTGGCAAGCATGGATTGGGACAGGTTGGTTTCTGGCAAAAGTGTACTTGGTAAGTGGCATCCTTCAAAAGTGAAATTCTGAGAGTACAGAGTCTGTATGTCCCTGTCAGAATAAAAGACAAGGATAACAGGTTTAGGTAACCTTGGCTTTCAATAGGTATTAAGGCCCTGGTTAATAAAAAGGTGTATAGGATGTATAGGCAGGTAGGGACAAATGTGGTACTTGAGTATAAGACACTTAAGAGAACACAAGAACCAAAAGAAATTGACGAGGGTAGGGCAGTGGATGTTGTCTACATAGACTTTAGCAAAGCATTTGACAAGGTCCCTCATGAGAGACTCATCCAGAAAGTCATGAGGCATGGGATAAGTGGAACCTTTGCTGTTTGGATAAAAAATTGGCTTAAAGGAAGAAAGCAGAGGGTAGTTGTGGAAGGAAAGTATTCTGCCTGGAGGTCGGTGACTAGTGGAGTGCCGCAGGGATCTGTCCTGGGACCCCTGCTATTTGTGATTTTTATAAATGACCTGGATGTAGAGGCAGAAGGATGGGTGAGTAAGTTTGCGGATGACCTGAAGATTGGAGGAGTTGTGGATGGAGCTGTAGGTTGTCGAAGGTTACAAGAGGACATAGACAGGCTGCAGAGTTGGGCAGAAAAATGGCAGATGGAGTTCAATCCAGACAAGTGTGAGCTGATGCATTTTGGAAGGACAAATCAGAACTGAGTACAGGATTAATGGTCAGTTACTTAAGAGTGTGGATGAACAAAGGGACCTTGGGGTTCAAATCCATACATCCCTCAAGGTTGCTGCACAGGTTGATAGGGTAGTTAAGAAGGCCTATGGGATGCTAGGCTTCATTAACAGGGGGGTTGAGTTCAAGAGTAGAGAGGTCATGTTGCAACTCTACAAATCTCTGGTGAGACCGCTCTTAAGGTATTGTGTTCAATTCTGGTCACCTCATTATAGGAAGGATGTGGAAGCTATGAAGAGGGTGCAGAGGAGATTTACCAGAATGTTGCCTGGTTTGGAGAACAAGTCATATGAAGCAAGGTTAGCAGAGCTGAGACTTTTCTCTTTGGAGCATAGAAGAATGAGAGGGGACTTGATAGAGGTCTACAAGATTATGAGAGGCATAGATAGGGTGGATAGTCAGAACCTGTTTCCCAGGGCACCAATAGCAAAGATCAGAGGGCATATGTACAAAATTAAGGGAGGGAAGTTTAGGGGAGACATCAGGGGTAAGTTTTTTTTTGTTTTTTTTTATATAAACACAGAGGGTTGTGAGTGCCTGGAATGACTTGCCAGGGATGGTGGTGGAGGCTAAAACATTAGGGGCATTTAAGAGCCTCTTGGACAGGCACACGGATGAAAGAAAAATGGAGGGTTATGGGGTAGTGTGGGTTTAGTACTTTGTTTTATAAAAAAAAAGGATTATATGGGTCGGCACAACATGGAGGGCTGAAAGATGGCTCTAGCAGTCATGATAAAGGAGAATCCCGATGGTTTCTATAGATACATTGAGAACAAAAGGATAGGAAAAGTCAAAGTTGGTCCTCTGGAAGATCAGAGTGGTAATCTCTTTGTGGAACTGAAAGATGTGGAAGATAGTAACTGGAATTTTTGCATCTGTATTTACTCAGGATGCAAACACAGAGTCAACAGCTATGAGGACATACAGCAGCGAGGTTATGGACCCTATACAGATTGCAGGGGAGGAGCTGTTCACTGTCTTGAGGCAAATTAGGGTCGATAAATCCTCAGGGTCTGACAAGGTGTTCACTCAGAACCTGTGGGAGGCTAATTTAGAAATTGCAGGGGCACTAGTAAAAATACTTAAAACATGTTTAGCCATGGATGAGGTGCCAGAGGATTGGAGAATAGCTAATGATGTTCTGTTGTTTAAGAAAGGCTCTAAGAATAAGCCAGGAAATTATAGCCGGTGAGCCTGCCATCAGTAGTGGGAAAGTTATTGGAAGGTATTCTAAAGGACCAGATGTATAAGTATTTGGATAGACAGGGAATAATTAGGAATAGGCTATATGGCTTTGCCTGTTATAAATTGTGTCTAAGCACTCTTATAGAGATTTTTGAGGAAACTACCAGGAAAGTTGATGAAGGCAAGGCAGTGGATGTTGTCTATGTGGATTTTCGCAAGGCCTTTGACAAAGTCCTACATGGGAGGTTGGTCAAAAGATTCAGTCTCTTTGCATTCAAGATGACATATTGAGTTGGATTAGACATTGGCTTTGCAGGAGAAGCCAGAGAGTGGTAGTAAATTGCTGCCTCTCTGATTGGAGACCAGTGAATAGAGGTGCACCACAGTGTTTGGTGCTGGGTCCATTGTTGTTTATCATCTAGAAATAATCTGGATGACAATGTGGTAAACTCTATCATCAAATTTGTGGATGACACCAAGATTGAGGTGTAGTGGACAGTGAGGAAAACTATTAAAGCTTGCAGTGGGATCTGGACCAGCTGGAAAAATGGCAGATGCAATTTAATGCAGACAAGTGTGATGTGTTTCACTTTGAAAGAACCAACCAGGGTACATCGTACACATTAGGTGGTTGGGCACTGAGGAGTGCGGTAGAACAGAGAGATCTGAGAATACAGAACCATAATTTCTTGATAGTGGTGTCACAGGTAGATAGGTTCGAAAAAAAAACCTTTTAGCACTTTAGCCTTGATAAATCAATGTATTGTGTTCAAGAGTTGGGAGGTTATGTTGAAATTGTATAAGATGTTGGAGTATTGTGTCTAGTCTTGGTCACCTACCTACAGGAAAGATGAAAGAGTGCAGTGAAAATTTACAAGAATGTTGCTGGGACTTGAGGACTTGAGTTATAAGAAAAAGTTAAGTTAGGGCTTCATTCCCTAGAATGTAGAAAAATGAATAGAGATTTGATCGAGGTATACGGAAATATGAAGGGTATCGATAGGGTAAATGTAAACAGGCTTTTTTCATTGAAGTTGCGTGAGACTACAACTAGAAGTCATCGCTTAAGTGTGAAAGGTAAAATGTTTAAGGGGAACATGAGGGGGAACTTCTTCACTCAGAGGGTGAGCAATTTCAAGTTCGTGGGTGTCAAGATCTCTGAGGATCTAATCTAGTCCCAACATATTGATGCAGATATAAAGGCAAGATAGCAGCTATCAAACAAGAAGCAATCTGCACCCATTTTAATTCCACTTCCCATTCCAATATGTCCATCCCATGGCGTCCTGCACTGTCATGAAGAGGCCACACTTAGGTTAGAGGAACAACACCGTATACTCCGTTTGGGTAGCCTCCAACCTGATGGCATGAACATTGATTTCTCAAACTTCTGATAATGCTCCCCTATATGCCAATGATTGTAAATCTGATTCTGGCGAAAGTGTGGAATGAGCTGTCAGTACAAGTGGTGGATGTGGGGTTGATTTCAACATTTAAGAGAAATTTGGATAGATACGTGAATGGGAGGGGTTTGGATGGCTATCGTCCTGATCCAGGTCAATGGGACAAAGCAGATTAATAGTTTGGCACAGACTAGATGGGCTGAAAGGCCTGTTTCTGTGCTATACTGTTCTATGACTCTATGAAAGTTTCACCAAGGTGTTTCCAAGATCAGGGAGTACTGTATTATCTATAAGGAGAAATTGGACAAACCTAGAGTGCTTTCTCTGGAACATCAGAGACCAGATGGGGACCTGAAAGAAATATATAAAATTATGAGAGATAATAGAAAGAGTAGATAAAGCCTTTTCCCCAGAATTGATATATCAAATACCAGAGGGAATAGCCTTAAGGTGTTGGATGGGGGAATGGGGAAACTTATCTGGCAATTGTTTTGGAATCCACTGCCAGAAAGGTGGTGGTAATAGGTATGATAGAAACCATTACAAATCATTTAGTCAAGCATATAAGCAGGTAGGAAATTGAGAGGCAAAGACGATGTGTAGGGAAATGTGCTATATAATGATTGGTACAGGCTTGGCAGCTGAAGGACTTACTCCTGTGGGGTACTCTTCCTTTACTGTAGTTTATGTTCCGTGTTCAATATGGGGGTTGATTAAGAAAGTATCATAATAGCTAAAAGCAGTAAAATATATAAGTGGATGAAATCAGTCCTGGGAATTAGGACACAAGCAAATAACACAGTGACAGTCCTTGTAATTCCACACAGAGTGACAGGTGTCTTCTTTAATGAAGCATTACTTTCAATTGAAGCTGTTACAAGTCACTGAAAGCTTCAATATTGAGACAAGAGCCAGAAGCAAGTTGGAGGCAATTGGTAATTACATATGTATTTTTCCATTAACATGCTAATCCTTGTAAAGCATTTTAAAGGTTAAAGATTAACTTTATTTATTGCATGTACCTCAAAGCAATGAAACATACTCTGAAATGCGTTGTTTACGTCAGCAATCAAACGAGCATGAACATGCGCTGAGCAGCGTTTGTGGTGCCATGCTTCTGGCAGCAGTACAGTATGCCCACAACTTACTCATCCTAACCCTAACCTGTACACCTTTGGAATGTGGGAGGAAATCAGAGTACCCAGAGGAAACCAAAATGGTCGCCATTACAGACCGTGGTGGGAATTGAGCCTCGATCAGTGATTGGTGACACTGAAAAACATTGCACTAACCACAACAATACTGTGCCATTCTCACAGTGCACTTTTGATCATCTTTTATGCAAAACGTTTGTTTGTGGGACTGGTGAATGAAAATTTAGTCAAAACCTTTGAGCACATACATCCAGATGTTCAAACTTTCATGTGAAGTTACTACATCAATGGAAATGGCATTGAAGAAATCTGGAGGATTTTGTGCACCAGAATTGACTAGTATAGTTGCTAATTCTTTTTGACTGTACACTACAAAGTTGAAGGCTACAGAACTAATACCAAACTACACCACTGAGACCAGTTCAGTCGGATACTGATTATATCATGTGCAAATGCCCACCAGTTTTCTCAGTTTAGAACAACCATCCATTTCAGTTGCCAAAGAGAACTCATTTTGACAGCCTGCAGGTCCAAGGCAACAAACAACAAATAACAACTTCAGTGGCAATTTAAAAGAACAGTAAAGAGAACTGCAGCACTTGGAAATTTGGAAGTTCATTCAAAGTACTCTGTTTATATAGTTTCTCTGCCATAAGCATTGATCCCACCAAGAAGACTAAATCACAACCAAATTAATATCTGATAGTGTTCAAGAATGAATCAGGGGGCTTACCCAAGCAGATTCAATGAGTTTGCATTGATGGAACCCCCATCAAACTGAAAATCTAATCTGGCGAGGATTTACGACATTTGGAAAAATAAAGTGCATGGTGTGACACAATAAACAGTGAACAGGGCTGCTCATTACTGTAGCAAGCTTTAAAACAGGACTATTTTAATAAAACAGGTCTAGTTGAGACAACTTAAACTAGATTGAAAGATTGTTTTTGGTAGTTTGTCCTTCAAAGTTGTACCTTGCCATATTGTAAGAAAGATATGAAAATATATTCAAAAACATACAAGTTTCTGCAGATGCTGGAAATCTTGAGCAATACATATAAAATGGTGGAGGAACTCAGCATGTCAGACAGCACTTATGGAGGAGAAGAGAGCATGGCCTGGATAGTTAGGGTCCTTGGCAATAGATACTGCCTTCTTGTAGATATGCTCCCTGATGGGGAGGGCTTTTCATGTGGTGGACTACACTGTATCCATGACTTTTCATAAGCTTTTTGCATCATTTCGCTAATATTGACAAGTAGAAAAATGTCTGGAACAGAAACTGTTTATCTGAGATTGACCCTCCGCCCATCATTCCATTCTCCAGATCCTCGCCCCAATCATCTGAGATCTTAAGAATCAGATCTGCCAGGCCCTACTTCCAACCTGCACTGGCTGACACATCTGACCTCTGCATGTACGTGCCAAAGGCCATGAATTCTGAGGTACTCTGATGTACCCACTCCTCTCTGGACATCTAAGTGCATGATGGACTCTGGATTTTCCGCGACGTCTGTTCTGGTGGTCCACCATGATTGCAGGTGCACTTCATTTTGTCACAGCCTGTCCTCAATCTGCCCAGTCCAATCCTTCCAACCAGCAGCCCACTGGACTCCTGCGACCCCTTCTAGTCCCTCAAAGCCCGTGGTCTCCATGGAATTCATCAAGAGGATGCATTCTTCCAATGTGGCCACAGTGATCATGGCAGCAGTGAACCAGTTCTCCAAAGCAGCCCACTTCATTGCTCTCCCCAAACTTCCGTCAGCTGCTGAGACGAAGGACCTGATTCTCCAACATGTAGTTCGACTTCAGGATTTCCCAGAGGTCATTGCATCAGACTGGGGCCCACAATCTGTCTCTCATTTCTGGTGAGCCTTCTGTTCCCTCCTCAGCACCTCGGTGAGATTTTTCTCAGGCTGTCATCTGCAGATCAACAGGCAGCCAGAAAGAGCCAATCAGCAAGTGGAGATGTTTCTATGATGCTTTGTTATCTCTAACCCACATGAAACAAGTTTCTGGTCTGGGCCAAGCTGTCCCACAGTTTACACACCTCCTCTACCACGGGTAGGTCACCATTTGAAGTGCCTCATGGACACCAACCCCAATTGTTCCCCATGAAGGAGGCAATGGTTGAGGCCCCATCTGTCAGGGCCCTGGTTTGCAGCTTCCAGAGTGCTTGGAGGAGGGCACTGAGGGTCATTCTAGCTGCCAACTGCGCCTACTGCAACCAGACCAACCACTGGCAGCACCCAGCCAGACCACTCCAGCCTGGGGACCATGTCTGGCTGTGTGCCCAAGATCTGCCCCTGCACATTGACTTTTGCAAGCTCAGCCCACCTCAACTTGCATCTCCGGAACTCAGGATGGTGCAAGGTGATGCAGTATACAAGGTTCGATGGTTGGTAGGTTCATGCCATAATGTTCTGGGTGTGCAGTACCTATTAGATTGCAAAGGGTATGGAAGAGAGATCTTGGGGGTGCCATTCAGTTTCTACCTTGGATCCATCACTCATTGAGAAGTTCCACTGCACCCATTTGAATCATCTTTGGCCATCACTGCCATCTGTAGTTCAGGTGGTGTGTATCTGGTCAAGCCTGTGCAGCCATGCACCTCCTAGTCTTCATCCCGTTAGCAAGAATCATCTTCTATTCATTTTTAACTCATCACCTGCAGCCCATTTAAACTCAGTTCTCATCCACAGTGTTCGTTTGCTCATTGAACGAACCAGCCTCAACCAGTTGCTCCTAGCCTTCAGTTACCTTGTTGCCTGTGGTGCTTACAATCTGTTCTCTCTAGTTTTTTAATCCCCTCATGGCTAATTATTCCGGAGTCTATTGTTATAGCTACCGTTCATTGCCGAATCATCTCCACTACTCTCTTTTGGGTCAAGCCTCCTCTACATTTCCTGGCACATAGTCAGTTCTAAATGGGATCATTCCTGTGGTAAAACAATGGGTACATATTCAATACTGGGACAATTAAGATACTCCCTTACTGAAAATATCCTACAGCTTTTCACAGAGGCTCAGATTCAATGTTACCCCAACCTTACACAAGATGACCAAAGCAAGCTTAATTCTGCCTCTTGTTTGATGACAACATGTAGTTAATCGTGCATCTTACTATACGAGTACCCCCAATAATAATTTGAAATATAAAGGCAATCGAAATATAAAGGCAATCTAAATGTGTCAGCCACTGTAGATAACAGGATGATTTTTTTTCTTTGAGTTAATACTGAAAGGGATGTGACACTGAAAGCTTTTCGCTAATGATCAAGGAGCTGCTGATAGTCTGTGCTATAGTAAGGGCTTGTCTGGCATCTCGGTAGAAGGGTACACTTCAGTGAATAGATGTTTTCTTTGAAGGCCAATGTAGAGAGGTCCCCATCTCCACACGTCTAAACTTCAGTGTTGGCACTGATGAAACATGGGTTTATGTTGTGTAACAGGCTGGTCATTATCCCATTATATACAAGAGCAAAGGCTCCAATTACTGTTAGCATACTGTCAGCATAAAAGTACTTCAAGGTAGAGTACAGCATGCTAAGTAGTTATCTATTAACATTTCCAGTCAGAGAAGGCTTTCGAATCACTGTTACCCATAAAACACATTTTCCAGTTCACAAAAGGTGAGAGTCATCTGCCCCATTCTCACTTTAGTTTTGAAGTTCCTGCTAGTGTTACTTAGTTTCTCGCCCTCCTTGGTTCTGTAGTCTCCAGGCTTTTATTTTGAAGAATTTTATAAGGATTAGCCATGCACACTGCCACACCCAGCCTGTTGATGGATCCGTTGTGAAACAATATCATTGACACAATCTGTGGGTCTTCAAACAAATGTGCAAGGAAGCCTCATTCCCCTTTATGGTGAAATAATCCTAAATCTTATCAAAGGAGATAACTAAATGATCGTTGGTGCCGCTCAGCTGCCTCTTGATCTAGTCCAGTCACTTTTTGAGTGAAATAATACAAGGATGTCAAGGGTTTAAAGCTTACAGAATTAATTTCAGTTAGTTTTATGGTTTGGAATGGAGCAAACTATGGACAGCAAAATCACCTGTAAAACCTCACACTCATTTTGCCCCAATCAGTAACTTTTAATTCACTCTTTTGTGCAAGAAGTCATACGTCTGACATTGAAAGTAATTTTGAAGACACAAGGATAAAAATGTAACTGCTACAGCAACAACCATTCATTAGAAGGGCAAGTAACTGCTGAAAGGGAGGTAGCTATGAGGTACTTTGCATTTCAACACACACAAAAAGCTGGAGGCAGCATCTGTGGAAACGAATAAATAGTCGACGTTTCAGGCCGAGACCCTTCTTCAGGAATGGAAAGAAAAGGGAAGACACCAGAATAAAAAGGTAGGATGAGGGGAAGGAGGTAGAAGATGATAGGTGAAGCAAAGTGAAGGACTGGAGAAGAAGGGATCTGATAGGAGAGTAGACCCTGGGAGAAAGGGCAGGAGGAGGAGCACCAGGCAGAGGTGATAGGCAGATGAGGAGAAGAGGTAGAAGGCCAGAGTGGGGAATAGAAGAGGGAAGAGGGAGGGAAATTTTTTACTGGTCGGAGAAATCAATGTTTATGCCATCAGGTTGGAGACTGCCCAGACTGAATATGAGGTGTTGCTTCTCTACCCCGAGAGTGGCCTCATTGTGGCAAAAGAGGTTGCCATGGACAGACACATCAGAATGGGAATGGTAACAGGAATTAAAGTGGTTGGCTCCTGATAGACTTCCTCATCTACCACTCCATTACCCTCCACATTCAAAACATCACTCTCCACAATTTCTGCCATCTTCAACAGGATCCTACCACCAATCACATTTTTACATACCTTCCTCCATCTCTCTGCAATGCTTGCTCCCTCTGTGACTCCCTTGTCCATTTGTCCCTCCCCACTTATCTCCTTCCCAGCTACACCTGTCAATTTACCCCCCCCCCCCCCATTCAGTCCCAAACAGTCCTTCCAGGTGAGGCAACATTTCACCAGATCTGTTGGGGTTGTCTACTATCTGGTGCTTCTGATGTAGACTCCTCTACATTGGTGAAACCTAATATAAATTGGGGGGCATGCTTGTGAGCACCTCCACTCCATCTGTCAAGAGTGGAATTTCCCTGGTGGTCAACCATTTTAATTTCTGTCACCATTCCCATTCTGACAGTTTGGTCCATGGTCTCCTATTTTGCCATGATGAGGCCACTCTCTGCATGGTGGGGCAACACTTCATATTCCATCTGGGTAGCCTTTAACCTGATGGCATGAACATCAATTTCTTCTTCCAGTTTAAGTTTCCCTCCCCCTTTCCTTCAATTCCCCACTATAGCCTCTTACCTCTTCTCCTTACCTGCCTATTATCTCCTTCTGGTGCCTCTCATTTTCTTTCTCCAATGGTCCACTCTCCTTTCCTATCAGATTCCTTCTCCAGCTCTTTACCTTTTTCACCCACCAGGCTTCACCTATCATCTTCTTGCGAATCCACTTTCCCTTCACCTATCTTTTTTATTCTGGTGTTTTCCCCCTTCCTTTCCAGTCCCAATGAAGGGTCTCAGCCTGAAACAACGACTGTTTATTTATTTCCATAGATGCTGCCTGACTTGCTGAGTTCCTCCAGCATTTTGTGTGTGTTGCTTGGATTTCCAGCATCTGTAGAATCTCTTGTGTTGTAGGTAATTAGCATTTTTTGAATCAAATTGAGTTTACTTAAACACTTTTAATTGATTAGATGTGCCCTTAGGGATTTTTAAATGTCCTATTTAAAATTTTCATCATTTTAAAAGATATATTTGAATTTTAATGGCTAATGATTATCCAGAGCTACTGTATGGATATTGCTATTTATTTAATTTGATCTGTTGATAGGTCTCCACATCTATTGTATACATTGAATGGTGGTCTGCGATGCAATGATAGTTAATACCACAATTTAAATGTATGGGTTCTAAAGCTGCAACACGCATAATTAATTCAGTCTTAATTTGTACCTTCTATTGCTGTGATACTGATCAGATATTAACTATGGCTGAATACACATGCCTTGTGCAGGAAGGCACAGAGTCGACTGTACTTCCTTAGAAGGTTGGCATCATTCAATGTTTGCAGTGAGATGCTGAAGATGTTCTATAGGTCAGTTGTGGAGAGCGCCCTCTTCTTTGTGGTGCCGTGTTGGGGAGGCAGCATTAAGAAGAGGGACGCCTCACGTCTTAATAAGCTGGTAAGGAAGGCGGGCTCTGTCGTGGGCAAAGTACTGGAGAGTATAACATCGGTAGCAGAGCGAAGGGCGCTGAGTAGGCTACGGTCAATTATGGAAAACCCTGAACATCCTCTACATAGCACCATCCAGAGACAGAGAAGCAGTTTCAGCGACAGGTTGCTATCGATGCAATGCTCCTCAGACAGGATGAAGAGATCAATACTCCCCAATGCCATTCGGCTTTACAATTCAACCGCCAGGAGTAAGATATGTTAAAGTGCCGGGGTTAGGACTCAATGTATTTAAGTAAACTACTTAAGAACTTTTTAAAAGCTATTATTAATGCTTTTTGAGAGAGTGATTTTAGATGCATATCATATTTTTACTGAGTTAAGTATTGTATGTAATTAGTTTTGCTACAATAAGTGTATGGGACATTGGAAAAAATGTTGAATTTCCCCATGGGGATGAATAAAGTATCTATCTATCTATGAGATGGTGAGCATTGGATTAGGAAGCTGAGAAATCTGATTTTCCCTTCATGTTGTGAAGTTTCAGCTAAGTATTTTTGACCTGCCTATAAGTCATCTGATTGATGCAGGGTCTCAACCTAAAATGTAGCAATTCCTCAAATCCACAGATCCTGTTCGACCTTCTGAGGTCCTTCAGCAGTTAGTCTCTGCTCTAGATTCCAGCATCCACTAGCTTGTGTCACCTGGATTGACAGGTTTCAGCCGCGAGAGTTCCAGAGCAAGCCGTAGAAACAGGCAGGATTATCCCTCAATCAGGCTGACGTGCTGCTATCTGTTCCCAGGCTTCAAGGGGCTCAAAATCCTCATTCTATGTGAGTGTGATCCCCATTCCTTGGAAGCCTGAGTTCACATCAGAGAGTACCAACCCCTTGGGACTCAACATGTGAATGCCCTGATTTGGGTGAGCCCCAACATTCTTCCAAGTCCCAAGTAGTGTTGCTAAACAACGAGTGTCCCATAAGCTTCTTGCAAGATCACAGACAATCTACAACACAAGGAAGACACTTGGCGCCTAGTGTCTATTCTTGTTGGAAAGAATGATCCACTTGCCAGCATTGGGTTTGTAGCCCAGCAGGACTCAGCTCTTCATGTTCTCACTCAAAACTTTTTAAATATGATAATGGTTCCTGGCTCTATTACCCATTAAGACAGTGAGTGCTGGACTGCTACTGGTCTCTGGAGAGAATAGTTATTGTTATCTCCTTTTCAATCATTCTACCAATTACTTTCAAGCTTCTGTAAGGGACAATAGGTCATTCTATTTCCTGTAAATAAGCCCTCATAATTTTGTACACCAGTGAAGTCTTCCTACAACACCCTCTGATCCAAAGAAAACAATCCCAGTCTATGCAATCTCTCTTCTTAGTTAAAATTTTCCAGTTCTGATGACTTCCAAGAAGATTTACACGGCACCCTCTCCAGTGCAAGAATATCACTCATACATAAACGATTGTGTTCTCATGGCCTGGAATCTTGACCTTTCTTTGTGAAAACTGCAGAACTGGTTAAATTGGTGACTGCCTATTTCATAAAGAAACCTAAACATTCAGTCTTGTACAAGGTAATGATCTGGTAATCCTGACCTTGTACCAACCCTATTTTACATGGAAATGGGTCTGTTGGAGACCAATGCCCATTGGATTTGGATTGGTGCCTGATTTAACTCTCACCTCTTATGTTCTCTAATGATACAAGAAACCATTTGGTCTATTGAGGCTATACCAGCTCTCAGAACAAACACATCAGACCCATTCCTCCATTTGTATCCTTATGATCTTTTCTCTCTTACTTGCCCATTATCTGTCTCCAGGTCTCCTGCTTCTCCTTATAGATGCTGCCTGGCCAACCATGTAAAGCTTCTCTTCATAATCTTTGATCAAGAAACTTCATTGTTGTCAAACTATTGCATGAAGTAGCAGGTATAACAACAAAGGTGACCTTATTCAATACCCCAGGCTCTTATCTAGCACTACCCAAGTTATTCATTTGCTACACTCTTATTTGAAGGATGAGGTAGGTGTAGGACAGGCGAGTTTATGTATCTAGTGCTCCTTAAAGACAGCTGAACTATTTAAATGGAAGTTCCAGCTTGAGTACTGCCAACAGATAAACACCTGTAAGGAGCAGAATAGCTTCAGCATCTGCAAATTGTGGCCCCAGAAACCATCAGCCCTTTCGCGACTGGAGGAAAGAAATCAAATCCACACCACAAGAGACTACAGTTTCATCATTCTGGCTTTCAGGTCATTGGTGTCCAAAGCTTCCTGGGTACCATATCGCAGATCTTCTTTGATTTTGCACTGACCTATATGTGCTAAGACACTCTCAGGAAAATTAGTTCATTTTTATAAAAGATGCATCTTTATCAATAATGAATGGGATAATTGGCAAGAAGAGGATCATATTCAGTAGTGATGTTATCATTTCAAGGCTCATAATGGTGGAACAGCCACCAGAAACTCAGCACCTTTCTGCTTGAAGAAAAATGGAGAGACCAGTAAAACCATTCTATCGTATATTTTTGGATACTTAAGGCAGTGTCTATGTTTTTTTTTTATTCATTTAAAAGCATAGATTTATCTAATGGGAATCCTTCATGCTTCACCTCAAGCAAACGAATCCCAAGGAGGATGAAACTTAAAATATACTCTTGCCAATCACAATATTGTATATTAACAAGTTTAATGTTGTTTGAGTTCCTTTCATCCTACCATTTCCTGTGCAGTTTAATCTTCTCATGCATAAAAGAGCATGTTTTGATTGTTATGACCTTCATTGCTGTTGATTTATGACAACGGAAATGAAACCAGTTAAAAGTCCTGAGGGTGGCAAAGTTAATAATGATGATGTTTATCTAGTTAAATTGATTGGGAAAGGGGAGATGGTGAAGGTGATTCTGAATGCCTGATACTATTTATATAATTTATGGCTCTTCTGCATCACATTCTCCTGAATCTGCAATTTTCTCTTTCATGCTTCACGTATACTGGCAGTTAGGACCCAAGGCACACAGAATTCTTCCATGTCATTTTGATTCCGAGTAAATTGTATCAAGCAAAGGATAAAGCAAAAACAAATAGCTCTTAATTGCTTAACTCCCAAAAAGGCAAAATTGACTGCAGACTAGACTGAACTCCTGCTCAGCAAGGACCTGGACCCATTGCAATTTGCCTATTGCCACAATAGGTCAATGGCAGATGCAACCTCAATGGCTCTTCACACGGCTTTAGACCACCTGGACCACACAAACACACGTCAGGATGCTGTTAATCGACGAAAGCTCAGCATTTAATACCATCATTCCCACAATCTTGATTGAGAAGTTGCAGAACCTGGTCCTCTGTACCTTCCTCTGCAATTGGATCCTTGATTTCCTAACTGTAAGACCACAATCTGTGCAGATTGGTGATAACATACCCCCTTCACTGACGATCAACACTTGTGCACCTCAGGGGTGTGTGCTTAGCCCACTGCTCTACTCTCTCTTACCCATGACTGTGGGACTAGGCATAGCTTAAATACATCTATAAAATTGCTGATGATAGAACCATTGTTGGTGGACTCTCAGATGGTGATGAGAGGGCGATCAGGAGCGAAATATGCCAACTAGTGGAGTGGTGTCTCAGCAACAACCTGGCACTCAATGTCAGTAAGGCGAAAGAGCTGATTGTGGACTTCAGAAATGGTAAGATGAAGGAACACATATCAATCCTCACAGAGCACTAAGGACCTAACCTGGTCCCAAAATATCGATGCAGTTATGAAGAAAGCAAAACAGTGAGTTTTTAGGAGTTTGAAGAGATTTGGTATGTCAACAAATACACTCAAAAACTTCTATAGATGTACTGTGGAGAGCATTCTGACAGGCTGCATCACTGTTTGATATGGGGGCCTACTGCACAGTACCTGAAGAAGCTGCAAAGGGTTGTAAATTTAATCAGCTCCATCTTGGGTACTAGCCTACAAAGTACCCAGGACGTCTTCAAAGAGCGGTATCTCTGAAAGCTAGTGTCCATTATTAAAGACCTCCAGCACCCAGGGCATGCCCTTTTCTCACTGTTGCCATCAGGTAGGAGATACAGAAGTCTGAAGGCATACAGTGATTCAGGAACAGCTTCTTAATCGCTGCCATCCAATTCCTAAATGGACATTGATTTCTTGAACACTACCTCACTTTTTAAATATATATTATTTCTGTTTTTTGCATGGTTTTTAATCTATTCAATATACATATACTGTAATTGATTGCTTTATTTATTATTATTATTATTATTGTTATTTTCCTCTATGTTATGTATTGCATTGAGCTGCTGCTGTTAACAAATTTCACGACACATGCCGGTGATAATAAACCTGATTCTGATTCTGAGATATTGAATCTGGAACTAAAAGAAAGCGCTGTTGCAAGAACTCAAAAGATCAGGCAGCATTAATAGTTTTGATCAAAACCCTTCATCTGGACTGACAGAAGGGAGATGACTGGTGTAAAGAAGTGAAGGGTGGGATGGAGCAAGTGCTGGCAATTGATTGGTGGATCCAGGTGAGGAAGGGTTGATTGGCAGATGGAGTTGGATGGGCAAGTGAAGGGCCGAGGTAGTGACGCAGACTGGGGAGGTGATGAGTGAACAAAAGGCTGGAGATATGGAATCCCATGTGACTACTTTCCCTCCATTATTTGGTTCCACTCTTCCCTTTCTCTTTATCAGATTCTATGGCCTGCAGCCATTTGTTGTTTCCACACATCATTTCTGTTCTGCCTCCAGAGGCACTGCTAAGTTTGCTAGTCATGGTTAAAACTGGAAAGGGAAGTAGCAGGTTTGTCCCTAGTCTGTCCTGAGTGACCTGCTCACATCTGGCTCAACAAGTTAGCTTAGAAATATGAGGACGATTGCCAGAAGTGATGTCCTATTCTGACAGCAGCATCTACGTGGATTTCAAGCAAAGACAGTGTTGGTTCTGTCTGCAATGATATAACTAATGTGACCTCAGTTTAGATGTTTATGTGCATATAACATATGTATTTTACTTATAATCTTTATTCCTATACATTTCCACCCCAACAAACCACCACCACTCTCTCCTCAATACCATACACCCCCGGTTTGCTATGGTATATACAAATACTATTTTACCACTGCATCCATCTCTGAAGATCTGCTGCTGGTGCTCACTCTCTTCATTCCTCTAAGTACTTACACTTCTCGGATATGCAAAGACCTGATCAAAAAAGTAAATTCCAATCTAACCAACTACTTCCCATTTTCTTTAACTATGTATAATTTCCTCTCCAAGAGCAATATTTCAATATAAATTCTTTATTCAAGCACAATATTTTCCACATTAACCGCCTTTCCCTGAATTAAAAATAAAATTGATTTTGTTCATGCTTTAAGATTTTTCTGTGGTAAAACCATTGACAAAGTCCACTTTTCTGTGTTTTTCACAGGTTCACATGTGCACTTTCGTCCATTTGCCTGTTATTTCTTAATATCGCATTTTCTCTATTCCAACTTTTACCTTTTACTTATGGAACTCTTTTCCATAAGTTCTGAGTCATATTTTGGCCTTTAGTTCTCTGAACTTGTTCTTTTGTGTTTAACCTTCTTCATAAATATGGACTTGCCAACTTCTAATTCATAGTTTGTGCTGGTTGTTCCAGTTATGGAAAACTCATTTTCAATTACCAGATCTAAATGGACTTCACATGTTGTAAAGCTTTGTATAGGTTTAAGCAGAGTGTACTTGGCATTGAGTTAACTTTGAAATGGTTGCAAACTCACATTGTGATTGTTACTATAATATTGGAACCAATTGTACTAACAGTCACAATGCAAGATTACAACCATCTTTTTCCAATTGTTTGAGGCAGGTGTATTCATAATGTTCACAATTCACAATGTGAGCTAATAAATTACTAACCAATCAGACTCATTGGTGCAAGAAGGAAAGGGTTATCGTCAAAAGAATAGCCTTTGGCTACAGAATTATATCAATAAGTTGCTAACTCAAGTAAAGAACTGATAGTTGGAATTTAATACAGAGAAAAATGTGAGATTATGCACTTTGGCATGGTCATTAAGCCCAGGACATACACAGTGAATGATAGGAGTCTAGGAGGTACTGAGGAACAGAGGTCCATGGATCTGAAAAGGCTTCAGCACAAGCAGTAAGGCGGTTGATGAAACAACTGGATACCTGCCTTAATAAGCCAAGTCATGGAATAAAGAGCAGCAGGTTGCAGTACAACTTTCTGAAATAAGGCTGAAAAATAGTGTGCAGTTCTGGTTGCCAAACAATAGGTAGGACAATTACGTTGGAGATAGTGTGGAAGAGATTCACCAGGATGCTGCCCAGAATGGATGATTTCAGCTATGAAGAAAGAAAGGATGGGTTTGTTTGCTTTGTTGGAGCAGAGAAGGCTGGAGGGCAACTGATAGATGTACATATATATCTGAAGGATAAAGATGCAATAGATAACGAGAAACTCTTCTCTTAAGTTTATAACAAGAGGGAATAGGTTTAAGGTGAGTAGGTATAAATCTTTTTGTAAAGATTTATAAAACAATTTATTCACTCAGAGGTTGATTAAAATCTGGAAAACAGTGCTGAGTGGGTGATGGGGACAAGTGATTTATAACGTTTAAATATTTATACAAGCACTTGAAATGCCATTTTGTAGGTAGTTACGGGGCAAGTGCTGAAAATTGGAAGTAGCATAAATAGGTATATGATGGTAAATCTTAAACGCAATGACCTAGTAGAAAACTATGCAGATAGCTAACGAGAAGTTAATCTGTACTGTGGCTTGAAAATCTAAGCTAATTACTCCCTTAATGGACATTTCATTTAGAAACATAGAAAACCTTCGGCACAATACAGGCCCTTCGGCCCACAAAGTTGTGCCGACCATGTCCCTACCTCAGAAATGACTAGGCTTACCTATAGCCCTCTGTTTTACTAAGCTCCATGTACCTATCTAAAAGCCTCTTAAAAGACCCTATCGTATCCACCACCACCACCGTTACCAACAGCCCATTCCACGCACTCACCATTCTGAGTAAAAAACTTACCCCTGACATCTCCTCTGTACCTACTCCCCAGCACCTTAAACCTGTGTCCTCTTGTGGCAACCATTTCAGCCCTGGGAAAAACCTCTGACTATCCACACGATCAATGCCTCTCATCATCTTGTACACCTCTATCAGGTCACCTCTCATCCTTCGTCACTCCAAGGAGAAAAGGCCAAGTTCACTCAGCCTATTCTCATAAGGCATGCTCCCCAATCCAGGCAACATCCTTGTAGATCTCCTCTGCACCCTTTCTATGGCTTCCACATCCTTCCTGTAGTGAGCCGACCAGAACTGAGCACAGTACTCCAAGTGAGGTCTGACCAGGGTCCTATATAGCTGCAACATTACCTCTCAGCTCCTAACTTCATTCCACGATTGATGAAGGCCATACACCATACAACTTCTTAACCACAGAGCCAACCTGCGCAGCTGCTTTGAGCGCCCTATGGACTCGGACCCCAAGATCCCTATGATCCTCCACACCGCCAAGAGTCTTACCATTAATACTACATTCTGCCATCATATTTCATATTTGACCTACCAAAATTAACCACTTCACACTTTTCTGGGTTGAACTCCATCTGCCACTTCTCAGCCCAGTTCTGCATCCTATCAATGTCCTGCTGTAGCCTCTGACAGCCCTCCACACTATCCACAACACCTCCAACCTTTGTGTCATCAGCAAACTTACTAACCTATCCCTCCACTTCCTCATCCAAGTTATTTATAAAAATCACAAAGAGTAAGGGTCCCAGAACAGATCCCGGAGGCACTCCACTGGTGACCGACCTCCATGCAGAATATGACCCGTCTACAACCACTCTTTGCCTTCTGTGGGCAAGCCAGTTCTGGATCCACAAAGCAATGCCCCCTTGGATTCCATGCCTCCTTACTTTCTCAATAAGCTTTGCATGGGGTACCTTATCAAATGCCTTGCTGAAATCCATATACACTACATCTACAACTCTTCCTTCATCAATGTGTTTAATCACATCCTCAAAAAATTCAATCAGGCTCGTAAGGCACGACCTGCTCTTGACAAAGCCATGCTGACTACTTCTCAAGACTTTTACCATCTAAGTTATAAATGCAGCATTTATTGCACATTTATACTGACAAATTCCGTTTCTATCTTTTTATTACCTCTCTCAATCCGTCCAGAGTCCATAACTTGTCTGATTGTTCATTAACACAGAGCCCTCACCTGTATCTCCTCCTCCTGAAGTCAATTATCTTAGTCTTGCTGACATTGAGTAAAAGGTTGCCATAGTGCACCACTTTACTGTAGGTTTCAATGTAATTATGACAAATAAAGCTAATCTTTATTGTAGAACCAATCCCCCAAAAACTGAGGATCACCACTTAAAGTCAGGTCTATGATGAGCAAGTTGATCTCAAACAGTTCAGATATAATCTTTCAGATCAGTGATCTTTGAAGAGTACACAGGTCATTGACTCAACACCGTAAGTAATACTCGGGGGCACAAGAGCCTGCAAATGCTAGAATATAGATCCAAAGACAGACCATGCCTTGGGTGCTGATTGCATTTAACAGTCTGTTTAACCATTAAGATTGCCATTTTTCTTTCAAGCCCAACCAGTGTACAATATGTAAATAGAATTAATTAATGAAAAACAATATCATACTGGAGATATTAGAAAACGGAAATAAACTAAACACAAACTGTTGAAAAAACTTAGCAGAACAGACAGCATCTGTGTAAAGAAGTATTGTTTTAGAACTGGGAAAGTGAAAGAAAAAAACAAATTAGTTTTGGATAACAGAAAGGATGGCGAGGAATGGTTGTGGGCGGATCAGAAGAATAATCTCTGAGAGGGCAATTCTATAATATGGCAGTTCAAGTAAGATCCTTTTTGTGTAATATGTTGTTTACACTTAGTTTCATGTCAAAGTGAAAACAAATTTCTACAAATTGGTCTAAAGTTATTTTGTCCTCTTTTTATGCTCTTTTGTCTTCATAGTGTAGTTTTTGCTGCAGCAGTTGGACCTTCCAGATACAGGTGTATTTTTACTACAATCAATTGAAACACTAACTGCACACAGGCGATCTCCATTTAACTAATTATGTGACTACTAAAACCAATTGGCTGCACCAATGATGATTAGGGGTGGCATACTAAAGGGAGAGAATAGTTATGCAATCTATTATTTTGTGTTTTATGTTTGTAATTAATTTAGATCACCTTGTAGAGATCTGTTTTCACTTTGGCCTGATAAAGTCTTTTGCTGTTGATCAGTGTCAAAATAGCCAAATTAAACCCATTGTGATTCAATGTTGTAAAACAATAAAACATGAAAACTTCCAAGGAGGGTGAATACTTTTTATAGGCACTGTATATTGAGTAGCAGTTTTCAAATACCACCTTAAGTAGTATAATTTCATTTATTTCAATTCAATTAAGATTATCTGCCTTCAAATTGTATTACTACCCACAACGTTTATAATCACATCAATTTACCAATATTCATCACATCACAGATTCTAATTTGTGACTGAATTTAATAAGGTTGCCATCAGGTCTTGTTGGTTTGGTCCTCACAAGAATGATTTTTGAGAATGAAAGAATTAACGTATGAGGAACATTTGATGGCTCTGGGCCTGTAGTCACTGGAGTTTAGGAGAATGAGTGGGGATCTCATTCAAACCTATCGATTATTGAAAGGCCTAGATAGAGTGGATGTGAAGAGGATGTTTCCTATAGTGGCTGAGCCAAGGCCAAAATGTCATTGCCTTTCCAGAGCGATTAGGAAAAGAGAAGAAATAAATTTTTAAATGGGGACTAACCTTTGATATTGTAGAGCTAGATGCAAGATGGATGGTCATAAAGGAAGGTTAACACCACTTAGGGCAATGATTGAACAATTTTCCTCAGTCTGCTTACAGAATCCATTGGAATTTGCCACTGATAATTGTTGGGCTTCTCCTCCATTATAGAATTCAGGCAAACAAGGGCGCTGTACACACTAGGCATTTTCAGGTATGGTGATGTATAGTATCAAATCAGAACAGCCATTGGTTAACTGAGGTAAAGGTTACTTAAAGATCACGCACTCAGACCTGGCACTAAACTCATGGTCAACAGTGCAGTAATAATCCCTTTTTTTCTACTTGCATCTGAGACCTGGGCTCCATGTGGAGGACAACTCAAGGCACTGGAATGATAACATAAACACTGGTTCTGCAAAATCTTCCATATTAACTTGAAGAATAACTGAACCAATGCCCTCACCCAGGCCCCACAACCAATACTGAGGCCTCTGTTACACTCCTTTAACTGCACTGGGCATTTTCACTCCTGAGCATAATGCAGAAACTGCCAAAAGCAAAGCAACTGGTATTCCATGACAAAAGGCATTAAAAAATGAGTATAAAGTGAGGAAATACAGAGGAAGTATGCCATCAATGAGGTAAATCAGGAAGCAAATTTTCACAAAAAAGTGAGGAGAAACCTGGAACTTGCTCTGGGTATGTGACTGTTGGGTCAATTGACATTTCAAGACTTAGGTTAATAAAACATTAAATAAAAGATTGCAGGAGATGTAGGTTAAAAGTAGATAAGTGGAGTTGAAATACAAGTTAGCTATTATCTAAACAAATAAGACTGCTGCATGCATTAATGCATTCTCTGCTCAGTGTTCCAATGAACCATGAAAAACTTGGCATGGGAATCTAATGTACAGTATTATATACAGACTCGTCATTCCTGGGGGGTCCTTTACTTTGTGCCTGCACATTAGGTTACTGAAAGTAAGCATCATTAAACAAAATCTAAAGGCATCTACCTTAAATATTGGACAGTGGACATTTCCTGTACCATTTATCTGGGTAAGTGTGAGTGCTCCATCATTACAAAATATAAATTGTTTACATATCTGTTCATTTACTGTTTGTTCTTCAGCCAGCATTTCCAAGCGTGTTTCACAGTGCAGCAATATGGAAGTCAAGTCAAACCAAGTCAAGTTTACTGTCATTTGCACAAGTGCAATGAAAAGTTTCCTTGCAGCAGCATCAAAGGCAAATGACATCATACAAGCAGATTTCACAAGAAAAACATACACGTAAATTACATACAACTTCTGCAAGAAAAACACAAATAAAACAAAAGTAGTATGTTTTAGTTCAGCTGCCCTCCTACTCCTGTGCTAGATGCTGCACTGAGCCCAAGGCAGAGATCAGCTATGCTGAATGCAAGGCTGCATTTAGTTTGTACTCGGTACCTTTGCTTTACAACAGTCCTATCAGGCTTTAATACTGTGATTCATTCATTGGACTGGGTTTACTGACTTCAATGGAAAGGATGAGTCAAAAGAAACCCACTTCAGCTTTGAGTCAATACCTTATCTCTCGCCTAGATAGCCTCCTTCCTGCTGGCATGAACATCCAACTCACTGACCTCCATTAATACCCCTGCCCCCCCCACCCTTACCCCCATCCCTATCTATTATTTTAGTCTGGTTCTCTTTCTCACTCTTCCCCCCCCCACTATAATCTCTCCCCCCAGCCCTACCTTTCTTTCTCTTTTATTTCCCATAATTCTTCACCTTCCCTCTAGCCCATTTCCCTCCAGTCTATCACTTCCCAGCTCTCTACCTTATCCCTCCCCCCACTTCTTATCCCCCCTCGACCATCCCATGTTACTTCACTCCTGATGAAGGGTTTCGGCCCGAAACGTCATTATTACCTCCTCCCATAGATGCTGTCTGGCCTGCTGAGTTCTGCCAGCATTTTGTGTTTTTTGTTTTATTTATTTCCAGCATCTACAGATTCACTCGTGTTGCCGTCAAAAGAAGCATTTTTCTTTCACATAACTAAATTTACCTAATTCAGAGGGATTAAATGTTTGTAAATAAGCATATTTTTAAAATGAATTATGATGTTTATTTTTATTGATTGCAGTTATTTTCTGAATGCCTGATTATGAGAGACATTTAGAAACAGTTTAAAATGACCATCAGCTTGTTTTGAGGGAAGAGCCTCAGTCCCGACATGGTGAACATTCCACACACCTCACTACATTGCAGGATGGCCACTACAATGAGTTCTCCTGATCAAATGGACTCACAGAACCACAAAAGATCTGGGTGGCTTCAAGGACCACATGGAAATGGGTGTACATGAAGCATGGGTCTTGTTAAATACAACATGCCATTTTCTGCCAGTTCATTGAGAGTTTCCAGTTACCATGTATCTGGAATCAATAAACAAGGGTAATCTTGTTTATAAATACTTGGCCACCAATAGAAGACACTTGGATTGCAATAATTTCTAATTCAAGCCACATTGTTAGAAGTACTTGCATACAGTTTCAAAATGTTTGGGTAGAACTGTGGATCATTTCATTAAATTTATTGATACACTTAATAAAAGTGCACATTGCTTCCTTGAATACAAAAGTGAATAAAGAGAAAATTCTTGCAATGTTCAAATATCTGGATTTTATTTTTTGTTGGAACTCTTTCTGTTCTGCACATCTATATTTTTCTCAGCAGGTATTACCTTAGAAGTCATTGGTAAATTATTGATTTCTTTTTCATACTTTATATATTGGAATTTCAAATTATAATTATCATTTCAAATAATAGTATTCTTGGAAAAATAAACTTTTGCACTGTTCAAGCCAAGTTTTAAATCTAGATTCTAATCATTTCTGATGAAGAGCCTTCAACTTAAAACAACTTTTTTTCTCTCTCCAGAGGCACTGTTTAACTTGCTATTTCTTGTGTTTTTTGTGTTTATTTAAATTTTATTTATTTACCAGCCTATCAGAATGTTGTACCATTTTCAATCCTGCAGAATACTTTTGAAGTGCAGTTAATGTAGCAGTGCAGGATTATACAACAACTATATTGTCTTCACCACCAGCAACAAAAAGATGATATGTTTTATTGTTACTGATTGAGGGAAGAACATTGGCTAGGATACTGGAATAACATGCATTTTCTTCTTCAACTATTGCAAAACTATCTTCTGTGGGGAAAGCTGAAGTGGGTTTTACTTTAGCCTCGCATACAAAAGGCAACACAACATGGAGACATACTTTTCTGGTGTGGATTGAACCAAAAACCTTTCCTCAGTCAGAGGCAAGAGTGCAAAAAGTTAACCACTGATTGAATCCTTGTGAGTTCATTTTCTGAGCAACACAGGAAGGACTGCAGCTTATAAATGGAGTAGAATTATTTGAGGAGGTTACAGACATGGTAGCCAGAGAAGTACAATTGTTCTGGTTCTGGCTAACTACCTTTGTTTTCACAAATTTACTAATTCTTTACAGAGAATACAACACCAGTTCCTTATGTCTTGCCTACTTTGAGGAAAGTATGATGAAATGCAAGCAAAATACATCTGATTTAATTAGAACAATAAACATATTAGACCTTATGACAAAGCAATGCACACAATGAAAAGATTGCTCAGAACAGGTGGAAAGAGACCATTTCCAATAGCTCAGAACAAAAGGTCAGAGCTATTAGTTGAAGACACAAAACACAGAACAGGAAGAACATTTTATCCCAAATGATTGGAGAAGCTACTTCTAGAATTTGTAGCTGAGAAAGAAACTGCACTCACAATAGGTGGACGATAAAGAACTGGAGATGGAGAAGCAAGTTCCATGAGTGTGGTGCCTTCAAGTAATACTGAGTAATCTTCATATAACTTCCAATTTCTATCAGGGCCTCAGTCTCAATTTGCTCAGATTTGATTGACACCAATGTGCTCCACCTGAGCTGAATAACCTGCTGTTGGTGAGCATTTTATATCTTTAAATTGGGGGGGGGGGGGGGGGGGGGTGTCAAATCAGGTTGATGAGCCTGGAATGAAACAAATGATCTTCATCCCTCATTGTAACAGTTGTGAATAACACAATCAGCCAAAAGCTAAAATATAATACTTAAAACTTACAACTGTTCTTTTTAAAAACATCTTGAAATTAAAAGAATGTATTAATATTGTTTAGTATGTAAAGCCACCTGATATCCACTTGTGTAATATAAGGAAGTTAGCTTTACATTTATAAATAGTGGTGGCTTTTACAACCTCAGAACACCACAAAGTGCATTTGAGCCAACTAACTATATTTAAAGCATGATCAAATACTTTCAGCAATAGTCGTAACATAACAAAAGGAATCTGAACTCACTTTTCCTCTCCAACAGCCTACCAGTATTTGATCTATATTAAATGTTTCCACTAAACCATTGAGCATGATCTTAGGTACTGTTTCATTTACTAAATTCCAGTACTTAAGCCTTCTGCATTTTTTTATTCTATCAATCATTCCCCTATCAAAAATAATTGTCTGTTTTAGCTTCATAGAATGTGCTGCTTCAGTAATATTAAGTGTGACAGCTGATTGCTATCAATGTTTGCAGCCCGTGTTCATCATCAAGCCCTCATCTCTGAGCACCTGCATCAGCTTCCACGACGCTCAAGAAACCTGACACTGTACAGGACACAGCAGCCCACTTGATAGGCAATCCATCCACAACCATTCATTTACTCACCCAGCAGCACTTCGCACCATTTACGAGATGCTCTGGAGTAACGCACTAAGGCTCCTAAGGCATCATGTTCCAAGCCCGCAAACTCTATCAGCAAAAAGGTTAAGAGTAGCAAAACATGGGAAGGCCATCTCATTCCAGTTGCAACACATGATCCTCACAGGGATATACCCCCAGTGGCCATTTTGTTAGGTACCACCTGCACCTTATAAACTGGCCGCTGATTATATGTTCATGGTCAATGTGGTCTGTAGCTGCTGTGGCCCATCCACTTCAAGTTTCAACATGCGGTGTTTTCAGAGATGCTCTTCTGCATACCACAGTTGTAATACATGGCTACTTGAGTTACTGTCACCTTCCTAACATAGAAAACCTACATCACAATACAGGCCCTTCGGCCCACAAAGTTGTGCCGAACATGTCCCTACCTTCAAAATTACTAGGCTTACCCATAGCCCTCTATTTTTCTAAGCTCCATGTACCTATCTAAAAGTCTCTTAAAAGACCCTATCATATCCACCTCCACCACCGTTGCTGGCAGCCCATTCCACGCACTCACCACTCTCTGAGTAAAAAACTTACCCCTGACATCTCCTCTGTACCTACTTCCCAGCACCTTAAACCTGTGTCCTCTTGTGGCAACCATTTCAGCCCTGGGAAAAAGCCTCTGACTGTTCACACGATCAATGCCTCTCATCACTGTGTACACCTCTATCAGGTCACCTCTCATCCTCCGTCACTCCAAGGAGAAAAGGCCGAGTACATTCAAGCTATTCTCATAAGGCATGCTCCCCAATCCAGGCAACATCCTTGTAAAGCCTATAGGTTTGAACCTAGTCTAGTCATTCTCCTCTGACCTTTCTCATTAACAAGACATTTTCACCCATAAAACTGCCACTCACTGGACTTTTTTTTTGCTTTTCACACTAACTAATCTCTGTAAACTCTAGAGACTCTTGTGTATCAAAATTTCATTTTCTGAGATACTCAAACCATGTTGTCAGGCACCAACAGTCATTCAACTGTCAAAGTAACTTAGATCACATTTTTTCCCCATTCTAATGTTTGGTTTGAAAAACAGCTGCACCTATTAACCATGCCTGCATGCTTTTATGCATTGTGTTGCTGCCACATGATTAGGTATTTGCATTAATGAGCAGATGTGTTGGAGTATTTAATAAACTGGCCATTGAGTATATATCACTGTTCCTTTACCGTCGCTGGGTCAAAATCTTGGAACCTCCTCCCTAACAGCACTTTGACTGCACCCACACTCCAAGTACTGCAGTGGTCAAGAGGCAGCTCACTACTATCTTCTCAAGGGCAATTAGGGATGGTACTTTAAACAATGGCTCAGCCTGTGAAACCCACATGCCTTGAATGAATAAAGATATTGGTACAAAAATGATATTGGATGATTGTTTGATGCCGTCTCTAAACAAGTAACAGCCCATTCCGATACACTTCAGATCATAGTTGGGTCTTCAACCAGGCTTATTTGAAGAAAACCCTGCCCGCTTGTCATCATCATATAACCTGTAGCACCAAAGGTCCCAACACACTAGACCACTGTTATACTGAGATAAGGAATGCCTACCTTTCCATGTCTAGACCGCATAGTTACTCAGAGGCTTTTTGCCAGGCCTGAAATGGCTAACCTGAGAGGGCACAGTTTTAAGGTGCTCGGAAGTAGGTACAGAGGCGATGTCAGGGTTAAGTTTTTTACACACAGACTGGCGAGTGAATGAAATAGGCTGCCAGCAACGGTGGTGGAGGCGGATACAATAGGGTCTTTTATGAGACTTTTAGATAGGTACATGGAGCTTAGAAAAATAGAGGGTTATGGGTAACCCTAGGTAATTTCTAAAGTAAGTACATGTTTGGCACAGCAGTGTGGGCTGAAGGGCCTGTAATGTGCTGTAGGTTTTCTATGCTCTATGTTCTAACTCTTGTCTGAGAAGCGACTTAGATCCACTCCAATTTGCCTACCAGAGCAACAGGTCCACAGCAGATGCCATCTTACTGACTCTTCACTCAACACTGCAACACCTGGACAGCAAAGATGCATACATCAGATTGCTCGTTACTGACTGCAGTTCAGCATTTAATATGATTATCCCCTCAAGACTAATCAATAAGCTCTAAGACCTTGGCTTCAATACCTCATTGTACAATTGGATCCTCGATTTCCTCACTTGCAGATTCCAGTCTATTTGGATTGGAAAGAACATCTCCTCCATGATCTCCATAAGAACAGGTACAACCCAAGGCTGTGTGGTTTGCCTCCTGCTCTACTTGCTGCACACTCCAGCATACTGGAGGGAGATGTTGGATCTGGCTGAGCGGGGCCACAACAACAACCTCTTACTCAAAGTCAGCAAATCCATTGTGATGATTGTTGACTTCCGGAAAAGGAAACCAGAGGTCCATGAGCCAGTCCTCATTGCAGGATTAGAGGTGGAGAGGGTCAACAAATTTATATTCCTCTGTGTTATTATTTTGGAGGACATGTCCTGGGCTCAGCCCAAAAGTGCAATTATGAGGAAAGCATGGTAGTGTCTTTACTTCCTTAGGAGTTTGTAGAGATTCGGCATGATGTCTAAAACTTTGACAAACTTCTACAGATAAGTCTTTGAGAGTATATTAATTGGCTGCATTATAGCCTGGTATGGAAAGACCAACGCACTTGAACAGAAAATCCTACAAAAGTAATGGATACGACCCAGTCCATCAAGGGTAAAGCCCTCCCCACCATTGAGCACATCTACATGAAATGCTGTTGCAGGAAAGCAGTGTCATCAGGGATCCCCACCACCTAGGATAAGCTCTCTTATTGCTGCTGCTAATAGAAAGAAGGTACAAGAGTCACATGTTCAGGAACAGTTACAATCTCTCAACCATCAGGCTCTTGAACCAAAGGGGATTAACTTCATTCAGCTTCACTTGCCCCATCAATGAAATGTTCCCACAAGCTATGGACTCACTTTCAAGGATTCTTTATCTTATTTCTCAATATTTTTTGCTTAGTTAGTTATTATTATTGTTTCTTTCTTTTTGTATTTGCACACTTGTTGTCTTTTGCACACTGATTGAATGCACAAGTTAGTGCAATCTTTCATTGATTTTGTTATGTTTATCACTATAGATTTATTAAGTATGCTCTCAAGAAAATGAATCTCAGGGTTCTATATTGTGATATATTTGTACTTTGATAATACATTTACTTTGAACTTTAATTGGCACAACAAAATTATTTATTACTAAAATACTCATTTTCCAATTCTTTTTTCCATCTTTTGCTCTGGAAAAAGCGTATTTTTTCTGGAAATACAAGAAAGAAATTTTGTGCATTCCTACATCATACTCCAGTGTGGAATTTGCAGATTAAGAACAGCCAAACAATTATGCTGAACAATTGCAGGGATCTCAAATCCTGCAGCAAGTCAAATGAGGCCACTGTCTAAGAGGTGGTTTACTTGGTGTAATGATGGTGAATCACGGTGCAATTCAACCTCAGCAGCAAAGTCTTGGGCATTTCAGTCTGATTTCTGTTTGACAGTCAATTTGCAAAAGTCCCTTTCTTACTTCTATTTAGACAGTAATAGTTGGTTTACCGGCAAGATCCAGCTTAATATTTAACAAGAGGAAGTAAACATTTCAGGGATCTTCCCAGAATTCTTAAGCATTCATCATTCTGCAATGTTAGAGTCAGAGAAGTACAGCACAGAAACAGGCCCTTTCATGTGAGTTTTGATCATTCTTTGCATTAATGGCCTGCTGAGTGTTTTCAGCTTTGGATTTGCTCAGTGGCAGCAATATTTTTGCTTTACATACTGAAGGCCATGAGTGCAAATCCTTTATTAATATCTGACTAATCAATCCAGATCTGGACTTCAACAAGGTACTGAGGGAGTGCAACATTGTCAGAGGATGTTGATGTGGATGTACAACTATCAAAGCCCAAGCAGAGGAAGAGGAGGACATCTTCAGAGTCATAGAGTCACAGAGCAAAACAATATGGCTACAGGCCCTTAGGCCCAATGAGTTCATGCCAACCATGGTGACCTCCTGGCTAGTCCCAATTCCCTGAATTCAGTCCATATCCCTCTAAGCCCTGCCCTTCCATGTGCATATCTAAGTTTTTCATAAATGAAATTATTGTACCTGACTCAACTGCTTCCTCTGGCAGTTCATTCCATGTACTCACCACCCTCTGCATGAAAATGTTTCACCCAGGTCCCTTTTAAATCTTTGCTCTCTCACCCTAAACTTATGATCACTCCTTTTAGACTCCCTGCCCTGGGGAGAGGACTGTTACTATCCATCTTTTTGATGCCTCTCATAATATTAAACATTTCTATGAGGTTACCTCTCATTCTTCTGTGCTTCAAGCAATAGAGATCCAGCCTAGCCAACCTCTACTTATAACACAGACCCTCTCGTCCTGGCAACATGCTCATAATTTTTACTGCACTCTTTCCAGTTCGACCATGTATTTACAACAACAGGGTGAATAAAACTGTACACAGTCCTCCAAGTACAGCCTCACCAATGACTTAGATAACTGCAATGTAATGCCCCAATTCCTGTACTCATTGCCCTGACTGATGAAGCCCAGGGTGCTAAGTATCACCCTACCTACCTATGAAGCTGCTTTCAATGAACTATGCATGTGTGTTCCGAGATCCTTCTGTTCCATTACACTCCCCAGTGCACTACCATTCATAAGTCCTGTGCTGGTTTGAATTTCTAAAATTCATCACCTGACATTTATCTACTTAGCCAATTACCTGACCACAGGATAATTGTTCAGAAATTAATCTATATGTGACTGCTTGGCCCACTTCCCTTACTGATCAATATCCTCCTGTAATCTACGGTAACCTTCTTCACCAGCTATTATCATCCTAATTTTGTGTCATCCACAAACTTGCTGAACAAACCCCATGCTTTTGCATGCAAATCATTTATGTAAATAACAAATCACAAGGGTTCCAACACAGACCCATCTGGCACACCACTAGTCTGTGGTCTCCATGCCCTCAAACAAATCTGCTTCCTACTTCCAAGCCGATTTAGAATCCACTTAACTTTCTCTACCTGGATTCCATGGGATCAGCCAAATATGCTGGACCGTGTCGAAGGCCTTGTTAAAGCTCAGACAATAGCCACTGCCCTACCCTCATCTACCTTTGTGGTTACTTCTTCAAAAAAACTCTAACGGGTTCATCAAGCACAACTTCCCATGCACAAACCCATGCTGACTGTACCTAATCAGACTCTGTCTATTCAAGTGCTGGTAGATCTAGCCCCTCAAAATCTACTCCTGTAATTTCCCCACTGCTGCTATATCTCACTTCTCAAACGGGTTATACTCCCTCCTCATTAACCTGTAACTCGGTCGCACATCTGCAGTCTCTATCCTGGAAACTACAGCTGACCATCCTGCCATGTTTCTGTAAGGCCTATAACATGCCAGTCCTCAGAGCCAATCCTGTGCCAGTTCTGTGCTCATCTGTTTTACCTGTTAAACCTTGAGCAGTGAAATAAATGCATTTTAACTGACTATTCCTTTTCCTGCCTTTACTAAGTAATTGGTTATCCTGATTACAAGACTTGACTTGCTCTCACCAGCCACTGTTTCATCCCATCACTTGCTCTTGTTTAGAACACACCTCCCCCCCACCCCCATCCACCAATCTAGTTTAAAACTTCTCTCATGGCTAAAGCAAAATTTCCTACAAGGATATAGGTGTCTCTGTAATTCAAGGGCAGCCCATCCTTCTTGTACAGGTCCCAATGGTCAAATAATCTGAGTTCCTGACCCCTGTACAAGCTCCTCAGCCATACGTTTATTTGGGCCATCGTCCTATTTCTGAACTCACTAGCACCTGGAGTAATCCTGAGATCTGTTTGCTTGACAACCTGCTTCTTAACTTATTACCTAAATTCCAATGCTCACATGCAACAAGTTCTGGTTGTTTACCTACCAGCTCGAGAATTTCTTGCAGTCTCTCAGAGACATTTTTGAAGCTAGCACTTGGTGGATATTCATCCTGGTGTTTTGTTTGTGCATCCTCCTACGTACAATGTATAAACTACTCCAACTCTCTTTTCTAATGTTTAACATACAAACAACTATGAGAAACAAACATGATTTCCACCCTCAAATAGACTTGCAAAGTAAAATACCACTACTTGTAGACATTATCACCATAACAGATCAAAATTTGCTAATTTTTCTTCAAGATTTTCTTTTAAATACAAAAAAAATACTGTTCCTGCAGCAGTACAGAAATCGCTATTCATTTATAATGGCAATTGATTCTAGCAAAGTTTATAGAAACATAGAAACATAGAAAATAGGTGCAGGAGTAGGCCATTTGGCCCTTCGACCCTGCACCGCCATTCAGTATGATCATGGCTGATCATCCAACTCAGAACCCTGTACCTGCTTTCTCTCCATACCCCTGATCCCTTTAGCCACAAGGGCCATATCTAACTTCCTCTTAAATATAGCCAATGAACCGGCCTCAACTGTTTCCTGTGGCAGAGAATTCCACAGATTCACCACTCTCTGTGTGAAGAAGTTTTTCCTCATCTCGGTCCTAAAAGGTTTCCCCTTTATCCTGTGACCCCCTCGTTCTGGACTTCCCCAACATCGGAAACAATCTTCCTGCATCTAGCCTGTCCAATCCCTTTAGAATTTTATACATTTCAATAAGATCCCCCCTCAATCTTCTAGCATGAAGCATGTGCAAGGAACACCATATCAGATATGGCTGAAACCCTGTTAGTGTCACTTCACACTTGTTATTTTCTTAGCTGGTGAAGTGTAAGTGATAACTTGAATCCAGTGTGTGTACATTTCTGGCAAACTCTGCCATTGCCAGCTGCTTCCAAGCACTGTACACAGTCTGGAACAGTGGAATTTTTGTCATCCTTGGTAGCACCACAAACATTTTGGAGTCCATCATCCATGCTCCACTTACCTAAGGAATGGTTTTATTCACACAACATTAAATACAAATAAATTTCAGATTTCCTTTGGAAGCTCTTTTGAGACACTCCTATGCTATTATTTTCTCCTCCCAATTATTGTTCCACATTCTTGAAAATTAGTCCTAGGAATACCTCCTGTCCAAGAAGTAAAAAATACTTTGACTTCAATGTATAAGGTAACTTGGTTGGCATGAAGATATTTTTGATAAAGAATGGCACTCTGGGAAACAATCAGACATCTCGTATAATGTGTGTTTTACCCCCCCAAATACCAGGTTTACTTTGTGAAAACTTAACGATCGCTGTTTTCTACCACATTGTGCTGCACTAATGGAATGACATGTTCCACCAGTTCATATCTTGTCTTGTCTTGTCTTGTCCATACTGCACCAACCACCGCCACTGAGCTATAAACGTGCAGGAGCAGTGTGTGGTTAAGTGCCTTGCTCAAGGACACAATATATCCCATTGTCCCCACTCCAACTTTCAATTCTTCAGGTCAACAGTCTTTCATCAGAACTGAGAAAAGTGTAATAATTTCTAGAACTAACTTGGTTTCTCCTTCTACCGATGCAGCTTGTCCTGTTGACTACTCTAGTGTTTCTTAATCTTGCATTTCGGATTTCAGGCACCTGGGGTTTTCTTTGCATTTGTATTACATTAGTTTTTGTTTCACTATTCCAAGTTAATGCCTTCTCCATTAGTTTGGATTTGATTTACTGTTTCCATATTGCAGTTAAGTACATGTTCCCAAGCCGTCATACTTTCCCAAGTTTTAAAGTCAATATTTTTCCCTCCCAGTTTTAAGCTCCTCCACCACCACTCACCCCCCCTCCACCCGTAAGGAGAGAAATAATTCTGTGCTCTGGGCTCATGGGAGATCTTCCATTTGGCCAAGCTTCCCAGATGCCATGAGACAGAAGTCTGCAAGCTCTTGGCTTCAGCTGACAGCTATTGCGGTTAAGCACAGTCCTCACAAGAAGAACTTTAAATAACTTTTCAATTTGCTGTTCAGTTAATGCTAAGAATAGCCATAGTTAATCGATCGGGTTATTATTTTGAAATCAGATTGAGCCTGGTCAAATATTTAATAACACTTGCATTCGTTATAGAGAAAACTTACATGGCAACTCTCTATGTTGGTCCCAAACACAGTTTATGTTTTTACTACATTCTTCTACATCAACTATAGTGTTCAGAAGTTAGTCATAGTTCAGTAATAGTGCTCTCTCTTCTGAGTTAGACTGTTGTGGTTTTAAGCGACCCCTCCAAGCAGTTCAAAGCAAATTCCGCATTGACACTTCAGTAAAGCACAAAGGACATGCTGCAGTGTCAGATGCCTGAGATGCCTCTCATCTATATATAAAAAATATTATAGTACAAATTGAAAAAGCACAGAGGAGTGTGCTTGTTGTCTCACTTAACAAATATAAATGAATAACTAAAACCGAATGTCTGGTCATTTACCTCACTGACCAATTTTACTCTCGATATGAAAATGACTGAACCAAAGGTCATCACATTACTGCTTGCCGGACCTCTCCACGTACGTGTTGCCTGTTCCATTTTCCTACAGTTCAGCAGTGGTTACACTTCAAAATTTTCATTTTGATATTTTTGAACCACTCCGGAGGCGTTTTGAGGTTGTCAAAATGCCACATTAATGTGGAAACATTTGCTGGCTGGAATATTGTTAAAAATAGAACCTGTTCATCCCTTCTTTACATATGAGACATTATTTGAAGTAATAAAAAAAAGCAATCCAAAGTATATTTTTCAAAGTACACTTTTTGAGGAATAAAACCAGTAGACTTCCAATTTTCATCTTCTTGTGTAGTCTTGTTATCTTCATTTTAGAATGAGTATATGAACATTGGAGGCACTCCAGAACAGATTCACTTGACTAATACATGGATTGTATCACAATCAGTTAACAAAGTTAGGTCTGTATTATTTGAAGTTTAAGAAAATTAAGAATAATCTTATTGAATCATACAAGATCCTGAAGGAGTGTAAAAGGGTAAATGTTGAGATGTTTGCACAAAGTGAGAGAACCCAAATGAAGAGTATAAGGGGCTGATAATTTAAAACTCAGCAAAGACTCTAGCAAATTTCTACAGATATAGCATAGAGGGTATTTTGACCAGCTACATTGCCACCTGTTATGAAGGCACCAGCCTGCGGGATGGAAAGAGGCTCAGCCAGCTCCATCATTGTCACAACCCTCCCCATCATCGAGGACACCTTCAAAAGGTGGTACCTCAAGGCATCCACCTTTAAGGACTCTTACTAACCGAGACATGTCCTCCTCTCAATACTGCCATACAGGAGCCTGAAGGCCCACAGCCAATGACAGCTTCTTCCCCTCTGTCTTCAGAGCTCTGAATAGTCCGTGAACCCATGAATACTATCTCACTATTTTTCTTCTAGAGTATTCATTTATTTATGTTTTGAGACTTACAGCAATTTTATGCATTGGACTGTACTGCTGCATAAAACAAGACTTTTCACAACATATGTCAGTGATAGTAACCTTGATTCTTTTTCTGTTTCTGAACTAAAGTATTTTAGAACCTCTGGTCATAAAAGGGATAAATCTCTGGAGTTCTCTACCTCTGAGAGCACTTGACGTTTTAAAAGAGGAGATACTTAATGTTTGAAAAACTGTGGAATTGAGGCTGCGTGGAAGAAGAGTTGAGGCCCCGGCTAGATCAGCCAGGAAAGGTTTGACAGGCCATATGGTCTACTCCTGACCTTATTCATCTGTGTCCATGTGTTTCACAAATGTTCAAGAAAGACAGAGACAATTCTGAAGACTGAAAAAGGAAAGGACTATTGAAAAGAAACAGGATTTAATAGTCTTTTGCATTGTATTGTCCACCTAGGTTCATATTTATAAATTTTATACATTCCATCAAATCCATGTAATACTCCTAAAATTTTTGTAAATATTGGTATATTCAAGGCTGCGTTCAATTTACTATAGAACAAGGCCTCCTTCAGAAGAAAATTCTTCAGCTTTTTCCTCATCCAATCAAACTAAAGTTTTTCTTTACTTTCAAAGTTTCTAAATGATGAAAGAATACAGTCCAAATGTAGGAAATAAAAGAATGCAACAAATAAGGAGAGGATTTAAGTGTTACAAGATTAAAGGAGAGGCCCTACTAATTTACATTAATATCTCAGATAATCTGTTTAATTCTCTCTTTTGACTCTTTTCTGTTCTGAATTTGTCAGCCAATATTAGACATATACCTCCATTTTGCATCACAGGAACAGGAAATTATAAATTCTAACCTTTCATTCAATTTTGAGGTTATGTCACCTTTTGGAGGTGATATTCTGCATGTCGATGGAATGCTTAATGAAAGGAAACACTTGCACTGTTTCCACCTTGATAACCTTTCACACATGAGAAATGGAGGTCACTTTCTGTGGAACAGAAGAATATAATCCCAGTACTCAGCTATGACCCTGGATCACTGCCTGACATTCAGGCAGTATCTTGAAAAATCCAAACAGGAAACGAAATCCTCAGTGTGCAAACTCATTGGCATTGGCTAGGGAACTGATGGCCGAACACTGCACACAGAAACTGAAGCCTTCTACACCCTTTAGCAGAGTTCTGCATTGCTGTCTGGACAGCAAGTCGCCATGTAAAGACCTTTGATCAGTAATTAACTGCTGCACTGTGGATCAGCCAATGCAGATATATTTTAAAAAACGATGATTGAATGGCTGCCTGTTTTTTTTCAGCTTTTGCCTCTTCCATTCTCATGGAGGTCTGTGAAGAACAAGAATTTCAGGTTGTATATTATATACATTCTCTGATATTAAATGGACCTATTGAATTATTGTTTGAGCTATAATTCCTTTCAGTCTTCTGGTAAGAAAGCAGTGCATTCAGATGCAGCAGCTTCTCAAGGGCCAACCAAAGTTGTTTGTGTCTTTTTTAGACAACTTTTTTATGATCGCAGGACAATGCTAGACTTTAAGCACTTCAAGTACTACAGGTCTACCTCCTGTGCTAGTGGCCCATTGGTAGAGGAGCTGGACTTGGTGCGGACTGTGCTACTACCTGCTACAGGAAGGCATCGGAGTCAGTGTACAAAGGTGGTGTACAGTCTAACTGCAAGTAATTATCTTGAATGTTTCTCTTGTGGTTGTAAGACCCTGTTGGATATTGATTATGTAAACTGCAGCAAGCCTGTTTCCCTTGTTTATTGGTGAGACAGATGGTGGGGGAACTGTGTAGCCTCTGTTGAAGCGAGGACAAGGCCCCAAGCCACAGGCTTGCCTGTTGCAGCAGTCCAGGAGAGGAGATGCCAGAGACAGTGTAATACGGTGTACTTGCTGGGCCGGGGGCCAGCCCCCTCCTGTTGGTTCTGTCCTCCAGTGTTTGATCGGTGGAGTGACAAGTTGGATTGCGTGCATGCACCTGTGCGTACGTTTGCTTGTGGACTGCTGAGAAATGCTTCTTCTTGTCGATAACACCCATGCACCATCAATTTACAGTATATGTCACTCAGGGACTTGCGCTACTTATTATTTTTTGTGTGACTGTATGCTTACTTGCTGTCTTATATGTGCTATATGTGCTTTGTGCAGTTTGTGATTGTTGGTGCTGTGTTTTACACCTTGGCCTCAAGGAATGCTGTTTCATTTGGCTGTATTATTGGGTATGTGTGTATGTTTGAATGATAATTAAATTTGATCTCAAAGAGGTGCTTCAGTTAGAGTAATGGCTACGCCTGACCTGCCACTGACTACAGTCTGCACAATTCCTCTAGAACTGGGTTAACAACAGGCCACCATATTGAATAATTTAGGGTGCCATGGTAGTGTAGCAGTTAGTGCAATGCTGTTATAGTTCAGGGCTTCGGAGTTCAATTCCAGTGCTGTCTGAAAGGAGTTTTTGTACGTTCTCCTTGTAGCTGCATGGGTTTCATCCGAGTGCTCTGGTTTCTTCCAACAGTCCAAACATGTATCAGTCAGTAGGTTAATTGCTCATTGCTTAACTACTTTCCTAGACACAGGTAAGGTACAATGGAAAGCTATTTGCATCAATGCCACATGCCACATAGAAAACTCAAGGCACGACCTAATCTCCAAACCTCCAGGCCTCACTGTCCGGCAGAACTTTAAACTAGGTCAGAGCATTTCTGGGTTAGAGTTTGCAAACTAATGGAATCAAATATTAATGTGGCTGTAGTCACAAAATTCAGTTAGCAAAATGTATTCATCAACTCTGACCAACCCACCTCTTTGACACACTAATATTGAAATCCATAGAAAAATTTCCAATAAATACAGTGACAATTAAAATGGCACAAATAATCTTTGCCGAACTTGTCATAAAAAAGAATAATAGAACCCTTTCCTAAAAAAAGATAAAAGGTTCTATTACTGTAATTTTCCTGCTGTACTTTGTCATAGTTTCTCCATTTCCAAACAAGCTTCAACTGGACATATAATATTCCAACCTATTCCTCAATCACTGAGGTAACTTGGCATTAGGTGCCGCAGCTGATAAATGTGTATTTTTCTCTGCAGCAAGGTTTACATAAATCACAACCATAAGCTTTCACTTCAGAGAGTGCTTATGTGACTCAGTCTGCAAAAAGTGTGCCAGAAACATCAAGGGATCTCATAGACTTTGAAGTTACACAGTGCTATATTAGTGTACAAACACTTAATGTATTCATAGGAAACATCTGTCAGCTACTTTAAAAGACATTAATCTGTTTATTTTAAATTCAAATAGGAAGGAAACTTTATAGGAATTTATTCAGCTCATACACCAATTTTAATAGGTGTCATTTCAAGGCAATGTATTAGCAAACATAGTGTAGGGATGTGTATGGTCATATACGTTGGTAGAAGGAAAAAAGGCAAAGACTGTTTTCTAAATGGGAAGAAAATTCGGAAATCGTAAGTGCCAAGGGACTTGGGAGTCCACGTATAGGGTTCCTGAAAGGTTAACTTGCAGGTTGAGTCGGTGGTGAGGAAGGCAAATGCAATGCTAGCATTCATTCCAAGATGACTAGAATATAAGAGCAAGGATGTAATGCTGAGGCTTCATAAGGCACTGATCAGACAACACTTGAAGTATTGTGAGTAGTTTTGGGTACCTTATCTAAGCAATGATGTGCTGATATTGGAGAGAGTCCAGAGGAGATTTACAAGAATGATTCCTGGAGTGAAAGGGTTAATGCATGAGGAGGTTTGACAGCTCTGGGCATGTACTCACTGGAATTTAGAAGAATGAGGGGATTTCTCATTGAAACCTATTGAATTTTGAAAAGCTTAGACAGAGTGGAGGTGTGGAGGATGTTTCATGTAGTGGGTGAGTCTAAAGTCCAGAAGGCACAATCTTAGAATAGAGGGACATCCTTTTAGAACAGAGATGAGGAGCAATTTCTTTAGCCAGTGAGTTGTGAATCTGTGGAATTCCTTGCCTCAGATGGCTGTGGAGGCCAAGTCACTGGATTTAATTAAAGCAGAGATCGATAGCTTCTTGATTAGTAAGGGTGTGAAAGGTTACAGAGAGAGGGCAAGAGAATGGGGTTGAGAGGCATAATAAATCAACCATGATGAGCAGACCTGATGGGCCAAATGGCCTAATTCTGCTCCTATGTCTTTTGGTCTTTTGGTTAATACTCTGTTTATATTATTGTGGTAATTTATTTACTCTAACTCCCTGTTTCTGTTGCATCTCACACCAGCAGCAACTTCATTTCATCAGCCAGATTAATCTAGTTTAAGATGTTGCAATGAAGGCCACCACCTTAATAAACTCATCTGCTACATTTATCTTTACTGCTGATATCAGCATAATTACAAAAACTCAAAAAATTCCAGAAAATTCTATCAGATATAATGAGGTTGAATTCTATTAGTTGACGATCATCGGTAAGATAGATGAAAGAAAGAGTACCCAAAAGTGAAAAACAAAAGAGGAAGTGTACCTAAAATAAATTGCTTTTAGACAGACAGGGAGGAAGGTAATGTCAGAGCTCATAAACAAGAATAAATAGAAAGCACTTAGCTTAGATATTTTTAAAAAAATATAATTTAATTGTGTCTATGTTATGAGTAATTTTAGTTTTTTAAAGATGTGATTAGAGACCAACTCCTTGCTCTTAAGTTCTTTCAATACACTTTGAAGTCTCACAGGGCTCAGCATCGCAGCAAGTAGTTTTAAGTTGTTAAGTTTTACCTCTCACCCGCCAGCATGTTCTCCCTCCCCTTCCCCACCTTCTTATTCCGGATTCTTCTTTTCTAGTCTTGACAAAGGGGCTTGGCCCAAAATGTTGTCTGTTTATTCCGCTCCATAGATGCTGCCTGACCTGCTAAGTTTGTGTGTGGTTGCTCTAGATTTCCAGCATTTGCAGAATCTCCGGTGTTTTGTCCCTATGAGTAGTATGAACTCTTTTCATTAGGATTTGGCATGAAATTATGTGAATGGGTGCTTGATGGTTGGCGTAGTCTTAGTGGTCAAGTTAAATGTAAGGAACTCAACACACACAAAATGCTGGAGGAACTCAGCAGGCCAGGCAGTATCTATGGAAAGGAGCGAACAGTCAACATTTCAGGCCGAGTCTTTCATCAGGACTCATAAAGAACATGTTAGTCATTAAAGCGACCTAGAGGGATATAGCATAGGAGTAGGCCCTTTGGCCCAATGAGACTGAGATTGAGAGCATCAGGCACCAACCTACATCTATACTTCACTCTCATTTTATTTTCCACCATTCAACACAAAGACCTGGATTAGCCCCTTCTTATTACACATCGAGACGGATTTGGCTTGCTCCCTGATGAAGCTGACAGTCACTGTCACAATGCTCTACATACAATACCTCTTGATAAGCAGTTCATAGTCAGACTCCGAAGAGGCCCTCAGAAGAGGCAAAATACCATTCACCAAATTTTTTAAAATTACTATCCTCAGTTCAATCAGACGTAATGAGGAAGTATTGAATTCCATTTCAGAAGGTGGAGTTGAATGGTGGGTGGAGAAATCAGGCAATGGAGGGAAATGAACATTGAAGTTGTAAGCTTCAACTAAGGGAAATGAAGCTTTTGTGAGCAGGACTGTCACAATGCCCAAAATGTTGTTTTTTGACTTCACACTTATCCTTGAAGAATAAAAGCGGTGCAAGCATTCAAATTGTTTAACACTCAGTGGCTGTGTCATTCCTATTTCTTTCATGGCATTACTCCCTTTATACCAATGGAAGGTATGTTTATTTCAACCTCACAAGAGCTTCTCTCACCGGGTGAAGATTTTAGGAACATACTTTAACTTAATTAGGTAAGTGAGACTTTAGAGCAAGTTGAGAACTATGAAAAGAATTGACACTGTAATTAACTGAGTGAATCATTATTCAGGTAGAGGTGAAAATCATTGTAACAGTTAACATTTCAAAAATTCTGGATGCAAATTACTAAATACAGGGGAGCCAGGTACAAACTCAGTAAGTGATAGACGCACATTCAAACTTTCAGCATTCAAACCACAAGTAAATTAGTGTAATTACGTGTTTAATTATGTAAAATCATTATGGATTGAAGCCTGCATCTTGACATATTGTACAGTATGTACAATTAATAGTACCCGACGCCATGGTAACTAATCAGTGGTATCTAACTGCAACTGAGTTTCCAATTACTGCTGTCTGATTCTGGAGAAGCATGTTTAATGACGTGCCCTCCTGAGAAAGGCATCTGTGACCTATTGTTTGTAATGCAACTCGGATGGCTGATTGATCCCTGCTTAATCCCCAGCAAACTGCCTGTAAGTAGCCACTATCAAAGACGTTAATAGCTGCAGTGACCTTTGTGGCAACTTGTAAAGCAGTTGAAATTACAAATTGCAAGTTGAGTTGCAATTCTTTATAAAGGTCAACTAAAATTTGTCAGCTGACCCAAATATCATTAGTCCCTGCCATTCAGGAATAAATAATTATTTCCTAATATGTTCATCATCCTGGATAGCGTCATTCAATTGTTGAGTCTCTTCAGTTTGAGAACTAAGCAGTAAAAATAACTAAGCAGTAATCAAAACAAGGATTGAAAATAAATGTCCTCCAATTCTCTTCTAAAGGTACTGCTTCAACCATAACAATACCAACCCTTAGCAACTTTAGCTGGGTGTTCAGTATTGAAAATTGAGACAAGACAATTATCTTTGGTTGGCTTTTCAATTGCAGGAGCAACATTCCAATGCTCAAGCCTGTGTGAATTTCAGCATCAGGATTAGCCATCAGTAGCAGAAACCCTGGCTGAGTTTTCCACTCCCTAACACATGGCTGCCCTGATCCGATTAGCCTTAGCTACATTCAATGAAAACTTCAGTCATCAAACTGAGTCCTTCCTAAATTTATTTTATTTAGAATTACAGCATGGTAAAAGGCCTTTCTGGCCTAAAGAGTTTGTGTTGCCCAATTACACCCATGCAGCCAATTAACCTACTAAACTGTAGGTCTTTGGAGTTCGGGAGACAACCAGAGCACATGGAGAAAACCCACATGGTCATGAATGTAAAAAACTCCTTATGGACAGAGGCAGGAGGCTGAATTGACCTGGGTCCCTGGTGCTGTGATAGTGTTATGCTAACTACTATGCTACCATTCCACACTTTTCTTTACTACAGTGCAACACTGGATTTACCTTTTTGGAAATGATGATGGAAACTTTATTGCATTTTTTGCTCTAAATGGCATCCTGTCTCCAGTAAATGATAGCAGTAGGGATTAAACATTGGCTTCTTTTTGTCACTCTATTTATATCTATAGATCCTTTTCATTGGCTGGTTCTTGATCTGAGAGTAAACAGTTCAAAATAACCTTGCCAATTGAAACATTTCAGAAGAGTACTCTATTACTGTTTGAGTTGGGCTGGGCTAGGTGGTGTTATGCTACCATCACTGAGAGGATATGACAAGAACCTACATTCAGTTGCTCCAACTACTGTGGCACAGTTTTTATTTTCCCAGGAAGCCATGATTTACTTCATTGCCTATTTTATACTTACTCACTGTGTTAATGTAGAGTGACCTTGGATAACTACAGTGCCTATAAAAAGTATTCACCTCCCCCCCCCCCCGAGAAGTTTTCATATTTTATTGTTTTACAACACTGAATCACTGTGGATTTAATTTGGCTTTTGTTTTGACACTGATCAACAGAAAAAGACTTCTTTGTGTCAAAGTGAGATCAGATCTCTACAAAGTGATCTAAATTAATTATGAATATCAAACACAAAATAATTGATTGCATAATTGCTTAATATGATGCACCACATCATTATGGGTGCAGCCAATTAGCTTTAGAAGGCACATTATTAGTTAACTGGAGATCACAGTGTGCAGTTGAGGTGTTTCAATTGATTGTAATAAAAACACACTATATCTGGAAGGTCCAACCGCTGATGAGTCAGTCTCCTGACAAAAACTACATCATGAAGACAAAAGAACACTCCAAGCAACTCTGCAAATATGTTGTTTGAAAAGCACAAGTCAGGAGATAGATACATGAAAATTTCCAAGTCACTGAATATCCCTTGGTGAAGTCAATCATCAAGAAATGGAAAGAATATGATACAGCTGCAAATCTGCCTAGAGCAGGCCATCCTGAAAAATTGAGTGACTGTGCAAGAAGGGAATTAGTGAGGGAGGCCACTGCGTGACCTATGACAACTCGAGGAGTTATGAGCTTCAGTGACTGAGATGGGAGAGACTGTGCATACAACAACTGTGCCCAGGTGCTTCACCAGTCACAGCTTTATTGGAGAATGGCAGAAAGAAAGCCACTGTTTAAAAAACCCACATGAAATCTCAGCTAGAGTTTGCCAGAAGCATGTGGGAGGCTCTGAAGTCAGCTGGAAGAAGGTTCTTTGGTCTGATGAAACCAAAGTTTTAGGCAACCAAACTAAACATTATGTTTGGTGTAAGCCAAATATTGCACATCACTAAAAAAACACCATTCCTACCATGAAGCATGGTGGTGGCTGCATCATGCTGTGGAGGTGCTTCACTGCAGCAGGCCCTGGTAGGCTTGTGAAGGTAGAGGGTAAAATTAATGCAGCAAAATACAGGGAAATCCTGGAGGAAAACCTGATGCAGTCTGCAAGAGAACTGCGACTTGGAGAAGATTTGTTTTCCAGCAAGGCAATTATACCAAGCATACAACTAAATCTACACAGGAATGGATTAAAAACAACAAAATTAATGTCCTGGAGTGGCCAAGTCAGAGACCAGACCTCAATCCAATTGAGAATTTGTGGCTGGACTTGAAAAGGGCTGTTCACTCACGATCTCCATGCAATCTGACAGACCTGAGCAGTTTTGTAAAGAAGAATGGGGAAAAAATTGCAGTGTTCAGATGTTCAAAGCTGATAGAGACCTGTCCACACAGATTCAAGACTGTAATAGCTGTCAGAGGTGCATCTACTAAATACTGACTTGAAGGGGGTGATGAATTATTTTATGTTTTATATTTGAAATTAATTGAGATCACTTTATAGAAATCTGTTTTTGCTTTGACAGAAAAGAGTCTTTTTCTGTTGATCAGTATCAAAAAAGCCAAATTAAATCCACTGTGATTCAATGTTGTAAAACTTTAAAACAGGATAACTTCCAAGAGGGGAGGAGTGAATATTTTTTATAGGTACTGTATAGAAACATGGAAACATAGAAAATAGGTGCAGGAGTAGGCCATTCGGCCCTTTGAGCCTGCACCGCCATTCAGTATGATCATGGCTGATCATTCAACTCAGAACCCTGTACCTGCTTTCTCTCCATACCCCCAATCCCTTTAGCCACAAGGGTCATATCTAACTTCCTCTTAAATATAGCCAATGAACCGGCCTCAACTGTTTCCTGTGGCAGAGAATTCCACAGATTCACCACTCTCTGTGTGAAGAAGTTTTTCCTCATCTCGGTCCTAAAAAGCTTCCCCTTTATCCTTAAACTGTGATCCCTCGTTCTGGACTTCCCCAACATCGGAAACAATCTTCCATCTTCCTGCATCTAGCCTGTCCAATCCCTTTAGAATTTTATACATTTCAATTAGATCCCCCCTCAATCTTCTAAATTCCAGTGAGTATAAGCCTAGTCGATCCAGTCTTTCTTCATATAAAAGTCCTGCCATCCCAGGAATCAATCGGGTGAACCTTCTCTGTACTCCCTCTATGGCAAGAATGTCTTTCCTCAGATTAGGGGACCAAAACTGCACACAATATTCTAGGTGCGGTCTCACCAAGGCCTTGTACAACTGCAGTAGAACCTCCCCGCTCCTGTACTCAAATCCTTTTGCTATGAATGCCAACATACCATTTGCCTTTTTCACCACCTGCTGTACCTGCATGCCCACCTTCAATGACTGGTGTACAATGACACCCAGGTCTTGTTGCATCTCCCCTTTTCCTAATCGGCCACCATTCAGATAATAATCTGTTTTCCTGTTCTTGCAACCAAAGTGGATATTCTCACATTTATCCACATTAAATTGCATCTGCCATGAATTTGCCCACTCACCTAACCTATCCAAGTCACCCTGCATCCTCTTAGCATCCTCCTCACAGCTAACACCCCCACCCAGCTTCGTGTCATCCACAAACTTGGAGATGCTGCATTTAATTCCCTCATCTAAATCATTAATATATATTGTAAACAACTGGGGTCCCAGCACTGAGCCTTGCGGTACCCCACTAGTCACTGCCTGCCATTCTGAAAAGGTCCCGTTTACTCCCACTCTTTGCTTCCTGTCTGCCAACCAATTCTCTATCCACATCAATACCATACCCCCAATACCGTGTGCTTTAAGTCTGCACACTAATCTCCAGTGTGGGACCTTGTCAAAAGCCTTTTGAAAATCTAAATATATCACATCCACTGGCTCTCCCCTATCCACTCTACTAGTTACATCTTCAAAAAATTCTATAAGATTCGTCAGACATGATTTTCCTTTCACAAATCCATGCTGACTTTGTCCGATGATTTCACCTCTTTCCAAATGTGCTGTTATCACATCTTTGATAACTGACTCTAGCATTTTCCCCACCACCGATGTCAGACTAACCGGTCTATAATTCCCTGGTTTCTCTCTCCCTCCTTTTTTGAAAAGTGGGGCTACATTAGCCACCCTCCAATCCTCAGGAACTAATCCAGAATCTAAGGAGTTTTGAAAAATTATCACTAATGCATCCACTATTTCTTGGGCTATTTCCTTAAGCACTCTGGGATGCAGACCATCTGGCCCTGGGGATTTATCTGCCTTTAATCCCTTCAATTTACCTAACACCACTTCCCTACTAACATGTATTTCCCTCAGTTCCTCCATCTCACTAGACCTTTGGTCCCTTACTATTTCCGGAAGATTATTTATGTCCTCCTTAGTGAAGACAGAACCAAAGTAGTTATTCAATTGGTCTGCCATGTCTTTGTTCCCTATGATCAATTCACCTGTTTCTGACTGTAAAGGACCTACATTTGTCTTGACCAATCTTTTTCTTTTCACTTATCTATAAAAGCTTTTACAGTCAGTTTTTATGTTTCCTGCTAGCTTTCTCTCATAATCTTTTTTCCCTTTCCTAATTAAGCCCTTTGTCCTCCTCTGCTGGTCTCTGAATTTCTCCCAGTCTTCAGGTGTGCTGCTTTTTTTTGCTAATTTATATGTTTCTTCTTTGGACTTGATACTATCCCTAATTTCCCTTGTCAGCCACGGGTGCACTACCTTCCCTGGTTTATTCTTTTGCCAAACTGGGATGAACAATTGTTGTAGTTCATCCATGCAATCTTTAAATGCTTGCCATTGCATATCCACTGTCAACCCTTTAAGTATCATTTGCCAGTCTATCTTAGCTAATTCATGTCTCATACCTTCAAAGTTACCCTTCTTTAAGTTCAGAACCTTTGTTTCTGAATTAACTATGTCACTCTCCATCTTAATGAAGAATTCCACCATATTATGGTCACTCTTACCCAAGAGGCCTCGCACGACAAGATTGCTAACTAACCCTTCCTCATTGCTCAATATCCAATCTAGAATGGCCTGCTCTCTAGTTGGTTCCTCGACATGTTGGTTCAGAAAACCATCCCACATATGTTCCAAGAAATCCTCTTCCTCAGCACCCTTACCAATTTGGTTCACCCAATCTGTATGTAGATTGAAGTCACCCATTATAACTACTGTTCCTTCATTGCACGCATTTCTAATTTCCTGTTTAATACCATCCCCAACCTCACTACTACTGTTAGGTGGCCTGTACACAACTTCCACCAGCGTTCTCTGCCCCTTAGTATATCACAGTCTCCTCAATAATTTAGAGATTTTGAATATGTGCCCTTTTTTTCCATATATCACCAAAATTTATTTGAGAATTTAGCTACCTTGCTATTGAAAACATATTTCAATACTCTAGAAATAATATTGAAATGTGATTTCACTCCATCATTCATGCTTGCCTAAACCCATCTATTTATATAAGTGGAAGTGGACAATGGGAAGATGGACACAAGGAACCTGGGGGAATGGGATTGAAAACTTTGGAAACAATAGTCAGAGAAGCAAAAGTGACATGCAAATAGTCATAGAAAAATACAGCACAAAACAGGCCCTCTGGCACATCTAGTCCATATCAAACTTTTAAACTGCCTACTCCCATCAACCTGCTTATGGACAATAACCCTCCATACTCATACCATCCATGTGCCTATCCAAACTTGTCTTAAACATTGAAATCGAGCTCGTACACACCACTTGCACTGGCATTTGCCACTTGCGCTTCCGCAAGTGTGGAACACTAAGTGAAGATGTTCCCTCTCATGTTCTGCTTAAACTTTTCACTTCACCCTTAATCCATGACCTCTAGTTGTAGTCCCATCTAACCTCAGTGTAAAAAGCATGCCTGCATTAACATTATCTATATTGCTCATAATTTTGTATATCTATAACAAATCTCCCCAGGAACTTCTACGTTCCAAGGAATAAAGTGCTAACCTATTCAACCTTTCCTTACAGCTCAGTTCTTCCAATCCCGGCAGTATCCTTGTAAATTCGGTCTGTGCCCTTTCAACCTTATTTACATTTTTTCCTGTAGGGAGGTGATCAAACATGCATACAATACTTCAAATTAGGCCTTACCAATGTCTTATACAACTTTCATTTAATATCCCATCTCCTGTACTCAATATTTTGATATACAAAGGCCAATGTGCCAAAAGTTTTCTTTATGACCCTATCCACCCGTGATGCCATTTTCAATGAATTATTTACCTGTTATTCCCAGATCCATTTGTTCTACCACACTCCTCAGTGCACTACCGTTCACCGTGTAAGACCTACCCTAGTTGGTCCTACTGAAATGTAACACCTTGTACCTGTCTGCATTAAGTTCCATCTGCCATCTTTCAGTCCATTTTACCATCTGGTCCAGATCCCATAGCAAGCTCTGATAGTCTTCCTTGCTGTCCACTACACCCCTAATCTTGGCACATGGCCAAGTGGTTGAGGCGTTCGTCTAGTGATCTGAAGGTCGCTAGTTCGAGCCTTGGCTGGGGCTGTGTGTGTGTCCTTGAGCAAGGCATTTAACCACTCACTGCTCTGCGATGACACTGGTGCCAAGCTGTATGGGCCCTAATGCCCTTCCGTTGGACAACGTGGCATGGAGAAGAGAGACTTGCAGCTTGGGCAACTGCCAGTCTTCCATAAAAAAAACCTCGCCCAGGCTTGCGCCCTGGAAATTTCCCAAGGTGCAAATCCATGGTCTATCAAGACTAATAGAGGCTACAATCTTGGTGTCATCCGCAAATTTGCTGATCCAGTTAACCATATTATCATCCAGATCTTTGATATAGATGAAAAACAACAATGGACCCAGCACTGATCCCTGCAGCACTCCATTGGTCAAAGGCTTTCAGTCAGAGAGGCAACCGTCTACTACCACTCTCTAACTCCTTCCACAAAGCTAATGTCTAATCCAATTTACTACTTCATCTTGAATGCCAAGCAACTGATCCATTTTGACTAACCTTCCATGCAAGACATCAAAGGCCTAGATATTGACAATATCCACTGCCTTGTCTTCATCAACTTTTCTGGCCATTTTCTCTAAAAACTCTATAAGATTGGTTAGACATGACCAGCCACACACAGGCTATGCCGAATAATCAGTCCGTGTCTTTCCGAGTACTCAATATATCTGGTCTCTTAGATTACTTTCCCACTGCTGTTGTCAAGCTTACAGGCCTAAAATCTTCTCGCTTTTTTTAGAGCCATTTCTGAACAGCAGAACGACATTAGCTCTCCTCCAATCCTCCAGTACCTCAACTGTAGCTAAGGATGATTTAAACATCTCTGCTAGCACCCCTGCAATTTTTGCACTTGCCTCCCAGAGGATCTGAGGGACAACTTGTCAAGCCCTGGGGATTGATCCACCTTAATTCACATTATCTGGAAACACTTCCTCCTCAGTAATCTGTTTAGGGTCCATGACCTGGCTACTGCTTTGCCTTACTTCTAAAGTCTCTGTCAGTCTCTTGAATAAATACAGATGCAAAAAATTCAATTTGGGTCTCTCCCCCATCCCTTTTGGATCCACACATAGAACTCTACTTTATAAAAATAATCTATCAAATGTTCTGTAACTTTTCTATCTAAGGCATTGGATGTTGCAACAAGTCTGATTCCCATATGAGGTCCCAGGAGATGTTTCTTGCCCTGTAGAGTTGAAAATACCTCTGAGTATGGCTCAGGTAACATATTTAATGATAATAGTTAACAGTAATGAAAACAACTGAAAGCTGTCAGCAGCTTATCATAATGTCAATATTGATGATTTTTAATTACTTAGTTTATTATTACTTATTATTATTACCTGATTATTATTTAGATAATTAATCCAATCACCTGTCCCACTGTTTTGCTATATTTTACTAGAAAATGAAAGAAAGCAAATATTGTCTGGTGATAAATTGGCTACCAATTCATTCTCAGCCCAAACTCATGCTGTTGGCTCCATATGAATTTACCAACAATTTCTCAACAATACACAGCTTATGGGTTAATTCTTTCCCATATAATTGTTTTGGAATTTAAACTGTTGAAGGATGTCTGCTGTCTGCTATCACTCATAAAAGAAGTGAAGCCATTGTCTTAAAAATATCTTAATAGTGTTACAAGAACTCGAAGATCTGAAAATATACCCATAATGCAGTGGATTCCAGTTAATTGGTTCCATTGGTTAATCAGAACAGCTACTTATTTGAGACAACTCATAAAGAACTAAAACTGTTCAAGAATGTAGTCAGGATTTCCTTCTTTTATTTGGGTCACTATGCTGCTTGATTGGGGCAACAATTGTTGAACAGTTTCTAACTAGCACAATAAGCAAGATAAAATCTATAGATCAAAGGCTTCCAAGGTACATTTAATGTCAGAGAAATGTATACAATATACATCCTGAAATGCGTTTTCTTCGCAACCATCCCCGAAAATAGAGGAGAGCCCCCAAAGATTGAATGACAGTTAAATGTTAAAGCCCCAACTCCCCCATTCCTGTGCATAAGTGGCAGCAAGCAACGATCCCCCCTCCCCCCACTGGCAGAAAAAAAGGATCGGCACCCACCACTGAGCACTCAAGCATGAGCAAAGCAAAAGCAAAGACACAGACATGCAGTACTCCAATGACTACTTGTTCACGCGGTATTCGACATACCACAGGCTCTTTCTCTCTCCCTAATAGGGAGAAAGAGATGTCTCCATTTCCCAACAAGAGGGGAGACATAACAAATAATTCATTGTTCCATGATGTTAAAAGTCCGCTGTGTCACTTTTTCCAAGGCCTGTGCCCAAAGATCTCAGGTCTCTGGGCACAGAGCCGTAGAGGTCTTCCCTCTCCCATAACACACTGACCTTCGATCCGCCCGTCTCCAGAGCCACGAGATCTCGGCCTTCCGAATGTGAGCTGAGCTCTTAGGCCGAGCCCTTGGCGTGCCAAATAACAGCCAGTCGTGAAATCCCGAGAGTGGGTCCCATTCCTGCAAAGAACCGTTGTCAGCCTGAAACTCCAGGTCAGGGTCTTCAAAAGGGAAAAATAGAGATATTAAAGTTGGAAATAGAGCTGTTTCCAAAGATGCAAGCAAAGGAGTCGCTGTTAGATACCATTAATCCTCCTAAGCTCCTCCAAGTAACACACACAAAATGCTGGAGGAACTCAGCAGGCCAGGCAGCATCCGTGGAAAAGAGTGCAGTCGACGTTTCGGGCCGAGACCCCTTGGCAAGTCTGAGAAGTACATTTAAAAGGCGGGGGGTGGGGAGACAGAAACACAAGGTGATAGGTGAAACTTGGAGGGAGAGGGATGAAGTAAAGAGCTGGGAAGTTGATTGGTGAAAGTGACATAGGACTGGAGAAGGAGGCATCTGATAGAAGAGGATAGAAGGCCATGGAAAAAAGAAAAGGGAGTAGGAGCACCAGAGGGAGGCGATGAGTAGGCAAGGAGGTAAGGTGAGAGGGAGTAAAGGGGATGGGGATTGGTGTGAGGGGGGCATTACCAGAATTTCGAGAAATTGATGTTGATGTCATCAGGTTAGAGGCTACCCAGATGGAATATGAGGTGTTTTTCTTCCAACCTAAGTGTGGCCTAATCACAACAATGGAGGAGGCCATGGATAGACATATCGGAATGGGAATGGGAAGTGGAATTAAAATGTGTGGCCACTGGGAGATCCCACTTTTTCTGGTGGATGGAAGGTAGGTGCTCAGTGAAGCGGTCTCCCAATCTACGACAGGTCTCACCGATATACAGGATGCCACACCAGGAGTACCAGACACAGTGCATGATCCCAACAGACTCACAGGTGAAGTGTCACCTCAGATGGAAGGATTGTTTAGGGCCCTGAACGGTAGTGAGAGAGTAGGTGTAGGGGCAGGTGCAGCACTTGCTTCGCTTGCAAGAATGAGTGCCAGAAGGGAGAGCAGTGGAGCAGGATGAATGGATAAAGGAGTTGCTTAGGGAACGATCCCTGTGGAAAGCAGAAAGGTGGGGAGGGAAAGATGTGCTTGGTGGTGGGATCCTGTTGGAGATGGTGGAAGTTGTGCTGGACATGGGGGTTAGTGCGGTGGTAGGTGAAAACGAGAGGAACCCTACCCCTGATAGTGTGGCGGGAGGATGGGGTGAGAGCAGACGTGCTTGAAATGGAAGAGATGTGGTTGAGGGCAGCATTGATGGTGGAGGAAGAGAAGCCTCTTTCTTTGAAGAAGGAGGACATCTCCTTTGTTCTGGAATGAAATGCCTCATCCTGAGAGAAGATGTGGTGGAGATGGAGGGATTGAGAGAAGGGGATGGTGTTTTTACAAGTAGCAGGGTGGGACAAGGTATAGTCCAGGCAGCTGTGAGAGTCTGTGGGTTTGTAATAGACATCAGTAAATAAGCTGTTTCCAGAGATAGAGACAGAGAGATCAAAAAAGGGGAGGAAGGTGTTGGAAATGGGCCAGGTGAATTTGAGGACATGGTGGAAGTTGAAGGCAAAGTGGATGAAATCGACAAGTTTAGCATGAGTACAAGAAGCAGCATTAATGCAGTTGTCAATGTAGCATAGGAAAAGTGTGGGATGATCACCAGTATAGGTTTGGGAATCAGACTGTTCCACATAGCCGACAAACAGGCATGCAAACCTGGGACCGATGCAAGTGCCCATGGCTACACCTTTATTTTGAAGGAAGTGGGAGGAGGCAAAGGAGAAATTATTGAGAGTGTGGACAAGTTCTACTAGGCAGAGGAGAGTGGTGGTGAAGGGGAACTGGTCAGATCTTGTGTCCAGAAGGAAATGGAGAGTTTTATGGTGGCGGATGGTGGTGTATATGGACTGCACATCCATAGTAAGATGATGTGGGCCAGGGAACTTCAAATCATTGAAAAGATCCAGAGCATGTGAAGTATCATGGATGTAGGTAGGAAGGGACTGAACTATGGGGGATAAAACAGATTTGAGGTATGCAGATATGAGTTCAGTGGGACTGGGACAAGCTGCAATAATGGGTCTTCCTGGATAAGCGGGTTTGTGGATCTTGTGTAGGAGGTAGATCTCGGAGGTGCAGGCTACGGGAGCTGTGAGTTTGGTGGTGGTAGATGCGAGATCCCCAGAGTCAGTAAGGTTGGTGATGGTGTGGGAGACAATTACCTGGTGTTCCTTAGTGGGGTCTTGTTCGAGGGGTAAATAAGAGGAGGTGTCTGAGAATTGGCACTGGGACACAGTAAGGTAGAGGTCAGTCCACCAGACCACTACAACACCTTCCTTATCTGCAGGTTTGATGGTGAGGTTAGGATTGGTGTGGAGGGAGTGGAGAGCAGAGCATTCAGAAGGAGTGAGAATGGAACTGGAGAGAGCTATCATCAGTCGCGTGGCCATTAGACACAACACCATGCTTCAAGCAAACAATTTGTAAATAGTATCAGTTGTATGTGCTTGTGTTCAAAAAGCAGTGATTTTTGTCACAGGTAGTTGGTGAGAAATAAGCAGTAAGACAATTTAGACCTATCTTTCTCACTGCGGTTTCAAGCATTCAGGCTTGGAGGTGCCAGAAATGACCAGGAGTGAAAATGAAATGATTTCACTACTTTAACAAATTAGAAACCATGGAGACAGTCATCTTCAATGTTACTATGAAAATGAAGATTTGGAGGATATAATCAACAAAAACATTGTATGAAGACAGTCCATTATCTGCACTTGGTATCTGTGCTGACTTTGTTCGTTTACAGTCAAAAGAACGCGATATGGATGAATTCCTCTGACGATAGCTATTAGGAAATAATACACAGTTTTATTGCACTGCAGTAACATTGGTAGTGTTTTAGTTTGTTCTGTATTTCATTGAAATAAATAATTTGTTACTCATTTTGTCTTCTTTGTACCTTTTTAAATGTTTCCATGAAACTTTGGCTGATTGGGGCAGCCATTTATTTGGTCCAAAATGCACTGGTCCCGATATGTATCAGTTAACCAGAATCCACTGTAATCATCTATGCAAGAAATTGAACTTGAGCTTGTTTTGATGATGCAGTTAATGACCACAAACAATATTCGAAGCAGATCACTGGCTTACACATCTTATTCTAATTAATACAGCCTCCATGTCCAGACAGCATAACATGCTTTGCCACACAGAGCAACCTAGAAGCTAGATTATGAAAACAAACTAGAACAAAATATAAAAATGGATTGTAAAAGTTTTTATAATTATGTAAAGCGGAAAAGGTTGGCTAAAATGAGCTTAGGTCCCTTGGAGGATGAGAATGAGGAATTGATATTGGGTAATGAGGAAACGGCAAAGACTTTGAAGGACTACTTCGTGTCAGTCTTCATGGTGGAGGGTCTAACATGCCAAAGAGAGATGTTATAGATGCGATGGGAGGGGAAGACCTTGATACAATAGCTGTCACTAAAGAGATAGTGATGAGCAAGCTTGTGGGCCTGCCTCCATGATCACCATGGTTACTGCTTCCTTAGGATTCCTTTACCTTAAGCTCGCTAATCAGATCTGGGTCATTATGTAACACAAATCCAGAATTGCTGTTCCCTTAGGGGGTTCCACCACAAGCTGCTGTAAAAAGCCATCTTGTGGGGGGGCAGGGGGTGGACCCTGATTTCCAAATCTACCTGCATATTGAAATTATCCATGAACATTGTCTTCTTTACATGCCTTTCCTATCTCCCTTTGTAACTTGTAGTCCACATCCTAGCTTCTGTGCTTAACTCTAGCCACAAGGATTCTACATCTTTCAATGCTTTGCCCCCTCTTTCTCAAGATTTGATTTCATTTTTTACCAACAGAGCCCCCCCACCCCCTCTGCCTATTCTTTCAATACAATGTTATATGCCCAACTATGATCTTCTTTCAGCCACATCTCAATGGTTCCCACAATATCATACCTGCCAATGTCTAATTGCACTACAAGATCATCTACCTTATTCTGTATACCGTGTGCTTTGAAATGTACCACTTTCAGTCCTGTATTGGTCACCTTTTCAATTTTGTCCTCCTATAACACTGCAACCCATCCGATTGATTGCAATTTTGCCCTATTATCTGCCTATCCTTCCTGCCATCTCATTACACACAACCTCTGCTTGTAAGCCAGCATCCCTATCCTCAGACCATCACTGCAGTTCCCATCCCTCTGCCAGATTGGTTTAAACCCTTCTCTATCACATTTAAAACAATGAAACCTAGGAAGGATGGGCTTCTAGTCCTTTTTGAGTTTGACTCTCTGAAAGGACTAAATAAGGTGGATGTCGAGAGGATGCTTCCTATGGTGGGGGAACCCAGAATTAAAAGCCACAGCCTCAAAATTGAGGGGCGACCTTTTAGAACAGAGGTACGGAGGAATTTTTTTAGCGAGAGAGTAGTAAATCAGTGGAATACTCTGCCACAGACTGTGGTGGAGGCCAAGTCCTTGGATATATTTAAGGTGGAAGTTGATAGTTTCCCGAGCGATCACAGCATCAAAGGATATGGTGAGAAGGCAGGTGTATGGGTTTGTGGGATCTGGGATCAGTCATGATGGAATGGCTGAGCAGACTCAATGCGCTGATGGCCTAATTCTGCTCCTTTGTCTTATGGGCATATGATCTTAAGGACTGCAGTTTTGTCCCATCATCTGCCTGTCCTTCCTCACAGTCTCACTACACACTGCATCTAGTTGTATACCAGCTACCCTACCCTCAGCCCTATCAGTCTAGTTCCCATTACCCTGCCAAACTAGTTTAAACCCTCCCTAACAGCTCTAGCAAACCTGCCCCCAAGGATATTGATCCCTTGGGTTCAGGAGTAACCCATCCTTTTTGTACAGGTCATACTGTACTTCCCCTAGAAGAGATCCCAATAATCCAGAAATCTGAAACCCTTGCCACACCAACTCTTCAGCCACCCACTCATCTACTAACTCATCCTGTTCTTAACCTCACTGGTGCGTGACACAGGCAGCAATCCAGAGTTACTACTCTGGAGGCCATGCTTTTCTGTTTTCTATCCAACTTCCAATATTCTCTCTCAGGACCTCTGTCCTTGTCCTATCCATGTCATTGGTACTACAGTAATAAGTTCTCTGACTTCTGGCTGTTCACCCTCCCCCTTTAGAATGTTGTGGACCCAACTTGAGACATTCCTGATCCTGGCAACTGGGATGCAACATACTACCCGGGGTGTTAATCTCACATCCACAGAATCTGCTGTCTTCTCCTTTAGTTATGGAATCACCCATCTCTACTGCATTCCTTTCTCTCCCTTCCCTTCTGAGCCACAGAGTCTGACTCAGTGCCAGACATTAGGTCTTCACCTGGTAGACCATACCTACAGCAGTATCCAGAGCGGCAAGTGGCCACAGGGGTAGTGTCATAGAAAAGTACACCACAGAACAGGACCTTTGGCCCATCTGAACCTTTTAAACTGCCTACTCAAATTGACCTGCACCAGGACCACAGCCCTCCGTATCCATGTCTTCCATGTACCTATCCAAACTTCTCTTAAACAATAAAATGGAGCTCGTGTGCACTGGCAGCTCATGGTCCTCAGAGAGAAGAGGTTTCCCCTCATGTTCCCCTTAAACTTTTCACCTTTCACTCTTAACTGATGACCACTAGTTGTATTCCTACCCACCCTCAGTGGAAAAAAAGCTTCTTTGCATTTACCCTATCTATACCCTTCATAATTTTGTATACCTCTATCAAATTTCCTCTCAATCTTCTATGTTCCAAAAATTAAGTCCTATCCAAGTCCTATCCTTATAACTCAGGTCCTCCAGACCCCACAACATCCTTGTAAATTTTTTCTGCATTCTTTCAATCTTATTTACATCTTTCCTGTAGTTAGATGACCAAATCTGCACACAATATTGCAAAAGAGGCTTTACCAATATCTTATACAACTTCAACATAACATCCCCTCTCATGTATTCAGTACTTGATACATGAAGGCCTATCTGCCAAAAGCTTTCTTTACAAACCTGTCTACCTGTGATGCCACTTGCAATGAATTATTAACCTGTATTGCCAGCGCCCTACCATTCACTGTGTAAGACCTAACCTGGTTGGTCCTAACAAAGTGTAACACCTTGTACTTGCCTGCATTAAACTGCATCTGCCATTTTTCAGCCCATTTTCCCAACTGGTCCAGATCCCACTGCAAGCCATGATAGCCTTCTTTGTTGTCCACCACACACCCAGCCTTGGTGTCATGTGCAAATATGTTGAAACAGTTAACCACATTATCATCCACATCATTGATATAGATGACAAACAACAACAGACACTGAACTGATCCCTGTGGCACTCCACTCTTCACAGGCCTCTGGTCAGAGAAGCAACCATCTACTACCACTCTGGCTTCTCCCACAAAGCCAATGTTAATCCAATTTCCTACCTCATCTTGATTGCCGAGAGACTGAAACTTCTTGACCAACCTCCCATGCGGGATCTTGTCAAGTGCCTTGCTTAAGTCCATGTAGACACCATCCACTGCCTTGCCTTCATTAATCTTCTTGGCAACTTCCTCAAAAAGCTCTGTAAGATTGGTTAGACCTGACTTTCCATGCACAAAGTCATGTTGACTATCCTTAATCAGTCTATGCCTATTAAAGTAGTTATATACCCAGTCCCTCAGAATACTACCCAATAACTTTCCCACTACTGTTGTCAGGCTCACTGGCCTATAATTTCCTGGTTTATTTTTAGAGCCTTTCTTAAACAACTATCCTCCAATCTTCTGGGACCTCACCTGTTGTGAAGGATGATTTAAATATCTCTGCTGGGGCCTGGCAATTACTGTACTTGCCTCCCACAAGGACAGAGGGAACACTTTGTTGGGCCCTGGAGATTTATCCATCCTAATTTGCCTTAGGACAGCAAACACATCCTCCTCACTGTAAACTGTATAGTGAAATTGCTAAAATTGATGCTGCTTTGCCTCACTTACTGTCTATAGACTCTGTGTCTGTCTCCTGAAAAAATACAGACGCAAAAAAGATTTTATACGATCTCCCACATCTCTTTTGGCTGCAGACGTGGATTACCATCCTGATATTCCAGAGGACAAATTTTGTCCTTTGCAATCATTTTGCTCTTAACATATCTGTAGGATCTCTTAGGATTCTCCTTTATGTTGTCTACTAGGGCAACCTCGTGTCTTCTTTAACCATCCTGATTTCTTTCTTAAGTGTTGTCTTGCATTTCTTATACTCCATAAGGACTTCATTTATTCTGACCTGCCTATACCTGCTATGTACCTCCTTTTCTTTTCTTAACCAGATCCTCAAAATCTTCTGAAAACCAAAGTTCCCTCCACATGTTTTCTTTACCTTTTATTCTGATGGGCTTTGTACTCAAGTTACTTGTACTCTCCCACTTACCACGTACAATTATGTAAAAAAACAGCCTGTCTCTATCCATACTTGCCAGATCATTTCCGATACCATCAAATCTGAACTTTCTCCAATTTAGAATCTCAACTTGCAAACCAGACCTATCTTTTTGCATATTTACTTTGAATCTAATGGCATTGTGATCACTACATGCAAAATGTTCATCTATACAAACTTTTGTCACCTGCCCTGAATCATTCCCTAATAGCAGATTGTGTACCACCTACTCTGTCATTGGGACATCCATGTACTGAGTAAGGAAACTTCCCTGAACGCATTTGACAAACTCTTTCCCATCTAGTCCTTTTATAGTATGGGATTCCCACTCAAAATGTGAAAAGCTATAATCACCCACTTTAACAAACCTGTGTTTCTTGCAACAGTCTGTGATCTGTCTGCAAAATTGTTCCACTAAATCCCTCGGGCTGTTGAGTGGTGTGTAATATAACCGCATTAACGAGGTCATACCTTTCTTATTTCTCAGTTCCACCCATAATGCCTCACTAGATGAATCCTCCAGTCTGTCCTGACTGAACATTGCCTGACTAGTAACACCACGCCTTCTCCTTTAATCCTTCCTGCTCTGTCACGTCTAAAACAACTGAAACCCAGAATATCGAGCTACCAGTCCAGCCCCTTCTGCAATCAAGTCTCACTAGTGGCTGCAATATCATAATTCCAGGTGTTGATGCATGCCCTGAGTTCATCTGCCTTTCCTACAATACTTGCATTGAAATATAAGCAGCTCAGGACATTAGCTGCACCATGCTCAACCTTTTCGTTCCTGACTTTGTCTGAAGTCTCAACAATATCTGTCTCTACAACCTCTACACTAACTGTTCTGACACTCTGGTTCCTATCATTCTGCAAACCTTTCTGCTGAGATATTAGTACCCTTCCAGTTCAGGTGCAAACTGTCTTTTATGTACAGGTCCCACCTCCCTGAAAGAGAGCCCATTGATCCAATAAATCTGTTGCCTTCCCTCCAACACCAATTCCTTATCTTCATGTTAAACTGCATAATCTTCCTATTTCCGGCATTTGGCATGAGTGGCATCCTGAGATTACAACGCTGGAGGTCCTGTCCATCAGCATAGCACACAACTTCCTGAACTTACTTTGCAGAACCTCGTCACCATTCATATCCATGTCTTGGTACCTGTATGGACAATGACCTCTGGTTGTTTACCCTCCCACTTAAGAATGCTGAGAACTCGATCTGGGATGTTCTTTACCCTGGCACCCAGGAGCCTCCTGAATGATACAGAGCTCATCCAATTCCATCTCTAACTCTTTAATGCAGAGTGTTAGAAGCTGCAGCTGGATGCACTTCTTGCAGGTGTAGTCAACACGGACACTAGAGATGTCCTTGCCTCTTACATCTTGCAAGAGGAGTTTTCCACACTGCACTGGCTGCCTATTCCATTTCCTTCTCCTGACAGTCATGCAGGGTGACTTCAGGGTGACTACTGTACCTCCCTGTAGCTCTGATCAATCACCTCCTCATTTTCTCATATGAGCCAAAGGTCATCCAGCGGCATTTCCATTTCCTTAACACATGTCTCGATGGAGCTGCAGGTCAGTGTACATCATGCAGATATAGTTATCAGGGAGACAGGAGGTCTTCCAAAGTTCCCATATCTTGTACAAGAATCACACCACTAACAGTGGACACTTCTGATGTCACACAAATATTTATATTTCTTAGTTTATCAAAAGTCCTTGAGGAATAAAAGTTCAAATTACTGATAATAATTATGTGACTGCAGACCTAACGACATCCATACTTTGTCTTACGTTAAGTAACTGTTACCTGATGTTAAAACTGTAGATTCTAATTGAATAGAAAACCATAATAATATGTAAAAACCATGTTCTCAGTTAAAATCCCTGGAGTATAAATTATTGTAATAGGGACAAATAAATTGTTGTCTGGATAATGAGCAGGTTAAGTTGTTTTAACAAATACTGTCAATGATAAATTATTATTCATAGAGCCATATAAAACTGCACTTGATAGGATTTGTTTATTCAAATTTTAAACAGGAGGGTTTGAAAATGCTTTTTGAAATGTCGTTAATAAAACATACCAGTATTTTTGAAATTGTGTTTTTTTCCCCCAATTTCCACTCTTCTGATGTTACTAAACCTCTCAAAAATGTGGTTTCATGGATATCAGTCACGATGTCGTACTTCAATGCAGAGCCCCGTCATAGACGAACTTGATGAGAAGGTTTTCGATTTAATAAAAAGCCAATTGGCATAACCTTAAATAATTTTAAAGTTTCTTTTCAAAAATCTTATAAATTTAAGGTTTCAAAATGATAACCTTTTTCTTATTTTAGGATCAATGGTACTTATTTCAAAATGATAAAAGGTTATCATTTGGGCATTAAGATGGCAAGTCTTTATCCAAGATTTTTCAATCACATTGGATAGAATCTTGCATAATTGGTCTAATTCAGGTGAGCTGTTGATCACCATAAGCATTGAGGAGTATTCAGAAGACTACAAGTTCACAATGTTAAAGTAGAGCAAAACAAATACAGTTATTTTTGTAAAGTGAAATGGTGTATTTTGGGTTGGAGGTTGTTACCACTGGCTTACTGCCAGTGAAGGAAAAGGGAAAAAACCATCATCAATATGTCAGAGCCTGAAACTATAGCAGAGCAAAGATGATCTCTAGAGGGAATGCAATATAACAGATAATTCCTTCTATAGCTTTGATGTTGCTTCAACCATCACTTCTTCAAGAAGGAACATGAAATAGATGTGTAGAAAATGGTGTATATGATCAATGCAAGAAGAGATTAACCAGTGAAGTCTTTCTCATTAAGATGTTTCACTCAAGTTGCATTTGACAGACGCTCTATCAAAAACATTCCATGAATTTTGCTAGGCAGGTACTTTAGTAGAAAAGCATATATCACAACTTCTGATACAAGGCCTCCCCATTAGCCATACCTATTATGGCAACATCAAAGGTGCAAGGTGAGCAATGTTTCTGTCACCATGTGACTGTACAATTAAATGCAGTAGTTCTGAGGAGAATGATTCATGGATGGCATGAACTCTCAAGTCGGAAGTGAAATGTGATCCACACATTAAATGTGGACAAAGTTATTTTCCCAGTAATTGGCTGAAGTCATAAACAAAGCTCAAAAAGTAGTATTGAAAATATGAATGAGCAAAGATTGAAAGGATGGACTAAAATTGACCTTTAGACAGACCATTTCGCAATTGGAGCAATGAATTGTCATGTGAGTAGGTGTGTATTAAGTGGATTCATAAAGTGGTAATGTCTACAGTTTAGAGAAAATGATTTTGGACAAGCTTCAGAATGAGCACAGAGGAATTACTACTGTGGCAGGAGTTGCAAGGGGCTTGATTTACCAGCAAATCATAAACACAAGAGATTCTACTGATGCTGGAAATCCTGAGAAACGCACACAAAATGCTGGAGGAACTCAGCAAGACAGACAGTAACTTTGAAAAAGAATAACATGAATAAACAAGTCTTAAAGAAGGGCCACAGCCTGAAACATCAACAGTTTATTCATTTACATCGATGCTGCCTGACCTGCTGAATTCCTGCAACATTTTGTGTGTGTTGATTTACCACCTCTTCTTAGCCTTAAATAAGCAGATGCAGTGTTTCCAAAGATGTAAGAACAACCTAATATTACTTTTGAATCTCCTCCATCTAGCAGAACTTGTCCTCACTCTTACTAATTTCTCCCTTGGCTCCTCCCACTTCCTTCAAACAAAAGGCGTAGCCATGAGCGCTCACATTGACCTCAGCTATGCCTACCTGTGTGTCGGCTATGTGGAACAGTCTATGTTCCAAGCCTACACTGGTGCCCGTTCCCACTTTTCCTACACTGTGTCGACGATTGTATTGGTGCTGCTTCCTTATAATAGATAAGTTGATGTCTATTATAAACCCACACACTCTCACAGCTTCCTGGACTATCCCTCCCTCAACCTCGTTACTTGTAAAAATGCCATCCCCTTCTCTCAATTCCTCCATCTCTGCCGCATCTGCTCTCAGGATGAGGCTTTTCATTCCAGAATGAAGGCGATGTCCTCCGTTTTCAAAGAAAAGGGCTTGCTTCCTCCAACAACAAGTCTGCACTCAACTGCATCTTTTCCATTTCTCGCATGTCTGCTCATACCCCATCCTCCTGCCACCCTACTATGGATAGGGTTCCTCTTATTCTCACTTACCACTCCACCAGCCTCCGCGTCCAGCACATGATTCTCTGCAGCTTCCACCATCTCCAACGGGGTCCCACCACCAAGCACATCTTTCCCTCTCCCCCACTTTCTGCTTTCTGCAGAGATCGCTCCCTACGTGACTCCCTTGTCCATTCGACCCTCCCCACTGATCTCCCTCCTGGCACTTATCCTTACAAGCAGAACAAGTGCCACACCTGCCCCTAGACCTCCTCCCTCACTACCATTCAGGGCCGTAAAGCTGTCCGTACAGATGAGGCAACACTTCACCTGTGAGTCTTTTGGGATCATATACTGTGTCCGGTGCTCCTGGTGTGGCCTCCTGTGTATCAGAGAGGCCTGATGTAGATTGGAAGACCACTTCATCGAGCACCTACGTTCCATCTGCCAGAAGAAACAGGATCTCTCAATGGCCACCCATTTTAATTCCATTCCCCATTCCCATTCCAATATGTCTATCCATGGCCTCCTTTACTGTCATGATGAGGCCACACTTAGGATTGAGGAATTACACCTCATATTCCGTCTGGGTAGCCTCCATCCTGATGGCATGAGCGTCGATTTCTTGAACTTCGGGTAACACTCCCCCACCCCCTCCTGCACCAATCCCCATCCCTTTTACCTCTCTCACCTTATCTCCCTGTCTGCCCTCTGACTCCCTCTGGTGCTCCTCTCCCCTTTTCTTTCTTCCATGGCTTTCTGCCATCTCCTATTAGATCCCCCCTTCTCCAGCTCTGTATTTCTCTCTCCAGTCAATTTCCCAGTTCTTTACTTTACCCATCCCACTCCCAGCTTCACCTACCACCTTATGACTCACACATTTGGTCACCCTCCCTTATCCCCACCTTTAAAACCTACTTCTCATCTTTTTTTCTCCAGTCCTGCTGAAGGGTCTCGGTCTAAAACATCAACTGTAGTCTTTTCCATAGATACTGCCCGGTTTACTGAGTTCCTCCAGCATTTTGTGTGTGTTGCTTGGATTTCCAGCATCTGCAGATTTTCTCTTGTTTCCTTTTGAGTCATTGTAATGGCATACTAAGCCTATTCAGAGGTAAATGGAAATTTTTGTGAACAAGGCGACGGATAGTTAATCAAAGTGAATTGAAATTAAACACATACGTTCATGTACAAATGCCAGACTTACTTTAGATGAGATGAAGTCTATGTGTACATGTCTTACTGTATTCAAAGAGCTCAGTTTCAGTTAATCAGTTTTGATTAACTCTCTTTGGACATTTTATGGGGTGCAGTGGTAACAAACTAACTCATGTTCTTTCATGCCACCTGGCTTCGGATAGAACAGCTGAGAGGTTAATCACAGTGGTTAACGAAAGTCTCAAGAAGCAAGTATTGCAAGGATATACAAAACTCAAAGTTCAACGTTCAAAACTCAGCATGAGAAATCATAGGGGTGGCTTGTTGGTTTAGAACACTCCTTACATCAGTATGGGGAATACAGCATGAAACTTGATGAAAACTGAGAACAGGTCTTGTTTCAAGTAAATTTAACTTCTGCAAGTTGAATAGAAGCAGCTGAATCTCAAAGACACTAATCAGAAGAACCTGTGTTGCAAGACAAAGTGCACTGTTCCTAGCCTACCTAACAAATTGGTATCACAGAAGAAGGTACCAAAGTAAAGACTAACAGAACCAAAAATACTTGATTGAAGATGATAACAGAACTTAGTGTTTTTGTGGATGAAATCATATTCACTATAGATAAACCCGGTCTGCATGATTAACTAACTTATCACAGAACTGTCTGTGTTGGACTTTAGAAAGTAGCAAATCAATCCCAGACAAGTCTGTCAGCTCTGCACATTGAAATGCAGAACCAATAGTCCAAAAATTGATTTAACATCAAAAGGAGGAAGTAAATCAGAAAGAGTTCGAAAACCAGTTACTAGACTAGTTCTTGTCCATTAAATGTGTGCATTAATAAATTACCTGTATCTCATCTTTGAAAACTTAAAGCAGGATTGACAAAGTATTTTCCCATTTTTAAAAAAGGAGAACCAGCGTATCATAAATGATATACTGTTTCCACGTGCATTCATTCTGTGTATATATAGACTGCAGGAGGGGCCTGAAGTCTCTCAGATCAGCACAGAAAGTAATAGTGAGAGATGGACAAGAAGGAAAAGGGGCCAGTTCAAGCTGCAGGTGAATCCCAGTTCCTCCCTATCTGAATGAACTGAATTCTCCTACAATTGCTGAAGAAATTGGTATTGTTGTGTCTATGCAACTACATATCAATTAAATAAAAACATGCACATGGGAGGTGGCTTTAATGGGTGTATTTACATTGCAGCGAGAGAGAGAACAACATGTATACATAGACAATGGATCAATGCGTATACATAAGCAGCAGATCAATACACATGCATAGAAAACAGTCCATATGTAGTGCTAAGTGAAGTTATTGCTCTAAAAGAAATCGATCCATATATTACACTTCCCCCCTTCCCCCCATGGCATGGCCCAATCACTCCTCTCAATCTTGGAGAGAATTCCAAACACCTCTAAGCTCTGAAGTTCAGCATCCACTTTAGGACATGGTGCATAAGGCACTGGACACGCTTTACGGAATCTTGATGTTGCTGCTTCATCCAGTAAAATTCTGGTCTTCATGCCTTTGAGTTTAATACCCTTCTCACACACCTTCTCATTAGCATTAAGTAGCTGTGCCAGTCTCCGGTTAGTACTACCATTTGGGCTGCAGTTGTCTGTTGATGACACATTGAGAGCTTTGATTGAGTGCCAGCCTAGTTGGATTTTTCTCAACCATTCACATCCAAAAGGTGCTGGCACTTTGCAATACATTAAGCTCTAACTGTTGTGTTTGGCCTCCATTTGTCACATTCACTTTCAATTTGCCTTTGGGAGACTCTTTATAGCCTGTGTAAGTCTTCTCTAATGGTAGCTTAGAAAACAGTCTATTGTAGTCAGTCTCTGAAATTATAGGCAAAGCTGACCCTGTGTCCAGTTCCATTTTCAGTTTTACACCAGACACATTTATTGTGATCCATATGATTTTGTGATCTGCATCAATAAATACTATGCAGTTCTGGCATGACAGCTCACCTTTGTCAGACTCTGTGTTGGCTGATTTATTTTCACATTCGGTCACTTTATGCATTTGTTTAGTTTTGTGTTTGAAACTTTTCACTCAGTTGTGCTTTTTGTCTGCTTTGCAGACTCACACTATATGACCTTGACTGTGGCACTTTCTGCAAACTTTCTCTATGAACCAACAGTCATTTGCACCATGGAAGGATTTGCCACATTGATAACATTTTTGGCCTTTTGCACCATTCAGGGACATTTTGTTCATTTCACATTCTAACCTTTTTTTCTGTAGACCTGCCGAATCCTTTGCTGCGGTCTCTAATGATATTACAAGGTCAATGCCCATTCTAAGCTTAGATCTCTTTTTGACAGTAGCCCCTTTTGAGTGTTTTGATTATGCATGCCACATACGAGCCTGTCCCTTAATACATCAGAAAATCCATCTCTAAAGTCACAGTACTGGGAAAGTGTGCATAGTTCTGCAATGTATTCAAAAATGCTTTCATCCCGCTGCTTGGCCTGCTGAGTTCCTCTAGCATTTTGTGCGTGTTGCTTAGATTTCCAGCATCTGCAGATTTTCTTTGGCTTTTGTCCTTTGACTGGTTCCTTTTGTAAAATCTAAATCTCTCAGCTATTACCAGCAGTTCAGGGCTCAAGTGACCTTATAAAATTGTGACAGTTTTGTTGAAAGTCTGGCTTGCTGGCCTTTCAGGGGTTACTAGGTTGTGTAAAAGACTGTCCGTCCTAGCATCCATTAAGCTATGAAGAATGGGAGCATCCTTTTGCTCATCCACATCGTTCACCTTACAATACAGTTCAACCCTCTTGATATACAACTCCCAGCCTTTATTAGCACTATTAAATTCATCAACTTTCCTAACTAAAGCCATCACCATGTTTCACTGTGTATTATGCAGCTATTCACACGTCCCTTTGTTAACGTTCGCGACAGCCTACTCTGTACTGTTTAACTCCTTCTTCACGCTGTTTCATCCCATAACTGTTGGTGCTGATCATGATATTTTGTGTCATTCAGGTTTGTATTCATCAGCAACTTGTTGTGTCTGTGCAACTACATGTTGATTAAATAAAAGCACGCACGTGGGGGATGACTTTAAGGGTGTATTCACATTGCATCGAGAGGGAGAGGGAGAGAGAGAGGGAGAGAAAGAAAGAGAGAGAGAACAAGGCACACGTATAGACAACAGCCATTACTCTAAAAGAAATAGATCCATTCATTACAGTTATTGCTGCTTTTCTTGGTTTGAATTTGCAGTTTGTCAAAATGTGATCATTGTATTGGCATCTGAAGCACTTGGCCATTCCAAACTGATACAATTGTGGAAGTTAATTCCAAGAGAATAGTACCTACTAATAGCAAATGGTTGGGACTAGTACTTTGGATTTTCATTTGGATCCTTGTACTTTGCTACAGCACTCTACTGAGAAATGGGATTTTATCAGTCACCAATGGTGGAAAAGATTCTCTGGCATTCTTGGTTACCATTTTTATTGATACAATAATTTTGTATGTAAATTCAAAATGTCTTGTTTTTCGTGATTAATGTTTTAGATTAAAATTTATTCATCAATAAGGGCATTCACATAATGTACACACTGGATAAGGTTTAATTCTACAAATGTAATAAGATTGCAATGCATGGATATATTTATTTAGTGTAACAATTTATTTGCTATTTGCTTCACTCTGATTCCACTTCCTCGTCCCTAGCCTATAGCTTTCAGCAATTTCTAATGGTTTTAGATTGAAATTTCTGCACAACTTCAATCAATATGCATGGTAGAAGAAAATCTGCCAGCACATTGGATGTTTCTGGCCCAAGTTCCATCAGAAACTTTGATATGTGCTCCCACAACACTTCTTTCATCAAAATATTGCTCTCTTCAAGAGGTTATGCCCAATTATTTGACACATTTGCTATTCAATCTTTGGTCATGCACCTTATGGTTCCTAATATAGCCGGTTGGAACAGCTATTTTACCCCAGGTTTGTGATATTCCAATACATTGTCTCCACCACTGTGACTTGCCTTGTTAGCATATGTTCTTGTCAGCATATGTTGAAGCCCACTATAAGTAGTATTCTGTGAAATTATCACAGTAAAATGCCATGAATAATCACTTAAAGTGCAACAAACTATGCCCGCCAACTAAGTGTCAACAGTATCCTTCAATAATCCAAAAGGAAAACAACTCATTCTTCTCATTCTTTTTCCCCATTTATAATGGCTTCAATATACATATCCCCAAATAAGGCAGTAACATATTTTCAAAACAGAACATTTTGTGGAATCCTTCAGCATTGATATTCTTCTGGCAAAAACTTCTGTTGATCTAAAATGGATAACTTAACCATAATTATAGCTTAGCTAACATTTTGGCCCTGGAATAAAACCTATCTATATCTTTGGGGATTGTGAAATTCACAGAGAAGTATTTTAAAGCATCATTCATTGGTTATGTGCCTTGTCATATGATGTGGGTGATCATGGTCTTTCTATCACCATGATTGTTCTTGGCAAATTTTTCTACAGAAGTGGTTTACTATTGCCTTCTTCTGAACAGTTTCTTTACATGATGGGTTACCCCAGCCATTATCAAAACACTTCAAAGATTGCCTGCAAAACCAAGATTGGTGATATACACCAGCTTATAATATGACCACCTACCACCTGCTCCATGGCTTCACATGACATTGATTGGGGGACTAAGCAGGTGCTACACTTTGCCAAAGAGCGATCTTGGGTTAGTAGACAGAAGGAGTGCCTTTCACTTCATGCTTCAGATTGGGGTACAGACATATCTCCATCCTGACACCTCATTTCAAAACATAAAGGATTTGAAACAATATTTTTTATAAAACTTATAGAATATTTCAGCTTCACCTTAATGATATGTTTGATCTAATTTTATTTTAACAGTTAAAACAGTAATTAAAATATCTCCAGGTTAGTTTCTACAATATTGGTTCAGTCTGATTGACTGCTCAGGCATCTTGATGATTTCACTGTTCCTAAATGTCAGGGATCCATCTTGAAGAGCTAGCTGTCAACAAGGTCTGTTGGAAAATAAGAAATCCATACACAGGGATCCCTGCACCAATAATAAAAGAATCCAGAGATTTCACAATGGAGAAAGGCAGGACACTTTCTGAAAGCTAAAGCTTACCTTTCTTATTTATTATTTGTTTTTTACTCTCTCTACACATTGGTGTTTGATGGTCTTCATTTGCTTTAATGGGCTTTATTGTGTTTCATTGTTTTGTGGCTGCCTGTAAGGAGACGAATCTCAAGGTTGTATAGAGCATGCATACTTTGATAATAAAAGTACTTTGAACTTTGAAGAGGAGAGGGAATGAGGAGTATACATAAGAAAAGATAGAATAGGAGAATCTGAAGCAAGAGAGGAAAGGTCCATTTATAGGTGATATTCCCATAGTGAGTTTAAGGGCATCCCACTACTTTAAGAAGGCATTAGAATCTAACAATACCAATGCTGAACAGTTTGCTGTACTCACAAACATCTGTTGTCATATCTCCCACCCAGTCTTTTAGCATTGAAAAGTGCCTTCTTTCACATCAAAGGTTTCTAGTACTAAAGCTCTTTTTTCTAGTGGCAGCTTTCAGGAGTTGGTTATGTATTGAACTTTTCTTGGAAGGAAAAAGCATTATATAAAGGTAGGACCAATTGTACCAATTGAATATATTCAGACAATAATTTTTATTGAAGGAATGCCTTTTCTTAAATACAGTGAAAATGAAATTCCACTCATCATTGCCTCATATTCCTTGTTAAAGAGCTGCCTAGAAAATCTCTTCAGATTTACTGGGTTATTTGGTACAGATAATCTATCTATTGCCCTATTGAGTGATGTCAACACTACCCCAAGTCTACATGCATCCTGTGATGGTAACAAAGTTCATTATGCAATTAACTGAGGTGTCTTTTTAAAAAAAAATGAACAGAATTGTTTGTGGCAGTCAATGCAAGGTGTCAGTATAATCATGGATTTCAATGGTGTTTGGCGATGTCCATCATATCTCTGACACATAAAGGGTTAAATTAGGATCTGATCAGTAAGAAGGTGAGAGAAGACAGTACAGGTGGCAGGGCGTCTCTAAAGGGAAATTTACATTTACTTAGCTGCACTGTCTGGGTCTCTATCTGTAAGCGTTTGAGTGGTGAAGGCTGCACTGTTTACATCAAACATCTCTTCACAAAACCTGAATATTCTTTGTATCAGAGCTGCAGCCCTCAGTCCCTGATTGTTGCCATCATATGGTCCCGCTTGCAACCCCCAAATGGACCTCCACAGATCTGCTGGAAAACCTAGGATCCTTTCCCGATCCCCATCCTGTCGACTCTTCTGATTTTTCTTTTTTACTTTCATTCCCTCAAAGCACATCGTTCTTGGTGTAGCTCTTCAAATGAGGAATCGCTGAACATTCTCCCCTCCCTCTGGCACTAGACCTCTTGAGAAGCAGTTAGATTTCTTCAAGACTGTGTGTATAGTTGATGTGGGTCGGAGAGAAAAATAGGGTAGCTTTGTAGTGCTGCCATGTGAGTCATTCTCAACCCACAGTCAGCTTGGTATCGCAGGTCGAGCTCGAATAAGATACAAGTATATTTTCCTGTCAGCTTTGCAGTTGAACTTCAGGTAGTTTGCACTGTTTTTAAAACTCTTTCAGCAAATTAGCAGAATAGAATTCATTTTATGAATTTCTTAGGGAATAGCTTGGACAGTTCTTAATTAGTTTATAGTGCAAGCTGCAAGTGATTAAAACTAGAGTTGCCGTATATGCTGAAATTTTTGATGAGTGGCACCCAGCATTTTTAAATAAGTTACTTCTGCATCATAATTTGAAGGCATAATTAGTGGCTCAGACCTGGAATATTTCCCCTCTTACAAAGGTCAACTTTCATCAAGTCATTGCTGAGTATTTCCAGCATTCTCTGCTTTCATCAAGTTGGTCCATTTGTGCACTCTCCTGCAGCTTTTCAACTGGCCAATATCATCCTTGTTCTTATTATACCCATGATATTGTTAAAGTATCAGGTTAAATGCCATTAAAGTTACTTCTTACTTTAATTATACAGATTTTTTAACATACCCTCGCAGACGATGATTAAAATTAAGCTTACTTTCATTTAGTTAAGTAGCAGGTAGTTACAAGTTGGTCAATGCAGTAACAAGTTCAAAGTTCAAATGAAATTTATTATCAAAGTACAGATATGACCCCATATAAAACTCTGAGATTTATTTTCAATAGTTTCAATAGTTCAATAGTTCCATTTATTATCAGAGAAATATACATCCTGAAATTCTTGTTCTTTGTCGACATCCTTTAAAACAGAAGAGTACCCCAAAGAATGAGTAACAATCAAAACATTAGAAACCCCAAATTACCCCATCACCCTCCTATGCATAAGCATCGACCCTCCCTCTTTCCCACTAACTTCAGCAAAAAACATCAGCACCCTTCACCCAACAAGCAAGCAATAACGAAACCTTCAAGATAGACCATGATCTGCAGTAAAACAAAATCTTATCATTCAGCCAACAATTCAACATGCCACAGGCCTCTAATAAAGGGACAGAGAGGTGTCAATCAGCAAGAGGGAGACATAAACAAAACAACTCACTAATTTGTGATGATAAATTCTGCCGCATTGTGATTGAGAATCAGCATTCAGAGTGGGGCTACCTGAGTTCTCCAACTTGAGAATCAGCAACAAACTCTCCCCGGGAGAGAGAGGGGGGGAGAGAAAGAGAGGGGGAGAGAGGGAGGGGAGAGAGGGAGGGGGAGAGAGGGAGAGAGGGAGAAGGGGAGAGGGGAGAGAGGGAGAGGGGAGAGGGAGAGGGAGAGGGAGAGAATCTGATTCACTGAGTACAGAGTTTCCAACAGCTGATCCACTCCACTGTTCCCAATGTTCTGTTTTCTCCTGTGATGCCTCAGTCAGTGACACCGGCATAGAATTGGCTCACCCACACAACTGTGAAACCCTCAGAACCCTGAAGGCCCGTTTGTTGTCTAAGATGTATCCTTGGGATATCAATAAGCGGCCAGTCATGAGCCCCTGGGTGTGGGACTCGCCACCACAATGAATCAAAGTCTAAGTGTAACTCCAGGTCAGAGTCTCCGACAGAACCCATCCACTGTGAAAAGGGAAAAGAAAGACATTGAAGATAGAAATTAAGTTATTTCCACAGATGAACTCGAAGGAGTCGCTGTTAAGCACCATCATATCTTCGCAAGCATTCTTTTCTCATGGGCATTCACAGTAAATGTGAAAGAACACATTAGAATCAATGAAGGACAAACAACCAATGTGCAAAAGACAACAAACTGTGTAAATACAAAAAGTAATAAATAAGCAATAAATTTTGAGAACATGGGATGAAGGTTCCTTGAAAGTGAGTCCACAGGTTATGGGAACAGTTCAGTGTTGGGGTGAATAAAGTCGTATGAAGTTATGCCCTCTGGTTCAAGAGTCTGATGGTTGAGGGGTAATGACTGTACCTGAACATGGTGGTGTTGGTCAACAGATCTGTCCCAATCACAGCAGCAAGAAGAGTGCATGGCCTGGGTGGTAGATGTCCTAGTTGTTGGATGTTGCTTTCCGGTAGGTGTGCTCAATGGTGGGGAGGGCTTTATCTGTGATGGACTGGGCTGTATCCACTACTTTTTGTAAGCATCTCCATTCAAGAGAATTGGTGATTCCATACCAGGCCATGTTGCAAACAGTCAATATACTCTCCACTGCACACCTATAAAAAGGTTGTCAAAGTTTCAGATGACATGCTGAATCTACCAATGAATGACACACCAATTTTACAAATAAGCATTATGGAAATTATTTTGCTAAGTTCAGGATGAAAAAAAAGAATTATTTGAGCAAAATCTTAGATTTGCCCACTATTATCAAAGCTGCCTAGGATATCACTTCAAAGCCATTTAGTGGAGTGTTTAGAACAGGTGCAGACAATCCTTCTAATACTCCACACCTAAACCACCCACAGTGTATCCTGTCTGAACTGAGTTTAGCTATATCTTTAATCAATTAGCTTAGAGTGCAATATTAATAAAAATAGAACTTTTCTTTTGCACCATGTGTTTGGAACATTTTTCAACCCAAACTGTCAGAGATTGCTATTCATTTGAGATCTACATGAATCTGAGCTTGAAACTGAGTTTCGCAATCGAAATTTAGCTTCTGCACTGTGTTCATTCTGCAAGACAGCGACTTTGGGTGAACTGTTTCCCACTCTCAGTCGAAGTGATGGTTATAAACCGGCAATCTATGAGGTCATCGTGTGAAACATAATTGTTCAAACAATCTTAATAATAATTTTGATTTCTTCTATCCAAAATAAAATTACTAATAACTGTGGTACATTACTGGTATCATGACAGGGTTGATGACTAGTTGCTATGTGCTCTTGGATTTGAAAATACAAAGTTGAAAGTAAATTTATTATGGATGTGTATATATGTCACCACATACAACCCTGAGATTCATTTTCTTGCAGGCAATCACAATAAATACACAATAGAATCAATGAAGGACCACAGCTAGCAAACAATGTGCAAAACAAAACAATGGTGAGTCATGAAGCTCCTGTACCATCTTCCCGATGACAGCAGCAAAAAGAGAGCATGACCCTGAATGTGGGTGTCCTCGACGATGGATGCTGATTTCCTGCGACAGTAGTCTGTTTAGATGCGGTCAAAGATGGGAGGGCTTTACTCACGATGGACTGGGCCATATCCACTACTTTTTGTAGGTTTTTCCATGCAAAGACATTAGTTTTCCATACTTGGCGATGATGCGACCAGCCTATAGATGTAGATTCTCCACCACACATCTATAGAGGTTGGTCAAAGTCTTAGACGTCATGCCAAATCTTCACAAACTTCTAAGAAAGCAGAGGCACTATGCTGCTTTCTTCATAATTGCACTTACATGCTGGACTCAGGACAAATCCTCTGAAATGATAACACTGAGGAATTTAAAGTTGCTGAACTTCTCCAACTCAGATCCCCCGATGAGGACCGGCTCATGGACCTCTGGTTTCGTCCACCTGAAGTCAATAATCAGATCCTTGGTCTTGCTGACACTGAGTGAGATGTTGTTGTGGTGGCACCTCTCAGCCCGTTATGAAAGGCAACCAACCACGACGGCTTTCGGGAATAAGACCCTCTAATTCTCTGGAGTATGGATTGGCGGCCATGTTTTTGCACCAGGAATTAATATTTAAAGAGTACCTGAACTGAGGTTCAAGTGCTCAATTGTTAGCTCATTTTGGATTCTAATCTAGTGACTAGTTTAGAACACTGTCTGAATTTCAGTATTGTATCAGCCTCAGATACTCCAACACCTGGCTCCTTGCTGAGGCCTCTTGTCATAGTACGATTGAGCCAACATGGCCCCAGTGGGGTATCTGAGCCTTTTGTCAGCTGTGGCCCGCCACAGTGAGAAGAATTCAAGCCAGAGCCTGGAGATACATGAGCTCCAGGTCACCGAGTACCAATTATCGCAGGGAGGAAGCCAGAGTCACTCAGGTGAGGCTGTTAGTCGCTCTGCAGAGTCAGTCCATCTTCCGACCCCAGGGAGATCATGCGGTGACCCAAGCTCTTGCTGTGGCTTCTTTTCTCTATGTTCGATGGCGTTCAAGCTCCAGCTGTCCCAGTTCCCTCTGAGTGCGGAAAGGTGGCCTTCATGATCTCTCTCTTGACCAGGATAGTCCTGGTCTGGGCCACCATACATTGGGAGCGAAGGTTGGAGATCTGCTCAGATTCGGTGGAATTCATGGCCACCATGAGGAGGGTGTTCCATCATCCCACTGGAGCAAACCGAGCTTCAGATCATCTGATGAAGGTACGTCAGGGCAGTTGGTCAGTAGCTGACTGAGTTACTGAGTTTCAGATTGTGGCTCAAGAGAGTGGCTGGAATAGGGAGACCTTGTTCACTCTGTACCGCCACAGACTCCAAGGTGAACTAAAGGATGCTCTTGTCTTGGGGGAGCTGGCAGAGGACTTAGAGGCTCTGTTTGATCAGTCCATTCGCCTTGCTAAGCACCTGGTGGAGCGAGAGTGGGGCTGCCTTAAGAGGTTGAAGAAGGCTAGCCCGAGCCTGGCCTCAAGGTCTCGCAGTTCCATGCCCCGATTTCTGACAATGACCAGCCCTTCTCCTGAGGATCCTGACGAGCCTGTGCAAATCGGCTGCACAAGACTCTTCACTGATATGAGGTTCTGGCATCAGAGTTGAGGTTGCAGCTATTACAGTGGAGAAACAGGTCACCTGCAGCCGAATGTCGGAAGCTGCAGCTATTGGGAGAACTGTTAAGACTGTCTGGTATCAGGGGATTGTGATGGTAGTAGCTACTAATCTCCACCTCACGGCGTTCGGTGTCATACCGGTGGCAGAGATCTCCTCTTGAGAGGTGAATGCTTTTTTGGACTCTGGGGTTGCTGGAAATTTCCTGGACTTGGGGGCCTCCCATAGGCTGAACATACACTGCAGGAGTTGAGTCAGTCCATGCCCACAACTGTCTTGGATGGCTGACTACTAGGTTCCGGGCAGATCTGGCAGCAGGCAATGGTTTTACAGATGAGGATAGAGGATCAATGGGAGGACATTAGTTACTACGTCATCGACTCTCGTCACATACCCCGATCTTCGGGCACCTTTGGCTGTCCCAGCATAACCCTTCCATGAACTGAAAGAAAGGGAAGACCATTGCATTGTCCATTGGTGTTCTGGCCTCCAGACTCTCCCAAGACCAGTGGCCACTGAGGGGGAAGACTTCTGTTTGGTGTAACCTGGAACCTTCAGCAAATCCAGTCCTGCCTTTAAGTACAAACAAGCCAGCTCCAACCAACAAACTAGTGCGAGTTCCCTCCACTGCCACCCCCCCACCCCCCAATCCAGTCAGGAGTGCAGTGGAATTACAGAGAGAGGATCATTAGTTCAGGAGCAAGCCAAGGAGGTACCCAAGCAGTCCAGAACTCTAGCCGAGACTGCCACACCCTCGAGTCCATTAAGAGAAGATATTGGTGGCCTGGAATGGCGAGGGAGGCCCGTCAATGCGTGCAGGCATGCGAGATGTATGTGTGGAACAAGGAGCCCTGCACCCAATCTCAAGGCTTCCTGCGTCCTCTGAAAGACCAGACAATTGGTGCAATCATTTGATGTGGCCCACAACACTTTATAGCATTCGGCACATGGGATGTCCCCTTTCAAATGCCAACTTGGGTATTCTCCACCACTCTTCCCTGAACAGGAGGCCGAGTTTGGGGTCCCTGTGACTGAAGATCTAGTCCGACACTGCAAGGAGAAATGGATTAGGGCATGAGAGATCTGGTTAGCTTCTATCCAGAAGGCTAAAGTAAAGGATAACTGCAAGAGAAGACAGGGACCAGTTTTGTTTTTTGGGCAACAGGTCTGGCTGTCGACTCAGGATTTGGCCCTCCAGGTGGAGTCTAGGAAATTGGTGCCCAAATTCATTGGAACCTTCAAGAATCTCACAAGTGTAAACTCGTTGGCTTACACCTTGCAGCTCCCCAAGACCCTCAAGATCAATCCCACTTTCCATATTTCCAAACTAAAATCTGTGAACACCAGCCCTTTAGCCCCACCACTATCAGCCCTGCCACCACTGAGGTTTGTAGATGTGGAACAAGTCTTTACTGTGAGAAGAATTTTTGATTCACGAACTGTTTGGGTTATTCAGTATTTCCTCATGGACTGGGAAAAATTTGGACCTGAGGAACAGTGCTGGGTTCCTGAAAGGGCCATCTTAGATCTGGTTCTCAACCATGACTAACATCATTGTCTCTCCGAGCAACCAGCACTGTCAGGAGTAGAGGAGGAGGTCCTGTCATGACACGCACCCAACCTCACCAGCTTCTGGGGTTTAGATGCTCTAACTCTCTAGAGTATGGATAGCTGGCATGGCCTCTTTAAAGCTTCAGACCTCACTGCTAGTTGGCGGCCATGAGTTGGCACCAGGATTTAGTCTGTGAAGAGAACCTGAAGTGAGGTTCAGTGCACGATCAGTTTTGGATTTTCGTCTAGCATTTAACTTAGAACCCTGTTCTTGTATCATGCTCCGATTCTAATCTTGGATACTCCAGCACTTGGGTCCTAACCATCCTTGCCTAGGCCTCTTGTCACAACCTCCCTCCTATATGCTGATTCATCACCACCCTTGGCATTGGAGCTATGCTTAGCCTTCCAGTCATAAGTATAATGTGAGTAGAGCAGAAGGCTAAGCACACAGCCTTGTGGTCACCTGCACTAATGGAGACTGCGGAAGAGACACTGTTGCCAATCTGAACTGAGTGAGGTCAGCTAGTGAGAAAATGGGGGATCCAGGCACAAGGAGATATTGTGGCTTGGGACTTGAAGCTTATTGATTGGTTTTGAGAGGATGATAGTGTTGAATGCTGAGCTGTAACCGATAAAGAGCGTCCTGATGCATGCATCTTGTTTGTCCAGATGTTCCAGCATTGAGTTAAAAGCCAATGAAATGGTATATGCAGTTGACCTTCTATGATAGCAGGCAAAATGGAGTGGATTCAAGTTGCTTCTCAGGTAAGAGTTAATATTTTTCATCGCCAGCCTCTCAAAGCACTTCATTAAAGTTGATGTAAGTGCTACTGGATGATGGTCAGTGAGGCAGGTTACTGTGTTTTTCTTCCAGTATATTGAATTGAAGCCTGCTTGAAGCAGGTGGGTAACTCAGACTGCCAAAGCAAGAGGCTAAAGGTATCGGTGAACATTCCAGTCAGTTGATCAGCATGGATATTTGGTATTCAGCCAGGCAGCCTGTCTGACCTGATGCTTCCCATAGGCTCATCCTCTTGAAGGATGCTCTCAATTGGCTCCAGAAACTGGTCACAGAGTGATCGGGGCCTGTGGGAGTTCATGAATGCGCCTCCAAGTATAGACGGTCAAAGCAAGCATAAAAGGCATTGAACTCTTCTGGGAGCGCAGCTTTGTTGTAATCTTTGTTGCTTGGTTTTACTTTGTAGGAGCTGAGAGTATTCAAGCTTTCTGAGTAACTTTCTGTGTGATTCCAGTTTGGTCCAGAATTGCCACTTCACACATGACATGGCTTTGTGGAGATCGAACCTGGACCTCTTGTATTTAACTTGGTCACAAGACCTGAATGCCATCAATCTGGCCCCCAGTAGATTGTGGATATCATGGTTCATCCAGGGCTTCTGGTTAGGGAAGACTGAATGATTTTGTGGGGACACACTCGTCTATGACTGTTATAAAGTCCATGACAACTGTGATGACAACTGCATTTGTTCAGATCCTCTGACATTTCTTTGAACACGGATCAGTCAACTGACTTGAAGCAATCCCATAGTCACTCCTCAACCTCCTGTGACCACCACTTTATTATTCTTATCTCTGGAGCCTTGACCTTTAGCTTCTGCCTGTATGCAGGTAGGAGAAGTTCAGCTAAATGATCAGGCTTCCTCAAATATGGTCTAGTCACGGGACAGTAGGCATTCCTAATCATAGTGTAACAGTGGTTAATTGTGTGTTGGCACCCCTGGTGCTGCAGGTGATATTTTGATACCTGGGCAAAATTTTCTTCAAAAAAGCCTGACTGAAGTGTCTGACAATAATTGGAAAGGCATCAGGGAAGGCTGCTTCTTGTTTGCTAATCATGGCATTTAAGATCTGCTTTTGGTGGTATGTAAGCTGCAGTCAAGATCATGGATGAGAACTCTCTCAGTAAGTAGAATGATCGGCACTTAATTATCAGATGTTCCAGATCAAGGGAAATAAGAGTGCAACAAGACACTGCCTCCGTGCACCATAAAGTGTTGCAAGGATGTGGCAGTGGAACAAACCCAAGTGCTGAACACAGGCGCGGATGCCGAGGAGGGAGACACTGCTGTCGTAACGAGTAACTGGGAGCGACTGGGCTTGTATACACTGGAATACAGAAGAATGAGAGGGGATCTGATTGAAACATGTAAGATTATTAAGGGATTGGACACACTGGAGGCAGGAAGCATGTTCCCGCTGATGGGTGAGTCCAGAACTAGAGGCCACAGTTTAAGAATAAAGGGTAGGCCATTTAGAACAGAAATGCGGAAGAACTTTTTCACCCAGAGAGTGGTGGATATGTGGAATGCTCTGCCCCAGAAGGCAGTGGAGGCCAAGTCTCTGGATGCATTCAAGAGAGAGTTAGATAGAGCTCTTATAGATAGCGGGGTCAAGGGATATGGGGAGAGGGCAGGAACGGGGTACTGATTGTGTATGATCAACCATGATCACAGTGAATGCGGGTGCTGGCTAGAAGGGCCGAATGGCCTACTCCTGCACCTACTGTCTATTGCCTATTGATTGTGGGAAGGGGTTTTTACCCAGAGTCTTGGTAGATAATTCAGGAACAAGGCTTGACTTAGAACTGATAGTCCTAAACACCATGGAGTGAGGTTACTCATACACATGTCAACCAATGAACTGGCACTTTCTAGTAGTGGTCACAGGACTCTTATATTACTGTTTGATGGAATGCAGGTGTTCATAATTATTGGAACCTGGGAATAGATTGGAAACTAACAAGGTATTAAAGGCCCAATTCCTGAGTAAGACAGCCAGGTGCCAGAAGGAACCATGATATAAAGAGATGAACATAGAACACAGACCCCAGCAGTTTATTCCATATGGTTTATCAAGAAGCCCTCAGGTTTTACTGAAGTGTCTGTTGTGTCTGGAGTGAACCACGTCTCTGTGAAACACAGGTCACAGCAATTCCTCATTTCCCGTCCATATAGCAATCTTGCCCTTAGGTCCTCAGCCTATTTCTCCAACAACTGTATATTTGCTAATGAGAGTCTGGATAGAGGAGTTTCATTCCTCAGCATTTCAGCCTGCCAAGGAGTCCTCCCTTCCTCCCTCTTTTCCAGCCGTGGCAATGTACCTTCATTCGCTTTAAGGTGCAGAATCTGCATGCTTGAGGCTAAAGTCGATTGAGTCCTTCAGAATATTGTAGAATCATTAGTTCATTAAGACAGTTCAAAATTACAGTCTGCAGATTTCAGTATGAGTAATTTAGAAGAAGTATTTTTAGAAGTTTTGTTAGCAGCTCAGAATGCGTCACTGTGATTCACCAGTCAGATTTAGTTAGAGTTAGGGATTTAGATAAAGTTAGCAATTTCACATACTATCCTTTCATCTTGGATGAGAATTTGAACCAAAGTTATGTCATCTTTTTGAGCTAGTCAGTGAATCACATACCTCTATTTAATGTGAGACTGAAGGTTTGAATAACTTCTTCCATCAGCTAACACTACCACAAACTAATTAATCATTTAGCTTCTCAATTTGCTTTCTTTTCCACAAAGTGTTTGCTGAGTTTTTATTCACAAAAAAGTCTATTAGTTATAGAGTACTTTGACTTGATGTCAAGGTATTGAATGCTTATAAGTACTTTTATCATTGATGTCATTTCTATTGAAGTCAGATCTGATTAGCAGTTTATGTGGTACTTGATATGCTGTATTTGCATTTGGTCATTATTCTTTTCTTGGTTAGTGGAAAGTGGCAGATTATATTAAAGCATAAATTGACTGAGGAAAAATGTAGCAAAAATGGAAGGCAAGCAAATGACCGAGGATAACTGGATTGTGTTTTATTGTCAGCATTACTACCCATCCCAAGAGACAGTTCCACATTGCCTTTGGCTTAGGTAAAAAATCCATCTCTGCTTTACAGTAAGCACTGGGACAAAGAGAACAGTGTAGGTGGAGGAAATGAACAAGCTGTGGCATTGTTGGCAGAAGTTAAACTTTAACTTTTTCATTAAGTTTGCTTTCCTTAGCTGTCCAGTGCCATGTAGCAGGTTTTAGTGATGCTGAACAGCAATTGCATCCAACACCAACAATTATAGGCCACCTCAAAAAAACTAACATGGATGCTGGAGGAAAACGGAGAACTTACACCGTTACTATGGCCAGCTGGCAACAGTTCAGCAAAAACATTGCCTTCTTTTTCATAAACACTTTCCTGTTCTGGAAACAGTATGCCGTGTTATATATTGACCGCGCGTTAGAAAAAGCACTTTGTCCAATTCAGTCTCTACCATTTTTGCAAGAATAGATTCTGCATTGACCTCTGTTTGGAAAAGTCAAAAGATCTGCACTTTGTACTTGTTTACAGTTTGTTTCTTAAAATACTTTAAGTCATCTTCATAGTAGCCTGGCTATGCCCACCAAGAAGACCTGCCACTGACTCTTTACTATTTCTACTCAAATATCTATCATCATTGACCAATTAAAAGAACACCCACAACCAGTTGTCTGGTAATGATACAAGATTTCTGCATCTTCAATTTTGAATCTTCCCTCACCCACTGTTGGATCTAATGTTGGTATGGTGTGAATATCAGGAAGCATCTTGGATAATATATTCCATTTTTTGACTTATAACTACAATACATACAGTGTATTTGTATATGGCAAGTAATCAGGATGAAATTAAAATGGAATACATTTTGTTGTACCTACTCATTATGGTTCTGCTGACAAATAAGGAGAAGATTATAAAATCCCAGGTGCTTTCTCTGGGAAAACACTTCTCTGGGCACTTGAAGTTCTTGATATTTCTCACAAGGGCCTGAATTACGAGTATAGGTGTCTTTGTCTTGTTATTACTAACTATTAGAATCCAAGTACCACCCCAGATTAAACAAGCTAGTATCCTGGTGCAATCACAATAACCTCAATCTCCCTTCTGGAAAGCGTGAGAGAATTATTAAGACAAAAACTTCATGCTGTCTTAAAAGTTTCTTCTGGCAGGCAGTTAATCTGATCAACAATTCTAGTTAACACACCTACTCCATCTATTACCCCAATCACTGCACTGTATAAACTTTTAACCACTTTTAATTTAAGTATTTATGTACATTTTATTCCATATCCATACTTAAAGCTCAAACTCTTATTTTTATATAATTAATTCTTTACAATTATTGAATGTAGTTTTTATTGCATGTTGCGCTAACATACCACAGCGAATTCCTAGCAGAGCCTTTGAAAAGGGTGCAGAAGAGGTGTACCAAGATGCTGCTTGATTTAGAGGTTAGAAGCTATAAGGAGAGCCATGGTTAATACAGCACAGATACAGGCCTTTCATTTCAATACTTCCATGCCAATCATGGTGCCCAGCCAGTTAGTCCCCATTTCCTGCAGTTGATCCATATTCCTCTAAGCCCTCCCCCTCAATATACCTATCCATATGCTTCTTAAGTGCCTCAACCACTTGCTCTGGCAGTTCGTTCCATATTCTCGCCATCCTCTGCATGAAAAAGATACCCCTCATGTCTCCCCTCTCATTCTAAACCTGTGCTTCCAACTTTTGGACTTTCCTAACCTGGAGAAAAGATTGCTACCATTTACCTTATCTATGTCCCTCATGATGTTACTAATATCTATAAACACCTCCCTCTCCTACGCTCCAAGGAATAAAGTCCCAGCCTGGCCAACCTCTCTCTATACCTCCGTCCTCTAGTCCTGGCAACATCTATGCAAATCTTTTCTGCTCTCTATCCATTTTAACCACATCATTCCAAAAAAAGTGTTATGACAACTGTACATGATGCTCCAAGTGTGGCTTCAGCAGTGACTTATAGAACTGCAACATAATGTTCCAGCTCCTCAAATTAATGTCATGACTGATAGAAGCCAGGGTTTTAATCATCTTTTTGCATCACCCTTTCTAGCTGTGATGCTACTTTCAATGAACTATGCACTTGTACTCCTAAGTTCCTCTGATCTATTACAGTCCCTAAGCCCCTACCACGCATAGGATAAGGCTTACACTGGTTTTACTTTTCAAAATGTATCACTTTACATTTATCGGTATTGAAATTCATTTGCCACTCCTCAGCCTATTTTCCTAACTGATCAAGATCTCTCTATAATCTACAATAACCTTCTTCACTATCAAAAGAACCTCCTAATTTTGTGTTATCTACAAACTTACTGATCATGTTTTATATACTGGCATCAATATAATGAATAATGAAATCCAAATAATGAATAACATGGGTCCCAAAACTGATCCTTGCAGCACACAATTAGTTGATGACTTCCATTCTAAGAAACAACCTTCATTCACCATCATCTGTTTCCTACCTCTGGGCCAATTTTGAATCTTTCTAACGAGCACTCCCTGGATTCTATGGGACCTACCATGCTGGCCTTTGTCAAAAGCCTTGCTAAAGTCCAAATAAGCAACATCTACTGTCCTATCCTCTTCTATCTTATTGGTTGTTGCTTCAACAAGCTCTAACAGGCTTGTTAAACATGACTTCCTATACACAAATGTGACATGAAACTGTCTATCTAGTTTCATGTTGATTTGTCCCTCAGAATCTTCTCCAGTAAATTTCCAACTACTGACGTCAAACTGATTGGCCTGTTATTCCCCCCGGTTCTTGCTACCTTTCTTAAACAACAAAACAGTATCAGCCACCTTCTACTCTTCAGGAATTTTCCTGGTGGCTAACAATGAAGCAACTATCCCCATTTGGGCCTCCAAAATGTGTTCTCTCACCTCTCAAAAGATCTGACAATACACTATATCAGGGCTTGGGTGTTTATCCATCTTAATGTACTGTAAGGTTGATAACGTGGACAAATACTCTTAATGTGCTATAAGGCTGTAATTATCTCCCCCTGGTAATATGAATGTGTTCCAAAACATCTCCACTGTTCGCCAATCTCATGAGCAACCTTGATTTTCTCCATAGTAAACTCTGAGGTGAAATATTCATTAAAAATTCCATCCATCTCCTGCAGCTCAAAACATTGTCAGCCCTGCTAGTTCTTAAGGGGACATACTCTTTCTCCCTAGCCACACTTTACCCTTTAATACAGCTATAGAATCTCTTGGGATTTTTCTTAATCTTCTCATACCAGATTTCCCTGTTCTTTTTCTCTTCCTTTTTTTTAAAAACTGTTTTTTAAAGATCAAGTATTTCTAATATTTTTGAATTTCTCAAAGGCTTCACTCGTCCCTAACCTCTTAAACATTCTTGACTACAGCCTCAATATCTCTCAACCACCAAGATTCCCTAAATTTGTCAGGATGGACAAATTTTGACAAGAAAGCCTGAAGATGCTGGAGAACAGTGGAACAGTCTATGTTCCAAGCCTACACCAGTATCACTCCCCAACTTTTCCTATGCTACATCGATGACTGCATTGATGCTGCATCCTGCACCCATGCTGAACCCGTCGACTTCATCAACTTTGGCTCCAACTTCCACCCTGCCCTCAAATTCACTTGGCCCATTTCCGACACTTCCCTTCCCATTCTCGATCTTTCTGTCTCTATCTCTGGAGACAGCTTATCTATCGATATCTTTTATAAACCCACTGGTTCTCACAGCTACCTGGACTATCCCCTTCTCTCAGTTCCTCCATCTCTGCCACATCTGCTCTCAAGATGACGCTTTTCATTCCAGAACTAGTGAGGTGTCCTCCTTCTTCAAAGAAAGGGACTTGCCCTCCTCCAGCATTAACGTTGCCCTCACCCACATCTCTTCCATTTCGCACACATTTACTCTCACCCCATCCTCTCATCAGGTCACTGAAGATAGTGTTCCTCTTCCCCTCACTTACCTTGTCCATTTGTCCCTCCCCACTGATCTCCCTCCTGGTACTTAACCTTGCAAACAGAACAAATGCTACACCTGCCCCTACCCCTCCTTCCTCACTACCGTTCAGGGCCCCAAACAGTCATTCCAGGTGAGGCAGCACTTCCCCTGTGAGTTTGTTGAGGTCATCTACTAAATCGGCTGCTCCTGGTGTGGCCTCCTGTATACATAGTTTGGGAGACTCCTTTGCCAAGCACTTACGCTCTGCCTGCTTGAAAACGTGGTATCTCCCGTTGGCCACCCATCTCAATTCTATTTCCAATTCCCATTCTGACATGTCAGTCCATGGCCTCCTCTACTGTCACGATGAGGCCACACTCAGGTTGGAGGAGAAACACCCTGTTGAGGTAGCCTCCAACCTGATAGCATGAACATTGATTTCTTGAACTTCCAGTAATTGCATGCCTCAAATCCACCCCCCCCCGTCATTCCCCCATTCCCCTTTCACTCTGTCATCTTATCTCCTTATCTGACTATCACCTCTCTCTGTTGTTCCTCCCCCTTCCCTTTCTTCCGCAGTCTTCTCCCCTCTCCTATCAGATTCCTCCTTCTCTGGCCCTTTATCCCTTTTACCAATCAATTTCCCAGCTCTTTACATTACCACTCCCCCTCTCCCCGTTTCACCTTTCACCTCCCTCTTTGTACATCTTCCTCCACTCCCCCCACCTTCTTGTTCTAACTTGTCATCTATTATTCAAGTCCTGAAGAGGGGACGTGGCCCGAAATGTCGACTCTTCTCTCTTTTCCATAGATACTGCCTGAACTGCTAAGTTGCTCCAGCATCTTGTGTCTGTTGCTTGGACAGACTTTGGTGGTTTTCTCTGGTGTGTTGGAGGCTGAGGGCAAACCTGGTAGAAGTTGGTAAAAATATGAGAGGCATAGATAGGGTCGACAGTCAATCCTTTTCCCACGGTGGAAATGTCATGATCTAGAGGACACGTACTTAAGATGGGAGGGGGCAAGTTCAAAGGAGATATATGGGACAAGTATTTTCCATGGAGAGTGGTAAGTGTCCAGAATAAGCTTCCAGGGGTAGTGGTGAAAGAATATACATTTGAGAGGCTGCTAGATAGGCACATGTAATTTCAGGGAATGGAATAATATGGATCACATGTAGGCAGAAGAGAATTAGTTTATTTCAGCAACACACAAAATGCTGGTGGAACGCAGCAGGTCAGGCAGCATCTATAGGGAGAAGCGCTGTTGACGTTTCGGGCCGAGATCCTTCATCAGGACTAACTGAAAGGAAAGAGTAAGAGATTTGAAAGTAGGAGGGGAGGGGAAAATGCGAAATGATAGGAGAAGACTGGAGGGGGTGGGGTGAAGCTGAGAGCCGGAAAGGTGACTGGCAAAAGGGATACAGAGCTGGAGAAGGGAAAGGATCATGGGGCGAGAGGCCTAGGGAGAAAGAAAGGGGGAGGGGAGCACCAGAGAGAGATGGGGAACAGGCAGAGTGATGGGCAGAAAGAGAGGAAATAAAAGGAGGAGGGGGAGAAAAGCTAAATAAATCAGGGATGGGGTAAGAAGGGGTGGAGGGGCATTAACGGAAGTTAGAGAAGTCAATGTTCATGCCATCAGGTTGGAGGCTACCCAGCCGGTATATAAGGTGTTGTTCCTCCAACCTGAGTGTGGCTTCATCTTGACAGTAGAGGAGGCCATGGATAGACATATCAGAATGGGAATGGGACGTGGAATTAAAATGTGTGGCCACTGGGAGATCCTGCTGGCTCTGGCGGACTACTTTATTATTTCAGCATTTATTTGGACTTTATTTCAGCATTGTGTTTAGCACAGGTGTGGTAGGCTGAAGGGCTGCACTGGACTGTGTCATATTATATACTAAGCTCTAAACATAGCAATAATGATGATCTGAATTTTAGACTGGGTTTGTGAAATGAAGAACATCAGAAGTCATTGATTCATAACGATTCATAATGTTATGTGTAACTGTAGAAGTACATTGACAAAGAGGCTACAGGCTCTTTGTTCATCTACTTCAAATTGCATTGTTAGCACCTATTAGAAACTCAGTTATTCAAGTCCAAAAGCATTTGATGGTAGCAAGTATGACAAAATAAGATACCAGCAGGTGCTTTGACATCTTCAGGATGCTATGGTACAGATCAGCCAGGATGTCTGGAATAAGAACCTAAGTGCAAAAGAAATAGGACCTGGAATAGATCATATCTTCCCTTAGGCCTACTCCACCATTTAATAAGCCCATGGTTGATCTAATCTTGACCTCAGCTCCTGTCGCTTAACGTTCTCATAATTATTAACTGCCTTGTAGACCAAAAATATGTCTACATTAAATGGACGATGCCTTCTTCTGAAACTCCCTTTAGATTCCATTGTGATGGAAAACTTCTTCCTGCCATTTAATTAACCCTGTATTCTCAGAATCATACAAATTCCAACATTATCTCTCATTCTTCTAAGCTCTCTGAGTTTTACCCAACCACCTCAATCTTTTCTCATCAGACAATGCCTTCATGCTAAGAAATCTGTTCTGCTTTGCCTCCGTTGCTTCCAATCCAAACATAGTCCATTTGTTTTGCGCTGAAAGCCAACATTCCTTTCACCTGTCTCATTATTGATATTCTCATGTTAATATTCTTTATTTCACATACAAAAAAACACACACCAAATACTCAATTATTCTGTGTCCATTTAAATGATAATATGCTTTTATATACTTCCAACAATAGTCGATAACCTTACACATTTCCCATGTTATACCATATTTTTGCATATTCGCTTAACCTGTCTATTTCCTTTTGCATACTCTTTGCATCCTCATCACAAGTAGTCCCACCTGTATTGGGTACCAGCATCAAATTGGCCATAGCACATCTAATCTTTTAATATAGATTGCAAATAATTGAGAGGCCAGCACTGATCTGTTTGGCATCCACTGACTGCCAACCTGAAAATGAACCATTATTCCCACTTTCTGTTTTGTATTACATAACCAATTCTCTATCCACAGTAATATATTACCCCGATTGCCATGAGCTCTCATATTGTGCAGTAACTTTTTACATGACACCTTATCAAATGTCTTCTGAAAATCCAAATACACCACATCAACTGGCCCCCTTTTATCCACCCTGCTTGTTATTTCCTCAAAGAACTCTAATAAATTTGTCAAACACAATTTCCCTTTCATAAAACAATTTTGACTCCTTGATTGTTTTATGATTTTCTAAATGTCCTGCAACTACGTCTATAGTAATGGATTCCAGCATTTTCATAATGACAGATGTCGGGATAATTTCCTGCTTTCTCTCTCCTCCTTTCTTGAATCAATATGTTACATTTGTGGTTTTTCAATTCACTGGGAGTTTTCCAGAATTTAGTGAATTTTGGATGATCAAAAGCGATACACTGACTATCACTCTATCCACTTCTGACTGTGGTCTCGATTGCCCTGTACCTTTTCTCCAAGGATAAGGTTGTTTGTCCTTAGATTTCCTACAAAAATTAGTATGCTTTTAAAGTCATCTAGCAAGAAGGCTGATGCAAAACTTCCGTTCAGAGTTACTGATATTTACTTATTTCCAAAAATTAATTTTCTCATCTCATCCCCCAAGGGAACAGTATTTGCCTTAGCTAATTATGCCCTTTTTTATATGCTTGTAGATTTTTATATTTCTTACTAGTCTACATTGGTAATCTATTTTCTCCTTTTTTACTTTTTAATTAACTTTAGTTTTTGAAATAATGCTCCCAGGTTTCTACTCCTTGTAATATTATTGGATTTTCCATTCATTTCAACATTGCCCTTGAGTTCTTTAGTTAATCATGGATAAACTGACATCAGTAGATATTGTGTGGCATTTTGATACAGCGAGTGGAGGTGCTTGGTGGCATGTACTTTCAGGCCATGGGAGAGGGGAGAAGAGAGAATATTTGGGATAGGTGAGGCTTTTATTATGCTGGCTGAGGCAGCGAGCCATATAGGCAGAGTCTATAGATGGGAGGCTGGTTCCTCTGATGTGCTGAGCTGTGTCCACCATTCACTGCACTTTCTTGTGGCCACATACAGAGCAGTTACCATTCGAAGCCATTATGTATCCAGACAGAATGTTTTCTGTGGTGCATTGATAAAAACTGGGGACTTGTCAAATTCCTTTACCCCCTTTAGGAAGTTTCTTGAGCTTTCTTGTCCATGCCATCAAAATGATTGGACCAGGACAGGCTATTAGTGATGTTTACATCTAGGAACTTGAAGCTCTCACCTTCTCAACCTCAACACTGCTGATGTGACAGGGGCATGTGTATCCCTTTCCTTTCTGAAGTCAATGACCAGCTCTTTTGTTTTGTTGACATTGAGGGAAATGATGTGGTCATGATGCCATGCCATTAAGCTCTTTATGGTCAATGCAAGTTGTCCTTAGCGTGTGTAGGTGAGTGGAATCGTCCCCCATGTGGGTAGGAGAGCTGACAAAAATGTGAAGGGAAAGTGAGGATAGTGTAGGGTTGCTGTTAACAAGTGTTTGGTGGTCAGTGTGGACTCAGTGGGCTGTAGAGTGCTTCAGTTCTATATGACACTCAGTCTTAATGATCCTTTTTGGAGATACTTTACTTCTTAATGGATCATATCTTTGTCTGTAACTGGAAGTGACTTGGAACTGGCTGGCTGTGCAACTCAGCATACAGCAACAAAGACTGGACCAGCAGAAAGAAGAGAGGACAATTTAGAGGAGGAGGAGGAGGAATTGGAAGTGAAGCAAGAGGAGAAGACAGAAGAGCAGTGAGAGGTGAATGAGGAAGGAAGAGGAGTTGAAAAGGAGAGCATGAGGACAATGTATCCCAACTAGTGCATCTTAAAGACTGGGTTCCTTTGACCAGTAGTCATTAATCACTTTTTCCTGCTGTCATCAGTCAACTTAAAAGACATATTTTTATCCGCAAACAAGAAAGAGCAAAATGGGGAAGTGCTGCAAGGCAGCATCTTAAATTGTTTTAACTGCAGAACAAAAACATCACATTGCTAAATTCTCACATGAAGCCTTGAGCTTCCCTGTGTTAAACTTTACCTCCAGCTCCAATGTGCCTCACTTCTGGTGGGTTTGAGTTAACGCAGAGTTCAGATCCCAGCTGTCTGCTGAGAGGCTCTTGGCCAACAACTTGTACAAAGCCTGTAAAGGAGCTTGCCAAGGATGCTGAAAGGAATCGAGGTAGCATTCTGGATGGTGTCTAGGAATGGTTGTGAGAGGCAGTGTAGAGAGATTGCTGTGGAGGATGGGAAGTGAAGGCCTCTCAAGTTAAGTCTTCACACAAACATACCCTTTTCCCATTGCCTGTCTCACAGTCAAGCCACATTTCACTGCGGGAGACCATGCTAGTGAGGCATAGCAAGCCCCAGACTAAACAATGTAACATCCTGTTTAAGGTGGCAGATTCTGTGTCATCCTGTGCCTGCATCTGTGATAAAGTTCAATTTCAAGTTTAATTGTCATTTGACCATACATGAATATCCATGAATATAGCCAAATGAAATAGTGTTCCTCCGGGTCCAAGGTGCAAAACACATTACCAACAGTCATACACAGCACAAACAGAAGATAGCAGTAAACATACAGTCACACAATAAACATATAATATAGCCCAATTCCCTGTGTGCTATGTCCTGTAGATTCATGGAGCATGGGTTTTGTAAGGAAGAACATTGCTGCAACGCACCAGCTGACTGTTTAGATAGAGAGTTAGGACTGGGCTTTCTATGGCTGCACTACGAACCAGCCATGATCAAGATGGGCTCCGCAGTCCTGCTCAGTGCACGTGGAGTAACTGTGGGTGCATCACTAATTTTCTGCGGCTCTACAATAATGATCCCTCTCATCATCAAAGGAGTGGACAGCGCTCTACCCCTTTGATGGACGCTCTCCACAGCTGTCCCTACAACCACAGTCTTGCTGAGTGTGGTCTCTGAAAGCCCATCAGCATTTTCCCAAAGCAGCTGGGACTGAACAACAAATGCCAGCAAAACCCACTTTCCACAGATGAACAAAATAGAATAAATCAGTCCCCCAATGTGATTTAATGCTTAATGCTGATGACTGCAACATGAACTTGTATTTTGTGGCACTGCTATAACTCATCTTGATCAACTCAAAAACATACACATTCCCTAGGAGTTATGTTTGTGAATCAGAATATCCTGCTTCTTATTAAAATATATATTCCAATAAGTTCTTCGAACTATTTTTACTCATATAAAGACTATTTTTTCTGAAACTTAAAGATGTATAGAATTACTCTTTTCTGGTACTTTAGTGCTATACCAGTCCTAAAGTGTCAGCGCAAGCTGTAACCACCAGCTCCGGAAAGGCACTCACATTTCAATTGGTGCTGTTGCCAAATGATATAAAACAGGACCAAACATTTTCATCAATCACGCCATTACATACCGTTATGACACCTGATTATGGCAATTAAGCAAATCTCAGGTTTCATTTAAATTCTGGGGTTTATGTATTTCTTATCAGATAAAACATGGCCCATGTGGCAGTTCATAATGAGAAACTCTGCTCTTTAATAGTTCCTATAATTATGGTGTAATGATAAGATAAGATGTATTGCAGTAAGAGCTTTTAATTGCATGATCAGACCTGACAGGTTTTAAATCAGTCGCATTTCAAATACTAAAGCTATTTCTGAAGGTGATATGTGGCAGGTGGCAGCTTCTGTAATGCGAATGGACGGGTAAAGATAACGTCTGTGCGAGACTAATGAAGGGGGTCACATGTGAATATTTGGGGGTGAAAGTTATCTTTAGTAGTTGGGTCTGAATGAATATGAGGTTAACAGGACAGATGTCCTCAACACCTGAATACTTAGTTTCCTTCTGCTTCTTCTCAAACTCCTATCCACACTTTAACAACCAACAGTTGGATTTTCCACTGCATTTCCTTTAATGAACCTTCTGTGAATCTGTGGTATCCTGAGACGCTGGATGCTGCATTGGTGTCATGAACCACCATTCTGTTCAATAGCTTTGACCTCCCAGAAATATTCTTTTTATGTTGCCTATTGATAGTGCTATATAATGAATCACTTTGAAGTCAATTCATTCCAATAGATATTCAAAAAGCAAGATGCAAATATAATTATTGCTGAATTGCTGACACATTTAAAAGCAAGTGGTAGTTCTATTACAATATAGCAATCTTGTAAGTAGATGTTTGTATACGATTACTGAAGACATATAGTCTTACAGAAATTATACAAGAACTGAAAAGCATTTGAATGTAAGTTCAAGTTTAATTGCCATTGAGCCATATATGAATACAGGCAAAGTGTTTCTCTGGGGCCAAGGTATAAAACGTGATACCAACAGTCACACACAGCACAAGTCACATATAGCACATATACATAAGTATGTAAAAGCATAGCACCTCCATTCTTTTGTTCATCAGATACCTGTTCAGCTTCCTTTTAAACGTAATTTATTTATTTCACCTACTCGCTGTGGAGTTGTGTCAAAATGGTTGTTGTGACATGTCCAGTGTGGTAGTGCATTGGGTAGTGCTTGTTGTTCTCACTTTCAGCTTCCATCGCTGGCCAGCAACTTTGCAAAAAGGAGAGCTGAAGGTGTAAATCTCTCCCTGCTGGTACATAGCCTGACCAACAGCAAGCTTCATGTAGTTCCTTCTCGCCGGCAATACACGGAAACTGAACTCCCTTTGGACTCAGGCTGAACTATAGAGAACAGGGAGGAGAGATGAAGACTATGGGAGTAAACCCAGACAGCAAATCCAGAGAGGAGCCCTTAAGACGGCTGGACGTCATTGAACGTCCTTCTGGCAGCTCCTGCAGCCAAGCTGGTGCCAAACTTATTGCTTCATAAGTTTTCCTTTGTACTACACTGGTGAGGCCAAGAGGGGGATCTAGATGACCGGGCATCTCAGGATCTCAATACCTTCTGCTCAGGCTTGTGATAATGATCATCATCATTCATTGTCCTTTGAGATAGGTGGAGATCCCTGTGGCCATGAGCTCTATGTTTTAAGTACCTTCATCAGGACTCATGAAACATATCTCAGTGCCTTAATCCCAGTACCTACTCCTCATAAAATGCTGGTGGAACACAGCAGGTCAGGCAGTATCTGTAGGGAGCAGAGCTGTCAATGTTTCGGGCCGAGACCCTTTATCAGGACAAAGGGTCCTGACGACAGGTCTTGGCCCGAAATGTCGACAGCACTTCTCCCTATAGATGCTGCCTGACCTGCTGCGTTCCACCAGCATTTTATGTGCGTTGCTTGAATTTCCAGCATCTGCGGATTTCCTCGTGTTTACCTACTGCTCATGATACTTACTGTTTAAAAGATCAATTAAGATGATCTAATCAACAAAAATTGAATCTAAGGATCTGTATAGTGCCACGGTATAATTTTGTTCACATTCCTGTACTTCCATCAAAAAACTACTGAATAGTTTTCAGATCCATTAAAATCACATATACAATATCAGTTCATACACAACTGGAAGAATACATCCTCAGTTATGTTCATTATAGCATTCCTAAACAAATTACACATCAAACTGCTGGATTATAGGCCTTCATAATCTAGCCTGGTGCTGTTCTGACTGCTTTCTTTTGCAGGTAAACTGCAGACCAGCCCTGCCAAACCCAAGTGGAAGCCTGCTCTCAGGAACTGGATGGCAGACGCACGATCTTGTATACATGCCAAATCACACGGGAAATGTTCAGTCCTCCAGCAATGGGCATCTTCCACCCCCAGATTGGAAAGTAAAAAACTTGCAGTATTTCTTTGATGATGTATGATCGCTGAGCTGCAAGCTTATGCCTTTAATTTTTCAAGGCTGCTCTTGCTTCCATTTGAGCCACTAGAGGGAGATCCAAATTCAAAGCCAGTAATTTCTCCAGAGGGTGAAAGGGACTGTGAAGACCATTTGCTGAAGGTCAGCTCTGCACATACAGTAGCTCAGTTCTGGCAGCCTGGGAATTGTCCACCCATTTAAGTAATGAATATTGTAATTAGAGCTGAAATATTTAAGCATGTGAAATGGGAAATGAAAATATATACATTCAATTACTGAGTAATTATAATGTGTTACAGTAGTATAACATTTCTATAAATATCAAATAACATTTGAATATAATTTTCAGAAAAATGGTATAACAACATAGATGCTGGAAAATGTTGACTGCCAACAAGGTGAAACAAATATGGAGATTCAGTGATGACCTCAGCATATCCCAGCTGACTTCTCACAAACGTGGTGTCTTGTAAGAAACACTGTAATCAGTGTGCGTACTGTAAACATATAAACTGCAAGATGTCTGGGACTATATAGGTGGGTGCACAAATGCTGGTCATTACACGAACAAAACTCCTTGTCCTTCTTATTAAGGATACTTTACGTCCTAGCTAAGGGAGAGATACTTTACTAAGGGGCAGTTTGCACTTGAACTAGAGAGGAATCAATATCCTTGCATGGAAATTTACTGGTGCCAGACAGGATGGTTTAAACTGGATTGGCGGGGGAGTTGGACTCAGAGCAGAAGCATGCCATGGGATAAAGCGGTAGCCGGCAAGAGTGAGTCATGTGATCAAGATAACCAGGTCACTATAAAGACAGGGAAAGGCAGGTGAACACAGAGCCTGGACTGGCTCTGAGAACTGGGATGTTATAGCTATAACAGAAACATGGCTGAGAGAAGGGCAGGACAGGCAACTTGGTGTTCCATGATACAGGCATGACAGAGGTACAAGTATGCGAAGAGGGATTCTAGCCTTCGCAGTTTACCTACTGTATCCAGTGCTCCTGATGTGGCCTCCTGTCTATCAGTGAGACCCCATGTAGACTGGGAGACCGTCTCACCGAGCACCTACACTCTGTCCACCAGAAAAAGCAGGATCTCCCGGTTGCCACCCATTTTAATTCTACTTCCCATTCCCATTTCAAAATGTCAGTCCGTTGCCTCCTCTACTTTCGCGATGAGGCCACACTCAGGTTGGAGGAGCAACACGTTATATTCCGTCTGGGTAGCCTCCAACCTGATAGCATGAACATTGATTTCTCTAACTTCCAATAACTGCTGCCGACCCCCTTCACCATTCCCATTTCCCTCTCTCACCTTATCTCCATACCTGCCCATCATCTCCCTCTGGTGCTCCTCCCCTTCCCTTTCTTCCATGGTCTCTACCCTCTTCTATCAGATTCCCCCTTCTCCAGCCCTTTATTTCTTTCACTAGTCAACTTCTCAGCACTTTACTTCACCCCTCCCCCTCTCCCAGTTTCACCTATTACATACCATCTTATATTTCTTCCTCCCCTCCCCCCACTTCCCTACTCTGACTTCTCATCTTTTTTTCCAGTCTTGATGAAGGCACTTAGTACGAAACATCGACTGTTTACTCTTCTCCATAGATGCTGCCTGGCCTGCTGAGTTCCTCCAGCATTTTGTGTGTGTTACAGGGATTCTAGCCTGATTGACAAGAGTAGTACGTAGAGGTGCCATTCTTCGGAATATCTAGTAAGGCAAGATGGATAGAACTTAGAAACAAGAAGGGGAGGGTTGCTGTAGTGGGGCTGTGTTATAGCCCTATAGTCAAAAGGAACTTGAGCAACAGGTGTGGAGAGAAACTGCTTGTAGTCGTAGGAATAACAGGGTTACGTTAGCTGGAGATTATAATGTCCCTACCAGAGTTCAAAGGGCATGGAGCTTGTGAAATGTGTCCAGGACAATTTTCTGAGTCAATATACAAAGGGGCATTCTTGACAGGCTGCAGTACAGGACCTGCTCTTTGGGAATAAGTTAGGGCAAATATCTGAAGTAGCATTTTGGCTCTAGTGACTATAATTCTATTAGTTTTAAGAAAGTAATAGAAAAAGATAGAAATTGTTGACAGGTTATGGTCCTAAAGAGCAGGGCTAATATTGGGGTGAATTAGACAGGCAGAGCTTGTTTTGGGAAGCCTCTTTGAAAGGGAAGAAACAAATAGCAAGAACCCATCAGCAGCATGCTCCTGGTAGAGCAAGTGTTCCCAACCGTTTTTAGGCTACGGACCAACACGATTAAGCAAGGGGTCAGTGGAGCCGAGGTTGGGAACCCCTGTGTTAGAGTGAGAGGTAAACCTGGTAAGATTAGGGAACCTTGGCTGACAAAAGATACTGGACAAGAAAAAGGAAGCATATATTGAGTTTAGGAGGTTGGGATCAAGTGAATCTCTTCATGACTCTGAAAAGATTAGGAAAACTGTTAAGAGTGTATGAGATAGATTTGGCAAATGGGGTTAAAGAAAATACCAAGTGGTTGTATAGCTATACTAGGAGTGAAAGTTGGCTAGGGAGAGAGTAAGTGTCTTAGAAACACCAGGGCCACAGGAGAGGGGTCAGATTTTTAATGAATATTTTTCCTTGGTGTCTCCTGTGAAGAAAATCATGCTTGTAAGGGAAACAGGTGTGATGTTTTGAAGGACATGTGTATTACAGGGAGGAAGTATATTCATCCTTACCATGCGTGAAGGTGGATAAATCCCCGGGGCCTGACAGAGAAGGAGGTTAGAAAGGAAATTGCAGGGGTCCTTATGGAAATATTCCCACTTAGAACCTCCACAGCTGAAATTCAGTCATAGACATGGGTACTTAGGTAAGCAACATTGTTTAAGACATTTAATAAATCTATCAATCCTCAAAATTGGTGGACTGCAGATGGCAGACTCAGGTTAGTGCAGTTGCACTTTAAGAAAAAGGGAGCAAGGACCTCACTCTCAAGAGTCCTGTTGGTGAATGCCCAGTATATGGAAAATAAAACTGAAGACCTCAGAGCAAGATTGCAGTACCAGAAGGACATCAGGGACTGCTGTGTACAGTTCTCTGTGATGCCTTCCCTATCATTGCAGGAGATTTCAACCAGGGAATCTTGAAGAAGTCTCTGAACACCAACATATTACCTGTGGAACCAGAGGAGCCTGCACTTGACCACTGTTATGCCACCATCCGGAATGCTCGCTGTGCCATACCACACCTGCGCTCTGGAATGTCCAGTCACCTGGCTCTACTTCTACTCCCGCTGTACAGGCAGAGACTAAAGACTGCAGCACCAGTGCTGAGGGCCAAGAGGTTCTGATCAAGGGAAGCAGAAGGATGCTTACAAGCCAGCTTCAAGTCAGTGGACTGAACAAAATCCAGGGATTCATCTTTGAATGTGAATGTATATGCTACAGTTGTCACCGACTTCAAGATCTATGTGGATGAATGTGCACCTTTGAGAACATACTGGATTGAAAGCCGTGGATGGACCAAATGATTCCTAGAGTTACACAGAGCGACTGTGGGCAAACCCAAATGCTGGACAGAGACAGGGGTGAGAGGTGCTTGCACAGTCACGAACGTGGAACAGATAACCAGGAGGAATCTTGACACGGAGCTCTGATATGGAGTCCTGACACGGAGACAGGGTTTTCATGCAATAACTTGAAACTAGAGCTGGACTTAGAACTAACAGCTCTAAGTGGTCAGGGAACAAAGTTAGCACGGGAATACACCGAACTGGCAACCCGTAGTTGTGACGCCAGGGTTCTTACACTGTAGTCTCTGATGGGATCCAGGTGTGCTGTAATTAAGTGAACTAGCAGCAATTGGGAATCTAACGACTGGAATTACAGCATAATCAAGGAGATAGGAGCAAGATGGGGGACAGCCAGGACCATGACACATAGTCTGTTTTGGGCTAGATCTGTGGCATTGAAGACCGGTAATTCAGAATTATACATGAAGTCCAGGTACAATCTATGGAAGGCTATTTTAAGAGCAAACAAAAGTAATTCTCATTGAAGTTAGAGATGGAATCAGATGTACGCTACCTCTGGCAGGGTTTACAGGTCATTACTTCCTGCAAGGCGAAACCTAACATCATGAATTACTGTGAAGATACACCTTCAGATGAGCTAAGCACCTTTTATGCATGCTCTGAGAGAGAATGAAACTATACCTGGGCGAATCCCTGCAGCGTCTGGTGACCCTGTGATCTCCGTCTTAGAGCACAATGTCAGAACATCTTTCATGAGGGTGAACCCTCACAAGGTGTCACACACTGATGGTGTACCTAGTACAGTACTGAAAACTTGTGCTGACCAACCAGCAGGAGTGTTTAAAGTCATCTTCAATCTCTCACTGCTGCAGTTGGCTCCCACCTTCTTCAAAAGGGCAAGAACCATTTTAGTGCCCAAGAAGAGCAGGGTGAGCTGTTTCAACAACCACAAGCCAGCTGCGCTCACATCCGCTGTGATGAAGTGCTTTGAGAAGCTGGTTGGTCATGGCCAAGTTCAACTCCTGCCAAAGGAAGGATCTGGTCTTGCTGCAGTTTGCCTACAGCCAGCAGATGTAATCTCACTGGCTCTCCACACAGCGCTGGATCACCTGTACAATAGCAATACCTACATCAGGCTGCTGTTTACTGATTACAACTCAGTGTTCAACACCATCATACCCTCAATATTAATCAACAAGCTTCAAAACCTGGGCCTCCGTATCTCCCTCTGCAACTGGATCCTTGGCTTCCTCACTGGGAGACCACAGTCAGTGCAGATTGGAAATGACAATCAGCACTGGGACATCTCAGGGATGTGTGCATAGCCCACTGCTCTGCTCTCTCTACACCATGACTGTGTGGGTAGACACAGCTCAAACACCATCTATAAGTTTGCCATCGACACAACTGTGTGCCTCTGCGTTAATCGAGGTTAACTATAGATGCTGCGTCTCAGCCGTCTACGTGATACACAAGCCAGTATGCAAGTCGGGACAGTATGATATGGAGAACAATCTGTTGTCCATGTAACAGGCTCCCCCTCGCCATGCAGCTGATGAATCTAAAAGAACAGCAGAGACTGATATGGTGTGGCACCTGCGATGTCACAGGAGTTGCCAGTCAGTGTGGGACTGCCTTAGGGACTGCAACTCTGGTTTTCCCTTGGGGTTTACTCCCAAGCCTTCCCCATGAGTACATATAGCTGCAAGGCAGCTGAGGCTTGAGCTTGATTTGAGTTTTCCTTTTCCTCGATCAGCTGCCATCTTAGGAATGGAGTATTCTACATTGAGTTCAACGCTGACTGGCAACTCGTGCCAATCTGTGTTAGTGTCTTTTGTCCCTTTGGATTCATCAGCTTCATGGAGAGGGGAACCCTGCTACATGGGCAACAGCTTGCTCTCCCTGTTGTACAGCCCTGGCTTGTGTATCACATAGACTGCTGAGACCCAACATCCATGGTTGACTCCAAGCAATGGATGGCCTCAAGATGAGCTGCCAACCACAGCTGGCGAGCCCCGCTGCTCGAAGTGACTGCTTTGAGGTGGCAGTAACCTACTTTTGCCCCTTTGCCTGTCAGTAGAAACGGTTCCACTGGGCCTAGTAGCTAAGCTACATGTGAAGGCCAGGAGCTGGACTTGGTTGTCAGAAGCTATTTGAGATGCACACCACTGGGGGTAGTGGGAGCTTATCCTCATTACCACTGCCATCTATAACTACTTTAAATAACCAATGCCATAACTATTGTTGGCAATATTTCATATGGTGACAAGGAGGCATACAGGAACGAGCTGGTTGATTGCTGTTGCAATAACAACCCTGCACTCAATGTCAGTAAGGCCAAGGAATTGATTGTGGACTTCAGGAAGAGGAAGTTGAGGGAACACACACCAGTCCTCATTGAGAGATCAGCAGTGGAAAGGGTGAGCAGTTTTAAGTTCATGGGTGTCAACATCTCTGGTGATCTATTCTGGGCCCAACATATTGATGTAATTACAAAGAAGGCACGACAGCGGCTATATTTCATTAAGAGTTTGAGGAAACTTGGTATGTCACCAAATACTCATGCAAATTTTCTACAGATGTACCGTGGAGAGCGCTCTAACAGTTTGCATCACTGTCTGGTATGGAGGGGCCACTGACAGGATTGGAAAAGCAGCAAAAAGATACAAACTCAGCCATGATGGGGACCATCCTCCTGAGCACTGAGGGCATCTTTTAAAGCGGTGCATCCACCATTAAGGATCCCCATCGCTCAGGACATGCCCTCTTCTCATTATTATAATCAAGGAGCCTGAAGCACGAACTCAGCGTTTCAGGAACAGCTTCTTTCCTTCCACCATCAGATTTCTGAATGGACAATGAACACATGTACACTATTTCACTATTCTTTTCTCTTTTTATTTTGTTCCTTGTGTCCTACTTACTTAGTTAAGTAATTTATAGCTTTCTTATTATTTATTGCAATGTACTGCTGCTACAGAACAACAAATTTCACGACCTATGTCAGTGACATTAAATCTGATACTGATTCTGATTCTGAATATTTGCTTCCTTGTTAGCCATTGCTGAAATCCTTGTAGAATGGAAGGATGCCAATACTGCCCCATTGTTAAAAAAAAGAAGCAAGGACAAGCCAGGAAACTAGAAGCCATTCAGCTTGACATCAGCAGTAGGGAAGTTACTGGATAGATTTCTGAGGGACAGAATCTACTGGAATTTGGATAGACAGAGTCTGATTAGAAGGGCCCAGCTTTGCTTTGTGTGTGGTAAGTCTTATTTAGCACACCATTTAGAGTCTTTTGATGAGCTAACCTAAAAGTAAATGATGCTATGGCTGTTGAGGTTGTCTATTTGGACTCTAACAAGGTAGGCTGGTCTGGCAGGGTAGGTCCCATGGAATCCAAGGGGCATGAGTTAGGGGCAATCAAAACTATCTGGCAGGTAGGAAGCAGATGACAGTGGATAAAGGTTTTTTTCTCGCAAGGGGGACAGTGGTAAGTGGTGTGCTGCGGGAGTTGGTATTGGGACTTATACTATGAACGGTAGGACACAGAGGATTGTAATGCAGCAGAGGGACTTTGCAGGACAAGCACATAATTCATTGAAAGTGGTGTCAGGATGAAAAAGGTGTTTCACGTTGGCCTTCACAGTCAAGGCCCTGAATATAGGAGTCTGAACATTATGTTGCAGTTGTGTAATACATTGATGGGGCTTAGCGGTACCTCTGCACGTGTTGATCACATGTTTTGGTCACCCTGTTACACCCTATCCTCGTTATATGCAGGGGATACGTTCCTTGCAGTCAACGCACAGTATGAAAAACACATAATGTGAATAATTATTTAAATGGATAAAATAGGGATGTGCTCTGGAGGGCTTCCTAAATATGTTTTATCTGTAAGTTATTCACATTTTCATACCAATACCACACAAAAGCAGTACCACAAGGCAACATTTGTATTATATTTCATCAATTTAAGGTAATATTCAATGTAATAAATCATAGAAAGTTAACATACTAGGGTGTACAGTACCCACCAACAGTGGCAGGTGTGTTCGCTCTGGGAGATGAGTGGTTGTTGTGGTGTTGGGCAGCTTTACGTGGATAAGGTGGATAGTTGTGGGTCCTCAGGATCATCAAGCACAGCAAGGGGTGAAGGAAGATGCACAGAACTCTCAGAACTGCCGGCAGCAGGAGATGACACCGGTTTGAAGAAAGTGGTGAGAGTTGTTTGCTGGGCAGCATTTTGTTTTTCAGCATATATTTGCTTGTAGGGAAGAAGGATTGACCACAGGGAACGACTGAAATGCTGACTCCGTTCTAAACCTGGGTCCACGTCCACCGCCATTTGTGCCAAGTATTCCACAGCCTTAAAATTCTGCCAGTTGCTCCTCCGTAAAATCCTTCACCTGCAACTCGACACTTTCTTCTTCATCGTTGTTATCATCTTCAGTCTGAGTTAAACGCGGAAGGTCATCCACACTTATTTCTTCATCATGAGAATCCAGCAGTTCTACCACGTCAACAGTCTCAAGATCTGAGAATGCTTCCCCACCAATTTTACGAACTCACCCAGGCCAAAGTAGTGTTCCAGAGCTGTGTTACCTTCACCTGACGTGGCCCTGTTTATAATTTCCAACTTTTTTTCAAGTGTTAAAGCAGTTCTCTGCCACTTGGCTGATGGCCCAGGACTTGACATCGGACGCTTAGGAGGCATAGTTAAATATTTCAAGCACAAAATCAGTGCACCGTAGGTAATAACAACAAAAGATTAGAAGTTTAAGAGCGCAAGACCGCACATCCACACGCTGCTAAAACCAATGCGAGATTGTCGGGAGTGAGACTATGAGGTGTGCGCACATGACTTGTATTGGCGGGAAAGTGGTGCTTCTCGTCCCAACAGCCTCGCATAACTGTGAGTTTTTGACGCATATAAGGAGAAGTTGGAAATAGGTTTGTCACGTAACTATGAATCCGCATTGTCTGAAGATGCATATAATGAGGATAGGGTGTGTAGGAAAGATGTGCTTAAACTGGAAAGAGTGCAGAAAAGATTTACGAGGATGTTGCCAGGACTAGAGGGCCTGAGTTATAGGGAGAGGTTGGCCAGCCTAGTTCTTGGATACAGTAGGGTATTTTAAGAGCCTTTTAGATGGGTACATGGAGCTTAGAAAAATAGAGGGCAGGGAAATTCTAGGCAGTTTCTAGAGTAGGTTACGTGGTCGGCACAACATTGTGGATCAAAGGGACTGTAATGTGCTGTAGATTTCTATGCTCTATATTCATTTCTTTGAACATAGAATATGAGGGTCAACCTTATGGAATTGTTTAAAAATATGAGTGGCATAGGTACGTTGGTACAGTCTTTTCCACAGGGTAAGTCTGACCAAAACTAGGAGGCATAGATTTAGGGTGATTCAGGAATATTTAAAAGGGACCTGAGGGCCAACATTTTTACAGAGTGGGTGGTGATTTTATGGATGCCAGAGGAAGTGGTTGAGGCAGGTAGAATAGTACCTTCTAAGAGGGGTGGCACTTAGAGGGATATGAACCAAACACAGGAAATTGGGACTAGCTGGATGGTCACTGGTTGGCATGGACATTTTGGGCCATCCATGATTCTATGATTCTGCCACCCTACCACCTGAAGAGGTAGGATGATCCCCATTTTAAAGACCTCTGCAAAAGATAGCAGCAATGACAGTGCTGTGTTTTTCAGTCGAACTGTCGACTTAGATTAAAATGTACAAGATGGTAGAGTGTGAGTGGAACACTTGACCTGCTTACTTGAAGGCAAGAGTGCTCCTACTCTATCCCAGGTGATACCTTTGATAGATTGTATAAGATTGGTCTGCTTTCTCTTTATTATTTTGCACAGTACCTGGAAATAGAATGTAAGCCACTCACTAAAATTCTCTGGTTCATTCAGCTGCAGATCTAGTGATTTAGTGGCAAAATGATTCATCTGCTCTGATTGTCAGTTATTACAGATTATAGACATGTCACATCCTCTCCAATTGGGGCTGTTAGCCAGCCCCAGGCATGTTGACAGCAGCGATACTAGTAACTCTGCATCTGTTTACAGAATAGCACAAGAACAGAAGGAAACAGGAGCAGGAATAGGCCTGCCATTCAATATGATTATGCAGAACTCCTCTTCTGTGCCAAATTCATTGAACCTCGATCTTTCAAATATTTATCAATGGGGAGAAGCAGTCAGGGTTCTTACATCAGGAAAGTTATTAGTTCTTCTACAGCAAGTCTTTTATTTATAGAGTCATAGAGTACTACAGCACAAACAGGCCAATTGGCCCATCTAGATCTTGCTGATCTATTAATCTGCCAAGCCCCAATGACCTGTACACAGACCATAGCCTTCTATACCCCTCCAATCCATGTATTATCCATATTTCTTTTAAATGTTGAAATTGAAACCACATCCACCTCTTCTGCTGGCAGCCCATTCGACACTCTCACCACCATCTGTGTGAAGAAGCTTCCCCTCATGTTCCCCTTAAACATTCTACCTTTCACCCCTAACCCATGACCTCTAGTTTTTGTCTCACCCAATCTGAGTGGGAAGAGCCTGCTTTCATTTACCCCAACCATGCTCCCTCCGTTTATGTCACATATTTACTGCATGAAAATATTAAGAGAGATCATCCAAAATCTTGGCCAAGCTGCAGAGTTTAAGAAAGAAAGGAAAGTAGAGATGAAGAGAGATTTAGGGAAGGTAGTTCAAAGTTTCAGGATTTGGTAGCTGAAAGAATGGCTGCCAATAGAGGAACAATTAAATTTAGGAATGATCACGCAGCCAGAAATGTAGCAGCAGGGAAATCTCAGAAAACTCAGCAGGAATGAAGTAACCAGGGGACTGGAGAAGATCACAAAGAGAGGGTGAGGGGGGAAGCTTGAAGGGAATTGAAAACAAAGGTGACAATTGTTTAACTGGGAGCCATGCAGGGAAGCAAACACAGATGTCATGGGTGAAGAGGGCAAAGCAGTTTAGAACAGTGGCAGTAAAACTCTACCCCAGGTTAGCTGCTAGAACGAGGGAAGACAGAAAGCAGCAAAAGAGATATAAATGGCTCAAAAAGGGTGCATAAGGATCAGGCAAATAGGTTATCATATTGGAACTTCTGGCAAGGAAAAAATTTTAAAATGTTTTTTTTATTTAGATGGTGAGAGATTACATAGTTTTGAGATGCAGAAAGATCTGACTTCAAGATGCTTCAAAGGGCAGATCAAATAATTAAGAAGCCGAACAATGTTTTTGACTACATGTGGAATTGAATAGAAAGGTAAGGAGGTTCTGCTTCAGTTATAGGATAGAACTGACCTAAAGAAATCTTGAGGGCTGTGCATGGTGCTGATCAACAATTGGCCTCCTTCTATATCAAAATAAGAAAGTAAGCATCGATCCCTTTTGAAAAAAAAAATCATGATACTCCAAAAAAATTGCCTCATCATTTATTTTTAAATAGTGAAATCGATTTTCATGCACCCCTGAAGAAGAAATATCCTCTTGACATATTGTACACCCTGTCAAAGCTCCTCTGAGTCTGTATGTCTTAATCAAGTCACCTTTCACTCTTCTAAACTTCAGAGGATACATGCTTCGCCTCTTCAGCTTTTCTCCATAAGACCCACCGATGCTAGGTATTAATCTAAAACTACTTCAAATGCATGAACTTCCTTTCTTAAAGAAGGAAACTAATACTGTATACAGTGCTCCTGACATTATCTCACCAACACCCTGTACAAGTGAAGTATGACCTCCCTACATTGATGTTCACTCCTGTTGCAATAAATATTAACATTCTCTTAGCTTTCCAAAATGACTTCTTTCACTGGCGTACTGGCGTTTTTCAAATCATGCTCAAAGATTCCCAGATTCCTCTGCAGCTTAGAGCTCTGAAATCCCTCACCTTTTACATATTCAGATGTTTTCTCTTTTTTTTTCTGCCACAAAAGGTCAATTCTACATCTTCCTCAATTACCTACCATTTGCAAAACTTTTCTCACTCAACCTGTGTATATCCCCTAATAATCTCCTGTCTACTTTACTGTTTAGGTTCCAACTTATCTTTGTTAAAGTCTGTCCCGAGCCTTATAGGCTCATCAGGCCAGTGCTTATGCCGGTTTCAGTACGAGTACAAGACTCCCCCCCCACCCCACTGGATAGGATGCCAGTTTATCACGAGGTTAACCCCCAGCATTTTGCCAGTACCCATTTTCAACTGGGTGGACTGGAGCAATGTGCAATTAAGTGCCTTGCTCAAGGACACAGCACGCTGCCTCAGCTGGGGCTGGTACGCTTGACCTTCAGATCGCTAGTCCAATGCCTTAACCACTTGGTCACGCGCAACACAACTTATCTTTGAGCTGCTTGAAAATATATTTATTTATTGAGAATCAGCGTGGAATAGGCCCTTCCAGCACTTTGAGCCACACCACCCAGCAACCCAGGAGTTAACATAGCCTAATCACGGGACAATTTACAATTAACCTACCAGCTGGCATGTTTTTGGACTGTGGGAGGAAACCAGAGCACCTGGAGGAAATTGACTTGATCACGGGAAGAATGTGCAAACTCCTTACAGGCAGCAGTGGGTATTAGTGTCTGTCATTAATATAAATCATAACAAGTTCAGGTCGCAGCCCCAATCTGCAGGGCGTATTGTGTGTTACATCTTGCTAACCAGAGAAAGACACATTCATATCAACTTCCTGCTTCCTGTTAGCAACATGTTACTTTCAGACAATCAGCTTTCATTTTCCAAAATAAACTTTGATGTGGCACCTTATCAAATGCCTTCTGAAATTCTAGATTCTGCATATCCACCTTTTTCCCCTTTATCTACTTCATATGTTGCTTCTTCAAAGAACTCCAATAAATTGATTAAACATGACTTCCCTTTTAGAAAATCGTGTTGATTTTGCCTGAATTTTTCATTCAATTTATTTAAGTTTTCTGTTACCATGCCTTTGATAATAACTTCTAACATTTTTCTTCTGACAGATGTTAAGGAATTGGCCTGTACTTTACTACTTTCTGTCTACCACTCTTTTAGAATAACTTTCAGAAAAACAAAACAGAAACTGCTTTTTTTCCTTACTAAAATTTCTATCACCAGGTGTGAATGCTTGATGTTGGGGAGGTGTTGGTGAGAAGAGCTGGTTGAAATATACCACCTTGCTCATTTTCCATGGCTGTCATTCTCAGGACCACTTAATAAAATTAGGAGAAAGGCACAGAAAACCTAGGCCAGAACAACATTCTGTTTTATTACAAGAAGGGAAAATCAGCCAAGTTGGCAGAACCAAATTCAGATCACTTAATAGTCAAAGAAAGTTTCCAATAATTCATTAGTTTTTCCAACTTTCCAAATATTTCTGTATTTCCTTATGACATCAAACCTATGCCGGCTCTCATTGCAATCCCATCCCCCCCATTAGTTTTCCCTGTAGCCTAGTCTGCTAACATTCCCATCAACCCTCACCCCCACCCCTCTGTTTTTACCATCCATAAGCACAGGGGCAATTTATAGTGGCCAATTAACCTACCGAACAGCACATCTTTTACACTGGCACAGGGAGAATATAGAACATCCATGTAGCTAACACCTGAGGTCTGTCTTGAATCCGGGTCACTGGTGCTGTGAGATAAAAGCTTTTCTAACTGTAGCTCTGTCTCATCTAATGTACCTTTTCTCCAGCAACCGACAATATTTAGGAGAAGTTGAATTATTTAATTTTCTTTCTCGGAATCTGAGGCAGACAATCATAACCACACTCAATTATGTACTATTATCTAGCTGCTAATCCTGAATCTGGAACAGGATAATGGAGCTGAGGCAGGGCCTCAGGTCTACACATCAGCATGTGTCAGTGCAGCCTGGGCTTTCGATGGCCAAATCAATCCTACCTGGGATCAAGCTCAAACTTGGCTTCAGATATTTAGCTTTGATCTGAATTTCTGCTGCTTCAATTCAAACCTCACTAACACTACTGAAGTATATGTAGAATGTACAGCAAAATTATGAGAAATGTTTCATATTTCAATTCAATGTAAACAATGGATTCACTGGTTTTTCCTTATGGTTAAATTTTCCATATCTTCATATCCTTCAGCAATAGATGCATTAAATGATTCTATCTTATCAATGCTGGAATAAATTAACCTAATCTTCCCAATGAGAGGACAGGCGAAGCATTACAGAAGCAATTTAATGAGGAACTTTCACCAAAACTTCAGCAGAGGTTGTGGAATTCTTTTAAAGACTTGAATCCTTTTGAATACAGTCCCAAGACTCACACATGCGTTAGGGAAGAACTTGGTTGCCAGAAATTTGCTGCCACAGGAAATGAGAGATAGTGTACAATCGGCAACAATTTGGCAACTAAAACTTTTTACCTACTCTCGAAATAGTGACAGAGGTAGCAGAATTGCTGTCTAACGGTACTGGAGACCTAGGTTCAATTCTAAACTTTGGTGGTATCTGTGTGGAACATGCACACTTTGGGGCCTCTGGTTTCCTCCCATGTCACAAATGTATGTGAGCTGACAGGTTAATTGGCTACTGTAAATTGCCTCTTGTGGAGATTGCGTGAAATTCATATGACTATGGGAAGAAAGAAACCAATTAATGTAGGATTAGTGTGCATGAGTGCTTGGTTGTCATTGCTGGCCTGTTGGGCTGAAGGGTTTGTATACATGCTGTACTTCTCTCCACCAGCAACACATGCAGCTTATGGAAATAACCATCGCAGACTTCAAAACTAAGTGTAGCGGTGCTGCCAACATCACTACCTCTCCTCCAGATGAGCTAAATCTTTTCTAAGCTTGGTTCAATGTCGGCAACACTGAGCCCCCGGGGAGAGCTGCCAAAGACAGCGGCCTGCACCTTGGTCATCTCTGAGGCTGAAGTACGCAGGTGTTTCTAACGAGTCGACAGTCACAAGGCTGCGGGACCGGACGGCATCCCAGGGCGGGTACTCAGGATGTGCGTGGCTCAACTGGCAGGTCTGTTTACAGATTTTTTAAAATTTCTCCTGCTTCAAAAAAGGATGCTTATGTGAGAATGCTGTTCTTGGGCTACGGTTCAGCATTCAACACCACAATTCCCTCCAGGCTTGACAAGAGGATCAGAGACCTCGCCCTTCACCTTGGCTTGTGCAGCTTGATCCTAGACTTCCTGTCAGATCGCTGACAGGTGGTACGAGTGGGCTCCTTCACTTCTGCCCCTCTGACCCTCAACACAGTTGCCCCTCAGGGCTGTGTCCTAAGCCCCCCCTTTACTTTCTGTATACCCATTGGCTGTAGACCCACCAACTAAATTAGTTGACAATACTACATTAATTGGCCACATCACCGAGGATCTCGCATTCTCTGTATATACCGGCTGTGTGGTGAAAAAAGCTCAACAATGCCTCTTTCACCTCAGATGGTTGAAGAAGTTTGGCATGAGTCCCCAAATCCTAAGGACTTTCTACAGGGGTACAGTTGAGAGCATCCTGACTGGCTGCATCACTGCCTGTTATGGGAACTGTACTCTGCTCAATTGCAGGACTCTGCAGAGAGTGGTGTGGACAGCCCAGCACATCTGTAGGTGTGAACTTCCCATTATTCAGAATATGTACAGAGACAGGTGCATAAAAAGGGCCCAAAGGATCACTGGGGACCCAAGTCAGCCCAGCCACAAACTGTTCCAGCTGCTACCATCCGGGAAATGTTACCACAGCATAAAAATCAGGACCAATAGGCTCTGCAACAGCTTCTTCCACCAGGCTATCAGATTGATTAATTCACACTGATACAAATGTATTTCTATGCTATATTAACTGTCCTGTTGTACATACTATTTATTAAAAATGACTATATGTTGTACATTGCACATTTAGACGGAGACATAACGTAAAGATTTTTTCACTCATGTAAAGAATATAAGAAATAAAGTTATTTCCTTTTAATTCAACTCAAAAACTAAAGGAAAACAAAATCAGTCACAAATAATGCTGCTACATGAACTCCAGCCACACCATCCTCAATGTAGTAACAATTTTGAATCAAACAGCCAACGTGATTGTTTTGGAAACAACCATTAAAGTTCAAAGTATTTTTTTTTTACCAAAGTAGATATATGTCACCATATACACCCATGAGATTCGTTTTCATGTGGGCATAATCAGCAAATTTATAGAATAGTAACTAAATCAGGATCAATAAAAGATAAACCAGAAGTTGTGGGAACATTTCAAAGATAGGGCAAATGAAGTTGTGTGTACTTATCCACTTCTATTGAAGAGCCTGATGGCTGAGGGGTAGTAACTCTTCTTGAACCTGGCAGTGCAAGGCTTGAGGTTTGTGTACGTTCTACCTGTTGGCAACAGCAAGAAGAGAGCATGACCTGGGAGGTAGGGTCTCCGATGATGAATACTGCTTTCCTACAACAGCGTTTCATGTAGATATGCTCAATTGCTGGGAGGGCTTTACCTATGATAGACTGGGCCGAATCCATTACGTTTTGTACGATTTTCCATTCAAAGGCATTGGTGTTTCCATACCAGGCTGCAATGCACCAAGGATGCATCAGTGAGGAAGTCAGAAAATTCATAGCTAGCTTGCTGTGCAAATATTTCAAGACTCAGTGAAAGCATAAAAGATAATTTAAAAAATAACATTGCCTTGTGCAGCAGAGGAAACATTCGTCTAAACGCTGGGTCTGATCTACTTCTAAAAGCAATGGGACTTCAGCAAATAGAGTATAACTTAGTTCAAGTACCAATATAAGTATATCTGAGGAAGTCACGTGTATAGGTGGTTATGCAGCTCATAAATTAAATGGGCAGCTACCCAGTATGTCAGCAACAGGAACAGTCAGGTCAATATATACAGAGGCTCATACAGGGAGATGGTTTATGGAATAACATTCTTAATTTATTTTCATTATACCTTGAAATATTAAGTTCATGAAAAAAATATTGTTAAGAAGTTGTCCCAATGAAAAGAATTCCCACTTGGTGGGAATAATTAACTAGTAAATTTTAATAAATTATAGTAAACTTAGCTACTAAGATGAGGTTATGACTCGGTGGTTTTAATGATTTTAATTCTATATAGATTTGCACTCATTTGACTGAAGTTAGGGAACAAATTAATTTTAATTAATTGTAATCTTTTTCTGTATCATAAGTTCTTCCATTTTAGCCAAAGGCTATGCTTAGAATGATTTAAGAGTTGAGTAGAGCATTGTTACTGGAGGTAAAACAACGGACCAGCAGGCACAGTTAGCAGAGCTGAAAGTCACCACCCAGGAGCAGCCGCCTCGCAAATCCTGAAGCATTGAAACCTGACAGGAAGTATCAAAAGAGGGTTGAATTTCTAAGAAAATAAGTAACAAAAGATGTAGTGTTTGCATGTTCTGAAAGCTAGAGCAGAAACAGGAGAATATATGTGAATCACCTAAGCTCAACAATATAGCCTAGAGTCTTGGGAGAAAATCATACTCACACTAATATTAACTATCTCTGAATTTCACCTGGATATTTATCTTCCTTTCATACGACAATCAAACAAAGCAAAGCTTGAAAAGCAGGACAAGAATTCCATGCCTCAGTGGCATTGAGAAGAACTGTTTTATAGATGCTTTGGATATACACTTGTTAAATGTAATATATTCAATGTCAGTTATAAAAGACGTGGGATCTTCAGTGAGAGAAGGCTGATAAAAGTTGTTTATGATTACAGACGAGGCAGATTATCTGCAATCATTTGTGCAATTCCATATTAAATGTCTCAATGTTTTCCTCTTGAAAAGTCATAATTTGTTAAATTGATAATCCCTTGACAACTGGGTTTCCTTTTCAGTTGATGAATAGTAGTGTACTTTTAACTGTACAACAATATGTGTTTTTCAAAAGTATCAGGTTTCTTTTGAAAAGCTCTGAAAAAAAACGATTTGGTGTTAATATTGTCAGTCTCTATATAAAAGGCAAATGATTTGACAGTACAACTCCAAGCCTTAAAAGATTAAGCATTGAAGGATACTTTTAGAATACACATTTCCTGTACTTCTGTAGCTATTTGTCATATTCTCTTTCATGCTTCACAGGAACAGTTTCGTATTTGTTATATTCAGAATGCATATCAGGATCAAAAAGTCTTAAGAACTTTGAATCTATACAATCCGCTGATCTCCTACTGAGTTCATAAACATGAAACCTTTGTATAGAAAACTGCTCCTTGTTGGCATTGCTTGGATATTGTTAACTTCAACCAGACAAATTGTATGAATGCATATTTTAAAAAGTATTTTACTTAAGACCTTTTTTCCTTAGAATAACATAAAATTAAACAAGGAAAAATGATATTTCTACAATACAAAAGAGTTAGTATATGGAGGGAATCAGAAAATTGCAGACTACTTAATAAGAACAAGATCTCTTGGTTCTTGTTGATACTGAGTAGATAAAGCTTTTGTTTAATATATATTTCTGAATTCCTTGATTTTCTTGGTACACTCCAAAACAGAAGTTTGGCTTTTTTTTACCCTCTGTACAATAAATAGAATTTAATCTTAGGAAAAAAATTATCCTCACACACAAAAGCATTCTCCTATAGCCCTCCATTCCTACAGGATTTCTTTAGTCCTTCAGTTCTGACCTTCATTTTGCCATTAGCTGCTTTAAGCCTAAACTCTAGAATTCCTTCCCTCATATCACACCACTTATCTATATCCTGTTCTTGAAGCCATTCCTCAGAGCATATTACACTGGCCAAGTTTGGGTTGCCTGTTCAAACATCTCATATCTGTCAAATTTTGTTTGATGACGTTCCCGTAAAGCAGTGCTTCCCAACCTTTTTCAGCCCAACACACTCCTAAAACACTTCCATACTTGCCAACACCCCCTTGAAGCACCTTCATACTTCCCAATGCCTTTTTGGGCACAATATACTTTCTGGCACCCCCCATAGTGTAAAAACATGTTGACCATATGCTAACATGAGAAAAATGATTCTGCTTTAAGTTTCTATTTGCCTTTAAACTTAGCTTACACAGTACCTGTGTGTTGTACAGTGGCTTCAATATCAATGTGATCCTTGAGCTTGAAAGTTTTTAGCAAGAGTTGAAATAACTGGTTCAAGTTGTGACAGCGAAAGCCTTAAGTCTCCACACATAACAATGTCCAAGCGGTTTCTGTTTCTTTTAGAATGTGGTTCACTACACTGAAGCCTCTTTCAACAACGAGGAATGAAGAGCAATTTGGCTCTTCTTCAAAGACCAGGAAACTTTGTATGACAGTGTAACCACATATCACAAAAGTCAACATTTTTGAAAAGCTCTTTTGCTTCTTCATCATTTCTGAATTTTGATAATTTCTTGCAAGCTCTCTTCCCGTTCTTCCACCTTGCAAAGAAATGAGTTAGTTACCCAGCCCACAATTTCCAGATCGTTCAAGTCCTTGAATCGATTCTGAAAATCCTTCTTCAGTGACTGCGGGTTTAAGCACTACTCTTGCAAATCACTGTCTGTGAAAAAGAGTGCCATACTTCCTATGCAGGGAAACATTCTCCCAGTGTTTTACTTACATATTTCCAATTTTCCGATAAAAACAGACACTGCACTTTTTGCTTGGATTAGATCGAAATTCTCACCCTGGTTTCATATTTATAGTATTTGTTTTGTCATACAGATTGGCTAGGTATGCCATATCTCCACATAGAAGTTCAATCTTGTTTCCCAAACTCTTTTTGACTTTGAGCAAATATTCAACAGAATTGTCAAAAAGATCAAGGAAACATTTTAAGCAGCAGCCTTTTGACAGCCAATGCACTTCAGTGTGAAGAAGCAAGCGTTCAAACTCTTCATCATTACCTTGGCATAACTGGCAAAATATTCTATTTAATGGATGAACTTTAATTTTGTAGATAGAAGTTATTACAAGAGTCATGCTTGAAAGAAGTTGCTGGCTGAGGTTTTTGGCTGCGAGATGTTGATAATGAATTACACAATGGATTACAAACAGAATTAGAATTTATTTTTTCATAAATGCCACTAAACCAACATGGTGACCTGTTGTATATAATGCTCCATCTGTTGTACAAGAAATCATGTTCCTAATCAGAATACTTTTATCCTCAACATATATTTTAATCTTTCAGCAATTGTATGATATTTCCACACTTTGCTATCATTTTGGAAATGTTGTAGGAAGCAATGAGACTACTATCAAAGTGATTTTTAGCTTTCTTGGCAAATGACTCGAGTGTGCAACACTTTTCAAATGCTTCTTTCATCTTCTGGAACTGAGTAATACATAATACCATATGTAACCTTTATAGAGTGTCTTTTATGGAAATGTTCCTCGAGTCTTGAGGGTTTCATGGTTTCAGTAAACAGTACAGTATTAAAAATAAGACACATGGGGCTCACTGATCTGACGGGAATGGAATAAAACCATACTCCAGGTATGTAACATTGTATTGACACACTTTCTGCAGTTTCTGTTCCTTAGCAGTATTGGAATTCAAGGCTTCATCACCTTCAGACTCATAGAAATCATACCATATGTATTTATCCATCATTAATGGGGCTAAATTAAAATAAAAAGCTAACACAAGCTGGGAATGTCTATCAGATGCTGATGATAATAGCGAGTTGACACAGATGGAGCAATGATAGCAGCACACAAAGACTGGCAAGGTGAAGATGACGATGATTACAACAATGAAAATCACATTGACAAGGATTTAGATTAGAATCTGAATGTTAGTTAGGATGGAGCTCGTGTTTGCAAGCTACCTTTATACTATTCCAGTTAGCACGATTGACCAATCACACAAAGTCTCATAATGCCCAAAGGTGGTTCTTGACTGCACATATGAAGCCAAAGTCACTTTGAACACCTGAAGAAGAATACTTGGGGTTGGCAGGTTCACTAATTGGCTTTATTTCACTGTTTGGTTCCGGCCAGCGCTGTATCATTGTGTGAGCTGGTTTCCGTAGATCTGCAGAGGAAGTTGAGGGGGTGTACTTGACTTACCAACTATTAAATTGCATGAGCTCATTCCATGCTGCGAGTGTAGGGGAACTGTTGGACACCCTGGTTGCTAATTTATGCACCCCCAATAATGTCTGTTTGGCTGGCAAGGGCAGATGAGATTACCGAGTTTCAGATACGTTGTGATGATGAGTGATCACCACCTGCAGAGCTATGGTTCTTCATGTTCCAGTGCCTTATCCTTTTTTTTGGAAGTGCTTGCTCTACTAACTGTCCGTCAGGTCCCGCACCTCAAGTTAAGGTGCTGCATACCAACCCCATCCCTCCAACAATTTTGAATGCCCCCTGACGACTTCTATTTCCCCTAACACCCCCCCCCCTTAGGACACGTAACCTATGGGGGGGTGGTATTGCTCCCATTGGGAATCACTGCTGTAAAGCATCTGTCAATCTGTTACTGGGCCAAATTCTGTTTCATCCAAATGCGGAAGTGAGTCTGGTGACACTGCTTGGAATTATGGACAGAAAGTAGAGAAACGGAGTCATACAGCTATATAGCATGGAGACATGTTGATAACCGAGCTCGTCCCATTTCCCTGTATTCGACTCATCTCCCTTGAAACCCTTCCTATCCATTTTGAAAGAGCTGCTACCTTGCAGTGCCAAGGACCCTGGTTCAATCCTGACCTTCAATACTGTCCGTGTGGAGTCTGCATGCTCTCCCTGTGATCAAGTCAGTTTTCACCAGATGCTCCAGTTTACCCCCCAAGATATATGAGTTGTTATTTATTAGTCACTGTAAATTCTACTGAATATGTACTGTTGGAGAGTCATATAATCTGGGGGAAATTGTTAAGTTTGTTGGGAGAATTAAAAAATTGGATCAATGTAGGGGTGGTTGATGGTCATCATGAACTTGGCAAAGGCCTGTCTGGTGCTGTGTTTGTCTTTTACGTTTCTAATTCCTAGCAAGTAGATTTTAATCATTCGCAAGATAAAGGACAGTTTGCCGAATGCGACATCACTGACATGTTGCTCTTCTTACACGGTGATAGGACAGCTCTCAGAGCATCCAGAAGAAACTCCATCTTAGGCCTCAAGAGGGCAAAGACTGGCTACGCACAAAAAACTTAGGAACACCTGTAGGGTAATGAATCCCACCCTATCAAGGATGTTACTGACTACACAAGGTAAAACAGTGTCAGCTGTACCAGTGACTCCTCCCTCCCTGATGCTCTAAACAACTTCTACGCACACAATGACAGCACAAAAGTTACTCCCTTCTCAGGTGTGCAGCCACTGCCTGTAACAGAGGCAGACCTGAGAAGGACTCTGCAGGAAGCCAATCCCCAGCAGAGCCAGACAACACCCCAAGCTGTGCACTCCAGCTCACTGACGTCTTCAACACTTCACTCATCCAGGCTGCTGTCCCCACATCCTTCAAGTTAGCCACCGTCATCCCTGGACACTTACGGCAGAATTCGGTTTCCAGATTTCGGTTCAGCATTCAAGTTTATAGAATCAATGAAAACCCACAGCCAACAGGACAGACAGCCAAACAGTGTGCAAAAGGTGACAAACTCTGCAAACACAAAATTAAATAAAATATAATAATAACAACAACAACAACAATAATAATAATTTAAATATAATACACATGACAGGATCCTGCAGCAGCTTAACTCAATCTGATTACTTATGTAGGAACAATCAAGTAGGCAAACATCATTCACCAAATCCTTGCTTAAAATATAATCTCATAAAATACACCATACCTTACTTCAAATACAAGTCTCATCCAGTTTAGAGTCAGAGTCCTACAGATTATATTATGACCATTCCATTATTACAGATAGGACAATCCATATAAATTGTCTGGATATAATATTACAGGAAAAACAAGCAAGAACTTAATACTTAATAGATATAGCCACTCCAAACACATAACATGCAAAAAACAGTAAGTGAAAAACACCAGAAATATGCTGAATTAAAAGAGGAAATTGAAAGACTATGGATCATGAACAGGGTATACATTGTCCCAATAGTAATATCTACAATTCATATCATCCCAAAGTCACTACACAATAGTATTAAATGATTAGACCTACTCAGCAATATTAATGTAAATCTGCAGAAAGCCACAATAATAATCACCACTAGAATGTCCAAAAGTTCCTTGCAATTGAGAAATCAGTGTGGTTGGCTATGCCTGTACCTCAGGTTTTACCAGATTGAGCTGAGAGAAAAAAATAAAAAATAAGCAAATAATTTTGAGAACATGAGACGAAGAGTCCTTGAAAGTGAGACCATAGGATGTGAGAACAGTTCGGTGATGGGGAGTGAAGCTGAGTGGAGTTAACGCTGGTCCAGATATACTTTTTCTCCTGCGATGTTCAGCTCCATGGCAATGAGGCTATGAAGGCTGCCTCAGCTGCTGTGCTCCATGCCCACTGATAGGATGGCTGACCAAGGCTTTGGGCCTATTCCAGACTGCTCCAGGGTTTGGATCTAAGGACTCAATTTGGTATGGAATGTTGTTGCTTTCTTCTATTGTTTCCATAATTTGTGCTTTCTCTTCCCTTTCTCTGTGCATTGGGTGCTGGTCATTATTTTTAAAATTGGGTTGTTTGGAGTTTCTTGCTTTGTGGCTGTCTGTAAGCAAACAAATCTCAAGGTTGCAAACACGAGGAAATCTGCAGATGCTGGAAATTCAAACAACAACGCACACAAAATGCTGGCGGAACACAGCAGGCCAGGCAGCATCTATAGGGAGAAGCGCTGTCGATGTTTCGGGCCGAGACCCTTCGTCAGGATTCTCAATCTCAAGGTTGTATAGTTTATACATTCTTTGATAATAAACATACTTTGAAACTCGAAACTTTTTTCAAGAGCCTGATGGCTGTGACGTAATAACTTTTCCTGAACCTGGTAGTGTGTGTCTTGAGGTTTCTGTACCTCCTTCTTGAGGGCAACAGCAAGACAAGAGCATATTATGAATGATGGGGGTCCTTAATGATTGATGCTGCTTTCCTGCAATGGCACTCCATGTAGATACGTTCAATGGTGGGGAGAGCTTTACCCACGATGTACATTCAACAAACTCCTACTCCTCAGCCTAAATACACAACTGTGCAAATGGGTTGGACTTCCCAACTAACAGAGCACAGATACTCAGCATATACAACCACTCTCCCCTCCCATCACCCTCACCATCGGTGCTCCTCAGAGCTGTGTGCTGAGCCCGTTGCTATACACTCCGCTCACACACGACTGAATGGCCAAACACCAAATAATCACATTGGCAAGTTCATCAATGACACAACAGTAGAGGGGCTCATCACCAATGATGAGTTTGCTTACAGGGAGGAAGTGGAAGAGCTCAAGGTCTGGTGCCAGGCATGTAACCTCTTCCTCAATGTCAACAAAACAAAGAAAATCGTTATCACCGTCAGGAGAACTCACACTCCTCTCTACATTGGTGGCACAGACAATAGACAGTAGGTGCAGGAGTAGGCCATTCGTCCCTTCTAGCCAGCACCCCCATTCACTGTGATCATGGCTGATCATACACAATCAGTACCCCGTTCCTGCCCTCTCCCCATATCCCTTGACCCCACTATCTATAAGAGCTCTATCTAACTCAAGATTGGTTAATGTTATTTCAGTACACAGCTGTCGAAACTGTGAGCAGTTTCAAACTCCTAGGAGTGCACATCTCATGCGAACTCTCATGGCCCAGAACACATCTTACACAATGAGAAAAGCTCACCAATGCCTCTACTTTCTGAGAAAGCTGAACAGAGCCGGACAATTCACATCCATACTCATTCTACAGATGCGTAGTAGAGAGCATCCTAACAACCTGCATCATTGCATGGTATGAAAACTGCACCACGGCAGATCGCACAGTCCTAGAGTGGGTAGTCAAAATTGCCCTAAGCATCATCGGTACCAGCCTATCCACCAGCAAGGACATATATGCAGAAAGCTGCTGGAAAAGGGGCAGTAATATCATATAGGATCTCATCCACCCTGCCCATGGATTGTTTGTCCCACTCCCATCAGGGAGGAGGCTGCATAGCATCTACACCAAGACCACCAGACTGAAAAACAGTTACTTTCCACAAGCAGTAAGACTTATCAACACCTCCATCTACTAACCCGCACTTCCACACCCCTCTCCATAATCATCACTATATTATCATGTCCTGTCAGAGTGACTTTATGTACAGACACTCCTGTGCCTAACATTACTTTATGGACATAAAATCTATCTATGTGTATAGGCTGTCTTATGTATTTATATTTATTGTATTTTTTATTATTTTTGTGTACTTTTTGTGCTGCACTGGAGCCTGAGCAACAATGATTTCATTCTTCTTCGCACTTGTGTACTGAAATAACATTAAACAATCTTGAATCTTGAAACTTATCAGCCTCAGTTTAAAGCAGAAAAAGCACATGAAGTTCTCAAAGGACTGGCAGATGACTAGCAAACATTAGAACACTTTCCAATTTGTGGAAAAGCAGAGAGCATAGTGGACAAGGGATCTTCACTATCAGGTTCGATACCATGTAGCAGCTGAGCCTACCCACTCAAGGTCATGGATCCTACTAGTGCAATACCGTGTTCCAAGCACATTGACTCATCTCTTTGCTCGGGACTGATGATGAACAGTCCCAAACAGATATGAGTAGATGTATTGGACTTCAACTCACAAAAGCAAAAAAGCTGCAAGTGGTAAAAGCACAAAGAGGAGAAAGGCAGCCGGAGAGAGGTGCTCTGCTGAAGAAGTGGTTCCCCCATTAAAAGATCTTATTAGACTCACAAGAGCAAAACAAGCTGCAAGTGGTAAAAGTACTAACAGGATGAAGACAGATGGAGAGAGGTACACTGCTAAAAAAGTGGTTAGACTCACAGCAGCAGAGGCAGAAAATCACAGTTATCGACCGTAATCCACATCCCAGTAAATGTTAATTCTGGTCTGTGATAAGCATCCCACATTAAAGGACTATGCCTATTCTCTGAAAAAGTGTCCAAAATTTACTTGAGTGAAGAAGACATACATGTACTAGAGGGTGCACGTTGATCCTGAAGAATTGCAATATCACAATAAGCACTGACAGAACTGCAACCAGTTAAAACAAGACTTGTTCTGCAATTTTATCCCCTTATTTAAGAAAGGATATATTACATTGAAGACAGTCCAGAAGAGATTAATTAGGTTAGTTCCTTGGATGAGAGGATTCCCTTGTTAGGAATCTGTATTATTTGGAATTTAGAAGAATGAGGCACATGTACTAATGTACAGTGCAAAACGTAGTTCTGAATGCCACCCATACAGATCATTTCATTACAACAGTGCATTGAGGTGGTACAATGGAAAACAATGATAAAATGTCAAATAAAATCAACTGGCCCAAAATGTCAACTGTACTCTTTTCCATAGATGCTGCCTGGCCTGCTGAGCTCCTCCAGCATTTTGTGTGTGTTGCTCGGATTTCCAGCATCTGCAGATTTTCTCTTGTTTGATGCCAAACAATAAGACAATAAGGTGCAAGGCCATAATGAAGTAGATTATAAGGTCAAAAATGCACCTTACTGTGCTAGGAGGCTATTCAATAGTCAGTGGAGTAGGTGCTGTTCTTGGGTGTGGTGATACGTGTGTTCAAGTTTTTGTATCTTCTGCCCATTGGGAGTGGGAAGAAGAGATAACGTCCCAGGTGGGTGAGGTCTTTGATAATGTAGGCTGCTTTACTGAAGCAGCAAATCTTAAAAGAGTGAACACAATTAATTTAAAACTGACGTGTGTAGGAATCTCATCTTGATGAAGGCAACAAATCTCTGGAATTCTCTACCTTGGAAAGTTGTGGAGATTAGAGCACTGGAGGTATTTAAAAGGGGAGGTAAATAAATATTGATGAATCAGTTCAAACTATATGGAATTTGCGGAGAAGAGGTGTTGATGCATGGGCACCTCAAACTCAATGCATGGCAGTGTTCAGGGGCTGAGTAGCTGACACATGTTCCCATTGTGTCCTTGTGTCTTTATCACACTCCATTGACTGGAACACTTGCAAGACATTTTGCCAAAGTAGATCATATTAACTGGGTAGCTATTTACATGTTGCTTTTTCTCTTTGAGTTTTTAATTTTCTAAAGGAGGGACATAATATATGTGCCATATATAACCTAAGGTTACAGAGCCATGCAAGATGGAATATAGGCTGCTTGGCCCAACTCATCAAAACTGATCAAGCTGCCTAACTGAGCTGGCCCCATTTGCCTGTGTTTGGCTCATACCTCACTAAACCTTTCCTGTCTCTTAACTGTTGTAATTGTAGTTGCTTCTCCCACTGCCTCTGGTAGCTTGTCCCACATACTACTAATGGACAATAATTGTTTCTTCAAGGCAACCATGCCCTTAGTTGCGTCATGTGAATCACTTCTTGCTGAAATGTAATAATGTGTGTTTAGAAAGTTCCAGAAGCAGTTGATATGGAGAAAAGTGATATGAAGAATGCTGCTGACCATTTTAAGTTTTTTTTTCATAATCTTCCTCTTTTTGGGATTAAGGGCTATTTGCCTCCACTCCAGTTTTATTGGCTCTAAGGTGGCTGAAGAAAATGACATGGGACTGCCAAAAATGACATTAATTTGCGAGTGGAGGCAGGAGGGTGAATAGATGGTGAGATGATGGACTCATTTGACTGCTTATCAGGATCTCCCAATGCTCTAAGAGCATGGACCCAAAGTTCTTATCAGTATCCCAACAGTTTCTTCTCCATTTAAGCATTCAGAGACGAGAGGTATCCAAGAATCGGGGGGGGGGGGGCATGGGGAATGTTGTATTTATTCAGTGAGGGTTTGTACAAATCATTTCCACTGCCCACTTAATACTCCTTCATTAATGAAGTATCTTTGTTCCTAGCTAAAATTATCAGCTTCCAGTAGGTTAGAAAGATGCAGAAATTTCAAGCATTTCCTCACCGTGAAGCACAATCCTCTGAGTGAGACATGATGATTATTAGCCACAGAACCACATCTTAATATAATTTACTACTGTTAAAGAAAGAAAGTTAATCAGCAGGAGAAATTTTATTTAAAATAACTCCAGTGAATTATGGAGTGGTTTTTCTTTAATATCACCACTGGGTTTGTATTTCTCTTCATTTGACTCTGTCTCTATAGTCACCTTTTAAAATTGAGGTCATCACCAAATATCCATCAGGTATAATGACAGCAGTCAACTCAGATTTCCAGAGTCAAATGTTCATTTGGTCTAACATTTCAGACATAATGGCTTAACTTATTTAACATCAAGGTAAAAAAATGACTGGTTCCTTTGGCCACTGTGTCAGTCATGAGCTGTCAAAGGAAAGTTTAAACTGAAGGAAGTTCTCAGTTAAATATTGCATCGTAGTTTAGTGTGGGTCAAATAACCTACCACTTGACAAAAATGTATTATTCTTCATTATGCTTTAGCATTGAGTGTTTTGAAAGTACAGTGTTCATTTAGTCAAGTTGTGATTTTTTTTGGAGCCACTAGCAAAGTTGAGAAATAAGAGTTGTATTATTGTACCAAGTAGAGGAAATATGACAACTTCCACTACTTACATTAGATACCCACCCCCAGACTTTGTATAATTTACCACTGATGTCAAAGATTGTACTTTTCGCAAGTATCAAGTTGTCCATTCAATCACTGGTCAATATAGATAGTCTTTTCAAATCGTATTCTTCCACACTGACGTGACTTAATGAGGAAAAACTACTTTGATTTCACCCCAAGCTATTATTGTTTAAGCAGAAATAAGCCAATGAAAAAGTGGAAATGCTGCATTACATCAACATACTCTCCTGTATAATTTTGAACTATGACTTTTTCTGTAAAATAAACATGGGGAAATGAGCTGCATAATTTGTATATACCCATTCAATACAGTACTTAAACTTCTACCTTATCTAAACACACCAAGCCTGCTGGTTTTGATCTGATGCCTAGTCTCAGATATAAAAAGTTGACTTGTTTTGCAAAAGTCTAACAACTTTTGTGCCAAATCCTGGCAGAAGTATTTAATTTTGTTGGCATTTGAACTGAAATAGCATTATATTCATACTGAGGTCAACATATGTTACAGAATTCAAAGAACAAGATGTAACTTATTCTTACTAATAATGTTGACCAGGGCCCGTTCAAACACAATTTCAATCGACCTCTTACTGATACTTTTCTCGTTGGAATTATTTCAATTTTTTTTTAAAAACACTATTTGCTGGAGAAAAGTGCAACCCTTTAATTTTGTTTCTATTTTGTTAAGATTGGAGATGATACGTCAATTCAGAAAAGTAGTTCTGTATTAATTTCCAAGTTTGCTCTAGTTAGACTGGTGCAGAATATTGATAATGTAAGATCCTCTGAAAGAAGCCTCCACAACAGGACTGTATTTTTGTGTTTTATCTCGCTCTCTCTCTTGAAAGTAAAAATTGATGGTATACAACAATTACAGAGCAAGACTATCACTGAAACATACAAAAGTGGCTTCAGGAGAACGTGGTTTTGAAGGTGAGTGGACAAAAGAGTGTTGGTGAAGACTGGACAGATTTTACTAAATATTTGTTTTAACTTCTCATGCTTCCTCAGTGTTTTGCAATTACAATCATCTATTATTTCATCAAAGTGAAATATCATCTTGTGCATAATCAATCACAAGTCTGTATTATAAGATGTAATATAAGGGGTAAGTTTTTTATGCAGAGAGTGGTGATTGCATGGAATGGGCTGCTGGTGAGGGTGGCGGAGGCGGATACGATAGGGTCTTTTAAGAGACTCCTGGATAGGTACATGGAGCTTAGAACAATAGAGGACTATGGGTAAAGCCTAGGTAGTTCTAAGGTAGGGACTTGTTCGGCACAGCTTTGTGGGCCAAAGGGCCTGTATTGTGCTGTATGTTTTCTATGTTTCTATGTACGTAACTTGGAGGACAAGGTGAGAGACTCATTTGGCCTTCAGACTGTTCTAAAAAGCAACACCTGCCATGTTGTTATCCACACCACAGTGGCCTTTCTTCCTGTTCATAGAGACATTTCTGTGAGGAACTTGTGAGTAACATAGATACCAAGAACCACAGATAAATGATGAGAATAGAAATACAGAAACAGCAAAGGGCAAGGTCCAGGGAGGGACATCCTTCAGCTGAATAATATAACAAGAGTCTGAACATCAAAAGTGTTATGATCAAAAAAACTTTGTTCTTTGTTTTTGTGCCTGTGTTTCAGATAATGGAGAACAATCTTATCTACAGAATGTTTCTACGCATTGGAAGCTGTGATGGCATTGCAAAGTACAAAGAGGTGCTTCGGTAGTTCTGGACTAGCAATCTGTTGCGTTCAATGGATACATTAAACAGCGCATTTTTACGTGGCTCCTCTGACCTAATTGTGACAACTTACTCTATGCAAACACCAAGCAACATCAACCCAGAATAATTGCTTGATAGATTATAAGCCATGGCAGTAGATAATTCTGTAGAACACAGGTTATATTATGTTATGCATATCCTAGAGGTACAGAAAACATCCAGGGGCGTGGGATGGTGGAGATTGCAATGGATTAGTGGTCTGGGAATGTTATGAATATTTATAGTGGTGGGAATGATGCTGATGCGCACAGGATGGTAATGGTAAATAAAATCATCAAATCCACTCCCTGTGGGAGGATGTCTGGGTGGGTGAAATTTGCACAAATGTTCAACAGAAGGTTCGGCAGATGACAGAGGCAGAAATGAATTCTGGAAAACTGTCAATAAATTGGAATGGGAAGGCAGATGATAATCTGTATTTAATTGGTTAAAATATAAAATATATGCGGACAGCTGGTGAAACTGGAAGGGAGTATCAGAAGGAAATATGTGGAACGTAAGTTCTTTACACAGAGCATGGTGGATGTGTAGAACACCCTGCCGGAGGCAGATACATTGGGGCATTTATGAAACTCCTAATAAAGAAGATGGATGATTAAAAAATGGCTATGTAAGAGGGAAAAGTTAGATTGATTTTAGCGCAGATTAAAATGTCAGCATAACATCATGGGCCAAAGGGCCTGTTCTATGGTCTACATTCTGTCCTGGAGTGGCTAGGATCTGTATCTCACTACTAGGTCTAGTAGTGGAAACAGATTCAATTGTTCTATATAAAAGGGACAACTTCTGCATAAAAGTGGTTCCTACAAGCTCATTTTTTTTTAGGTAAATACTTAAAGAAGAGTGGAGTGAAAAGAGGCAAAAGTTCTGACTTATCTCGCTGAGAGAGAAAGAAACAGGGAGCAGAAAATTTAGACTCAGTAATGTTGCATGCATTCTCAGGAAGAGCTGACTGCAGCTCTCATCATCCCTGACACAGTGGCATTGGAATGGAAGGGAGCAGAGCAGAGTGATTAAGCAGGTCTACCTGTGCTTGGCTAACTTCTAGTAACTGGTGCGGGAAACAGCAAAGTGTTTGAGAGGTACGTGAGTGATGCATTTGCAGCAGATTTGAGGGAACAGTCTCATTTGTTCACTAAAGCGACACACGCAGAATGATGGAGGAACTCAGCAGGCCAGGTAGCATCTAATGAAAAGAGTAAACAGTTGATGTTTCAGGTCAAGGCTCTGCATCAGGACCTTCCATAGATGCTTCCTGACCTGCTGAGTTCCTCCAGCATTTTCTGCGCGTTGCTTTGGATTTCCAGCGCCTGCAGATTTTCGCACGTTAGTCATTTGTTTACTATTTCAGAATGGTTGAGATTTCAATGGAGAATTCAAGCGAAAGCTGCAAAGCTAGAAAGGTAACAGATTGAACCTCAACTGTGTATGTCATCAAAGCCATTGAAATCTATTACATTGTGATTAGTAAACAACGAACCAGGCTGAAAATTTTAATTAGCTATCATTGTGTTACTTCTGGTCCATTTGAGTTTCATTAATTGAGGCCAATCAGGTGTAACTTAAAACCTGGCAGTTAATAAGATAAAATGTCCATTTTAGCACTGATTAAATACTCCATCATTCTGGGAGATAATTCAGAACAACAAATATTATAACACTTTGGAAGTCCTATTTATATGTTAAAAATTGAAGAGTACAGTACAAACAGTGACCATTTGGGCCTATTATATTATGACTGTCCTTTGGTGGAGTTAATCAAAACTAATCCCTTGATTCTGATCTTTCCCCGAAATGTTCACGTTCTTACATGGCAACAGTGCAGCAGTCAATTGCTGGTTGTGAAGTGCTTTCAGACTGCCCGAGTACGTAAAAGCTGCAGGGAAAATCCTTTTTCCTTTTTATTTATTCTTTCTCCACAGCTGCCAATGATTTCTGCTTCAAATATTCCCTTTGGCAAAGCATTTTATTCCCCAACAGCATTAATTGTAAATACATTTCTCCTCAGCTTCCTATTGAATGTCATATGTTCAATTTTTTATATATAATTGTAGGATTCTTTTAATATAGCAATTTGAAGCCTTATTTACAGAAAATAGTAGTACCAGACCTAAGCGTGATGAGAAAGGAGAAAGGTCTCATCCTCAGGGTTGCACGTCTTCAGGACCTTGTGAAGTCGTAACAGAGGAGAGGATGTAAAGATGTTCAAAGTTCAAAATAAATTTACCTTCAAAGTACATGTGTGTCACCTTTCCTTTTCTTGCATGAATTCACATTAGATCAGAACCAATGAAAAATACACACCAACAATGACTGACAAACAACTATTGTGCAAAAAGGATACAAATGAATAAATAACTAATAAAAATACACTGAGAACATGAGTTGCAGAGCCCTTGAAAGTGAGTCCCTAGTTTGTGGAAGCAGTTCAGAGTTGAGTTGAGTGAAGTTATCCACACTGATTCAGGAGCATGATGGCTGAAGGGTAGTAACTGTGGCTGAACCTTGTGGTTTGGAACCTAAGGCTTCAATATGTCTTTCTATACCTGATGACAGCAGCAAGAAGAGAGCATAACCTGGTTGTGGGGGTTCCTGATGAATGCATGCTGCTTTCTTGTGGCAGCACTCTTTGTTGATGTGCTTTGTCTGTGACGGACTAGGCTGTGTCCACTACTTTTTGTAAGCTTTTCCGTTCCTGGGCATTGGTGTTTCCATAGCGGGCCGTAATGCAACCAGTGAGGATGCTCTCCACCATGCATCTATAGAAGTTTGTCCAAGTTTAAGATGACATACAGTCATCAGATAGTGGCATTTAAAAAGTAGGTGTAATTGCTGAGGGAGAGGCATGGAAAGAGAGGAGATAAGAGAACCAAATATTTTGTGGGGGGGTGAAGGAATGGGTGAGAGGGAAGTAGATTGTATCACAGTCGAAGGTTGCACAGTTATGGAGAAGTAATGCCATGTAGGGATATAAACCTGAAGCTGAGTACTTTGACTGAACTGCTGCCCATGAGTGAGTGCAGATATGCTGAAAATCTACATTCATTGGCAAGTGCATTATATCCATTTATCAGAATGGTTATTTGGATATTAAATACTAAAGATGGAGAATATCAATAATATTGAGCATACTATTAAACATAAAAATAACACAGTGATATGAAATAGAGCTAAACTGCTGGAAGTACATCTGTCCTGCTGGCTCAAAGCAGTATCACAGATCTCATTCATCTGAAGAATTTTAGACCAAGAGGGGAGCGTAGAACACGCAGCTGGATTAACTAATGCAGTAAGAATACACTTTGCCTACCGCTGCAATAGGTCTACGTCAGCTGAAATCTCATCCGTTCGGTCTTGGATCACCTGGACAACTACAGTACCTACATCAGATTGCTGTTTATTGAGTACAGCTTAATGTTCAACACTGTCATCCCTTCAATGCTAATCAATAAGCTTCAAAACATGGGCCTCTGTACTGCCCTCTTCAACTGGATCCTTAATTTCCTCATCAGGAGACCACAGACAATGTGATTGGAAATAGCATCTCCTCTTCACTGACAGTCGACACTGGCACACAGTAAGGATGCATGCTTAGCCCACTGCTCTACTCTCTATGACTTTGTAGCAAAGCACAGCGCAAGCACCATCCATAGATTTACAAATGACACAGCCATTGTCAGATGAATCTCAGACTGTGACAAGGAGGCATATAGGGGTGAGATAGATCACCGGTCGAATGGTGTTGAAACAGCAACCTTGCATTCAATGTCAGTAAGACCAAGGAATTAATTGTAAACTTCAGGAAGAGGAAGTTGAGGGAACAAGTCCTCATCGAGGGGTGTGGAAGGGGTGAACAGTTTCAAGTTCCTGGATGCAGCCTATTGATGCAATTACAAGGAAGGCATTCTGAGGTAGTATACTACATTGGGAGTTTGAGGAGATTTGATATGTCACCAAAGACTCTAACAAATTTCTGTAGATGTAACAGGGAGAGTATTTCATCTGGTTGTATCACTCTCTGGCCTGGAGTGGCCACTGCAGAGGACTGGAAATAGCTGCAGAGGGTTGTAAGCTCAGGCAGCTCTGTTGTGGGAAATGGCCTTCCTACCATCAAGGACATCTTCAAAAGGCAATGCCACAGAACAGCAGCATCCATCATTAAGACACGCACTCAATGTTTGAGAATCACCTTCTTCCCCTCCACGATTAGATTTCTGAATGGACAATGAACCAATGAACACTATCTCACTATTTTTGTTCCCTTTTTGCATTACTTATTTAATATCAGTATTAATTATGCCATAGTTTGGCATCAGAATCAGGTTTATTATGGACTTCCTGTCAGATCGTCGGCAGGTGGTATGAGTGGGTTCACTCATCCCTACTCCTCTGACTCTCAACACAGGAGCCCCTCAGGGCTGTGTACTAAGTCCCCTCATTTACTCCCTGTATATCCATGTCTGTGTCGCCACCCACAACTCTAATCTGCACTACATTGATTGGTCTAATCTCAAACAATAATGAGGTGGCCTACAGGAAGAAGTCATCTCTCTGACATGGTGGTGTCAAGAAACAATCTCTCACTTAATGTCACAAAATCAAAGAAGATGGTTGTGGATTACAGGAGGAATGGAGACAGGCTAATCCCTATTGACATCAATGGATCTGGGGTTAAGAGGGTAAACAGCTTTAAGTTCCTCGGCATCCACATCACTGAGGACCTCACGTGGTCTATACAAACCAGGTGTGTGGTGAAAAAGGCAAAACAGTGCCTCTTTCACCCCAGGCGTTTGAGGAAGTTGGTATGGGCCCCCAAATCCTAAGACCTTTCTATAGGGGCACAATTGAGAGCATCCTGATTGGCTGCATCACTGCCTAGTATGGGGAACTGTACGTACATTAATTGCAGGATTTCAGCAGAGAGTGATGCGGACAGCCCAGTACATCTGCAGTTGTGAACTTCCCATGATTCAGAACATTTACCAAGAGAGGTGTGTAAAAAGGGCCTGTAGGATCATTGGGGACCTGAGTCACCCCAACCACAACCTAACCCAGCTGCTACCATCCAGGAAACAAAGTCAATTCAATTTCACATATGTCATGAAATTTATTGTTTTGTGGCAAAAGTAGAGTGTTGAACAGAACAGTACAGCATACATTTTTTGTATTTTTACAGCATACATATTTCATCATGGCAGATCCAATTTTCCTCTCAGTCCAAATCTTCTGTCTTTTCCTCATATCCACTCATGCTCTGACCAATCAAGAATCTATCAACCTCTGCCTTAAATATACATACAGACATGGCCTCAACAGCTGCCTGCAGCAAAGAATTACACAGGTGCATCACTCTTTGGCTAAAGAAATCCCTCCTCATCTCTGTTCTAAAAGAACACCCCTCTATTCTGAGACTGTGTCCTCTGGTTGAGACTCTTGCACCCTAGGAAACATTCTCTGCACATCCACTCTACAAAGGCATTTCACCATTCGATGGTCACTCCTCATTCTTCTGAATTCTAATGAATACAGACCTAGAGTCATCAAACACTTTTCATATGACAAGCCGTTCAATCCTGGGATCATTTTTGTGAACCTCCTTTGACCCTCTCCCGTTTCAGCTCATCCTTTCTCAGAGAAGGGGCCCAAAACTGCTCACAGCATTCTAAGTAATGCCTCAGTAGTGCTTTATAAACTCTCAACATTAAATCCTTGCTTTTATGTTCTAGTCCCCTTGAAATGAATGCTAATATTGCATTTGCCTTCCTCACCACAGACTTTAGGGAGTCCTACACAAGGACTCCCAAGGCCATTTGCACCTCACTTTTTTGTATTTTCTCTCCATTTAGAAAATAGTCAACCCTTTCATTTCTTCTACCTAAGTGCATGACCATACACATCCCAACACTGCATTCTATCTGCCACTTCTTTGCCTATTTTCCTTATCTGTTTAAGCCCTGCTGTAGCCTCTCAACTGCCTCAAAACTACCTCCCTTCCACCTATCTTCATATCGTCTGCAAATCTTGCAACACATCCATCAACTCCATCATCCAAATCATTAACATATATCATAAAAAGAATTGATCCCAATGCAGATCCCTGTGGAACACCACTAGACACCAACAGCTAACCAGAAAAGGCTCCCTTTATTCTTACTCTTTGCCCCCTACCAATCAGCCAGTGCTTTATCCATGCTAGAATCTTTCCTGTAATATCATGAGTTTTTAACTTGTTAAGCAGCCTCATGTGTGGTATCTTGTCAAAAGGCTTCTGAAAATCCAGGTACACAACAGCAACTGATTCTCCTTTGTCTGTCTTGCTTGTTATTTCTTCAAAGAATTCCAACAGATTTGTCAGGCAAGATTTTCCCTTGAGGAAAGCATGCTAACTATGACATATTTTATCATGTGCCTCCAAGTATCCTGAGACCTCATCCTTAATAATCGGTCCCAACATCTTTCCAACCACTGAGGTCAGGCTAACTGGCCTATAGTTTCCTTTCCTCTGCTTCTTCCCCTTCTTGAAGAGTGGAGTGACATTTTCAATTTTCTAGTCTTCCAGAACCATTCCAGAATCTAGTGATTCTTGAAAGGTCATTTCTAATGCCTCCACAATCCCTTCAGCCACCTCTTAGAGAACCCTGGGGTGTACGCCATCTGGTCCAGGTGACTTATATGGGACTTTTGCACGGTACTGTATTTGTCAATGTGGAGCAGAGAACAAGTTTAGAAATCTGGCAGGAACAACATGTTGGAAATGTTGAGTGCGGAGCACTGAGTGAGGGGTGTGGAACAGGTGGCAGAAAAGGAGTGACATGTTTGGGGTGGTGGCACAGGTGCAGACACACCCAGGCCTTAGACACTAGGCAAGGTCATTTGATTCCAAACAATTGCTTTATTGATCATTACAGAATGTGTCTCTGGAGCTTCCTGCTCCCTCCCCTCTCCCTTCCCCTTTGGCCAACCATAATTCACCTCTCCTTGCCCCCCCTCCCACTCTCAGTCAACAATACAGATCCATTTCAGAATCAGGCTTATCATCACTCACCTATGCCACGGAATTAGCTTATCTTTTGTGGCAGCAGTACACTGTAATATATAAAATTACTACAGTACTGTGCAAAAGTCTTAGGCACCCTAGCTATATATATGTGCCTAAGGCTTTTGCACAGCACTGTACAGAAAACTGTAGGCCAAAACATGTCTAGGATTTGTAAAGTGAAGGTTGCATGGTGGAGAGATTCGAAAAGAGGAAGGGGTTAAAGAAAATACATTTCACAGATCCTGGGGTGTCTCAGGCTGCTATACAGTGAATGCTTATAGACATTCACTGTATATTATTCACGCTGAATAAAGATCACACTCACAGGGAAGTGTCTTTAAGGGACTGAGACATATTGAAATGACAATAATAGACTATGATTCCACACTGAACAGTCAAATCCAAAACAGTTTGACACAAAATACTGCTAGCTGACGTAGGTCATCGATCTATGAATATTTATGAGTCCAGAGTATCCAGTGATCAAATGACTTGGGAAAAGTATGTATAGTGACTATAGCAAACTTTACTGAAGGGTCCATAGGATACTACTGAGACTGCAAACATTGAACTGTGCTTACTCATTTCCAGGAGCAGGATGAAGATGAGAATCTGAATTCATTTTATTTTCTACTCTTTTGAGTTAACTTCTATGATCATTTTAATCTATCATCTGTTTATTCTGATGCAGGACCTGGGTAACCTCACAAGAGCAAGACTGAGGAACTTTCCAGCGACATTGGAGCCCTGACCACTTCCCACAGTTTTATGAATTGTGACCACGTACAGAAACAGCATACTTGGATCTTTTCAGTCCCGCAGATATTAACAGCACAGACAGGCATCAAATGTGGAGTCAGTGGGAATAAGAAGAACATTGTAAAATAAGTTGGTCCGTTCTTTGTTTCTGCTTGCAATTGAGGATGTTGCTGATTCAGTTTGCAACAGGATATTTCCGTAATGAATCTCCTCTGGGACATCATGAAGAGAACCACATGGTCTATAGATTCTGATGAAAAGACACCTAGTTTATCTTCTTCTGTTTAGCCATATCTTTATTATGCTTCTTTTGTTTCGTCTCCGTCCTACCCCTGTTGCCTTTATCTTGAGGAAATATATGAGCATGTCTCAAGTGAAGGGCTTTGTAACAGTCAGTAAACAAACGATTCCCCTGTCTGAAATAATTGAGAGGCAATTTTTTCCACCAAAGTTTTTGCTAATCACTTCAGTCAAAGCTGATCCTTCAGACAAAGCTGGCAGACAGTCAGAGTGTATAAGCTCTATCCTCTTTCAGGCCACAAAGTCTGTGGCTGTAAGTAAATCCAGTTTGACATCAAGCAGGCTTGAATTTCTATTTGGTGAGCAAAGTTTACAGATTGGAAGGAGATTGTCAACCTTAATAACAAGCTCTAGACTAAGACCAAGTATTTCTCACATGTCATAGTTGTGTATTTCTCTATGGAGTGGATAGGACCCTCACCACACACATACTCTCTCTCTCTCTCACACACACACACACACACACACACACACACACACACACACACACACACACACACACACACACACACACACACACACACACACACACACACACACACACACACACACACACACACACACGTCATTGAGGCATATACTGTATAAAAGAATTAAATTCTGGAAATCCAATCATTGATAAAAGTATCTGACCAAGAATGGAGTGGGCTAGATTAGCACAGAAATACACAGGTGGATGAAATATGAATAAGGGAACTAGTCTTTGGAGAAACAGTGTTTATCTTCTACAGAACATAAACTATAACTAATGTATGTTGTGCGTCATTTCACTTCCTTTCCGTTTGACTTTTCAAGTCATTCACAGGTTTCATCAGTACTAATATACCGAATCCGTAACCGATGTTGGTGCTTCGTGAAACTCACATGAAGGCATCCCTATGATATTTGAGAGCATTAAGAACTAGTTTTTTTCAAAGGTGGACACTGAACTATATAATTTGAAGCCTGTCTTAATAACTCCATGGGAAGTTAACTTGTTGAAGACAGACAGATCATGTTTTGTAGTAAGGTTGATCAGTGTGCCCTCCAGGGGCTGGGAGACACTGACAACATCTTTAGTAAAAGCCTTATCAAGCATTACATCCTGCTTGCAACATCAATGAAAGTAATTCTATAGTATTCTGGTTCATCTCAAATATAATAAAAATTTGTATTCTTTTTTGCACCTCCTATCTTTCAAATTTCTTGCCTGGTGGAGATTTAATGGTTGTCTGTGGTTAAAGTGTCATCCTTAACCACAAGCTGTTCATCAGAAAGGAATAATATTGAATGGAAAGCATTTTGTGGATGGTTATCAGCTAATAGATTCCAGTGCAGAGTTCACAGAGATTAGTAGGACTTCCTCTCAGATCTTGTAGCTCAAAGTGGATTACTGGTGTCATGTCTGCTTTAAAGTTTCCAACAAACTGCCAATGACTCTCAGCAAGGCAAAGTTAGATAGGGTTTGTAGAATCCACAACAACAAGGTTAAATGAATTATCAGAAGAAATCTACAAAGACCAAAAGCCAAAGAATAATGTGTGTGTGTGTGTGTGTGTGTGTGTGTGTGTGTGTGTGTGTGTGTGTGTGTGTGTGTGTGTGTGATTGGATTGGAGGCTTCTAATCATGATGTACAATAGAATGTCAGCCAATTGACCAGCATCAGATACACATTTCCCAATTTCATCAGTCAAGTCCCAGAAGTTCAGCTTTCAACACCGTAATTCCATCCACGCTCGACAGGCAGCTCGGAGACCTTGGCCTTGACGCTGCCTTGTGCAGCTGGATCTGGATCCCGGACTTCCTGTCAGATCACCAGCAGGTGGTAAGAGTGGGCTCCCTCACCTCCATCCCTCTGACTCTCAATACAGGAGCCTCTCAGGGCTGTGTACCATGTCCCCTCCTTTACTCCATGTTTACCCATGACTGTGTCACCACCCACAGCTCTAATCTGCTAATTAAATTTGACAATGACACTACATTGATTGGCCTAATCTCAAACAATAACGAGGTGGCCTACAGGAAGAAGTCATCTCTCTGACACAGTGGTGTCAAGAAAACAACCTCTCACTCAACTTCACAAAATCAAAGGAGCTGGTTGTGGATTACAGGAGGAATGGAGACAGGCTAAACCCTATTCACATCAATGGATCTGGGGTTGAGAGGGTAAGCATCTTCAAGTTCCTCAGCGTCCACATCACCAAGGACCTCATGTGGTCTATACACACCAGCTGTGTGGTGAAAAAGGCACAACAATGCCTCTTTCACCTCAGATGGTTGAGGAAGTTTGGTATGGGCCCCCCAAATCCTAAGAACTCGCTCCAGTAGCACAACTGAGAGCATCCTGACTGGCTGCATCACTGCCTGGTATGGGAACTGTACCTCCCTTAATTGCACGATTCTGTAGAGAGTGGTGCTGACAGCCCAGCGCATCTGTAGTTGTGAACTTCCCATGATTCAGGACATTTACAAAGACAGGTGTGAAAAATGGGCCCAAAGGATCATTGGGGACCTGAGTCACCCCAACCACAACCTAACCCAGCTGCTACCATCTGGGAAACGGTACTGCAGCATAAAGGCCAGGACCAACAGGCTCCGAGACAGCTTCTTCCACCAGGCCATCAGGCTGATTAACTCACGCTGATCTGAGTGTATTTCTATGTTACATTGATTGTTCTATTTATTATAAATTACTATGAATACACATTTAGACAGAGACATAATGTAAAGATTTTTACTCCTTATGTATGTGAAGGATGTAAGAAATAAAGTCAATTCAAAATGATATGGATTTTTGTTTTCAGGATGGTGCTGAGCTACAGTCTCTACTGAGATTATGGCTCAGACTTAGTTATCTTTTAAGTTTGTAGGGATGGTTTTGGGGACAGAGAAGGGAGTTTCAAAGGTTCATTTTATTATCAAAGTATGTTTGCAAAATACAACTCTGAAACTTGTCTTTTCCAGAGAGCTGTAGAATACAGAAATCCATATTTAAGTAGTTGAAAAAGACATCAAAACCAATCCCCATGTGTAAAGAAAAATAAATAACAATTTGCAAACGCCAAACACTCCTAACCCTTCCCTCGCACAAAACTAACGCATCACCCAAACCCCCAGCTAGCAATCCACAACAAGAAAGAATGGGCGGGAACACGAAGAAACATAGACCTGGAAGTTTAGGGTTAGCTAGTGGTTAAGGATAGCAACTTTGGGGAAGTTGGAGGACAGATGAGGGTTTAACGATGAGGATGTGGAGGAGTCAGAGGTCAGTTCTTGTCTTCGCGCTCCACATTCAAAGTCCAGTTACGAGGTCCGATGACGAAGTGCATCCATGGTGCTTATCCCCACTCTGCTTTTGAAGTCCAGCGATGTGGATGGGTGATCGAGGACATCCACAGTCCAGGTCTCTGTGCTCAAAGGTCAGCAACGTGGACAAGTGACGAAGGACATTCATGGATGTCTGGCTGTCCCAGTCGGTGTATTCCGGAATCAGATATCTGTGTGATCAAGAGACATGAGGGCTGGTCAGTCGGTGTGCCTGGAGTTCGGGGTCCTGTCATCGGCTAGTCTGGGAGTCTGAAGGTTGATCTGTAGTCCAGAAGTTGAAGTCCGATGGCCAAAGCCTGGAGGCTGGGGGGATGTCTCTGTGTGTGGGTGGGTGAGAGGGAGGGTGGCAGAAGGGAAAAGGACTTATTTTGCTGTTGTTGTTTTGTTGTTTGTTGTGTTCTGCCGAGCACTGTGGCATGATACACTCAGTGGCCACTTTATTAGGTATCTCCTATGTCTGATGGTTCATCGTGTTGTGCATTCAGAGATCCTCTTCTACACAGCACTGTTGTAACGCGTAGTTATTTGAGTTTCTGTCGCCTTCCTGTCAGTTTGAACCAGTCCGGGCATTCTCCTCTGACCTCTCTCATTAAAAAGCTGTTTTTGCCTATGTAATTTCCATTCACTGAACATTTTTGTTTATCGCACCGTACCCTAGAGACTGTTGTGTGTGGACATCCGAGGTGACCAGCAGTTTCTAAAAAACTCAAATAGTACCAACAACTATTGCACGGTTAAAGTCACTTAGATCACATTTCTTCCCCTTCCGATGTCTGGTCTCACCATTAACTGAACCTCTTGGCCATGTCTGCTGTTTTATGCATTGAGTTGCTGCTATGTGATTGGCTGCTTAGGTATTTGCAATAATGTGCGGGTGTACTTAAAAAAAGTGGCTGCCCTGGCTTGTATATGACAGCTAGAATGCAACATCTATGGTCAACCGTGACCAATGAGGGCCTTATTAAAAAAAACAGCTTTTGAGTGTATGTTGGCACCAGAATGTAAAGACCGGCCCCAACACATTCCTAGGTTGTGTAGTCGTTAATGCAAATGCCACATTTCACTGTATATTTCGATGTACATGTGATAAATAAATCTGTATTTCACTATAAGAGTGCCACAGAGTGAAGTCTGCTGTTAACCTCTCCTCTCCCACAAATCCATGACAGTATTTTCTACAGCTGATCTTTGGTTGGTGTGGAGAGGGCTCCTTAGGGATTGATCACCTTCCCACCAGGCAACACAGTAATGACATATTGAGTGCAAATTCTTCATGCAGGTGCTGCCTTGATCCAGGCAGATAAAGTTTTAACACATAATTACAGTTGAAGGCCCTCCCAACAATTTAATTTAAAGATAATTTTTTGCCAAACCTCCCAAATTTTGTAAAGGTCACTTAACAGAATGTTATCACTGTGCATGTTGCATACCTTCTATCATGGAAAGAGATGATAAAAACAGGAAATTCAGCCACCTATCTTCTGACAGAAAGTGTACTTAGTCTCAAGAAGCATACAAGATTCTAGGTCAAATAAAATTCATCACGTCCTAGAAACATAGAAAATAGGTGCAGGAGTAGGCCATTCGGCCATTCGAGCCTGCACCGTCATTCAGTATGATCATGGCTGATCATCCAACTCAGAACCCTGTACCTGTTTTCTCTCCATATCCCCTGATCCCTTTAGCCACAAGGGCCATATCTAACTTCCTCTTAAATATAGCCAATGAACTGGCCTCAACTGTTTCCTGTGGCAGAGAATTCCACAGATTCACCACTCTCTGTGTGAAGAAGTTTCTCCTCATCTCGGTCCTAAAAGGCTTCCCCTTTATCCTTAAACTGTGACCCCTCGTTCTGGACTTCCCCAACATTGGAAACAATCTTCCTGCATCTAGCCTGTCCAATCCCTTTAGAATTTTATACATTTCAATAAGATCCCCCCTCAATCTTCTAAATTCCAGTGAGTATAAGCCTAGTCGATCCAGTCTTTCTTCATATGAAAGTCCTGCCATCCCAGGAATCAATCTGGTGAACCTTCTTTGTTCTCCTTCTATGGCAAGAATGTCTTTCCTTAGATTAGGGGACCAAAACTGCACACAATACTCTAGGTCCTGATGAAGGGTGATGCATATGTTGCTCAAGATTTCCAGCATCTACAGAGTCTCGTGTCTCAGATACAATGCATTGTCTATCATAATGGTTTATAATTAAAATTTCCTGTAGTTGTAGTTGAATATGCAGGAAAACCAAGGATTGGCTGAGAGAACAAGACATTGATTGAGCAGGTGTGCTTATGCCCAAGGAGGTAATCCATTCAGGGTATCATTTAAAGCATCTGATACAGGTAGTGAAAGTATGATTTATGTACATTTGCAATTAAGCAGAGCAATAAATTTCCAGTGATAGCTGCAGAAATCAATGATCTTGAAACATACTATGGTTCAATCACACTCTGAAGGCAACAGTAAATTTCATCATTAATTTGCTGAGAGGTAGCTCCCAAGATCTGAAAGTGTCCACATTTTCCCTAGTCTTGCCATGAACCTTTTCTTGGCAGAGGTCTGTTTTATACAGTCATACAGGTTGGTAGAGGACCTCAAATTTGTGTATGCTGCTGAGTGTAAGAATTACTTCTCATATGCTTCAGTGAGCAGGTTAATGACGGATTGGATCTTGGCCTCTGAATACACACAAACAAAAATCCATCTGCTTAATGTCAGTCATTTGCTGAGGTTGGGTGACGTTGATTCTGGTTAGTAGTTGCCATTAGTTGAACAGTTTTAGATGAGTTCTGAAGGTTATCTGTACTTCTTGGGAAATTTCTTGGATAAGTGGTGCTAAAGATTGAAAAAAATATTGGAGCAATCATGCAGTCATAGTTGGTACTGGACTTCACTGAGAATGACTGTCATAAAATCTATTGTTGGAACATTGTCTTCATGAAGCAAACATGAGATGTAGATGAAATGTGAATTAGATGATAGACTCAAAGCTTTAGTGAGATTAGAAAAGGCCACTGTTATTGGATGGTGGTAGTCTCTGCAATTTCTTTAGAGTTGTTGAATAACATAGAGATGACTCAACATGAAGAGAGTCCACAGCGATTCAGGAAGCAACTCTTTAGCTACTGAGAAGGGCTTAGTTTGACTTTCTGTGAGGCAGAGAGCATAAAAACCCCTTCATGCCTTCTTTCAAGTCAAGTCAAGTTGATTGTCACCTGCACAAGTATAGTGAGACACTAGTATAACGGAAAACTTAACTGTAGCAACATCACAGGCAATACACAGAGCATAAATTTTACAAGACACCGAGGAAAAAGACGATGCAAAACTAGAATTTCATCCAAAAGTAAACACAATCAGAAACAGATCCATGATAGTGCAAAAGGTTCCACTGCTAACAATGATCATTACCATTACACCATTTTAAGGTTTTGCATGTAAAGGAAAAATATACGATTGATTTTTGCAATCTCAAATTAAAGTTCAAAGTACATATACATATACTGTATTCAAGCCTGAAATTCATTTTCTTGCAGGCATACTCAATAAATGCATAATAGGATAATAGCCATAATAGAAGCAATGAAAGATCGCCTCAACTTGAGTGTTCAGTCAGTGTGCTGGAGTCAATAAACTGTGCAAATGCAAAAAGAAAGAAACAATAATAAATAAATAAATAAACAAACAAACAAATAAATAAATAGATAAATATTGAGAACAGGAGATGAAGGGTCCTTGAGAATGAGTCCATAGGGCGTAAGAACATTTTAGTGATGGGACAAGCGAAGTTGAGTGAAGTTATTCCCTTTGGTTCAAAAGCCTGATGGTTTAGGGGTAATAACTGTCTGAAACTGGGGGTATGAATCCTGAGGCTCTTGTATCCTCTTCCTGATGGCAGCAGCGAGAAGGGAGCATGGCCTGGGTGGTGGGGGTCCCTGATGATGGATGCTGCTGTCTTCCCGTCCATGTAGATGTGCTCAATAGTGTGGAGGGCTTTACCCATGATGGACTGGGCCATATTCACTACTTTTTGTAGGATTTTCCATTCAAGGACATTGGTGTTTCCATACCAGCCTGTGATGCAGCCAGTAAATGTATTCTCCACCACACATCTACAGAAGTTTGTCAAAGGTTTAGATGTCATGCTGAACCTTTGCAAAATTCCTAAGGAAACAGAGACTCTGCTGTGCTTTCTTTGTAATTGCACTTACATGCTGGACGCGGGACAGGTCCTCTGAAGTGATAACACCGAGCAATTAAAGCTGCTGACCCTCTCTACCTCTGATCCTCTGATGAGGACTGACTCATGGACCTCTGGTTTCCTCCTCTTACAGTCAATGATCAGCTCTTTGGTTATGCTGACATTGAGTGAGAGGTTGTTCTTTTGGCACCACTCAGCCAGATTTTCAGTCTCCTTCCTACATGATGTTTCATCACCACCTTTGATTTGGCCTACAACAGTGGTGTAGTCTGCAAACTTGAATATGGCTTTAGCGCTGTGCTTAGCCACACAGTCATAAGTATAAAGTGAGTAGAGCAGAAGGCTAAGCACACAGCCTTGTGGTGCACTTGTGCTGATGGAGATTGTGGAGATGTTGTACCTAATATGAACTGACTAGGGTCTGCAAGTGAGGAAACTGAGGAACCAATTGCAAAAGCAGGCATTGAGGCTAAGGTCTTGAAGCTTATTGATTAGTTTTGGAGGGATGACGGTATTGAATGTTGAGCTGTAGTTGATAAAGAGTATCCTGATGTACGCACCTTTGTTTTCCAGATGTTCCAGGGTTGAGTGAAGAGCCAATGAGATGGCATCTGCTGTGGACTCATTGCTCCGGTAGGTGCATTGGAATGGATCTAAGTCTCTCTCAAGCAGGAATTGTTATGTTTCATTACTATACTCTCAAAACACTTAAACACTGTGGATGTAAGTTCTACTGAATGATTGTCATTAAGACACGTTACTACATCCATCTTAGACACTGGTAGACCACTGTTTGAAGCAGTTGGATACCTCAACCTGCTGAAGTGAGAGGTTAAAGATCTCAGTGAACACTCCAGCTCTTTCATACTTGGCCAGGTACTCCATCTGGGACAGATACTTTTCATGGATTCACCCTCCTGAGGGCTGTTTACCCATCGGCCTCAGGGACTCAAACCACAGGATCATCAGGGGTGTGGGAGTTCATGATGGTTCCTCCATGTCCTGATGGCCAAATTGAGCATAGAAAGCATTGACCTCATCTGGAATCAAAGCCCTGTTGTTGCCTATGGTGCTTGATTTAACTTTATTCAAGCTCTGCCATAACTGTCGAGCATCCTTCGTTGATTCAAGATTAGTCCAGAATTGCCACTTTGCCTATGAGATGGCTTTCTGTACTTGGACTTCTTGTAACTTTCTTGGTCACCAAAATGCTTTGGGATACCAGAACATTTACCAGGGGTGATTGATATGTTCGTGGCCTATGGTAGAAGGAATCAATTTTAGAAAACCTAGCACATTTATTTTTCAACATAGTCCCCTCCTACATTTACACACTTAGTCCAGCAGCTGTGGAGCGTATGGATCTTGGACCTCCAGAAAGTGTCCACAGCAGGGGTGATTGAAAAGTTTGTGGCCTAAGGTAGAAGGAGATGAGTTATTAACTTCAAACTTTCTGCATAATCACTCAAAGAGTTGAACTGCATGTACATGTAACGAGAGCTGTATAACTCATCTCCTTCTATCTTAGGCCACAAACTTATCAATCACCCATCTGTGGACACATTCTGGAGGTCTAAGATCTGTATCTCCATGACCGCTGGACTAAGTGTGTAAATGTAGGAGGGGATTATGTTGAAAAATAAATGTGCTAGGTTTTCTAAAATTGACTCCTTCTCCCTTAGGCCACAAACCTATCAATCACCCCTCATATTATTAGTCAATGGAGCTCAATGCACATGAAAGCTATGTGAATGCTCTAACAAGTGCAAGATTATCAAGTATTACAAATTTCTTATACAGTAATTCTTACAAATAACTCATAGATTTCTATTAGTGTACTGTGGAGAACATTCTGACTAGTTGAATTACAGACTTGTATGGAGGCACCAATGCACAGGATCGTAAGTGTAATGAGAGACCTTGGTGAGGACGGTTAGGCTCGAGTGCTAGTGTATCCGAGGCTAGGATAAAGACATGGTACAAGACTGAAATGAGAACTGAGCACTGAACAAGACATAAGACAATAACCCATGTGAGCGTATGATTGAGCACCAAACTTCCGATCAGGTTCTCTTTAAATACTGAAATCCTGGCGCCAAAACATGGCAGCCAGTTAGTGTAACTCTCCTGAATCCTTAAAGGGGCATCCACAGCTATCCATACTCCGGAGAATTAGTGCATCAAAACTCAGGAAGCTGGCTCCTGAAGGCCCTGGCTGCTTAGAGAGATAGTGATGGTATTGTGGATAAGAGTCGGATTCAAGATGACCTTTTCAGGCACTCAGCATCTTTCCTTGGGTCTAAATCCTTCTCAGTCCATGAGACACTGTCAAACATCCCAAACAGTTCATGAGAGCAAAACTCTTCTTCCTGTGAAACCTGTTCCCCATCAGTAAACCTGGGTGGCAGCAGAGCTGATGTGGTAGGGCTGAGGGTGTGGTGCTGACAGGTTTTAATTTAGAGATGTTGAAGTTGATTGACCTTCAGGGTCTTGGAGAGCTGTAGGGTGTAAGCCACTAGGTCTACTTTCTCGAGGACTTTGAAGAGTCCAGTGAACTTGGAAACCAAACTGTCTCCCCACAGTAATAGCAGCAGCCTTGACCCCACTGCTAAGACTTCTCACTGGCGGAGAGGCTTGTGTGAATAATCTGCATGGGCTCAGCAGTATCCTGAACAGGAGATGGCCTGGTCATGGTCCAAGTTCAGGGGTGGAACTGCGATGGGTTGAGACCAGGCTTGGCTAGCCTTCTGTGACCTCTTGATTATAATCGAGTCAGGTGGTTTGTTCAATCAGGACTTCCAAGTCTCCTGCTGGCTCTCCCAGGGAGAGGGCATCCTTTAGCTCATCTTGGAGACAGTGGTGGTATTGAGTGGTCAAGGCTTCCTCATTCCAGCCACTCTCTTGGGCAAAAGTCTGTAACTCTATAGTGTGGTTAGCCACTGACCGACAGCCCTGACACACCATCGAAGCTCTCCAGGGTCAGAAAACGTACTAGCTCCACTGAGGCTCACCCAAGTGACTCTGCTTTCCTCCTTGTGAAAGTTGACACACAGCAACCTAGAGGTCATGAATCTCCAGGCTCTGTCAAGAAATCCTCTTGCTGTGGCCAAGTGGACGAAAGAATCTGAGAACCCACTGGGTCGTTGTTGGCTCAATTGTGACGAGAGGCCTTGATGAGGACGGTTAGGACCCAAGTGCTGGAGTATCTGAGACTGGAATCGAGACGCGGTACCAAGACTGAAATGTGAACTGAGCATTAAACAAGACGCTAGACGATAACCCACGTTGAGCTTACGTCCAGGTTCTCTTTGAATACTGAAATCTTGGCACCAAAATATGGCAGCCAATTAGCGGGAAGGTCCTGAATCCTTAAAGGGGCTGCAGCAGCTAGCCATTCTCTGGAGAGCATCGAAATTCCAGAAGCTGGCACGGTTGGGTGCATATCATAAGAGAAAGAGGCTGTAGTGGGTTACAGACTCAGCCAGTTTCACCACGGGCACAGTCCTCCTCATCATTAAGGACATCCTCAAGCTGCAGTGCCTCAGGGAAACGGCATCCACATTTAAGAAACCTCACATATGGGACATGCACTCTTCTCACTGCTGCCGTCAGGGAGGAGCTACAGGAGCCTGGATTTCCACATTCAGCAATTCAGAAACGTCTTCTCCCCTCCGCCATCAGATTTGTGAACAGACTGTGACCCCATGAACACTACCTCATTATTCCTTTTTCATGCACGATCTATTTGCTTTTGTAATGTTTAGAATTTTTACGTACTGTTGCTGCAAAGTAACAAATTTCACATCATTTAGGCCAGTGCTAATAAACTGAATCAGATCCTGGTTCACTGTCTTCCTCATAGCTCTAACCTGCAGCAGTCCTTTTGTGTGTATCCTTGTAGACCAATTGGAGTGTTCCAAATTCAATTACAAATCATCATTTAGGTCGCGGCTTATTCAAATATCATATATCTCCACATTCCACCACAGGACTCACTCCGAGAGACGCAGGTAAAGCAAATGAAGCAAAAGAAAAATCATGATTTGTATTTGAGTGCCAGTGAGAAGCATTTCAGAGAGAGCTAATATAATACACAGAAATTATATTGCTGAGAAAGTAAATGACATAAAAATTGGAGAAGTCAGAAATATCAATTTGATCAACTAGCTGATGCAAGAGATATATAGCCCATACTGAAGAAATATGTGATAGTGTATTTATTTCTGAAGGGAATAAGGAACCAGGTATTGAAGATAAAACATAGGCCAACAGTAATTTAAATTAGCATATTACATGTTCATAAGAAAGCATCAGAATAAAGGATTTCCACTGTAGACAGAGATAAAGTGGAATTTCTTCTTTCACAAATCTTTGGAATCCTTTCACCAAGAGAGTTGTGAGAGCTGAGCAAGTTAGACCCATGGACTGTGCAGAAATCAACTATGGTAGCCATGAATCAGATGGGAAAGTAGAGTTGACAGCAAGACCAGCAGAATTTTATTTATAAGTGGAGCAGGTTCAAGAGATTTTATGGTCTTTTTCTGCTCTTATTTCTTATGTGGAAGCTAGTTAAGTGTATGACTAGCTCACATTGTCAGTGCTCCAGATGTATAATTTCTAAAACTAATAAAGTATATAAGCAGAATTGCAAAAAAACTTAAGATACCAGAAATCTGAAGTTAAAGAAATACTCAGAATATCAGGAGGCATGTATAGAAAGTTAACCTTTCAAGTTAATGATCTTGCATCATACTGTGTGTTAACCTTAATGATCCTAGATATTCAAGGATGTTTGTATTCTGGCCCTTTCTTCAATAAAAGAATAAATGTGAATGCAAGTCCTTTCCCTTTTACACGAAGTTGGCATATTAATATTTTTCCCGCACAAACTGTCATCTTTCATTATCACTTAATGAAAAAGAATAGTCTCATAGGTCATAAAATAGCATGATAGGCTGGAGGAGCAAATCTACAGGGAAATTAGAGAAGTGAAAGAATTCTCGAGTACTTCAATATTGATTGGGATAATACTAGTATAAAGAGCAAAGGAGAGGGTTATTTCAGTAATTTACGCTGGGGAATATACAAACACATGAATTAGGAGCAGGAATAGGCTTCGTAAGCCTGCTCTGCCATTTAATAAGATCATCACTAATCTGAAAGTAACCACAAACTCTGCATTTCTGTTTACTCCTAATAATCTTTCACCCCTTCGCTTATTAAGTGCTTTTCTATCTCTGTCTTAAAAATACTCAGATTCTGCTTTCACTTCACTTAGATAAAGTGGGTTCTAAGGACTCAAGATTGTCTGAGAGAGGAAAAAAATCATCCAAGCTATTTTAAATGGAAAACAATGATTTTTTTTCCTGAAAAGACCCTGCTTCTACAGGATGCACGTTCCTTGTGCATGAGAACCACAGGGACCCTCAAGAGTTATAGCCAAGTGCTGCAAGAAGATGGGACAGTTGAGTGCAATAATGGAAGGCAGTTTCCATACAGAGGATCTGGAGAAGCCTGTGGTGCAGAAAAATGTTTTTGGTCATTCTTCATAACTAAGAGAAGAGTAGCTGAAAACTTCTCCTTGGGTACGGGGTTTGGATGATCTCTCCAATACAGAAAACCATGAGATGTGGGAGAGGTGCAGAGGGGCACCAAATGTAGTACATTAATTCAAGAAAGCTGTATGGATAATCTAGCTGAATGTAGGCAATTGAATCAAACATAATAGGTGGGGAGATAATAGAAAAGTATCTAAGAAAAGGTTAGTTTCACTTGGAGATGCAGGGATTGATCACATTAACATATGGTTTTATTAATTTGTGTTTTTTTGTGAGAAGGTAAATAAGTGTTGCAATGTGGGTAGTCTAGTTGATGCAGTCCATTCTGATTTCTTTTTTAGTTACCTTTGTAATCTGGACATAGCTTGAAGACCAACCCATCCCTCTGCTGAAAGAACTCTGATAGAGTTGTGTAGAGAGTATTCCCAGGATTTAAACCATTGAGGATAAAGGAGCGGAAATATATTTAAAACCATGATGGTGTATCATCTTGATGGTGTTGCTTCAAGCTTACTACTCTTGTTTTTCACAGTGGTAGAGGAGTTGTTGGTGATGCTCTTAACTAAATTGTGCTTCTGTCCATTCGCTTGTAGATGATGGAAAAGCATTGGAATGTCAGGAAGCGAATTACACCCTGCATGAAACATGAGAACTAATCTGCTCTTGTAACAATGAAGCTGGTCCTGTTGAGGTTTTGCTCAATGGTGATCTTTAACATTTTGATGACGAAAGACTCAGAGATGGCAATGCGATTGAGTGTCATGAATTGCCTCTCTTTTCTTGGAGTTATCCATTGTCTAGTTCTTTTGTGCTTTCACTGATCAGCCGATGGGTGAATGTTGTCTAAGTTTTGCTGCATGTGCGTAAGACTTGCTTGATTTGTTGAAAAGATGCAAGTGGAGCTGAGCATTATGAACTCACCTGTGAACATCACAACTTCTGACCTAATAATGGAGGAAAGTTCATTGATGAAGATGGCTAGAATTAGGACAGTCCTCTAAGGAATGTCTGTAGTGATCTCCAGTGATACACTTCACCTCTGGAAGTCCATTGTTTGTGCCATATTTGGGACTGGGTGGTCCAAGGGAAACCCACACAGAGCATAAGTGAAGAGATTAGTGATGAGGTGCATAAATGTTTTTGGAGAGCACTTCTGGTGATGTCTAATGGCATCCTTCATAGAGAGTAGACTGAGCAGTATTTCAACAAATTGTTGTTTTCCTGTATTTTGTGACCAGGACGTACCTAGGCAATTTTCCAGGTAGCTGCCAATGTTGTAACTGTACTGAAACGGCTTCTGAAACACAATTCCTCAGCATTCAGTATTAAAGGGAAACTACTCTAGTAGGTTGAGTCATGCCTGGACAAGTGTAACTCCAAAAAAACTCTGAATGCTTGACACCACTCAGGACAAAGCAGATGATTCACCACTCTAAACATACACCCCTCCACCTGCAATTCATCGTGACTGAAATGTGTACCAGCTTATACAATATGCTCCAGTAACTTGTCAAGTTTATCAGCTACACCTCCCAAATCCCTGACATCAAACACCTTGAAAAGCAAGAGCTGCAGATTTATGGGAATCTGACCACCTCCTTGTTCTCTATTTATACACACATTATCTTGACTTGAAAAAATATCACTGATATTTCCAAATAAACAAAGGTATCACATGCATGGTAGAACAAACTAATTGACCACCTAGTAAGTATAATAAACAAGGTAGTATTCATGCTTCTGTTCAGTGAATTATTTTAAATCTTTAAATGTGCAGAATGATCCCAAGAAGTAACTTTTATTTTTATAGAACTGCCATCAAACAACATCATATTGCCTGTTTATAAAATATTCTTAGCCTATCTACAGAGAATTAGAGAAAGGTACATTTTGTGCAAGTTTTTCATTACTTTATGAGTGCCACAGTGGATGATCGGTTGATGGACTGGGAGAATGTGACAAAAAAAAGAGTAAAAGACAAGCGCTTTATATGACCATGGGATCATATTAAAAGAAGTCTCACACTTGCTCACTTGAATAATCTTTACCTTTTTTTTTGTTTTCTGTGCTTAGATAGGAAAAGCTGAACATTATAGTGCAGAACCAGATAAATACTGTTATACTATTTACTTCATAAATAATACAATTCAAATTTAATACAAAACATCCTTGAAAGATTAGAATTATTAAGTATTACCTTATGCATACTTCCCAAATAAAATAGGCCAGCAAGTGGTTCAGAGCTTGGAGCCCCAATGTTCCTTGGAAATGAATCATTATTTGATAGTTTTCTTTGCATTACCAGAACTAGGAATAATAATTAACTAGAATGTTCTGACAATTTCCAACAACTCTCCCCAGATTTTATCACTCATCTACATGCTTGGAGCAATTTTCAATGGCCAAATAATGCAATTTTGAAATACACTTTTAGTGTTTGTATAATAATAAATTCCAGCAATTTCTTATTACTGATGTCAGACTAACAGGTTTATGTATTTCTTTATTTTCATGCCCCTTTTATAATCCTATGTAGCAAGTTTAATGGTGGGGTCATACTTGTTACATTACATGAGTATTATTCTGTTATGACTAGCGAAACCATTGTCTCCACTTCCACCTCTTTTAAAACTTTGGGATGCTCCTGAGAATGTAATCCTTTCCCCTCCCATTAATATCTCCAATATGAGCTTTTAACCAATGCTAACGTTATTGAATTTAACATTTAATCCAGATTTGTGATTTCAATGGAAATAATAACCTGATATGTAGTGAGATGCTGAAGATGTTCTATAGGTCAGTTGTGGAGAGCGCCCTCTTCTTTGTGGTGGCGTGTTGGGGAGGAAGCATTAAGAAGAGGGATGCCTCACGTCTTAATAAGCTGGTAAGGAAGGCGGGCTCTGTCGTGGGCAAAGTACTGGAGAGTTTAACATCGGTAGCTGAGCGAAGGGCGCTGAGTAGGCTACGGTCAATTATGGATAACTCTGAACATCCTCTACATAGCACCATCCAGAGACAGAGAAGCAGTTTCAGTGACAGGTTACTATCGATGCAATGCTCCTCAGACAGGATGAAGAGGTCAATACTCCCCAATGCCATTAGGCTTTACAATTCTACCGCCAGGACTTAAGAACTTTTTAAAAGCTATTATTAATGCTTTTTGAGATGGTGATTTAGATGCATATCATATTTTTTTACTGAGTTAAGTATTGTATGTAATTAGTTTTGCTACAACAAGTGTATGGGACATTGGAACAAAAGTTGAATTTCCCCATGGGGATGAATAAAGTATCTATCTATCTATCTATCTATCTACAAGACAATAAATTTATCATTGTCTTTTTGCTTAGTCTAAGTCCCACAAAAGCTAGGAAATCAGTTCCTCATATTGAAAATTATAATTTTATTTGCCTTACAACCATTCCAAAATAATATCGAGCATTGGAAAACTGCAGATCTATAAGAGTCCACAGTGTTAGCCAGGAGTCACTGCACAAATAAATTTATGAGGATGCTTACACAGCTGCATCCTCAGAGAGGGAAGTTCGTCAGTCTTCCCTAAACAGAATTTAGTTGAACATTTACCATGAATACTTGTTTCTATTAAAAAAGCATCACATCATAGCACGAGTCTAATCAGCTAATTAATGTCTAACTGATTACTGATTATCGGCGAAGTGATGGAACATGCCACTGACAGTGTTATCAAGGGCCAGTTATTAACCAGTCACCTACTTACCCATAGTCAGTTTGGGTTTTGTCAGCAGCACTCAACTCCAAACCTCAACACAGTCTTGGTCTAAACATGGACCAAAGAGCTGAATCCTGGAGGTGAGGTGAGAAGGACTAATTATGACTTCAAGGCAGATATTGACAGAGCAACATGTCAAAGAGACACTGCTAAAACTAAATCAAAGTGCATCAAGGAAGTACACACTAATGGCTGAAGTCTTGCCATGTACAAACGAAGTCACTCATCCTATCCACAGGACATTGTTACATGAGTACCTTAGGTCAGTGTCTCAGATGCAACCATCTTCAGTGCCTCCATTAATAACCTTCCTTTCACTTTTCTCCCCCACAATCCAGTAACAGATCCTTACTTATGGCCTCACCACTCCATACCCTTTTCCTCCAACTTAAAACTTGATTTGTTTCTAAATTTTACAGTTCTTTTCAGTGACATGAATGCTTAACTGTGTCTCCCTTCTCTCAATGGATTTAAAAGTCACTGTGTGAATGTTAGATTGCAGCAATGATCAATCCCAGTTTGACCCTAAACTAGAATCTTAAATATTTACACAGGGTGCCATGAAATCATGAGAGGAGAGCAGGTTATGGCTTATTGAGAAAAGATATTCAACAGTTTGACAGGGGGACAAATAATGGTTAACATTTAAGAAAATAATGCATACATGGCCTGGTGCATATATCCAGGCTTTTCTGTTTATATTTCAGTAGTGGGATGTTCAGTGATGTTGAACAGTTTTCAATTTCATATGCAAATCTCCAGAAATGATACAGTTTATGTTTACATGCAGCAGGTTCTAGACAGTATTCCAGACAATTGGCTGATAAATGGCAAATAATATTCTTGCTACCAAAGTACCAGGCAGTGACTACCTTTAACATAAAATATAACAGCAAGGATGTAGTGTTGATACTTTATAAAGCACTGGTGAGGCCTCATTTGGAGTATTGCGAGCAGTTTTGTGCCCCTTATCTAAGAAAGGACTTTGGAAAGGGTTCAAAGGAGATTCACGAAAATGATTCCAGTATTCAACAGCTTGTCATATGAGGAGCATTTGATGGCTCTGGGCCTCTACTCACTGCAATTCAAAAGAATGAGGGGCATACTCATTGAAACCTATTGTATATTGAAAGACCTAGATAGAGTGAATGTGGAGAGGATGTTTCCTATAGTCGGCGAGTCTAAGACCAGAGGATACAGGCTCAGAACAGGGAAGTGTCCTTTTAGCCAGAGAGTGAGGAATCTGTGGAATTCATTGCCACAGGAGGCTGTGGAGGCCAAGTCTTATGTTAAAGGCAGAGGTTGATAGATTCTTGATTAGTCAGGGGAGGAAGAAATACATGACAGAAGGCAGGAGAGGGAAATCGATCAGCCATGATGAAATGGTGGAGCAGATTAGATGGACAAAATAGCTTGATTCAGCTCGTGTATCTTATGGTCTAACAAAAAGAGTCCTATGTACCGAGACATGAAATTCATTACCATTGTCATTGCTGAGACCTGAGAAATACTTACCATTTCCCCAAAGCACGACATTCAGAACAAAGCAGACCTTTGATCTGCATCCCAGTCACTGCACCGACCATTGATTCTTTCCACCATTGTCAGACTGCAGCCACAGAACAGTTACCCAACTTGGTTTTTCTATTAGCCAGTCTAAAAGGTGAGAAAGGACAAGGGCAACAGGCACATTGCAACCCCTCGAACTGCAGGTTCCTTTTTAAAACACACACTACCCTGACTGAGAAATTTATTGCTGTTCCTTCATTTTCCTTCCCAGTTGTGTCGTGCAAGTAACTTCATCATTAAGAAGCAGCAGTTCATTCAGATAGCTCACCACCACTTACTCAGGGACAGCCAGGGATGGGCATTGAAGAGAAACAGAAGCAATAGAATGCAGTAATTGCAGAGGTTTTCAACAATAAAGGATGATTTTTCTGGAAATAGAAACCATTTCCATAAACTTTTAACATGTTATTTGTTCTTAAAAGTGATCGTTTTCATGTTAGATTGCCCAAATAATCACTTACAGACTAAAGTGACCCAAAACTCGAATCTTGACTCAGGGAACTATGAAGTTATGAGGGGAGAGGATGCGGTGACTGATTGAAAAAGACATTCAACAGTTTGATAGCAGACAGACAATGGTTAGTATTTCAGAAAATAGTACACACGTACCAAAAAATCCTTCAAGGTATAATTAACCTAAACAAAAAATGATTTATGCATGGCTGACAAGAGAAATTAAAGATGGCATTAAATCAAAGGAAGAGGCTTATAATGATGTGAGAAATAACAGTAGCCCTGAGGATTGGGAGTGTTTAGAGAACTAAAAAATAAACGCAGGGAAGAATATAAGCATGCATAGGCAAGAACATAAAAAGAGATTGTAAGAGCTTCTATAGGTATCTAATAAGGTAAGGATGTGAGGGCAAATCTAGATTCCGTACAAACAGAGCCAGAGACAATTACAATGGGGAGTAAGCAGTTGTCAGGGGAATTAAACACCTGCTTCATGTCTATCGCTATACAAAAACTGATTAATATATTGGAGAACCAGAAGTCTACCGGTAAAAAGGAACTGAAGGAAATAAGTATTAGCTACAAAAAAAGTACTTGAGAAAAGTACTTGAAAGCCGACAAATCCTAAGAACCTAATGATCTACATGTCAAAGATTTTTTTTTAAAAAAAGTACAGAAAAAGCTGTAAGCACTCAGCAGGTCAGGTAGCATCCATGGAAAGAGAAACAGTTAACATTTCAGGACCAGGACCCTTCATTAAAACTGAAAAAGATAACCTTGATATCACCCTATTGTAAAATTTTTCACATGTTTTTCACAACTACCCATTTTTGTATGCATGTTTCATTTTTTTTCCGCCAGTCTGAGGAAGAATTACTTACCTGAAACATTAATCTGTTGTTCTCTCCACAGGTGCTGCCCGATAAACATCTTCTGCTTTATTACTGAACCATGAGTGAGTGTAATGGTTTCAATGTCTTGTTTATAGTTCTACCTGTGTTTATTGCCTTATTCAAGTGAAAACATAAATGAACCAATATACATCACAACAGGAAAAGAAAGTTAACCTGAAAATAATTCTGAAAAATGTCCCCTTGGGCTTCGAATAAAATGCAACCAACCAGCTATCTGCTATTCTTATTTTTATTGGAAGTAAAATGGATTTGTTGAAGATGTATCGGGTTACAAGGATCAATCAACAGCAGGTCAAACAGACTGGCAAAAAACGCATGTTGGAACATAAGGAAAATCAGCTAATGAAATAGTGCTAAAACTACTGATAATTCCACTTTCAGGAGGGTCTCCTGCCTGAAATTCATTCTTTTTAAAAAATCCTGTTTGTTACGAACTGGCTCAAATTCCAAGTACAGAAAGTATTTAGTTTTACACAAAACTATAAAAATAAATTCTTAAGACACAAGCTGAGGCTTCAGCCATCTCATGTTGAGTTCCAACTGCACAAATTGAATAACCTGGGTCTCCTTTCCTTTCAAATGTCTACTGTGTTTAACTTGTAACATTGTTCACCACAAGTGCTGAATGAGAGATGGTTTACAAAAATTTTGTCTGAGAGCCAGCCAGTGTTAATAATGAGCTGATATTACATATCAGTGAGGTAGTTTAGTATATATATATATATATAAAATATAACTTCTGTTATAATCTGATCAGGCCTTTCTTTTAGACAACTATTTTTAATGTTTTTAATGGCTTTTGTTACTGGGTATATTTCAGAGTGTGCAGAAATCCTTAGAATTCAAGAAAGATAGGCAACAATGTGATTACCATTTTCCATTAAGTGCTCTAACTCATGTGAAAATAGATTTTGTTACATCTAATGTGATATAATACATATAATTATATTCTTACATCCTTTTTGAATTTTTTTTGTCCAAAAATTTAATACTAACACTTTTTCAGTTTTTTCTCTCGCCAGAGTGAAGCATGACAGCTTCTTTTGGGTTATTTGAACACTTCAGCTGGATACTTTCGAACTTCAATCACCAAAACAATTCCAGCATGACCTCCCTCTCCTCCTTCCTCCTCCCAAACCTCTTAAAACAACAGTTCCACTCCTTTCCTGACGACAGTTACAGTTTGCCCTGATGCCTTTACCATTCCCCACACCCCTCGTCACCTCCATCGATCACCATAAAACCTTTCCCCAGGGACCAAGGCTCCTGGTTTTCTCCCAACCACCCCCTGACCACAGCACCGATCTGGTTGGTCAATGGCCATGGTGCTCCTCGTTCAGCACATGCCCCTGGTCTCCATCGAATCTTGTCTCATACATCCCTTGACCAGAGTTTGTGATGATTGTCTGGAACAATAGATGTTACCATGCTGCAGCAATCCAGCACACCTTTGCAGACCACGAGAAACATTGGGCCTTTACTTTCTTCTCCACCTTCATACCCAATCGTGGTCTCTTCCTCTCTTTCAATTCTATATGTTCTTTCCATCCACTTTTGAATTTCATTTTCATTATACACATTCCACTTTTTCTTAGTTATAGAGTCATAGAAAAGTACAGCATAGAAACAGGCCATTAAGCCCATCTAGTCTGTGCAGACCATTTAAACTGCCTACTCTCATTGACCTGCCCTGGGTCCATAGCTCTCCATACCCCTACCATCTATGTAGGGGTCGTTGTTCCTACTTTTCTATTTCTTGTCTGTTTTCCTATTCCTGTCTCTTCTCTTGTCTCTCCATTTCTCCTGCTTCTCTTTGTTCTCGGTGATTGATATTCATCTTATCTGTTTACTTCTGTCCCCATTTCTCTCATTTTGATGGTTTCTTTCTGTCTCTTTCTCCCCTCATTCATTGCTGTCAGACTCTTGAGAAATCTGAGGAGGTGGCATGCTGGTGTTGGACGCAGAATTGTTTGATTTTGCTTCCCTAACATCTGGCACGACTCTGTGTAAAATCAAGCACAGAGAATAGACTGGCCCACAGTTCCCAGAACTTCCCACTAAAAAGGAATTTCCATATGTAGTGGAAGTGGAGCAGGAACCAGCTGATACTGTATGCATGCAGAAACTCAACTCACTTTGGATCTCTACCACCTCTATATTCTAACCAGTTAGAAACACTCTATCCTACCCTTTTTTAACCATCACACTTGGTCACATTGAGATCTATTTGCCATTCTTTTTATCCATCTGTTGTACTTATTAGTAGCTTGTTTATATTCAATTGTAAGATGTGAATAATAGCAGCAGGTTAACATCTATTGCCAATCCCTCAATGCCCTTGAGAAGTTGCTGGCGAACCACTGCAGTGTTTCTGCTTATGCTACGTGACAGGAGTTCAGTGATGGCCCAAGTGCAGAGGGAGAGATACAGGCACAGAGTGGATAGTTCACTCTGTTTAATTAAGAACTGTACAGAATAAAGGAAAATTATAGATGCTAAGCCAACAGAGCCACTATCTAAAAAGTCTCAAATTAACTGAAAAACTAATGCCATCACTGCAACTCAAAAGCAGTAACCTAGCACTTAATTAATACCGCTCCTTTAACAGCATCTATTTAAATCATTAACCTTCTTTCCCAGAACGTGGACTAAGGTAAGCAGGGACCATTGTTAGCACTGTGCTTCGATCAAAACTTGACAAGATTGAAACAAAAGGAAGAAAGTTAAATGCATTTAGAAAGAAACCCCAGTTGGCTGGAATGAGTGATTAAACTGGGAAGAGTGCAGAATAGATTTACAAGGATATTGCCAGGACTAGAGGGCCTTTAATTATTAGGGAAAGATTGGCCAGGCTAGGTCCTTATTCCTTGGAATATAGGAGAATGAGGAGTGACCCTATAGGAATGTTTGAAATTATGAGGGGCAGAGGTAAGGTAGATGGTAACAGTCTTTTCTGTAGGGTAGGGGAGTCCAAGACTAGGAGACATAAATTTAGGATGAGGGGAAAGATTTAAAAGGGGCCTGTAAAGCAACTTCTGCATGTAGTGGGTTGTGAGTATATGGAACAAATTGCCAGCGGAAGTGGCTGAGACAGGTACAATGATATCATTTTAGAAGCCAGGACAGGAACATACAGAGGCGTGACTTCGAGGGATATGGGCTGAAGTGAGGAAATTGGGACAAATGGGTGGGCACTGTAGTCAGCATGGACTCAATCAGCGGAAGGGTCTGAATCTATGCTGTATTGCTCTAATAATCTATGATTCTAAACATTTCAAATCATGTATGAGTTCAAATCCATATCAGGGCATGTGTGTAGCAATTGGACATGCACCTGTGCTTTCTAGACAAAGAAAGCACATTCTGAGAAATGCATAATGTTGGGAAGTCTAAACAATTCACTGGTCCATGTGGCAAGTTTTACCATCCATATCAATAATCATCTTCACACGTATGCTTCTTGTGTGCATGTATGTCATTCATGATCATTTAAAATTAATTTGTCATCTCTAAGTACTTGACACAAAGATGTAATTTTTCAACTCAAAGGCAAATTGCATCTGGATACTAAAGTCTCTGGGATCACATTTACACATGCACCAAGGGAAATTAAAGTAAAAATGATTGGCATATTGGTGAATAAGGAATAGGGGTGGTGAAGTTAGAGAATGACCTCAGGTCAAAAATGAAACGATGATTTAATTTGTAAGCAGATACAAAAATTGTTGAGGTGGGAGACTGAATTCCTGTGCAAGATCTCAAGTAATGCAAACCATCTGCTCCAAAGAGTTCAGTGATTTCCCAAACACCTCCACATTCTTAGCAAGTTACAGTTTCTGACTAGTTTTTCAGTTTCAGGTATTTGTTCTACATTGATAACAAAACTTAAGTTTCATGGACAAAATATTAATTCAAGCCCCTCTTCTGTAGCTTTATCATTTGATTTGTAAAGGTTATATAATTGGGAAGTTTTGATAAAAACCTGTGAATCAAGTAGAATTTCTTTGTTATTTTTACTCAATAGAAATTCTTAAAGGAAGATTCTTGGCCCCTATTTTCAAATGTGAAGCTGTGCATTATATTTGTTCTAACTGTTGATGACATCATTATAAGTAATATACCGAAATGTTAATAAGCCAACTTTAAAAGGTGCTAAATCAATATGCAAACAATGTTGATGAACCATTAAGTTAACAGCATTACTTCCACTGATGTTAATCTCCTGGGCCATCAAAATCAATATGGTGGCCTTAAAACGGTATATCGCCAGTCAGATTTAGGAATAACTCTCCCAAGACCTATACTTTCCCTCACTCTCACATTTACAAATTTTGTTTGAAAACTCTCATTCTAGAATTTATGGTATTTTAAATATCATTCATTCTAGATTTATGAAGTAGAACACTGCTGCAGGATATATAACACCCTATCTGTCATTACGGTGGTTAGACTTGTGATAGTGTTCCTCAGTGCCTCTAGGTTATCACACAGAGTATCACCACTATGAAGCTGCATAAATGTGAGGTCAGGCACATGTCTCTGTTTTTTGGTACAAGGAGGAGAATATAAATCAGAAAGTAAGTATTCTAAAGTGAAAAAGGGTTTTACAAATTAAGTTATTGTGACACTGAAAGAACACTCCAATGATTTGATCATTGTGGGACTTTGTTTCAAATGCCTTCAACATAGTCTCACAGTTTGTCATAACATGTAAGTGTTTCTGACCAATGTAACCATTAAAGAACTCACTGAAGTTCATGTACCACTTTATGGTCAAGATACTGAAACTCAACACATGAAGTAAATTTATGGGTAAGCTACTAGAAACTGAGATGAGGATCACCTAGCACACCTTCAAAGATAAATAGGGTGTTATTATTTGAGAGCTTCAGTCTATTTTCCCCCATTATAAATTCTATGTAAAATTCTTCTCAGCCCCCTTTCCAATGTCCCCAGTGTTGCTGTTAGGAGAATACTTATTCTCCATTGCTTTATTGGAAAATTAGACTGCAAATAACTTTTTGATTAAAATGTTGTGATTTATTATAACCATTAACCAAAATATTATTTGACTTTGGTACAGTGGTAGGACTATGACCATTCAACATATTTCTGTACTATTTGAAAATCTGCTTGGTGCCCAAAGGCCTAGAGTTTGAGACATGAAAGCTGCAGCAAAATACTACTTTCCTTGAGTTGGAGATAACCTTTACTGAATATACGCACGGTTTTTTAAACACCCATTCCAACAGTTCACCTTCTGACGCATGGGATCTCCTGTCACAGCTTCGTGGCAGCCAGCAGTTTTGTGGAGAGCTGCTCCATGCTGCTATCGTGAGGGGAAACTTTTCCTGAGGATCAGCCAAGGTATGGAATTGGAATTGGTTTATTACCGTCACATGCACCAAGATACAGTGAAAAGCTTGTCTTACACATTGTTCATGCAGATCAGATCTTTACACAGTGCATTGAGGTAGAACAAGTTAAAACAATAACGGAATGCAGAATAAAGTGCAACAGCTAAAGAAAAAGTGCATTGCAGGTAACCAATAAGGTGCAAGATAATAATGAGGTATATTGTGAAGACAAGTGTACATCTAGGGGATCCTTTAATAGATTTATAACAGTGGGGAACACTCTGTCTTTGATCCTGGCGGTATGTGCGTTCTGATGTCCAAATCTTCCACCTGATTGAAGAAGTGAGAAGATTTCTGGGTAGGGTCTTTGATTACGCTGGCTACTACACTGAGACAGCAGGAATTTTAGACAGAGCTCACGGAGGGGAGGCTGGCTCCCATACAAGAGAAAATCTGCAGATGCTGGAAATCCAAGCCACACACACAAAATGCTAGAGGAACTCAACAGGCCAGGCAGCATCTATGGGAAAAAGAGCAGTCAATGTTTTGGGTCGAAACCCTTCGGCAGGACTGGGCTGGAGAAACAAAAAGGCTGGTTTCCACGATGGGCTGAATTGTGCCCTTAGCTCTCTGTGGTTTCCTGTGGTCAAGTGCAGAGCAGCTGCCATACCAAGACGTTATCCATCCAGACAGAATGCTTTCTATGATGCAAATATAAAATTTGGTAATAGTTGATAGATTATGCCAAATTTCTTTAGCCTCCTGAGGAAGTAGAGGCATTGGTGAGTTTTCTTGGCTGTGGCATCAACATGGTTGGACCAAGATAGGCTATTGGTGATGTTCATTCTGAGGAACTTGAAGCCCTCTGTCCTGTTAACCTCAACACGTCGATGAGGACAGGAGAACGTGTAACACCCCTTTTCTGAAGTCGTTGACCAGATCTTCCATTTCATTGAGATTGAGGGAAATGTTGACATGACACCATGTTACTAAGCTCTCTATCTCCTTTCTGTATTCTGACTCAGCAGGAGTAGAGATGGGGATTGAGGATGCAACCTTATAGAGCTTAGAATAAACATAGCAGATGTGTTGTTGTCTATCCTTATTGATTGCGGTCAGTTGGTCAGGAAGTCAAGGATACAGTTGTAGAAAGAAATGTTGAGTCCCAGGGTCTGGAGTTAGTGATGAGTTTGTTTGGAATAATGGTATCAAAGGCTGAGCTGTAATCAATAAACAATAGACTGATGTACTATAAGCATCTTTGCTGTCCAGTACAGATGCCCAAGACATGAGTGGACAGCCTGGGAAATGGCAGTAGCCAAATTACAGTGGCTGAAGGCTGTCTGGAAGGATGGAGTTGTTGTGTGCCATGACCTGCCTCTCAAAGCACTTAATGGTGGTAGATGTCAGCGCCACTAGGCGGTAGTCATTAAAGCTCGTTATTTTGTTTATCTTAGGTATCCAGGTGATAGTGGTATTCTTAAAGCAGGTGGGAACCACAGATTGAAGCAGAGAGAAGCTAAAAGTCTCTACGAACCCCCTGCCTAGTGATCTGCACAAGATCTAAGGACACAGCCAGAGACGACATCTGGGCCTAATGTTTTCCGAGGGTTCACTCTCTGGAAATCTGATCTTATGTCTGCAATGGTGACTGTGGGTTCAGGAGCACTGGAGGCTGTCAGTGTGGTATATCCATTCCCTTCTGCTCAAAACATGCACAGAAGATGCGATGCTCATCGAGAAGGGATTTTCTGTTGTCGGCAATGCTACCGTCTTCGTTTTGTTACTTATAGAATGTAAGCCCTGCCACAACTGACAACTGCATTAGGTTAGGATTCACTTTAACTGCAACAGGCAATAAAATAACTTAAACAATCAAGAAGTTTCTGATCCCCAATGGATCAAGTCATATATCCTTCAGTCCCTTTGATAATTTGCTATATACATCTTATAATCCTTCTAACACTAATCATCCTAGATTGATTTAGAGAGGATCTGAGGAGGATATTATTTCAGTCAGTGTTTGAAGTCAGGAATGTACTGCTTTGTATGGTGGAAGCAGAGATTCTTACAACATTTAAGAACAACAAAGGCAGAGAAGGCTACGGAAAGGGTGCTAGAAAGTAGAAGCTTTACGGAGGGTATTTGATGATCAGCATAGAAACGACAGCAGAAGGACCTGTTTCTGTATCTCCTTACTCCATGATGATGACTCTATGAGTCTCCACATGATTTGCAATCAGCCATTCTGTGCTTTGACGAGGAATAGCTGACTGTTTAGAACTCTCAGATGGTCAGGGTAAGGTTTGCAGATGCTGATGCTCCTGGCACTTTTCCCAGCATGTTGAGGTTGAACGCTCCGCTGATTTGCTGCTATCCAGATGAGAGATTGCCTCCAGCCCTTTTACCCATAAGCTGGGAGTGGCTATAAGGAATTCCCATTTGTGAATGCATTGGGAATCCTAGTGCATCTTTCCTCTGCTGACAGGAATTTTGCCTTTCTTGGTGTCAAGTCAGCTACTCTGGATTATTGAAAAGCTTGGCTCCTGCCCCATCGTAATAACACTGTCCACAAATGCCAGAAGAAATTTCAGTCCAATTACCATAGGTGAAAGAAATATGTTAAATAAGTATATCAGTAGTTCAAAGCTAACTGAGCTTTAATGTTTTTCGCTGGTGGAGAATTAAATGGGCTTGGCTCCTCAAGGAGAATGTGAAAATGTCCCACCACAGGCTTGCCCACTTAGCTCATGAAAATTGCTCTCGGTAGCTTCCTAAACACAGAAAATGTTCATGCCCCTGTGGGTTCCTGTTCAACACTGAATTCATATGCAGAGTTTGCAGGCTCATATGCAGGAAGTGTGGAGAACTCTCCAGAGAGTCTGGTTTATTCAAGTGTTTATGCACACAACAAGCACATGATCAAACAAAGATTTATACACTCAGTGGCCACTTTATTAGGTACCGCCTATACCTAATAAAATGGCCACTAAGTGTATGTTTGTGGTCTTCTACTGCTGTAGCCCACACACTTCAAGGTTCAACATATTGTGCATTCAGAGATGTCTTCTGCACATCACCGTTATAACAAGTGGTTATTTAAATTACTGTCACTTTCCTGTCAGCTTGAACTAGTCCGGCCATTCTCCTCTGACCTCTCTCACAAGGCATTTCCAACCACAGAACTCATGCTCATTTTTTTTTCTTACCATTCTCTGGAAACTCTGGAGACTGCTGTGTGTGAAAATCTGAGGAGTTTCTGAGATACTTAATCCACACAGTCAGGCACCAACAAGCATTCCACAGTCAAAGTCACTTAGGTCACATATCTTCCCCATTCTGATGTTTGGTCTGAACAACAACTGAATCTCTTGACCATGTCTGCCATGCTTTTATGCATTGAGCTGCTGCCATGTGATTGGCTGATTAGATATTTGCATTAACAAGCAGGTGTACAGGTGTATCGAATAACGTGACCTTCGAATGTAAACGCCACAGATTGGCATTGACTCCCAGGAACTGCAATATTTACTACCATCCACCTGCAGTCAAGAAGCTAATAGGAGGGTCTGCACAGGAAACATAAATGTTGTAGTCAAGGTTAATGGCTAAAAGCATCAAGCAGGAATGAGTTCAGAAAATGCCAGCTTCTCTCCCTTAAGAAGGCATTGGTTAATTTACATGTGATTGGCTTTAGAAGTCACGTTACCTACATATATTCAACCCATTCACATATCTGTATGTCTTTAATGTGACTATTGATAAGTGTGGAACCTGTGCCTCTTCTAGCCACTGCACATATTCTTTCACAGCTTTCCACCCACCCGCACCCCTCCCCCACCACTTAACATTTGTCAAAACTATTTCAACACTTATTGACTTAGTTTTGTTCATGAACTATCTGTAGAAGTTTTCTTGTGGGAGTAGGATGGAGTGGGAAGGAGATGAAAGGTTTATTAAAGCAAATAGTGAGTTGGGTCAATTGGAGGCCTTTGCTTAAATGGATCCAGTTAGCACTAAATCAAAGCAGCCTTTGCTGGCTATCACTTGTACAGCTTTGAAGTCTCCTCCTTGTGCAATCAAAATATGTTGCATGTGGTTAACATGCCGTGATCACCACACTGCCAGAGATTGTAATGTCCTTTTGTTTCTTCTGGGAACGAGGCTGTAACGCCAGAATTATAAAATAGAAAAGGTTTATAGCTAGAGATTTTCTAGAAAAAAATTGATACATACCCAGTTCCCAAATCTCATCTCAATATCATTAGTTTTCCAGTACAAATGAACAGAGAAATTTATCCTCATCCTTTTAAATAAACTTCATCAAATTTTATATCTACAAGATTAGATGAGCAAATGGCTATCCATGAACACACTTTCTGTAAGTTGTCCTGATATATTAAGGGTTGTGCTATTGGTAAAATAAACATTGCAAGTAGAAAAATACGATGGCACTGATAAATAGAAAACTCATTAAATTGCCATCTGGAACTGTATCACTGGTCTTTATGATGTAGAAAAATCTGGCAGCCTTTCGATTTCATGTCTAGAACAAGAGTAATTCAGTGTGTGCCGCAGGGGATGGAAAACATGATGCTGACAAGATGCAAAACAATTGCAAAGGGTAACTTTGTTCTTGTCTGAAGATACTGAGCGAGTGAGTTTGATGCACAGAGGGAAACTGGAATTGGTATGCATCATCAAGGGAAAATTTAGAGGGAAACAAATAGAAGAAATATTCCTCACTGGAAATATATTATCAGCAATCCAGTGAAAGTAATCTGTTATGACAGGTAGATTTTGCACATAAAATGGACAGAAACTTATCCAGGTAAGGAGACAATTTTCTCACCTTGTCCTGAACCTTAATAGGAGAAACAGAGAAATGCCATGTTACAATCGGAATTACTTAATGATGCAATATTATCAACATTAATCAAATTACCATGTAGTAGCCAGCGGGAACTTCAGTAATTAAACAGAGATTAAATTAGTTTTATTCGTTACATGTACATTGAAGCGTACAATCAAATGTTCTGTTTGTATCATAGCTAACAATATGCTGGGGTTAGCACGAAAGTGCTATCACACTTCCAGTGCCAACACAGGATGCCCTCTAACACTAACCATACAGCTTTGGAATGTGGAAGGAAACGGGAGCTCCCAAAGGAAACCTGCACAATCATGAATATATAAGCTCCTTATAGACAGCGGCGGGAATCGGAAAATCAGCAAAAGCAAAGCAGGCACTCTAAAACAATCGTGCTAACCATTATGCTACCATGCCTAACAGCACTGCTGTTCATTGTGCATCACCTCCACTCACACCCAATGTTACTCCAACCTCAGTTATTAAGCTCAGACACCTCGTCTACATGTGCTCACTTAGGGAGGTTGAGCAGATGCCGAGAAGGTGCTTGACCTTTCCTAAATAACAGTTTGATTAGCACAGACAAAGGCATCAGTTCTTCCATCTAGAAATAATGAAAGTGCCGAAAGGGAGTAAGAAATAAAGGTAATGTTGCCCCATTGATTCCCCAATTCCATTCACCCGCATTCTCACTCAACATTAAAAGATACATTGAAACAAGAACCAATACAATTTATCTGTAATGCAAATTTGGTCAAAAACAGTGGTACTAAACAGGCCTATAGCAAATGAGGATACCATTTGCATCATGTAAGTTTGTGGAATACCACCTCATCTTCCATCTGGTACAGTTTGCAGGACTCAGTATCATTCTGTAACTCCATTGTGCTATGGGTTCAAAAGTGCCATCTAACTCTACCTGGATAAGTGCAACTCATGTTGTGTCTGAGTAATTCAGGGAACAAGATCAAGGCAGAAAAACATAAACCTTACATCAACCAGAGAGACATGAGTGGGCTTCCATTTCATCTCCTTCTCCCTCCATTATCATTCTTCTTCTTTTTGTAATATCCATCTGAAACCATGGAAAGACAAATTGATGATGATTCACTCAGTGGCAGCAGAGTCATCGTCAGCAGCTCCTATTACCACGAGGTGGATGATCCTGCTGCTCTTTATCAACACACACAGTAAGGGTGATGCCTCCAAAGGTCAGAAAAAGCTGTAAACACTAGACATCGGAAATAAAAACACAAAACGCAAGAGACATTCAGCAGGAGGTCAAGCAGCTTCTGTGGAAAGAGAAACAGATTTAACATTTTAGGTTGGAGCCCTTTTGTTTGACTCAGATACTACCTGATCTGAGAGTTTCCAGCATTTCCTGTTTTCATTCTATGAAACAGGATTATTTAAGCAATGAACCAGTCATTTAGCACAAACACGCATGTCGATACTTATAGTTCACATGAACCTCCTCTCATCATTCTGTTCCTAACCCAATTAACATGTCTCTCTCTTTATCTCACCTTCCTTTCCCCTTAATGCTTAATATATTACCCATTAATTCTCCTATTAGTGGTCTGCATTTCCAATCCCCGCTCTGGATGTAAAAAAGTGTTTGAATTCCCTATTGATTTATTGGCACAGATCTTTTACTTTCGGGTCCTCATACAGGTCCCTTGTGGGTGAAAATATCTTCTCATTATTTATAGTGTTACACCACAGATTTTCTGTTGTAACCACCTCAAAGTGAACAGGATTTTCTTTTCATGACCTTATTAACCCATGATGTTACTTTGCTGATTTGAAATTCTGCTCCCTTGTCCATTTGGTTAGTTACTTCCCAAAGAAAATGTGACCTCATTATTCTGCTACGTGCTCTATACCATCTCACCCTTAACTGTATTGAGATTCTTTAGACAACTGCATGACCGTTGGGAAGTATGGCCATTAGCACTGGGTGCTAAATTTTTCATTGGCTCATGGGGTCACTACTAATCAGCATGGAAAAAATCTGGCATCATTGAACTGCAATTGGTGATTTACTTCCCAGTATTGTTTATAAACAAAAATGATTTAAATATTTGAACAATGACTTCATAATCTGTTTAGATGTCACTTAACATTCAAATGCTGTAAAGTTTTCAGCTGTTCATTGACCTGCATATTGTTGCTTATTTTAATAAACTGCTATCTTTTGCTAGCTATCACCAGTACATTTTGTTAATCGTGTTCAAGTCCACAGCTTTGCTGAGTATCTTTATGGATCTAACAAAGAGAAATAAGGTGTGGCTTTTAAAGATTACTACCAATGATCTATAACTGCCAAGTGGGTTTTCCAGAAAAATGAGCACATGTAGTTCCTTAATGTTGTCATAGCCACGGGGGGTGGGGGGGGGTGGGGTGGAATATGCTCCCACTAGCTATTAAATGCTTCCAAATGCTTCCAATGACGTAGCCTCTAACAACCAATTCCAGCTTCTGGACTTTACATGTGGCTTGAGGAAAGTCTGGAGCTGAAGTCTCTAAGGCAGTCCTACGTTGAGTTCAACGCTGATTGACAACTCCTGCCCAACTCTATCATCGGTCTCTGCCATTCTTTTGGACTTACCATAGAGAGAGGGAGCCTGCTGCATGGACAGCAGTTTAGTCTCCACAGTGTACTGCCCTGACATGCATATCAAACAGCTAGAATGGGACATCCATGGTTGACCCTGACCCACAGAGGCCTCAAGGGCTCAGGGTTTTTATCATTGTCTTTTACACTTTGCAACGATAACGCTACTTCTTTCAATGTGATTGGGTATTAGGAAAGCCAAAGGTTTGGGTGGAATACAGTTGGGAGCTGGTACCAATATCAACATTACATTATTTAGAGACTTAGACCAGCTTCTGGAAAATTATATATACAATAATTCAAAGGCATCAATCCTCTGTTTTATCAAAGAGAAAATCTAAACTATGAAATGTTTTTTTATTACTGTATAATTGTGAAATCTAAACAGCAGCTATGCTAAATAACAAATGGAACCGTTAAAAGCTAACCCATGAAGCTCTCTGGGGATCTTTCATTTAAATCATTTTACCAGATAGGAGAACAGTGATTCTTTTAGATGCTAAATAATACTGGTGGTTTCTAATACAGTCCAGAGAGATTGTAACAGTTAGATTCAAGGGAATACAGCGGGCACTATGAGTCCAGGTGCTCAAAAGTGGCAGATTGCGGAGCACATACTCTGTGGTTTTAAGTATGTGCTGTTTAACTGGTACCCGCCTTTTATATTTTGCGCAGTGTGGGAATTAGTGTGGAGATATTTCAGGGAGAGGTTTTATCCAAATATATCTGTCAGGATGGCATCCATTGAGATCAAGCAACGTCAGTTTGAGAACCCTGATGATATGAGCCGGCCCCTAACTCCGATTACGACCATTCATAAGCACTTCACCCCCGGGAGAAACAGAGCATTTTGTCAGAGTTGCTCTCTGTGGGAATTTGGAGTTCTGACACAAGCTCGAGGAATGATTGAAATTCACCCGACGCACCCTGAAGTTATAACGTGTCGGTAAAAGTGAAGTTCCTGAGAAATAAGTGGGACTGTATGGCCCAGGGAGTATGGGATGGTACATGGGCAACTACCGGGAATACAAATAATAAAGAAAGGATTAAAGGGGAAGTGAGGCAGTGACTGGGGGGAGGTGAAAGTAACTGGGAAACGAAAATGGCAGACTGAGAGAGATTGCACACGGCATCTGAAGGCCTGAATGAGAAGTAAATACAAATAAGCTGGGCCCTTTCAGCAGTCCGGCCAGTGATCGATTGGACAGTTCAGAAGGGGATGAGGTCCTTGGAGTCATTCATATAGAGACCACCCCAACCCTTTCCTGTACATCGATGAGAGGGCCTGTGAAAGGTTAATTTATTATCAGATATACAACTCTGAAATCCTTCAATTCTACGAGTATCCATCAAACCCAGAAAGATAACCAAATTGATAGTGAATCTCTGGATAGAAAGAAGCATTCTTCTTCCTAATGTATAGTTCTCTTAGTGATCAGTCCTGCATTAGCTGTTCTCAACTCAGGTGTTGGTCAAGTTATTACAAATGATATTACAGGCCCACGTTAACAAGGACTAATTCCTGTTTTCGACTGATTTCCTTAAGGCTGAGTGAGCTAGGGCTTTTCACTTTGCAGTGAAGGAGAATGAGATGTGACTTGACAGAGGTAGATAAGAGTTAGAGTGGGCAGCCGTTGATCTTTCCCAGGATGGAAATGGCTAATATGAGAGGGCATAATTTTAAGGTGATTGGAAGAAAGTATTGGGGGGGGGGGTGTGAAGTAAAGAGGCAGAGTTTTTACATTGAGAGTGGTAAGTGTGTGGAATGCAATGAAAAGTGGGCTGGTGGACGTGGATACAATAGTGATATTTAAGAGACTACTAGATAGGCACTGGATGAAAGAAAAATGGAGGGCTATGTGGCTGGGAAGAGTTTGACTGATCTTGGAGTAGGCTAAGATGTTGGTACAACATAATGGGCCAAAGGGCCTGTGCTGTGCAGTACTGCTCTGCACAGTATATTATGTTCTATGTTCAAAAAAAGTGTGTATATCAATGAAGTACAGAACTATGCTAGTTCCCCTGAACTGAGCACCTGTCACTTTGTATTGGGCACATTTAATACTAACCAAAATTGATAATGAAGCACTAAAGGCACGGTGACTAAAATTTTGGTTAAAATGGTAGGATTCAAGGAATGTCGAAGAGAAATAGGTGTGAAAAGTTTGCACAACTAACTTCCAAAGTTACAATGCACAGCCGGTAGTGGCGTGTGAGTTACAAGGCAGCAGAAATGGAGGACCAAAATGTGTTAGAGAAGTTGTAGAGACCACAGACATTGAAGGGAATGAAGTCATGGAGGGATTTGAGAAAGGAGATCAAAGCTCTAAAACTGTGGTGTTAATGAACTGGGAGCCAACTCAGGACAATAAGCTGAGTAATCAGGGCTCCGTGCAAAATTGGGATTCAACAAAGAGAGCTATAGCTGAAGTAACATAAAATGGAGATTTAAGCAGCAGATGAGCTGAAGTGATGGAGGTGATAAATGATATTGCAAAGGATCAGATGGGCAACCTTTGTGCTACACAAAGTCAGAGGTACAAATACTATATGGGAAAAGCAAGAAATCTGGATCAGCCAAGAAAGCAAAGGAATTGAATTGGTGACTTAGAAATGGAGTCTTTATAAGAAACTGAAGACAATGCTTAACAAGGATCTGCACTGGAAAACAAGTTACAAGTAGAGATTGGATAAGTTGGGGGTCACAGTCTAGGAGAGTCTAAAACTAGAGGGCATAGGTTTAAGATGAGAGGAGAAAGATTTAAAGGGAACCTGGGAGGCAGGTTTTCACACACAGAGAGTGGTTGGTGTACTGAACTAGTTGCCAGAGAAGGTCAAAACTCAAGGGATCCTGCAGATGCTGCAAATCTTGAACAACACACACAAAATGCTGGAGAAACTCAGTAAGTCAGGCACATCTACAGAGAAGAATAAACATCCATTGTTTCAGATAAAAAGATTAACTGCTGATTCCCCTCCATAGATGCTGCCTGACTTGTTGAGTTCCTCCAGCATTTTGTGTGTGTTGCCAGAGGAAGTGCTAAAGTAGAGCACAATTGCAATATTTAAAAGATATTTGGGCAGGTACCCGTTTAGAGGGATATGAGCCAAATGTAGGCAAAAGGGACTAGTTTAGATAAGCATCTTGATTAAGTTGGGCCAAAGGGCCTGTTTCTGTGTTTTACAGCTCTAAAGTTCTATGACTCAATGCTTGAACAAGTAGTCTAGCGACACAGCAGAAATGGAGGGAAAATGCCAGATCAACCTTTGCATTGCAAAACTATCACTCCATTCAGAAAATCTGCAAATGTTTATAATGCAAAACATTCATGATGCTATTTTGATACAAGGCATATAATTCCATTTACATTATGTAAGTGTAGAGGAAATTTGAACACATATTGCAGCTTCATTGTAGGTACTGACAGGAGACTCTTAGACATCCGTCCTTCCCAACAGGCCCTTTGTGGCAGCCGTACCATGCCTCACTGTGCTTCTTAGCCCTAGAAACTGTCATTCTGCCACAACCAAACGTGGATAGCTCCTTGAGTTTCTGGAGACTGGAAGATATATTTCAGTGAATTGATGGTCTTCCAAAAGCAGTTACTGTTTGGCTTCATGTGCATCTTTGTATGCTCTGCAGCTGTTCCAGCTGAATCTTGCCAAAAGCTCAGCAACTCATTCCAGACCTTTGGCAAACACACATTTGAGAAGATGATGGATGGCCACCTCTTTCCCAGCACAGCCCTATCAATGAGTGAATATGTATGTCACTGGCTTGAAGTGTTAGCTCTTCGATGCATCTTCTTAACGCCAGCTTGCTAAATATATACAGAAAAATACCAGCAGCATTTGCTGCTTATTGCCCACTGATCGGCAGAGCAAAGTGTTAATACTCGAATCATTGTGAAAAACAGCAAGGTTCAATATTCAGGAGTTAGATTTATTTATCATGTGCTCATCGAAACATGTGACATTTTCATTAACATCCAACCCACCCGGGGGCAGCCACAAGCATCACCACACATTCCGGCACCAATATAGCATGCCCACAGTGACACAAACAGCTGCAGCAAATCCAGCCCTGGTCCTCTCTCCCACCCACGTATACAGTCCTAGGCCACCTTCGGCCTCCAGCAGACTCGGCTTTCCATTTCCACAGCAGGCTCGCAGAGGTTTGCCGACTCGTGTTTCTGGTCTGGTGCAGAGTTTGCACCTTCCCCGGGTAACTGCATGTTCCAGCTTCCTCCCACACCCCCCAAATCTCACAGTTCAGTAGTTAGAGATTAGCTTTATCTGTCATACCTACATCGAACCATGCAGTGGAGTGCGTCAATTGCGCCCAATCAAAGAGTCAGGGTCATGCTGGGTGGCTCACAATTGTTGCTGTGCTTTTGGTGCTAACTAGCATACCCACAACTCACTAACCCTTACCTGTACATGGTGGGAATGTGAAAGCAAACCAGAGCACCCAGGGGAAACCCATGTGGTCCCAGGGAGAGCGTACAAGCTCCTTGCAGGTGGCGGCAGGAACACTTGTCTTTACAATTTACCTCGTAATGACCCTTGCACCTTAATATCTGCCTGAAATGCATTTTCCCTGCAGCTGCAAGTGTAAAGCTATATTCCATTTTCTGTTATAGTTTTTCCCTTGTACTTCCTCAAAGTACTCATGATTTGAAATAATCTGCAAAGATGGCATGGAAAACTAAGTTGTCTGGACTATGGTCCACCTACAACACACATATCACATACAGCACGTAAAACAAAATATTATCACAGATAAGTTAATAAAATATAATTGTATGTGAAGTGCACAGCACAGGTAAATAGTAAACAGGAAACAGCTCACCGCCCTGGTGACGAGATCTTGGTGGTGACAGGATATTCATTAGACTCACCCCCTGGGGGCAGAAACTGTTACTTGAGGTGGCAGTCCTCGTCCTGATGCTCCTATGCCTCCTTCCTGAATGTAGTGGGTCAAAGAGATAATGGGATATGTGACAGGGATCCTCAATGATGCTTTGGACCCTTCATATGCAACATTCCTGGTAAACGTCTCACAAATAAGGGGGAGAGGAGGAGGGAGTCCTCAGTGATCCTCTCGGTAGTTCTTACTATCCTCTGCAGAGTCTTGCAGTCTGATGCTTTGCAGCTGCTGTACCACACAATGATGCAGCCGGACGGGGTGCTCTCGGTGGTGCTCCTGTAGAAAGCTTTCAGAATGGGGTCAGGGAGCCTTGCCTGCCTCAAGCTCCTCAGAAAGTGTAGCCACTGCTGTGCTTTCTGGACTGGTGAGGAGGAGTTGTGGGTCATGTGCACACCAAGGGACTTCGTGCTCTTCACTCTCTCTACAGCAGAGACATTGATGTGCTGGAGAGAGTGGGCCTTCCTGAAGTCCACAATCATATTTTTGTCTTGTCCATGTTGAGACTCAGCTTGTTATTCCCATTCAAATTGCTATTCACCATTAGAACCAGACTACAGCGCACAGTGAGGACTGCCGAGCACATCATTGGAGCCTCCCTGCCCTCTATTGTGGACCTGTACTCTTCCAGGTTGAAGAAGAGGGCGGGGAACATCATAAAGGACTCCTCCCATCCTGCGCACGGACTGTTTGATCTGCTTCCGTCTGGTAGGCGCTTCAGATCCCTCCAGACTAAGACTAATAGGCACTGGAGAAGTTTTTTCCCTACTGCGGTCACTTTGCTGAACAGTTAACTGCCGGCTAACTATTACTTGGATTGCACTACCTGTATGTATAATCTATATTTTCATTTATATTTATCATTATTATTGTTATGAGCAGAGAGACATCATCTGCCAGAAGTAAATTCCTTGTATGTGCATAGGTACTTGGCGATTAAAGTCTGATTCTGATTCTGACAAGCCTCTCTACCTCCTCTCTGTTTGCTGACTCGTCATTGTTGCCAATGAGGCTGACCACTGTCTTATCGCCACATTGCCAGCGAACTTCATGATGCAGTTTGAGCTGAGGCAGCAGCAGGCTGAGCATACAGCCCGGGTGATGGGGGGGGGAATGTTCACCAGTGCACAGTGATGGGGGGGTGTTCACCAGTGCACAGTGATGGGGGGGGGTGTTCACCAGGGCTCAGTGATGGGGGGGTGTTCACCAGTGCACAGTGATGGGGGGGGGTGTTCACCAGGGCTCAGTGATGGGGGGTGTTCACCAGGGCTCAGTGATTGGGGGGTGTTCACCAGGGCTCAGTGATGGGGGGGGGTGTTCACCAGGGCTCAGTGATGGGGGGTGTTCACCAGGGCTCAGTGATTGGGGGGTGTTCACCAGGGCTCAGTGATGGGGGGTGTTCACCAGGGCTCAGTGATTGGGGTGAGTGTTCACCAGGGCTCAGTGATTGGGGGGTGTTCACCAGTGTTCAGTGATGGGGGGTGTTCACCAGGGCTCAGTGATGGGGGGGGTGTTCACCAGGGCTCAGTGATTGGGGGGGGGTGTTCACCAGGGCTCAGTGATGGGGGGGCATTCACCAGGGCTCAGTGATTGGGGGGTGTTCACCAGGGCTCAGTGATGGGGGGTGTTCACCAGGGCTCAGTGATTGGGGGGGGGTGTTCACCAGGGCTCAGTGATGGGGGGGGGTGTTCACCAGGGCTCAGTGATTGGGGGGGGGGTGTTCACCAGTGCTCAGTGATGGGGGGTGTTCACTAGGGCTCAGTGATGGGGGGCGTTCACCAGGGCTCAGTGATGGGGGGTGTTCACCAGGGCTCAGTGATGGGGTGAGTGTTCACCAGGGCTCAGTGATGGGGGGGGGGTGTTCACCAGGGCTCAGTGATTGGGGTAAGTGTTCACCAGGGCAGTGATGGGGTGAGTGTTCACCAGGGCTCAGTGATGGGGGGTGTTCACCAGGGCTCAGTGATTGGGGGGTATTCACCAGGGCACAGTGATGGGGGTGGTGTTCACCAGTGCTCAGTGATTGGGGGGGGGGGGTGTTCACCAGGGCTCAGTGATTGGGGGGTGTTCACCAGGGCTCAGTGATTGGGGGGGGGGGGTGTTCACCAGTGCTCAGTGATTGGGGGGGGGTGTTCACCAGGGCTCAGTGATTGGGGGGTGTTCACCAGGGCTCAGTGATGGGGTGGTGTTCACCAGGGCTCAGTGATTGGGGGGGGGGTGTTCACCAGGGCTCAGTGATGGGGTGGTGTTCACCAGGGCTCAGTGATTGGGGGGGGGGTGTTCACCAGGGCACAGTGATGGGGGTGGTGTTCACCAGTGCTCAGTGATTGGGGGGGGGTGTTCACCAGGGCTCAGTGATTGGGGGGTGTTCACCAGGGCTCAGTGATGGGGGTGGTGTTCACCAGGGCTCAGTGATTGGGGGGGGGTGTTCACCAGGGCTCAGTGATTGGGGGGGGGTGTTCACCAGGGCTCAGTGATGGGGGGTGTTCACCAGGGCTCAGTGATTGGGGGGTGTTCACCAGTGCTCAGTGATTGGGGGGGGGTGTTCACCAGGGCTCAGTGATTGGGGGGGGGTGTTCACCAGGGCTCAGTTTTGGGGGGTGTTCACCAGGGCTCAGTGATTGGGGTGGTGTTCACCAGGGCTCAGTGATTGGGGGGGGGGTGTTCACCAGGGCTCAGTGATGGGGGGGGTGTTCACCAGGGCTCAGTGATTGGGGGGTGTTCACCAGTGCTCAGTGATGGGGGGGGGGTGTTCACCAGGGCTCAGTGATGGGGGGCATTCACCAGGGCTCAGTGATTGGGGGGTGTTCACCAGGGCCCAGTGATGGGGGGCATTCACCAGGGCTTAGTGATTGGGGGAGGTGTTCACCAGTGTTCAGTGATGGGGGGTGTTCACCAGGGCTCAGTGATGGGAGGGGTGTTCACCAGGGCCCAGTGATGGGGGGGTGTTCACCAGGGCTCAGTGATGGGGGGCATTCACCAGGGCTTAGTGATTGGGGGAGGTGTTCACCAGTGTTCAGTGATGGGGGGTGTTCACCAGGGCTCAGTGATGGGAGGGGTGTTCACCAGGGCCCAGTGATGGGGGGGTGTTCACCAGGGCTCAGTGATTGGGGGGTGTTCACCAGTGCTCAGTGATTGGGGGGGGGTGTTCACCAGGGCTCAGTGATTGGGGGGGGTGTTCACCAGGGCTCAGTGATGGGGGGTGTTCACCAGGGTTCAGTGATTGGGGGGGGTGTTCACCAGGGCTCAGTGATGGGGGGTGTTCACCAGGGCTCAGTGATTGGGGTGGTGTTCACCAGGGCTCAGTGATTGGGGGGGGGGTGTTCACCAGGGCTCAGTGATGGGGGGGGTGTTCACCAGGGCTCAGTGATTGGGGGGTGTTCACCAGTGCTCAGTGATTGGGGGGGGGTGTTCACCAGTGCTCAGTGATGGGGGGGGTGTTCACCAGGGCTCAGTGATGGGGGGCATTCACCAGGGCTCAGTGATTGGGGGGTGTTCACCAGGGCCCAGTGATGGGGGGCATTCACCAGGGCTTAGTGATTGGGGGAGGTGTTCACCAGTGTTCAGTGATGGGGGGTGTTCACCAGGGCTCAGTGATGGGAGGGGTGTTCACCAGGGCCCAGTGATGGGGGGGTGTTCACCAGGGCTCAGTGATGGGGGGCATTCACCAGGGCTCAGTGATGGGGGGCATTCACCAGGGCTCAGTGATGGGGGGGTGGTCACCAGGGCTCAGTGTAATGAAGCTTGAGATGTTGCTCCCATCTAGGATGGACTGAGTCTTTCCGTCAAGAAGTGAAAGAGAAGGGTGTTGAGTCCCAATGAGGACAGTTTACCCACCAGCCTCTGAGGGATGATCATGTTAAATGGTGAGCTGAAGTCGATGAAAAACGTCCTGGCAGATATCAGCAGTGGACATCTGGAACTGTTATGAGGTTGGCAAGTTAACAGTGACCTTTACAGACGGAGCAGTTCAGGTGCAGGGACGTGGCCAGAGGATAACAAACAAAATGTCACCTGCCTTTTAAAGACAGCCTTCAAAATCCGACTCTGTGTACACTTTGCTCCTCTGAATGACTCGAGGTGGGATCTTGAAATTACAGTGGATAGGATCTTCACAAATTTGCTTTCTCTTCTTTTTCTTGCCCTACTGTCCTCATTACCTGTAATGCCTAGCCTAAATCTCTCACTGTCCCACTTGGTGGTGCAATAATATCAGCGCCAGACTCCGGAGCAAAGGTTTCCGAGTTCAAATCCAAGTCGGGTTGAGTGCGAGCTAGTAACTCAGCCTTGTAAAAACAAGAATAGCTTGCTATGGAAACACCTTCATGATGATGCCTTGATAGCTCCACTGCCAAGTTAAGGGCTATTCTTCTTCTTCTTCTTCTTAAATCTTTCACTGAAAAATTGTTATTAGCAGTATGTGTGCTGGCAAAATCAGAGCCCAAGTGTGGAGGAACTACAGATTCCGATGTAGAGATGATGATGAGAGTTTATTCATAATAATTCCAAAAGAGTATCAGTGGCTCAGCCAGGCGACACCATGAGAAATAACATACTCTAAACTAAGACCATGTGATTAGTGTTAATCAGGCATCAAACCAGGCACGCCCGGGATCCGCTTCAGTTTGCGTATAAGGAGAAGGTGGGAGTGGAGGATGCTATCACGTATTTGCTGCACAAATCACTCTCTCACCTAGATGGGGTCAGTTGTGCTGTGAGGATTACATTCCTTGACTTCTCTAGTGCCTTTAACACCATCCAGCCCAAGATCTTAAAGCACATATTAACGGAGATGGGAGTAGACTCTCACATGGTGGATTGGATAGTGGACTACTTGACAGATAGACCTCAGTATGTGCGGTTGGGAGACTGTAGGTCTGACACAGTGGTCAGCAGCACAGGAGCGCCACAGGGAACCGTACTCTCTCCGGTCCTGTTCACCCTGTACACATCTGACTTCCAATATAACTCGGAGTCCTGCCATGTGCAGAAGTTCGCTGATGACACGGCCATAGTGGGGTGTGTCAGGAATGGACAGGAGGAGGAGTATAGGAAACTGATACAGGACTTTGTGATATGGTGCAACTCAAACTACCTGCGTCTCAATGTCACCAAGACCAAGGAGATGGTGGTGGACTTTAGGAGATCTAGGCCTCATATGGAGCCAGTGATCATTAATGGAGAATGTGTGGAGCAGGTTAAGACCTACAAGTATCTGGGAGTACAGTTGGACGAGAAGCTAGACTGGACTGCCAACACAGATGCCTTGTGCAGGAAGGCACAGAGTCGACTGTACTTCCTTAGAAGGTTAGCGTCATTCAATGTCTGCAGTGAGATGCTGAAGATGTTCTATAGGTCAGTTGTTGAGAGCGCCCTCTTCTTTGTGGTGGCGTGTTGGGGAGGAAGCATTAAGAAGAAGGACGCCTCACGTCTTAATAAGCTGATAAGGAAGGCGGGCTCTGTCGTGGGCAAAGTACTGGAGAGTTTAACATCGGTAGCTGAGCGAAGGGCGCTGAGTAGGCTACGGTCAATTATGGAAAACCCTGAACATCCTCTACATAGCACCATCCAGAGACAGAGAAGCAGTTTCAGCGACAGGTTACTGTCGATGCAATGCTCCTCAGACAGGATGAAGAGGTCAATACTCCCCAATGCCATTAGGCTTTACAATTCAACTGCCAGGACTTAAGAACTTTTTTTAAAGCTATTATTAATGCTTTTTGAGTTAGTGATTTAGATGCATATCATATTATTACTGAGTTAAGTATTGTATGTAATGAGTTTTTGCTACAACAAGTGTATGGGACATTGGAAAAAAAGTGTTGAATTTCCCCATGGGGATGAATAAAGTATCTATCTATCTATCTATCTATCAAGTAACAGAGAATTCCAGAGCCTATCAAAATGAACTTAACAAGCTTAAACAGAAAACACCAGGAGACTGCATTAAAACAGTGAGTCGCTCCAGAAGAACACAAAGAAGACTGAACAATTATTGACTCACATTAAACAATTAACTAGTTCAGGTGCTCTGAAAACCTTGGCGCCCAGCACTCTCCAGCACCTCACACAGGCCAGAAGAGCTCATTACAGGATGACCGCTGTGGAGTTCTTCAGCTATAAAATGCTGCACCAAGTAGTCACTGATTCCTTGGGAGCACTTCAAAGCTCAAAGTAAAATTTATTCTCAGAGTACATATATGTCATCACGTACAACCCTGAGATTCTTTTTCCATTGAGCATACTTTGCAAATCTATAGAACAGTAACTGTAAACAGGGTCAATGAACAACAAACTGTACAAATGCAAATATAAATAAAAACAATAAGTAACGAGAGCATGAAATAACAAAATAGAGAGTTCAAAAATTGAAACCATCGGTTGTGGGAACTATGGTAACTTCTCCTAGGTGGTGTGTGGCTGCCTGAGTCTGTTGAGCTTTCCCCTGCCCAGGCTTAACCTTACCCTTTATGCTCCTGCACTTTTTAACCAAATGTCCCTTCTTGCTACAAGCATGGCAGACAGTACCTTTGAATTTACAAACATTAACATAGTGTGTTCCTCCACATTGAAAACATTCCACCCGCTTTTCCTGTCCACCAGTCTCTCTCCTGACTTGGAGCACTGCCGCTGACTGCGACCCCCCATATCCTTCCTGTATATCCTTGGCATTATCAGCAGCCATCTCCATGCCCTGGGCAATCTCTAGGGCTTTCTTGAAAGTCAACGGTGGGGTTCCCCCAACAAGCGGCGTTGTACAGTGGCATTATTAATGCCACATACTAATCTATCACGGAGCATGTCATCCAACACGGCTCCGAAATCGCAATGCTCCAACAGCTGCCAAAGCTCGGCCACAAAATCACCCACAGACTGACCTGGCTTCCGGACATGGCTGTGAAACTTGAACTATCACCGAAGACTTCGGATTGTGGTGGTTCCCCATGAGCTTGACCAGTCCGTCGTATGGAATTTCTCCCGGTTTCCGCAGCGTAGCTAAGTTCCATATCAGCTTGTACGTCCTTGCCCCACACACACTCAGGAGAAGAGAGCGCTTCTTAGCCTCCTCAGTAATTCCATTCGCACAGAAAAAGTGGCCCAACCTTTCCTCGTACTCTGGCCACTCCTCGATTTGCTCATCGAACACACCGACCGTTCCGAATGCAGCCATCCGAACATGAGGCTCCGCGCCCGCTCACAGCTCCTGATCGAAAACGGGGCCGACCAGTCCACAAAACCAGTTTACCTCGTCGCCAAAAATATGTGGTAACTTCTCCTTTACAAAAAGGCCACTCGACAACTTGATGGCCAAAAGAGCATCTTTATCTGGGACGGCAAATGATATTTACAATACAGAGGCTTCCAGGTACCTGGTGCGGCATGGGTGGAGGAACTATATACAATGCATACTGGGTGTAGAAAGAGCAGATGTAAAGACCCCACCAACCCCGGATCCCGCCTCTTGCTACCAACTAACTTAATTTTAATAATACTCACATTACAACAGGAGCTATGAGAAATAGAATGAGTGTAGTTATCCTCTATTGTTCAAGAGCCTGATTGTTGAGTGGTAGTAACTGTTCTTGACCTTGGTGGTGAAAGTCCTGAGGTATTTGACCTTCTACCTGATAGCAGCAGTGAGAAAAGAGCTTGGCCTGGGTACTGAGGATCTCTAATGATGGATGCTGCTTTTCTATGGCAACATTTCATGTAGATGTGCTCAATGGCTGTGTGGGCTTTATCTGTGATGTACTGGGCCGAATCCACTACCTTTCATAGGATTTTCCACCAAAAGCGTAGGTGTTTCCATTCCAGCCATGATGCAGGTCTTTCCACCAGACATCTACAGAAGTTTGTCATGGTTTTTGATAACATGCAGAATCTCTGAAGACTCCTGAGGAAATAGAGGTGCCGTCATACTTTCTTTGCAATTACATTTATATGATGTGTGCAGGACAGGTCCTCTGAGATAGTGACACCCAGGAATTTAAAGTTACTGACCCTCTCCACCTCTGAAACTCTGATGAGTACTGGCTCATGGACCTCTGGTTTCCCTCTCCAGAAGTCTACAATCAGTTCCTTGCTCGTGTTGACATTGAGTGAGATGTTGTTGTTATTACACCACTCAGCCAAATTTTCAAACTCCCTCATGTGTCCCGATTCATCATCACCATGGAACACTTAGAGCACTTTGGGAGATGTTTCAGCAGTTTTTAGTGAATCCTGTAACTGATCTGTGAAGTAGATATCATCTAAGTGAAGACACAAGAGATTCTAGTGACTGGGCCTGAGGCAGAGTTCCAATCCAAAAGATTGTCAATCCCTTTCCTCCCACAGATGCTGCTCAACCCACTGAGGCCTAGGCAGTTGAAGGAATTCCTGTCACGGTTGGATTTATTAAACTTGGGAATGATGAAAATGTCAGAGTTGAAAAATTGAGCTACCTCATGGGGTTATGTGGCTGAAAGATAAGGAAGGAGTGGGGAAAGAAAAGCAACAGATTGTTTATTGCATCATCCACATGAAAATTGTGGTGAATGAAAAATGGAGCACCTGCACCCTTTGCTTTCCTCTGACTGTTCAATGATGGCTTTTTGCTAGAGCTTGTATAATAGTTCCAGTTTAGGTCAAATTAATCGAAACATGTGATGCACAGTGATCAACATCATTAGATACATGTCTGATGCTGAGAAAATGTCAAACACATGAATGTACCTCATGGCTGGAACTGTCTGTTTCAATTTTACAAGAGATGCCAGTTCATCAGAAATGGTTGCTCTCATTGTTTGGTACAATTAAACTGATATCAAATTGAACTGCACTGAAAATGCCATCTCCTAAACAATCTACTGAGTTAGCAAATATCTTAAAGCTCTGTGAGACAACAAAAGCATTTCAACACAAACACATGCATAATATCAGAATGTGTGCCCATGCAGTAATCCCTCGACGCAAGTCAAAATGTAAATTTCCCTTTTAAGACTTGAATATTACCATATTTTTTAAAGTTAATTTTAAATTTCATTGTGCTGGAAATGGTGGAAATTATCCCCAAAATGGCTCAAAATTAAGTTAAGCAAGTTCAAAATATTTGATTTAGGTTGTTTGTATTTCATCGATCTTGGGTCAATTTTGCCCGTGGTATTTATGATTTATGGGGTTAGTGTCACTTAGGGCTTTTTATTTGCCAAACACTGATCTCCATTGGTGATTTACTGCAGGGGTAATTCTGTGAAAACCCCTCAACACCACTTTTCAATGGAAATTGAAAACTCACAGTCAGTAAGCTCACAGTTTACTGATATATTTTAGCTGTGTGTGGCTCCACTAACAGCATGGGGGACTCACAAAAGCTAGTCTTCCTACTGTGCAACTGTTGATAATTATTCATTAATTCCTGACATCTTTATGCATCCGTGCTGTATGTGGTCATTGATATCCAAGGTACGTCTAATATCTATAATAAGTAAAATACAACTACAAATCCTTTTGACTGCAGCAGATATTACAGAAATGAATTAATACCTTTAGAAATGAAGCTCTAGAGTAAGTTACCTCCAATCAAATGTTCAAGCCATCCCAGAGCTGCTCACAAGTTTTCAATTATTCTGAACTATAATGCAATTATTCTCTGTAATTGTTCCATGATTCCTTGTATACCCAACCGTTTCACAAACAGTTTCTGGTATGTGAACTGATACAACATGCCCAAAGTTATTTTTAGAGAAAATGAAATGAAAAAATTCACCAATAGGATGAGCAGCGAGACAGCCTTCGTATATCTTCAGTTGAATTGGTGATGGTTGGTAATAGATGAGGAAAAGCAGAACATACAGTAATTCTTTGAATTACTTATAGCAGAATTGGTTATTTTTGTGATTATATTAAATTGTTAAAAAGAGTATGTCAGAAAATACTTCTGGACAGCAGTTTGTTTGAGAACTGCTGATTGTGCCTTCTTTGTGTGTAAGTGGGCATTTGCAGTGTGCCTGTTCAATGGTGGCATATCTTACCTATTGCTCTGCCCCTGAGATCATAGCTGGGTCCATGTGTGGTTCCTATTCAGAAAGGCTTTATATACATTGTACTTGGACCTTCAGATCTATAATCATTTCTATTTAGCTACCAACCTTCATTTAAAAGGTAAACAAAAGGCTATGTTTTTGCTTATTTTCCTTTATTTTGATTCCTATTACTGTGTTTCAGTAATTTAATGACCACTAGAGCAAAGAGCCATTGTGATAATATAGAGATATGGCCTTAGAATCTTCTGCCTGAAGTCTAGTTGTGGCGGGACAGCTAGGTACTTATTTAGTAAGAATGTTAAAGGGTAAGGGCAGATGGCAGGAGAATGAGGTTGAAAGGGAAATTTAATCTGCCAAGAACTTGATGGGCTGAATGGCCTAATTCTGCTCCTATGTCTTATGGTCTTATGGACAGCTTGGCAACAGGACCCTGAGATCACAGGAGCGGCTCGGCCACCATAGTTAAGTGTGGTGTGGGAAAAGTGTGGGAAGCACACTTGAAGCATCGGCCATTTCAAATATGATTCAGCCCATTGGCTGAAAGGCAGAGGGCCTCTTTCCCTACCTTGCAATGTTGTAAATCTTTAGGGTAAAATTACTTACACAACTGCAATCAACTGTTTTCAAATGTGTCAAACTGAATCACTTTATAATGTGAAGGGAAATGTTTGCTCTTGAATCATGTGATATCATGGATCCCGATGGAATCTATGAAGCTGCCAAGCAATCACAAATAAATGATCAGTCAATAAATAATACACTTGGTAGATAGCCTAAACTCAACTTCCTGCTTCAGACCCGGAGTTTTGTGCAAAACAGGAAATTCTGCTCCCCAATTTGTTATTTTTAATACAAATTTTTTGATGGACATTCCTGGCACCAAAAGCATTAAAGTGGAAAACCCTAGCCCAATGTTTCTTACTGTATGTGTATTCACCTGTTAAAGTATTTCCCAAGAGTTTTCCTTATGACTTAGTAAATGAGTGTGCTGTACAGGACAGAATTAATGTATTGTGATCAGAAGGGTTACATACTGAATCGCTGGTGTATGCTGATCCACATGAAGGTAACTGACCTAAACCAGGCTGTTGGTTGGAAGGCCTATAAAGCATTCAGCAGAGGAAAATGGCATAAAATGATTCTTGTTTTCTGCCTGCTATCCGGTTACCCATAATGAATATTGAAAAAGTGCAGTCTTGACAATCACCAAGTATAAATTGTCAGACATTTATTATCATAAGTATTTCAAATAAAAAGGGGCAAATTTTAAAGCAAGCATTTAACACCTTAAAAAGTGGAGAGAGGAAACATTTCTGGGAAGAAATGTTTAACCAGAGTTCGGATAGACACATTAGCACTGATGTCTGTTTTCTCTAGGACTTTGATACAAAAATAAATAAATCTTTTGCTGCAACAGTCACGGAGGGTTCGATGCACTACATGAGTCTATGGAATTTCCAGCATAAACACGCACTGTGTCATGGGAAAATATGTAATTACTTTGAAAGAATTCACAGCCTGTACATTCACAAAAATGCAACGGGTACTGTGAACACAGATGAAAAATATTTCAGATTTTACCACTAAAAGCATTGATTGATCAGGTATTAATGTTATTTTAGAGTAAATAATATGGCACTAGATGTAGAAAAAAATCCCAAATTCCTAATATATGACTATTCATTTGTATTTCTATCAAAGTAGCCTGACCCTGCGTTGCGAAAATAAAAAAGATCCTGGAAGCACTCAGCAGATCAAGCAGTATCTATGGTTAGGGAAGTAGATTTAACAATTCATTTTGAAGATCCTTCCTCAAAACTGGGAAAGGTAGAAAACTGAATAGTTGTAGAAAAGATGGGGGTAGGATGGTTCCAACAATGAGAATATTGCTGATAGAGTAAAGAGCGTTATGTCCTACACCATTGGGCTCAGGAACAGTTATCCTTCAACCATCAGGCATCTAATCCAGCATGGGTAACTTCAGTCACTGCAACACTGACGTGATTCTACAATCTATGGACTCACTTTCAAGAACTCTACAACTCATATTTTCAACATTATTTATTTATTTATTGCATTTGTAGTTAGTCTTTTTTTGTGCATTGATTGATTGTCAGTCTTTGTGTGTAATTTTTTGTTGATTCTGTCATACATGTGATTTTTTTCTGTTCTACCGTGAATGCCTGCAAGAAAATTAGTTTCAGGGTGTAGGTGACTCACACGTACTTTGATATTAAATCTACTTTGAACTTTGAAGATCGCTATGAGTATAAACTGTCGCTGTGTTAATCTGGTTGATAGGTTTACGAGGACAATTATAGAAAAGTAAGGTGAAATGAAAAAGAGTTGCACCTGGAACCAAGGATTGTAAAAGATGAGAAATCTTTTGCTATGGATGTCAGATCATGTTAAGAGAGATAGGCAAAAGAGAGGGGATGGGAGAGGGAGAGAGAGACAGAGAGAGGGAGAAAGAGAAAGAGAGAGAGCGGAGAGAAAGACAGAGAGAGGGAGAGAGAGAAAGGGAGGGAGAGGGAGAGAAAGAAAAAGAGAGTGAAAGAGAGAAAGAGAAACAAGATAAAATAATTGTAATTAAATCGTCCTGTTGAAGGTATTGATAAATATGCTAATAACACTTAAGATCTGAACTATTCACATCACTAGAAAGGCCTAATTAAGCAACAGGTTTGAGCTTTTTTTACAATATCCTATGGACCAAGGCCCACTAAACACTACGGATACACTATTGATACATTTCACACCTACCTCTCTCTGCTGTGTGAAAGGGTTAATGATGTTGTCAATGGTGTCCTTACCTCAGAGTCCATCACCAATAATCCTTACAAATTGCTATATGACCTCCATCTCAATAACTTCAACCATGGTAATTCTTTCTCTAGACTTTGCTCCACAAAACACCATCTATATGGTCAGCTTTAGACCTCTCCATACAATGCCTCACCATCTTTGAGTACATAACATCTCCTCTGATACAGTAGTGATTATTTAATGCCTATACCTAATGATCCAGCGAAACAGCTAAAAGATAAAATTGATCCTCTTCACCTCCAGCCTAACATTAGTATTTGATTCAATTTACCTCTCCCCCACTTCTCATTTGGATCAAATTCTATATTATACAGTTTCTGTATCCTGATTGACCCCGAGCAGAGCTTCAAACCCCATATGATTTCCATCACCAAGATCATTTATTTTAACTTCTTTGCTATTGTATACTTTGGCATACCTCAGTAATACTCTGAGCTGCATGTTTTGTCCTCTGACTTCTTTTGCTGAATCAAATATCTGGAGATATATAAATTCATAAGACCTTGAAAAATATAGTCAGCTCCAAATAAAATCAATGTAAAATGCTAATTGAAATTTACAGACACTTGCAAAGAACAGAAAATCTGCAATAACTTGAAGTCAAAATGATATTATTACCTCAGTTTTAAGTCAAATATCATGAAACACAGAATGGCAACTTTTTTAAAATTTCTTTAATTATAAAAATAATTGCTTGTATGTTAATCTGTTTCATTGCACTAAAAAGAGGACAAAAGTTTTGCTGAAGGGTATTGGCCTGAAATGTCAACTATTCTCTTTTCCATAGATGCTGCCTGGCCTGCTGAATTTCTCCAGCATTTTGTGTGAGTTGCTAGAATGAAAGTTTATTTCTGTTTTCAGGTGAGAATACAACAGTGGAGAAAAGTATAGCATCAAATTTATGGTCCTGCAAGCTGTAAGCAATCTGTTAATATGATGGAGCTGTTGAAATAGCCAAATGCCCCATTAACCTATACAAATAGAGTCCTTTGAGGTTAAAGACACCTTGAAGCAATTTTTAAAAACCAATGGATAGAAATAGCAACTATAAATATTATGGAAAAATGAAACTCATCTATGAAATATTGGTAATGCCTTTGCTGCATTCCATAGGCCAGGTAATAATAGAGACATTGAGTTATACAGCTAAGGAGAGACGTGTAAAGGACCTACACTTTTACTTGAAAGCAGGTTCTGGCAATTTGCTGCTCACCAGTCTAAGATGAGTGGCAGCCTGAAAGGCACATTTGCTATGGTAGGCCGACAACAGCAGCCACCTTCCCTTCATCAGTAATCACCCGCATTCTGTCTTATGATAGAATGAAGATCATTACTGAAGCAGATAAAGATAGTTGTGTCTGGAACATTGACCCAAAGAACTCCTGAGGTATAGTAGATGATTGATCTGAAATGCCATGGAGTCATGGGAGAGATACAGAATGAAAATAGCCCCCTCACACAGCTGACTCTGTGCGAGTCATCAAACACCCATCTCCAACAACTCCATCATATTCTCCCCACAATGTGATCAACTTCCCTCCCACCCCCAATCAATGTATCATCCTGCATATTTATGGAATCTGGATGGAAACAGGAGCAGCAATGGAGAAGGTCCACATGGTCACAAGAAAAAAAACATGCAAATCCACACAGATAACAACAATGGTCAAGATTGAAATTGGGCTGTTGGAGACTTAAAGTGGCAGCCCAGCAAGCTGTCCCACTGTACCACATTTTTTCTTTCAGTGAGATCCAGTATGGCTCCAAATGCTGGAGAAATTTCCCTATGATTCCACTTATTTTTAGCTTTACCATAGAGTTATTTTGCTCAATCACCAAGTTACCCCTGCTGGTGAGATATTATAGCAGCTCTAAAGAGACATGGAGAACTGTGCACATAATCTGAAATAACACAGAGTTTACAACAATAATAAATATTAACAGAGAGATAATACACTCAGTGGTCACTTTATTAGGTGCACTTGTATACCTACTCATTAATGCAGATATCTAATCAGCCAATCATGCAGCAGCAACTCAATACATAAAAGCATGTAGACATGGTCAAGAGGTACAGTTGTTGTTCAGACCAAACATCAGAATGAGAGAAAAATGTGATCTAAGTGACATTGACCTTGGGATGATTTTTGGTGCTAGATGGGGTGATTCGAGTATTTCAGAAACTCCTGATTTTTACAGACAATGGTCTCTAGAGCTTATGGAGAATGGTGTGATAAACAACAAAAAAATATCCAGAGAGCATGCAGTTCTGTGGATGAAAATGCCTTGTTAATGAGAGACGTCAGAGGCAAATGACCAGACTTGTTTAAAGTGGCAGGAAGGTGACAGTAACTCGTCTCTGATCACAAGACCCTGCAGCGGATAGTGAGGTCAGCTGAGAAGATCATCGAGGTCTCTCTTCCCACCATTACGGACATTTACACTACACGCTGCATCCGCAAAGCTAACAGCATTGTGAAGGACCCCACTCACCCCTCATACACACTCTTCTCCCTCCTGCCATCTGGTAAAAGGTACCGAAGCATTTGGGCTCTTATGACCAGACTGTGCAACAGTTTCTCCCCCCAAGCCATCAGACTCCTCAATACTCAGAGTCTAGACTGACATCTACAGCATTTATTATTGTATTGTAATTTGTCCTCTACTGTGCCTATTGTCTTGTTTATTAATTATTGTACTGCCCTGCACTGTTTTGTGCACTTTATGTAGTCCTGCGCAGGTCTGTAGCCTAGTGCAGTTTTTATGTTGTTTTTACGTAGTCTATTGTAGCCTTGTGCTGTCTCACATAGTCTAGTGTAGTTCTGTGTTGTTTCATGTGGCACCAGGGTCCTGGAGGAATGTTGTTTCGTTTTTACTGTGTACTGTACCAGCAGTTTATGGTCGAAATAACAATAAACTTGAACTTGACTTGACTTGAAATAACCATGTGTTTCAGCAGTGGCATGGATAAGAGCATCTGTGAAAGCACAACACATTGAACCTTGAAGTGGATGGGCCACATTAGTAAAAAGAGCACATCAGATCCCACTCCTGCAACAAACAAGGTAGCCACTGACTACACTGGTCACAGAAAGTGTATGCCTTCAATAGTGCCCATTGTGCTGGGAAACCTAGAAACTCTAAATTAAAATATATGTTCTTCTCTGTCAATTGTTTGAGGCCACTGTCAAATGTCATAATTTGTATTGTCACTTTAATGATGGCAATGGTAAAAACATGCCTTATGCAGGAATATTTAGTGGACTGGCTGTTAATATGTTAAGTACCTTGCTGTTTAGTTTAAATGGTGCATCATGGAATGAGTGCATGGAATGTTGGGAATGTGACCATTTCTCTGCAGTCAGTGATACATCCTCCTGTTGTCACAGATATGCTCCAGGTTTGCATGAACTATTGCCTCCTGAAGCAGAATTTCTGAATAGAAGCCTGGATTGATATATCCTTGGGAATGGATATTGCTGGGATGATTTTCTGATGCTGCCTGACTAATTTGCCTTCCTTTCCGGCAATTTCACTGTGAAATCCATTTTGCTACTTTTGAATCCTAACTCTCTAATTCTCTTTCAATTTGATTAATTGCACATTTCCAGAGTTCATACAACAGGACTATAATGCCTTTCAGGTATTTACAGTCAAATGCAAGGCACAGGCAGAAGTGTCCGGTTTGTTTTCTTCAACTGTTCCCATTTAAGCTTTGCTGAAGTGTTCCCAGCATACTGTTATTTCTAACTGCGGCACATGTCCCAAAGACACATGGAAGTGCACAGATTGTAACTTAGATCAGGCAATATCATTCTAAATAACATTCTTCCTCACTTATAGTTGACAGCAAAGGAAGATGCTTCCTGAGAACAGTCTGGCACAGGATAAAATTAAATGATAGGAAATTTGCAGGGAGCATCCCAGTTAAATTGTCCCTCCTATCCCACCCTACAGAGAGATGCAAGTGCGCCCTCACTTCATTTCTTACTCTAGGTAGCATTATTTTTGAAAGACATTTGCAAAGCGAAAACTCTCAGATTAGGTAAATAGAACACCATCTGAGTACTTTCTCAGGTCAAACATTTATGAACAACAGGGACCACATTGTCAGTGTCAGTGAGAAGTAGCAAACTGTGAGTTTAAGATTAAAATGTCATGAGGTCGTAACTCTGCCCTTAGTATGTGTGTATAAAGAAAGCAGAAGGTTAGCATACAAATTACAAGGAAACGTGAGAAGAGGTTATTAGCGTTTTTCAGTAGAAGTGAGAGTTCACCTCTGACCCTCCATTTAGATATAATGGAAAACATTTATATTTATATGTGGTAAAATAAATGTGTCAACTCCTGACTTTTCACAGTTTCTTTACTGTCTGCCAAGAACAAAATGCTCAAACTGTTATTGTGTCCTTCCCCAATTTCATATCCATCAAGACTGATCTAAAGGGATTGGTGACAACTGAGAGTTATGTGAGATTGCTATTACAAATACCAATAACAAAATAAATTACATTTTATATATTTAATTCTTCAGAGAAACCTAATCAATAATGTTTGATAGAAACAATTCATTTCTCTTCAACTGGATATTTAGCATTACAGTCTAGTCAGGATTTCCAGAGGTCAAACAATGTGAATCATTAGTCAGTACCAGTGTGCTCTAAATTGAAATTACGCACACTGTACCCAAGTAGAGTAATGAATCCTAACCAGAGGCCCAGGAAGCTATTCAGCAGGAAACAATTTAACTTCAAACAACGAGAAGGTTTGCGTCAATTTCAAGCCCAGTGGGATTTCTCCCAGCATGCCACTGGCTGACTATGCCCCAGGGCTACCTACAATCCACATTGTGCATTCTTAGTGCTTGAAAATATAAATTGCTATAAATCTGAGTAAAAAGAATGAAGAAAAGGGCAAGATTTTTCCATAAGATATGTCTGTCACCTCTGTGTAAAGGTATATTTTACTGTAATAACAATCTGTGGAATCCACCTTTAAGATGAAATATGGGACTTGAAACTAGACATTAATGTTGTTCAAGATTAACTGAAAAATGGGGGTAAGACTTCACTTGTAAATGTGAAACTTACAGATCCTTTTTAAATGAATATGTGTAACAAATATTTTAAAGCTTTTCTAAATATTTTTCTAATGTATTTTGGCACGGTTCCAAGCAGTGTCTCCTGACAGCTTGTAAGGTCTTTCTTCTCACCGTTTAAGTAAAACCAGTATCTTGTTTGTACTTTTCGAAAGTTTACAGCTCTGAAATGGACCAAGAATGAAGAGTTTCTCCATTTCTATGATTAGAAGCACTTGTAGTAGGTCATTTATTTGCCTGTATTTTAATTCCCCTGGCAACAGTTAGAGTTAATTCAGCGACATAAAATAACAGCCGATAAAAGGAGAGCAGCCACTGGTGATTAATAGCTGAGGATGTAATGCTTGACTGCACATCAAAAATTTAAACAGATTAAGAAATAATTACCATTATGCTTCTGGTGAACCAAACTTTTGCAAATAAATAATTTGATGATGTCCTTCTTATTTAGCAGAGCACAAATTCTACAAAAGGAGCTTTATATGGTTGTGAACCTCTCACCTAATACTGAAGACAAAGTAACTTTAGAGATGATATCAGTTACATCATGCTTATCATTTCAGTCACTTCCTTTTTTCTCTCACTTCATTACGTTATCTCAGCTGTTTTTCTTCCTGTAGCTGAGATTTCCCAATCTCAGTTCAACATTCTTATCATTCTTATCAATGTTTCGGCCATTTCGTTTCCGTGGTTAAAGGTGCATACTGTTTGAGTCACTGATCACGAACACTCCAGAAGACCTGTTACTCTCATTGCTCCGTTATCAGCTTCTGCTTTCAGAAAATTTACAAGCATAGGAGGCTAAAACCTTACAAAAGTGACTGCGAGTCTAATAGGAGGATGCTGTGAGTTGAACCTCTCCTTAAAATTCTGGCTCAGCAGCTTCATAATACTGCAGTCCATCAGTGCTGGACAATATTGTTAGCTTGGATAATGTGCTAGAATATGCCTTAAAGCCAAGGTTCTGGCCAAAAAAAATCAACCTGTGTTTTTAGAAGTGTGTGAAAAGAGCGTAGGTTCACTGCAGCAGAACCCAAAAGCTCAAGGTGGTGGATGACACTGCTTGCCCTTTGCACACTCTTCTATAGAGACTACATATCTCAGGAAGGAAAATTCAGCAAGTCAGGGATTTGGGCTGAGTGGGGTGATGGAAGGTGGAGTTGGTGGCCAGTGGATTGATCAGGAATGACACGTCGGCATGGACTAGATAGACTGAAGTATCTGTTTCTGTGCTGTAGTGCTCTGCAAATTTATCACTCTATGATCTCCTTGTTGGGGAGTAGTGTTGACCCAATAGTGAGATCTTGGTAGAGTATAGAGTTTGTGGAATTGGAATTGGTTTACTCTTGTCATATGTACTGAGACGAAGTGAAAAGCTTATTTTACATACGGTTCATACAGATCAGATCAGTATACGGTGCATTGAGCCGGTACAAGGTAGAACAACAACAATACAGAATAAAGTGCAATAGCTACAGAGAAAGTGCAGTGCAGAATAATAACATGCAAGATCATAATGAGGTCGATTGTGAGGTCAGGAGTCCATCTTATCATACATTTAATAATCTTTTTACAGTGGAGTAGAATCTGTCCCTGAGTCTCATGCTTTCTGGATTTTACATCTTCTGCCTGATGTGAGAAGGGAGAAGAAAGAATGCCCCAGACAGGTGTAGTCTTTGTTTATGCAGGCTGTTTTACTGAGGCAGCAAGAAGTATAGACAGAGTCCATTGAGAGGGGTGGGCTGGTTTCTGTGATGTGCTGAGTTACGTCCACAACTCTCTGCAGTTTTTTACAGCCCCGTACAGAGCTCTTGCCATATCGAGCATCCAGATAAGATGCTTTCACGATCAGAGCCCACGTCCAATGAACAGTATTCACACACAGGATCCACAGGTTTGTGAATCAGTTAGCACAGCTGGGGACACAAGAAATTCAGAAGATGCTGGAAATCTAGATCACCGCATGAAAAATGCAGGACTAACCCAAGGGTCTTGAGCCAAAACATCAACTGTTCTTTCCCTCCGAGATGCTGCCTGACTTGCTGAGTTCCTCCAGTATGTTGTGTATGTGTCAGCACTGCCAGGGGTTGCGAAAAAAAATGAAATGACACAACTGGATCAGGTTGCTGAAACCGAGCAGGGAAGAGGACAATATGGTGTCTGTTAAATTCCCTCATTGCAGTTCATTCTGCGCTGTGAAAGTACGGTTGCTCCAGGAGTGACCACTTACAGGCTCCTGTGAATATCGTGAACTAATCAGAGTCAGAATTGGACAATGTCGTTGACACATGTTGGGAAATTTGTTCTTTAGTGGCTGGATTACAGTGCAAAACCTAACATATACTATAAATTACAATCAGAAATACATTTTAAAAGTTAAAATTAAGTAAGTCGATGGGATTAGCCAGTTTAAATTGCTTGGCAGACTAGATGGGCTGAAGGGCCTGTTTCTGTACTGTACTTTACTATGACTCCATGAGAAAATTCTAAATAATGCAAAAAGAGCAAAAATTAGGGAGGTAGTTTTCATAGGATGTTTCATTGTCCATTCAGAGACCTGATGGCAGAGGGGAAGAATCTGTTCCGGAAATGTTGAGTGTGTGTCTTCAGGTACCTCCTCTCTAATGGTAGTAATAAGAAGAGAGCATGTTCTGGGTGATAGGGTCCTTAATAACGGATTCCGGAAAACTCTTGGTTGCACCTGGAATGATTTCATCTTATGCTTGACTCATTAAAGATATGCCAGTTTACAAGGATACTTTGTCAGCAGAAGCCCCCAAAGTGACAGAATTCACTTAGCTATTATCACAATTGTTATCCTACTTTAGAAATAGCCAGTTAATAGATACAGTTTAAGGAAAATAAACTAGATCAATATTTCAAACATTTTTGAATGGCTTTTGTTTAACAGGCACAGTATCAGCACATTGTTAACCAAACACTAGAGGGCCACTGATGTTGCAGCTACAAGTCTCTGTTGCAATGTCAGTGATTAATTTGGAAGTGTTGTTCATTATTTTTTTGATCATTTATTTACACATAAAAGAAAGCATATTATTAAGAAGATTTAATATTAAACATCTTTGATCCTCAAGTTGTGGTCCCATGATACTTATTTTTTCAAAAAAAGTGTCATTTTCAGTTGTAACAAAGAGTACTGAATAGATTTAAGCTGACCTGAAGACGTAGAGAGTTAATTTTATTTTGCATATAATAAATCTCTGTTATATTCCAGCCTGAAGCAGATCATCACATTAAATGCAAACCTGCAACATTTACATTGATTGAATCTGATTACTCCTTCCCGATCCATTACCAAAACATACAAATAATTGATCCAACTGATCTAAGTATGTGGGAATCTGATGCCATTCATTGAAGCAAACCATTTAAGTAGAGGAAGCAAAAATGATGATGAAAATCTTTCTTAATTGATAGCAGAGCTACAAAAAAAAGGTTGGGAACTTTGGTAGGTTCCTTGATTACATCTTAGCGATTGCATTCTCTGCAATTTGACAGAAACATTGATTCAGAGGAAATAGTTGGCAAAAGACAGATTCATGTCTGCTACAGCTCTCAAAATAGCAGCTATATCCAGACTGCTCATGAGTTCCATGGTGCAAGTCAATCAGCCCCAGTGTGAACAGAACCACTCAATCATGAAGAAGGTACTGCAACCAATATTTTTTTAAATGAAATGTTGTAACTATACAGAAACAGGCTACTGTTAATTTGGTGCCCAAAGCAAGTAACTACTGCTGATTGAGGACATGGAGAATCAAAGAAAACTTTGACACTACAACATGATGAGGAATAATTGAAAGAACGGCAACAAGAAAGTTTATTCCCAAATGAGGAATCTGTCTGATCGATAAACAAGAAAGATGCCTTCTTGCAAATTGCATAATGTATGACATTGTGGACCCAGTCTGGTTAGAGATAAATTGGGTTTCAACTCAGTGGTAATTGCTACGGCATCGAAAGCCTTTATCGGGAAATCTCCAATAAAAGAATGGAAATTGCAAGTGCTAATGAAATTTTGTATTGAAGTAAGGACTAAAATCAGATGAAACAATTTGGAAGTGACTTTATTTCTTGTTTAGAATGAGGTCCTGTTCTCGGAAGGGTGACTGAGTGCAAGATGGAATCACAGGATTTTCATCACTTTCTAACCATTGACTAACCAGGGTCTGTGCAGTTGGAATTTCTTGGGAATTTGAAATGTTCTGTATTTTATAGACCAGAGGAGTTCAATGGATAAGGGGAAAAGATTATTGATGAATTTACCATAATCTTCAATTGCATCCAGTCCACAACTCACCATGAGTTAGAAACATAGAAAACCTACAGCACAATACAGGCTCTTCGGCCCACAAAGTTGTGCTGAACACCTCCCTACCGTAGAAATTACTAGGCTTACCCACAGTGCTCTATTATTCTAAGCTCCATGTACCTATCTAAAAGCCTCTTAAAAGACCCTATAGTATCCGCCTCCACCACTGTTGCCAGCAGCCCATTCCATGCACTCACCATTCTCTAAGTAAAAACTTACCCCTGACATCTGCCCTGTACCTACTCCCCAGCACCTTAACCATGTGTCCTCTTGTGGCAAACATTTCAGCCCTGGGAAAAAGCCTCTGACTGTCCACGTGATCACTGCCTCTCATCATTTTGTACATTTCTATCAGGTCACCTCTCATCCTCCTTTGTTCCAAGGAGAAAAGGCCAAGTTCACTCAACCTATTCTCTTAAGGCATGCTCCCAATCCAGGCAACATCCTTCTAAATCATCTCTGCACCCTTTCTATGGCTTCCACATCCTTCCTGTAGTGAGGTGACCAGAACTGAGCACAGTTCTCCAAGTGGGGTCTGACCAGGGTCCTATATAGCTGCATCATTACCTCTTGGCTCCTAAATTCAATTCCACAATTGATGAAGGCCAATAGACCATACACTTTCTTAACCACAGAGTCAACCTGCGCAGCTGCTTTGAGTGTCCTATGGACTCAGACCCCAAGATACCTCTGATCCTCCACACTGCCAAGAGTCTTACCATTAATACTATATTCTGCCATCATATTTGACCTACCAAAATGAACCAGCTCACACTTATCTGGGTTGAACTCCATCTGCCAGTTCTCAGCCCAGTTCTGCATCCTATCAATGTCCCGCTGTAGTCTCTGACAGCCGTCCACACTATCCACAACACCTCCAACCTTTGTGTCATCAGCAAACTTACTAACCCATCCCTCCACTTCTTCATCCAGGTCATTTATAAGAATCACAAAGAGTAAGGGTCCCAGAACAGATTCCTGAGGCACCCCACGGGTGACCGACCTCCATGCAGAATATGACCCGTCTACAACCACTCTTTGCCTTCTGTGGGCAACCCAGTTCTGGATCCACAAAGTAATGTCCCCTTGGATCCCATGCCTCCTTGCTTTCTCAATAAGCCTTGCATGGGGTACCTTATCAAATGCCTTGCTGAGATCCATATACACTACATCAATGTGTTTAGTCACATCCTCAAAAAATTCAATCAGGCTCATAAGGCATGACCTGCCCTTTACAAAGACATGTTGACTACTCCTAATCATATTATACCTCTCCAAATGTTCATAAATCCTGCCTCTCAAGATCTTCTCCATCAACTTACTAACCACTGAGGTAAGACTCACTGACCTATAATTTCCTGGGCTATCTCTACTCCCTTTCTTGAATAAGGGAACAACATCCGCAACCCTCCAATCCTTGTGAACCTCTCCTGTCCCCATTGATGATGCAAAGATCATCACCAGAGGCTCAGCAATCTCCTTCCTCCCCTCCCACAGTAACCTGCGGTACATTTCTTCCAGTCCCGGTGACTTACCCCAACTTCATGCTTTCCAAAAGCTCCAGCACATCCTCTTTCTTAATAGCTACATTCTCAAGCTTTTTAGTCTGCTGCAAGTCATCACTACAATCACTAAGATCCTTTTCCATAGTGAATACTGAAGTAAGGTATTCATTAAGTACCTCTGCTATTTCCTTCGGTTCCATACACACTTTCCCACTGTCATATTTGATAGGTCCTATTCTTTCATGCCTTATCCTCTTGCTCTTCACATACTTGTAGAATGCTTTGCGGTTTTCCTTAATTCAGCCCACCAAGGCCTTCTCATGGCCCCTTCTAGCTCTCCTAATTTCCTTCTTAAGCTCCTTCCTAGTAGCCTTATAATCTTCTCAATCTCTAACATTACCTGGCTCTCTGAACCTTTTGTAAGTTTTTCTATTCTTCTTGATAAAATTTATTACAGCCTTTGTACACCACAGTTCCTATACCCTACCATAACTTCCCTGTCTCATTGAAATGTACTTATACAGAGCTCTACACAAATATCCCCTGAATATTTGCCACGTTTCTTCCGTACTTTTTCCTGAGAACATCTTTTTCCAATTTAAGCCTCCAATTTCCTGCCTGATAGCCTCATAATTCCGCTTACTCCAATTAAATGCTTTTCTAACTTGTCTGTTCCTATTTCTCTCCAATGTTATTGTAAAGGAGATAGAATTATGATCACTATCTCCAAAATGCTCTCCCACTGAGAGATCTGACTCCTGACCAGGTTCGTTTCCCAATACCAGATCGTGTACAGTCTCTCCTCTTGTAGGCTTATCTACAAACTGTGTCAAGAAACCTTCCTGAACACACCTAACAAACTCCACCCCCTCTAAACCCGTCGCTTCAGGGAGATGCCAATCAATATTTGGGAAATTAAAATCTCCCATCACGACAACTCCATTATTATTACACCTTTCCAGGATCTGTTTCCCTATCTGCTCCTCGATATCCCTGTTACTATTTAGGTGACCTATAAAAAACACCCAGTAAAGTTATTGACCCCTTCCTGTTCCTAACCTCCACCCACAGAGACTCCGTAGACAGTCCCTCCATGGCGTCCACCTTTTCTGCAGGTGTGACACTATCTCTGATCAACAGTGCCACACCCCCGCCTCTTTTGCCTCCCTCCCTGTCCTTTCTGAAACGTCTAAAACCCGGCACTTGAAGTAACCATTCCTGTCCCTGAGCCATCCAAGTCTCTGTAATGGTCACCACATCATATTTCCAAGTACTGATCCACACTCTAAGCTTTGTTCACAACACTCCTTGCATTAAAATAGACACATCTTAAGCCTTCAGTCTGAGCGTGTCCCTTCTCTATCACCTGCCTATCCTCCCTCTCGCACTGTCTACAAGCTTTCTCTATTTGTGAGCTAACCTCCTCTTCCCCAGTCTCCTCAGTTCGGTTCCCACCCCCCAATAATTCTAGTTTAAACTCTCCCCAGTAGCCTTAGCGAACCTCCCCACCAGGATATTGGTCCCCCTGGGATTCAAGTGCAACCCGTCCTTTTGTACAGGTCACATCTGCCACAAAAGAGGTCCCAATGATCCAGAACTCTGAATCCCTGCCCCCTGCTCCAATCCCTCAGCCACGCATTTATCCTCCACCTCATCCTATTCCTATTCTCACTGTCGCGTGGCACAGGCAGTAATCCCAAGATTACTACCTTTGAGTCCTGCTTCTCAACTTCCTTCCTATCTCCCTGTAGTCTTTTTTCAGGACCTCTTCCCTTTTCCTACCTATATTGTTGGTACCATTATGTACCACAACCTTTGGCTGTTCTCCCTCCCACCACAGGATATCTTGGATGTGATCCAAAACATCCCAGACCCTAGTACCTGGGAGGCAAACTAACATCCAAGTTTCTTTCCTGCGCCCACAGGAAACATCCTGTCTGACCCCCTAACTATAGAGTCCCCTATCACTACTGCCTTCCTCTTCCTTTCCCTACCCTTCTGAGCCACAGGGCCAGACTCTGTGCCAGAGGCACGGCCACTGTCGCTTCCCCCAGGTAGGCTGACCCCTCCAACAGTACTCAAGCAGGAGTACTTATTATCAAGGAGTACAGCCACAGGGGTACTCTCTAGTACCTGACTCTTCCCCTTCCCCCTCCTGACTGTAACCCACTTGTCCATCTCCCGTGGCCCCGGAGTGACCACCTGTCTGTAACTCCTCTCTATCACCTCCTCACTCTCCCTGACCAGGTGAAGGTCATCGAGCTGCAGCTCCAGTTCCCTATCTCGGTCCCTCAGGAGCTGCAGCTCGATACACCTGGAGCAGATATGGCCAGCTGGGAGATTCCAGGACATCCCACATCTGACATTGAGTACAGAAAACTGGCCTCACACATATACTTCCTACCTTGCCTCGTCCCGTTACCGCCTAAGGCCGTTGAACCAAAGCCCTACCACTCTGCAGGATTCTCTGTCCAAGCAGTCTTCTCGACTGCCAACACACCTGTACTTGGAGATCCCCCACAAATTCTGCAGTGAGAAGTACCTTTTTCTGGGAGTCAACTTACTCAGTTTAGTTTCTGAGAGAAGAGGTGACCATTTCCTCATCTCACTTACCGTATTTTTATTGTGTTCTACATGCAGTTCAATGAATCCTGCCCGCGAACACTTCCCTAATAGGAAATGCAGACACAATTTTACTCAAAATAGCAAACAACCTGTTGGAGGACCTCTGTGGGTCAAGTGTTATCTGTGGGAGGAAGGGAATTGTCAACATTTCAGTTGAAGTTTACATCAGGACTGAGTGAGTCCAATATAAGGAGAAGGGGAGTAGTGAGATAGGAGTCGAGGTGACCAGTGGATGGAAGAGTGGTAAAAGATGGCAACAGGTAGGACAGGGCAAAGAGGGGAGAAGTTGGGGGGCAGAGGCAGGTGGATCATAGACAGAGGCAGATAAAGTGAGAAAGTAAATGAAAGGCAGATGGAGTAAGGTGAGAGAAGAGGAGAGTGAAGGTTAGAGAGAGCAGTTGGTTCTACTCTAAGACGTTGCTTTCAGGTGGAACGTAGAACTTGTGTAATATCTCTGTGCTAATGTGAAAAGCAGTGTAACATACTGCAAGAGGAAAATGCACAAATTCTTTATGCAAACAGGACCAGGACACATTGGTGAGGTACAAACAGTCCAGGGTTTCCAGTAAAATATATTTTTACCCCAGAGACTTAAAAATCAATTTGCAGTTGACACCAAGTTAGGATGCAGAATAAGTTGAATAAATGGAAATGGCAAGTTACAAAAGGGCATGAATAAATTAAATGAATGGCAAAACTGCAGTCGGTAGAATTCATTGTAAGTAGCAATGAGAATATTCAGCCTGGATGAAGCACAATATTTCCTTGATGGAGCAGGATTAGGAAACGTCATAAAGGGAAGAGATTTTCTATAGAGTCTGCGAAAGGTAATGCAGAATCAGAATAGGTAGTTAAAATGCTAACAGTACATTGGTCTTAATCTCAACATGTCTGAAACACAGAAGTTAACGATGCTGCATTTGCCCAGATCTTGGCCAGACCCTATTCTGTGAGCTGGGTGCAAAACATCAGTTAAGGCATTGGTCTAGAAAGGATTACAGCACAAATTCCAAAGAACAATATCAGGGTTCAAAGCCAGTGATATACCTGGCATGTGTCTTGAGTTTAAAAAGTTAAAGAGAGACTTAACTGCCAATTTTAAAATGATGAAAAATTAAATTAGATAAGAGCAACCATATCAAAATGGGCACAAACTTAAAATCAGTGGTATGCAACCCAGGAATGGAAGCATGAAACATTTTTTTCATAAACAAGAGAGTGTAGCAAACCGATATTGCTATTGCACATCAAGATGGTCTGCCTTAGCAACACAAAAATAGCATATACCACTATCTTTTACAAAAGTCATTTATTTAGGCTGCATATGCCAAGAATCTAGTACTCCCATCAGAATGAAATGGTGAATTTATCACCACATGTCTCAGTGAGCCAACGAGGCAGTGTGGAAAGACTACCTGTAATTGGGCAGCCCACAGGTAGCACTATTGTCACCCAGTGCTGTGATATAGGCTTCAGGGCTGCATATTGGCCAACATGATCTGTGTAGGTTATTTGTCAGGACTAGCAGCAACTGCAGAATGTGTTGAGAGACCACTTCCATTCCATCCATCAGGAGGTGCTAAGAGAGGCTGTAGGATCCAGGTGGTCAGTCAACACATGGGGCAGTCTCTGATCCTCGCATCTCAGTGCAGAATGGCCATGCCAATAACATCCATCACTGGAAACCTCTGCACACTGTGTGGTGAGTGAATCATTACTGGATGAGCATCATGTTTCAAACATAGCTGCCCTGTCAGTCATGCTTCTCTGTACAATGACACTAAGCACTGATTCCATGATTCCTCTTGTTCCTGGGAATGAATGTATCAGTGCTTATTTCTTTGCATAAATACCTCCAAGGTTGGGATTTTCTTGCAAGGATGGAAGTTCCAAATTTCCTAGCAGTATGCCACTGTTATGCCTCACCATTAACCCTACTGCTCTCACTGGAGAAATGTTACTTCTGTTTAAACATACCGTGGGTTAACAGTGAAGAATCATATTCTGGAAGAATTAGAGAACTTTTAGTTACAGCAATAAACAAACACATCTTAACCTAGCCACGTGCTGGAACATTCTAGCAATCCTGCACATGCTCAGTGTCCTATCCAGTCATGTACTGGCACATCATTGCACGTGGTATCACCACACCTGGTGCAAGAGCAATTAGTACATTCAGTCCAATGGACAGCATGAAAGAACTTAAGTTAGTATTAGGTTTTTTTTTTACCTTAATTAATTGCTTACTTAAATGTATTAACTTCCTTTTGACAAAAATATATTTTTCATCTATTAAATTATTTAAAATTTTTTTTGAATTTCATGTCACTTGTAAGATCTTTATCTATTTCATGGGCAGGGCATGTTCTGACTCCACCATCATGTAATGATGTTTCGGCTGCACAAGAAGGGTCTTGTCATCTAGGATCTTGTCAGAGTTTAGTAGCAAGTTGATACTAAATCACATAGTTCAGTGGTTAATCCAGTCATCTCACCAGTGGCAGAAACTTCTGACACACTGATTTCATCTTCTCAGTTAGTTTTCAAAGATATTCTAGTTTGTTCCTGGGCTAGAAGCTAACTACGCAGTTGAGCTGTAAGTTTTTGGTTTAACTCTCCAAACCAACTTTCCCAACTGTCCATTGGTTAAAGTGTATTGCCTGAAGAGTAGGAAAAGTAAGTCCCATTGAATGATTCAAGATTGTTTATTGTTATTCTTCGGGGCAATGATCTCAAATAATTAGATACAAACAATGCGGTGATGTTTCACTATAGATAGAAAATGTACTATTTTTAATTACATCCAGATTTGCTAAAGGCAAAAAGATATGCAATGCATTAGAAATTGATTGTTTCCGGTGGACTTGGTTAAAAGGAAGAAAAGTAGGTTTTTCCAAAATGGTAGACAGTAGAATTTCCTGCAGGAGTTTCCCTGTGGAGAAAGCAAACACAAATATGCCAAAAATCATATGGTTGCTGTGAATTAATAATGTAGTTTTATACTTCCACTGACACAGATATCTACTGGTATGAAGTAGACACTGTTAAATTTATAAGTTTCTGCATGCATTTTATTTTGGGATTGAGACAGTAAAAACAAAAATTGTCAGGTCCTAAGCACAGTAGGTAGGCCAGTCTATTTTAATAAAGAACTTATCTAATGTTTTCTTTTCTCCTTCTCATCAAGGTGATGAATGTTATGAGAGGAGAAAGGAACATTTTTTCCCATTTAGTCACACCGTATCAGCATCAGGTCTCCCAGGTGTGGTCTAACAGATGAGGAGTAAGACTTTCTTTACACCACCTTAAAATGTGGCTTAACCCCAGTTTCAGAAGAATATATTTTCCATTTTCCATCTTCACAGTTTATTTCAGCCAGAGACAATCTATGTTAAGCGTTGTGAGCTTGTAACATCCAAGAAGGGAGATAGGACTGTATAAAACTGATTTCAAGCAGAACACTTCCTTCAGCAGGTCAAAGGGACTTTCACTGAATTAGTATGGGTTACATAACCCAAGAGCACATATTTTCTCAATGAACCTATAGTAAATGAAACCTTAAACTGGAACAATGCCAACATCGGACATTGATATTAATCTGCACTGATGTCAATATTTAGTGGTCATAATGTTACTCTCAAGTAATGCCACATTCAGCTTCTGTGATCTAAATATGAAGTGATGCCAGCTTTGATGACTGCAATCTTAAGTGGGAGTAATGCCAAGATTTATATGCCATGAATTTAATTTGGAGTAATGTTAATGTGCAGGTGCTGCAGTATTTGCCTGGCATGATGCCAGGATTCAGCTGCTATGAGCTTAATCTAGAGCGATGTTAACTCCAAAGAAGTGACTGATAAAATCTCCTGAAAGTGCAAGGATTCCTACAGTTTAGTACCTGAAATCCTGGAATTGCTTTACCAGGGTGAATGTAGAGTTGTGAAATAAACAGAACATTTCACATCCTGAAAACCCAGAAGAAGCTGCAAGTGGGCAGAATATCTCACACTGGAGATGTAATTTATCCCATAGCTTCCCACATCCCAATATTCCAACTTTGTAAAAGAGGTTCTTGAGGAGACGGAGAGTGTATCTATTTCTTTAGAGGCATTCATAGGATTGTCCTGAATGAGTGTAAATATTTATGTACATACAGATTTCTTATTTACAATGTATACCATTGAAATAATTGGGAAATGAAGGGATCAGCTTCAGAATCACATCAAGGTCTATTGTTTGTTACTATTAATTATATATGAATGGATGCCGTACCTGCAGTCAGAAGAACGTCTTTTTTTTTTACTTTTGGAGGTTGCAGTACATGGGATGGTGCAGGTATCAGTTCAGCTGCCCCAGATGCTCCTCACCTACACCAATGATTTGGATCAGGTGATCAGGTGCATTTGATTCATGTTTGTTGACGATACAGAGCAGAGTGTGCTGTAAGTAAGAAAGTGAGGGGACGGGGTATGGTATTGACAGGTTAATGAATGAGCAAAGACATGGCAGATGGAATATATCATGGAAAAAGGAGAGGTTATCCACTTCTGTGGGAGAGTAGAAACAGACAGTATTTTTTAATTGATGAGATATTGAAAGGTGTTGGTGTTCAAAAGAAACTAGGTGTCCTTTTACACCAAACACTTAAAGTTAACATGCAGGGACAGCAAGGCATTAGAAAGACATCTTGCTCTAATTATACAGAGCACTGGTGAGAGTACATCTGGAATTTTGTATACAGGTCTGGCCTCCTTACCAAAGGAAAGCTCTACACATTGTAGAGGGAGTGCACAGATTGATGTCTGGCATAGCAGGTATGTCATTCAAGGAGAGATTGAGGAGACTGGACCTGCACTCCCTTGAGTTTAGAAGCATGAGTGGTGACTTCAATAACACAGAAGGAAGGGATAAATGTTGGGACGATGTTCCCAGGAGTGCATTTCCCCAGGGATCACAGTCAGAATAAAGAGTTTGACATTCAGGACAGTGTTGAGAAGAAATTCCTTTACTCGGTGATGCACCATCAATAACTCTCTGAGACGTGAGGCGAGATATTGGCTTTTATTGGCTGGAAGAAAGAACAAGCAGCAATTGACCACCATACTACATCCTGGGGACTGAGGGCAGGGCTCAGGCTCCAATCGCCTCTATACCGGGGTCTGTGGGAGGAGCCACATGAGCAGTCAGCGGGGGGGGGGGGGGGGGGGGCGTGTCCAGACAGGTATATGTAGTTCACCACACTTGGAGTGTTATGTATGTTGAAATCCTCTACCCAAGAGGTCTGTGGAAGATCAATTGTTGAATATATTTACGATAGAGAGCAATAGATGGTTGAATAGAGGGGGAATCAAAGGAATCAGGGAAGTACTTCTGACATTGAAAATTAATCACTAGTTTACTAAGTGGTAGAGCAGCTACAAGTATCTGACTGGCACATGCCTTCATCTATTTTTGCACTCTTATAATCAAGTGGACAGACCCCAGCATCAGATTTCTTACTATGCATCTTCTGGGCTCTCTTGCTGTTTAGTGGTCAACAATGCTGTTGGTATTGATGAATTACAGAAAGGGCCCCTTGGTCTGCTTTGTCCTATGTAACCCATAGAGGCTTTGGCTGGCTTCTCAGTCCAAAGTGAACTTGTGGCACAAGCTCGTTAGATGTGGAGTCATCTGTATGGTGCATGCTTACAAACGAAAGACAGCAGCTGATGCCTGAAGAATAACAACAGGAAGGTCCAAGGATGGGATGACATGAAGCAGACACTGAAAAACAGCAGGAGGTACTTGGTGCCAAGTTGTTGCTCATCATCTTCAGCCTCATTTCCCATTTGAAGCTGTTCAAAAATTATTGCAGTGTATTCCTTGTCTTTAATTTAGGACATTGTAGATTTATAAGGATCTTGAGAAAGAATCTTTCCACCCAGAGATTGGTTAAAACCTGGACTGTTCTTCCTGAGATCACCACTTAACATTTGGCGTGGACATGGTAAGCTGAAAGACTCCATGTCTTACTTAAAGACTCCCAGGTCCGCAGCAGCTAGAGTAGATGTTGCAAGGTTAAACTGAAGTGGGCAAGAGAATTGGACTCCCCATTGATGCCCGTATTATTTAAGGAAACTTTCATATTTAGTGTATTAATGATCAAGAACTAAGTAGTTTGATATTTGTTCAGCAGTATATTTTTCTTTCAATTCAATGGCATATGAATAAGAATAACCAACAGCAACAAATACAACTATTTGCATTTATACAGTTTGTTCAATTTAGAAAGATATCTCAAGATGCCTCACGGGTATATAATCAAGAGAAAATAAATACAGATTTTAAGAACAGTTCAAATAGTTCCAAGATGATGTGAGATCCAGGGAACTGAAGGCAGACCAGCAATCATTGTGTGAGGAAATAGGGATGTCACGGTGGGTGGGTTGGGAGGTGGGAGAGCAGTGCAGTGATGATTGGAGTTCAAAGGTTATAAGGCCAAAGATGGAGGAACACAGATTTGTTAGAGGTTGGAGGGCTGCAGGAAGTTATAAACAATAGGAAGCTGGAGGAGACTGTGAGGAGATGAGAACTGTAAAATGAAACCCTTTAGAGAAAAGGCCAAATTCCCAGTTAAACCTGAACTATAGCATCCTGTACAAAAGAAGGCAGGCCTGCATTCTGGAAAGGTGACACAATTGACACTAGTTGTGGGAAGAAACAGACAAGCCACAATAATCTATTTAGGACTTCCTTCCATCTAACTGTCACTTAGGCAGCACACGCCAAAAAGACTATTATGTGAGTTGTTATCCGAACAGTTCTCATTCTAAATGAAGCTAGTTGCCTCTCTCCACTCTCTCTGTCCCCACCTCCTACATTTCCCCATTCAACCCCCTCCCTGCTGCTCAAAGTGCTGTTAATAACTCCATCAGTTCCCCTGATATGAACTGCAAAATCCTATCCAAGTGTCTAATTCAATTTCAGCCATATCACTTCAGTTACTTTGATAATTTAATCATGTCAATCATACACTGTTATTATTCCACCCCTATTTTCAGCAAAATCAGGAAAGATTGGTAATTATGTTTAGTGTCTCATTGGTGCAGATTAAAAGTGATAATGTTACACTTCGTGAATGACTGTTCTCGATGCCTCTCCTGAACTGTGAGCTCTTCATCAAGAGCATCTGAATTGAAACCAACAATTTAGCACTGCCTCACACAAAAGAATCCACCTACTCTCAGAGGAAGCATCCACCAACATTACTGCTTTGAGTCCACACGAGAAAATAAGCACTATGAAAATGACAGACTGTGAAGAAAACTGTTTTTAAAGAAAAGTGAAAAAATAATTGGCATCTACATGGCACTTTTTCTGAATGCAAGACATCCTAAAATAATTTACAACCAGTGAGATAATCACTGATAATCTATTGATCACTGATAATCTGATAATCTATTTTCATGGCTTTATTAATGGTGAGGAAACTAGGAAGAACTTCCTCACACTTCCAAACAGAGCCTTAGCATCTTTTACATCAGCTTTGAGGGCAGAGGCAGCAAATTTGATGTCATCTGAAATACAGCACCACTGATGTGGCAGAGCTGCCACTGTACTGTGCCTGTGTTGTCAGTTTAGCTTCAGTCATTTTTACTGTGTGGCTTGAACCCCAAATCGTCAAGCTCACATCTAAGTTGGTTAATACTGGGAGAAAATAACCAATAAGCCTTTCTCAATATATTGTAAAGTAAACAAGCAACAAGCTGATGAGAGGTGACCTGACAGAGGTGTATAAGCTGATGAGAGGCATTGATCACGTGGATAGCCAGAGGCTTTTTCTCAGGGCAGAATTGGCTAGCACACGGGGGCATAGTTTTAAGGTGTTTGAAAGTAGGTACAGAGGGATGATAGAGTTTTTCACACAGGGAGTGGTGGGTGCATGTCATGCACTGCCAGCAACAGTGGCAGAGGTAGATACAATAGGGTATTTTAAGAGAGATAGGTACATGAACCTTAGAAAAATAGAGGGGTATGAGGTAGGGAAATAAATCTAGGCAGTTTCTAGAGTAAGTTTCATGGTCAGCACAACATTGTGGGCTGAAGGGCCTGTAATATGCTGTAGATTTCTATGTCCTGTGTTTCTATCCACCATCATCTACAATGATGAAGTGCTTTGAGAGGTGGTCATGGATAAAATTAACTCCTGCCTGAGCAAGAGCCTGGAATCACTGCAATTTGCTTACTGCTACAATTGATCTAGAACTGGTGCAATTTTACTGGCTCTCCTCTCAGCCCTGGGCCACCCGGGCAATAGTAACAACTATGTCTGGCTGCTGTTTATCAATTATATCTTGTCATTCAATACCATCATGCCTCCTCTACTAATCAACAAGCTTCAAAACCTGGGCTTCTGTACCTCCCTCTGCAACTGAGCTTTTCAATTTCATCAGCTTTCACCCTGACTTTTTATTCACTTGGTCCATTTCTGACACCTCCCTCCCCTTTCTCAATCTCTTTGTCTCCATCTCTAGAGACAAATTATCAACAGACATCTTTTATAAACCTACCAATTCCCACGATTATCCTGACTATACCTCTTCCCACCCTGTCTTGTAAAAATGATATTCGCTTTTCCCAGTTCATTTGTCTCTGCTGAATCTGTTCCCAGGATACGGATTTCCTTTCCAAGATATGTCCTCCTTCTGAAAAGAATGGAGTTTCCCTTCCTCCACCATTGATACTGCCCTCACCTGCCTCCCCTCCATTTCCTGAACATCTGCTCTCACCACCTTAACAGTAATAGGTCGACTCTTGTCTCTACTCTACCTCATTGGTCCATGGCTTCCTCTTGTGCTGTGATGAGGCCATCCTCAAGTTGGAGGAGCAACACCTTATTTTGTGTGTGGGTAGCCTCCAACCTGATGGCATGAATATTGACTTCTAGTAAAAGAAATCCCTTCCCCTCCCCTCTTCTTCTATTCCCCACTCTATCCTCTTACCTCTTCTCACCTGCCTATCATGCCCTCCTCCCCCAGGACACCTCCTCCTTCCCTTTCTCCTTTGGTCCACTCTCCTCTTGTATCAGATGCTTTTCTCTCTAGCCCTTTACCTTTCGTACCCACCTGGCCTCACCTATAACCTTCTAGCTATCCTCCTTCTCCTCCCCCACCTCTAATTCTAGTGTCTTCCCCTTTCCTTTCCAGTCCTGAAGAAGGGTCTCAGCCCAGATCATCGACTGTTTATTCATGTGCACTGATTCTGCATGAGCTGCTGAGTTCTTCCAGTGGTGGTGGTGGTGGTGGTGGTGGTGGGGGGTGTGTGTGTGTGTGCGTGTGTGTGTGTGTGCGTGTGTGCGTGTGTGTGTGTGTGTGTGTGTGTGTGTGTGCGTGTGTGTGTGTGTGCGTGTGTGCGTGTGTGTGTGTGTGTGTGTGTGTGTGTGCGTGTGTGCGTGTGTGCGTGTGTGCGTGCGTGCGTGTGTGTGTGTACTGTAATTCACAGTTTATTTGCTCTATTATTGTGTATTGCATTCTACTGCTGCTGCAAAGACAACAGATTTAATGACATATTCTAATGATATTAAACCTGATTCTGATTCTGAACCCAAGCTTCAGGCATCCTGGCATTTTAATTTCCCTTCCCTTTCTCTCCCTGACTCCCTATCCTTCACTGTTCCAACGAGGATGGGTATTTCTGCCTTTCAGTAAAATAAGATGCATCCTTCTGGGCTCAACAATGTGTCCAATAGTTCTCCAGCACAGCCATCGTTCCCTCTTTTCCAGGTAGCAGCATTGACAATAATTATGCTCTTTCCATTTACACCACTTCTAAATCTATTCTTTGTTTCTCTACTTGTTGTATTAGCATGCTCGTCTCGATTGTGCCTTCATTCTGTCTGTCATTTAATCTTCCCTGCATTCCATCTGATCACAGACTTCTCTTCTGTCATTTTGCCCTGATTTTCACGACCACCAATCCACTGCCACTCTTGCTATTCTTGCACTTGTTTAAAACTTCTTAACACATTATTTTTTCTCTCTCTTTCTGGCAAAAGGTCGTTAACTAGAAAGGTAGCTTTGTTTCACTCTCCACAGATGGTGAATGACCTGTTGAGTCTGTGAAACATGGTCTGAATTACATTCACTGTGAAATTATGGTGAGCAACTATCAACAATTGGGAACTTTCACTCCCAAGTATTGCACTGTAAAACTGGTAAATGCAGGTCAGGTGTTTCCCTACTGTAAAAGAAAGAATTTCACCTTCCACGCCACCCTCTATCGATCAGACTAAGAGTTATCAAAGGCTGATGAATAAAGGCACATTTATATTCTACCCTCCCTACCCAACATCCAGCTCCCAGCCCTTCTATTCAACTCCTCCTGGGTAAACTAAATAACTGTTAATCTAAAATGAAGTGCAACTGAACATGGGAAACATGTCCAATAATTCTTAAAATCATATTTATTTAGGTAAGATTGTGGATCTTAGAAGATTTACTGAAATGTGTACATTTTTATGCTGAGAGCTTTCACTTATTCTTTAGTGATTTACTTTTTATTTTTATTATTGTATGAATTCTAATCTTTATTATGATATGTAATCTTGTCAGCAGAGGCCTCAGTAAAAACGTAAATTTCAGTGGCTAATTGGGTTTGCACAGCTTTCAGATTTCAAACAAGAAAGATTCCATTCTGCAATGGAAATTTATAGTTGCTGTGTTTTAACACATGCAATTCGATTGTAACTGCTGTCAAATGTGCTAGGATTACCCTAATGCATTCCAGACTGCAGAATCATCTATGCGTGATTCAACTTCTTGGCTTTAATCATTTTTCTGCACCAAAGCCAACTGAAAGGTTAAACATTTTACTGCTGTGCCATAAATTACATTATTATAATTTATTCCACCCTTGCTCTGTTGACTAGATCTAAACAAGAAGGGATTTTTTCAGGATGATTTAGTATTTAGAGCACGTGAGTATGTCTGGGAACAGAAGTCTTTATTCAGCTTGGTCATATCCTCTGCTCGGGTTCTGCCCTTTCACTGAAAGCTTTGGCAAACATTAAGTATATTCAAAGAAATTATTTCTGAATCCCTAGCAGTCGCATTTATCTCAAAATATTGGACAACATATAATCTGACGTCTCACTGCTGCCTTTTACGTGATCAATGGTTAACTTTCTAAAGTATCCTGCAACATTTATCTGCTTATGTTCACCCACATGATGGATTTGTGGGAATGGTTTTATTTTATTTTAGGAGGGTTTTGTGCTGATGTTGCTGCTGACTGGCAGTTTCCACGTTTTGCACTCAGCATCGTATAACTGGTGGATTATATAAGCTTTTATTCTTTTCTACCTTTCAAGCCACGAGGCTCAGGCCCAATTGATGAGAAAAGCCTCTGCTATATTATGGAACCCATTCTAATTTTTTAGTTATAATGGTTCCTTTCATTAGTGTTTGCTTTGAGGTCCAATGACAATGATCACAGTCCTGAGACAGATGGAATAAATAAGTTCTTAATCTAAAATGGAGTTTGCACGTGGATGTAGGAAACATGTCCAATAATTTTAATTCTGGTCAAGTAAAGACCAGTGATATGAAGTTGAGGCTTTATGGATTAATGCATGAAACCTTTGAAGCATCACACAAAATAGAGGATATTACTATTGAAGCACTACAATAAAAAAGATGGAAATACTCAGATAGCAGCTGTAAAAGGAGAAATAGAGTTGACATTTCAAGTTGCTGACTTTTCATCAGAAGTAGGAAAAAGTTAACTATCAAATGTTTTACATTGCAAAGAAGAGGGGGAATGGAAAAGGAGAGTCTGCAATAGACCAAGAGACTGAGTGGCACAAGTGGTAGAGAGTGAAAATGGGCTTGTTCCACACAGCTAATCTGTGGAGGAGATAAATAAATACAGGAGAAAGAAAAGTATGGAAATTTTGAGATACAAAGTGCTGCACTTTTTATAGTAAATTGTAAAATTTAATTTGTAAATTGAAAAAGCAGAAAATGCTGGAAGCATTCAGCAGAACGGATGGCAGCTATGATGGCAGAGAGAAAACTGAAATTGACTGTGCAGTTTGATTATTTTTTATTAATTCTGCCACAAACCAAAAAAGTTGATTATGTGAAATAATTGAATTCGGTGTCAAGTCATGAGCGCTGCAGTGCACCATCAAAAATGAGAATGTATTTCTTGAGTTTATATTGGGATTTGTTGAACAGTGTATGGGCCGAGGAGAGAGCGACTGCAATGAAAATGAGATGGAGAACTAAAATGGCAGGAAACCGGAAGCTCGAGTTCACATGTAGGACTGAATGGAAGGAAGTATTCAGTAAATTAGGCAGTCAGACTGTGTTTGCTTTCTCCATTGTACTTGAGACCATATTTTGAGCCCTGAACAGCCCCTTTGGCCTATGATGCTGGGTTGAACACAAGATTTGGGGAAGAACCTGGAAGGATGGTTTGGGCGATGGAATGGGGAAGGAACTAGGTCAAAATGCAAAGTAAAATTTGTGCCAGATGCATAATAAAGATATGGTGGAAATGGAAAAGTGATGTTGCAAAGGACACAGTGCCTTTGGGATGTTGAAATGGAAGCAGAGGACTGAATGTAGCAGGTGGTGATATCACTTTAATTATAACAGGATTATGGAGGATGATGTATTGGATGCGAGGGACTGATTGATTGGAAGTGGAAGACAAAGAGAAACAACAAATTTCATGACATATACCAATTATAATAAACATGATTGAGAGAAGGAGTACAAGAAAATGAGACATGTGGTTGAGAGCTCCAGCAACCTAGATGCAGGAGAAAGCAGAGTGAAGGAGAATAGAAAACATCTCAGAAGCACATCTTGGGAAAGAGTCAGCATCGGAATAGAAGTGATGGAGCTGGAAAAACTGGGAGAATGAATTAATGTTCTTACAGGAGGCAGAGTAGGAAAAAGTGAAATCTAATCAGTGATGAGAATCTGTGGGATTTAATGTATGTATCCTGATAAGGAGATACAAATGGAAGAGTCAGAGTTAGAAGTTAGCAGCCAAGTTGATGAAATATTTGAATTGATGATTAATATCATTCATCCATTTTTGATCTATGCCAGGCTGCTGTATACACTGGACATCAATTTTTTTTTTAAGTATTGCTTCCTCAGAAATTTTCTTTGTTTATGATAGACTTCTTGAATCTGAACAGCAATATAATTTCAGACTACTTGTATCATGTAGAAATTTGGAGAAACAAGAAATTAACTTTTATTAAATATAACGTGTTTAATTGTATAATGGTGCTGATGCTTTGCAATGGTTAAACTAAGCTAAAAATGTTTTGCTGTTGATTTTCATTTGTAGTCAGTGTCTGCAGCTTCTCACTTAAGTGTCCAACAATAATCAGCCAGTATCCGTTGTCCTGATTCCGTTTCTCCATGACTGCAATGTCCTAGTGAAACCTTTCACCATGCTCGTCACTGACAGTGCCAGGATATGCAGGGAAGTCTAAATGGGAATGCAGAAAATGAATCTTTAGTGACAAGTTGCACTTCATGGTTTTGTATGTTTGAAGCATGTTGTCAACCAGCTGCAACAGGTGCTCTGTAGTTGCCAGGAAAATTTTTAACAACATTCTTGAATGCCTTCCAAGTGATTTTTTTTTTCAGTCCCACTAGAAGTTCTTTGTATTGCCTGTCATTGATGACCTGTTTGATTTGTGGACCAACAAAAATGCCTTCCTTAATCTTGGCATCAGTTATTCTGGGAAACATCAGTCTCAAATATTGAAATCCTTCATGGAAATTTATAGCCTTTCTGAAACCTGTCCTGCCATGTAGCACCTACCCTGCCTAAGCATACCCAGGAATACTTGGACAAGATAGAAACTTCTCAGCTTACGTTGTGGGCAACATTCTAATTGATCTAAATAATGAATTGAAATAACAAATAAAGGTGATTTCTAAACAATGGTGCGTGCTAGGGAAATCTCATTGTGTTTTTCATGATCAGCATCCCAAAATCCCTAAGATGCACCCAAAAGTAGTCAGGAAACAAAATCTTTGTTGTCCAGTGATATTGATTACAGCTCAACATTCAACATAATCATCCCCTCAGTGCTCACCAATAAGCTTCAAGCTTCAAATCCTGAGCCTCTGTACCTCCCTCTGCAACTGGATTTTCGACTTCCTCATTGGGAGACCATAGTCTGTATGCATTGGGAATAACATCTCTTCCCTGGTGATAATCAACCCAGGCGCACCTCAAGGATCTGTATTTGGCCCACTCATCTACTCTCACTGTTCCCATGACTGTGTGGCTAGCCACAGCTCAAACATCATCTATAAATTCGCAGAGGACACCACTGTTGTTGGCAGAATCTCAAATGGCAACGAGATGGCGTACAAAAATGAGATAGGTCTGATCAGCTGGAATCACAACACAACCCTGCACTCAACATGAGTAAGACTAAGGAATTGATTGTAAACTTCAGGAAGGCAAAGTTGGGAGAACACACAGCAGTTCTCATTGAGGGGTCAACAGTAGAAAGGGTGAGCAGCTTCAAGTTCCTCAGCATTAACATCTCCAAGGATTCATCCAGGGCCCAGCATATGGAGGTCATCTTGACAGAGGCATGCCAGAGGTTCTACTTCATTGGGAGTTTAAGGGGATTTAGTATGTCACTAAAGACTTCAGCAAAATTCTACAGATAGAACATGGAAAACATTCTGACTGGCTGCATCACTGTCTATATGAAGGTGTCAATACATAGGATCATAAAAGACTTCAGTAGACTCAGCCAGCTCCATCACAGGCACAACCCTCCCCTACCATCGAGGACATCTTCCAAAGGCAATGACTCAGGAAGGTGGCATCCATCACTAAGTACCCCCACCATCTGGGGCATTCCCTCTTCTTAATACTACCTTCAGGAGGGAGGTACAGGAGTGGAAAGAGCCACAATCAATGTTTTAGGAACAGCTTCTCCCCCTCTGCCATCAGATTCAGAATGGCCCATGAACCCATGACACTATTACTCATTTGCAACACGAGTGAACCTGCAGATGGTGGAAATAAATAAAAAAACACAAAATGCTGGCAAAACTCAGCAGGCCAGACAGCATCTATGGGAGGAGGTAGTGATGACATTTTGGGCCGAAACCCTTCATCAGGAGTGAACCCCCCTGGTGAAGGGTTTCGGCCCGAAACGTCGTCACTACCTCCTCCCATAGATGTTGTCTGGCCTGCTGAGTTCTGCCAGCATTTTGTGTTTTTATTACTCATTTGCATTCATTATTTACTGTTGATGAATCTCTTATGCCTGCACTGTATACCATCACCAACAACAATTTTCATAGCTGATGTCAGTGACAATAAATGTGATTCTGACCTTCCAGCTTACACCTGAGGGGAAAGGACAGATTGCAACTCATGCAAATGCATGTAATAGAATTATATGTATCTCAATAAGTAAACAAATAAATAAAACAATTCCTGTAATTATTTTCAGAATAAGAGAAAATACTGTAAATTGTACAGATGTAACTAATCACCCATTTGCTTACTTCATCATATTCTAAGTGCACGTGGTGACACTGAAATTATATTTACTATTACCACTTCACTGCTATTGAACTGTCAAAAGTAGCTTTACTGCTGTATTACTTGGTAAAATGTATGATCTGTGAAAGCCAGTTATAATATAAATTGTGTAAAAATTCACTCCAACTTTGATTACTTTTAGCTTATTACATTTTTTATTTACTTTTATTTTATTTTCTACACTCAGAATTTTAGCTGTCATTTTACAGTTTTAAGCTTGTTCTAAACTGGTTAGGTTCCTGCTTCCTGGTTTTCCTGAACCATTCAGTGTTTCTTTTTCAAGAAGGTGCATAAAAAGGGCCCAAATGATCATTGGGGACCTGAGTTACCCCAACCACAAACTGTTCCAGCTGCCACCATCCGGGAAATGGTACCATAGCATTAAAGCCAGGACCAACAGGCTTCGGGACAGCTTCTTCCACCAGGCCATCAGACTGATGAATTTATGCCGACACAATTGTATTTCTAAGCTATATTGATTGTTCTGTTGTATAACTTACTGTACACACCATTTATTACAAATTACTATAATTTGCACATTGCACATTCAGCTGGAGACATAACGTGGAGATTTTTACTCCTCATGTATGTGAAGGATGTGAGAAATAAAGTCAATTCAATTCAGTTCAATCAAAGATGACCAAGGTTCACACAAAGTAATAGAATTCTGACTTTTGATTAGCCCATTGATTATTTCCTTCATCAATTTGAGTCAATATCATTTTCTAACAAGTTTTATTAATAGTGCCAATTATTTTCTTTGTTGGAGGGAATAGGTATTGCTATTAAGTCTGACCTTTTAAATTATGAATGGAAGTGGTGCCCCTTGGAGTCTGTGTTCGTTTTGTGTGAGATCCCAGGGCATCAGGCATTCCAAACTGGATCATGTGCTACCCCTCTTTGAATTCATGCTATTGTGCAGATCAGAGTCGAGCTGAGCTGGGAAACATATAGTGGCCTTTGGGCAGATGGTGAAGTCAGCTTTGAAGGTGAACAAGGTGGAGTGGAATTACTAGGGGGGTAAGTGGAGAGGAGTGCAGAATGATTGGGGATTGTTAGCATGATGATCTGGAGAGGGGGAAAGTCAGGGGAGGATCATGGGAAGAGAAAAAAGAATATTGGGGGTGTCATCAGTAGCAGGTATAGTGATTGGGGTTGATGGTGTCAGAAAGTCCAATACATCATAAAAACATCTAATGAGATGAAGGTACAACTCACAAAACATGAGCGGGATGGAATTCCTACACCCTCTCTGGATTAATATAGCTTCAAAAACCACTCAACATCACCCAACACAAAGGAGCAACAGTTAGCGTTCTCAATATTCCCAATACTGCCAGCGTACCATGGCTTTAGGATGCACCTACATTGTATACCGTGGCAAATTGTCAAAGATCCTTCTACAACATCTGGCATATCGGGAAGGGTACCAACTTTCCATTCAAAGAATTCGTACTGAGTTTTCCCTTTCAAAAGAATACTAGTGCTCAGTATCTCTTTTCCAGCTGTAAATGCTAATCAATTCGTACACAAATTAATTCTGAATCGACATCCCTGTATTCTATACCAGAGCCAATACCTGTGCTGATAGTACCAGATT